>NC_083339.1:101948051-103148051 GCF_019175385.1 Lycium barbarum | reverse complement strand
CTAGCAACCTCTAAGAGCTTTCTTATACTTGATTCCCTTAAATTAATGATATGAGCCTTGGATCTCCTTTGGATTCTTGTATATGAAATGTATGGAATGTTCTAGAGACTTGGAGAGAAGTGGAGAAGTGTGAAAAATGAAAATAATGAAGTAGGATCACATTTATAGACTTGAGAATAACTCAGCCCGTCGGGTGTTATACGGACACGTATACGGTCCGTATAACATTGCATGGTCCGTATAAGTGGCCGTGGTTCACCATCAGGGAAATCATCTTCCTGCTGGGGGTTATATGAACCCCTTATACAGACTGTATAAAGTTATACAGACCATATAAGTGGTCGTATAACTCCACTTCCCTTAAATGATTTCCGTCGTTTTGTTCGATCTCTAATCCTTATGGAACCTTCTTGACACTTGTCTCACACTTCATTACCAATCTAAGGAGAGTTACAACTCTTCTTTAAGGCATCATTAAGTCAACATTAGCTCGGTACCTTACGGAACTTTTCCAAAACATCACATATACTTTGCCCTTTTTAAGTAACTTTCTCCTCTTACTTCCAACATCTTTTAAATCCTAACTAGAATTATTAAATAGCCTCTCTTACTTGTAGAAACATCATATTCGTCTTACCCCGTATTAGCCTATCTATCATATGACGACACAAAATTTTTTCGAGGTGTAACAATACGCCTCTAAGACAAGCTCTAGTCGATAATCTCGTTTTAAGAAGTTCGTTAAGCTCTTACTTTATAAAATCTCACTGTTCATAAGGCCAGACAAATCTGTCTCACTGACCTATAGGCTAGGCATATCTGTCTCACTGACCAAGTGGCCATGCAAAAGGAAATATGTGTATATCATGCAATATATCATGAATATGCTGAAAAATACTGATATTGTAACATGTCTTTTCTATCTCTCTATAAACGGAAAGACACAGGGAGGGGGTATGTTACACCTCGGAAAATCTTCCGTTGGTACACAAGTGAATGAACTAGTGAGGAGTACGAGTATACGATATTTCCATAAGTAAGAAACAACGGTTGATGACCCTAAGTGAGATTTCAAGGGCATCCGATGTCAGACGAGAAAGTTGGCTAAGATGAGGCAAGGCATACGATAGGTATCGGAAAGGAAATATGAGTAACGAGTTAGCAAGGCCAAAATGATGACTTGGAGAAGAGTGATAACGTCCCTTAGATTGGTATTGAGGTGTTGAACAAGTGTTAAGAAGGTTCCATAAGGATTGGAGATCAAACGAATCGACGAAACGAACTTCGGAACCACTGGGTTATACGGCCAAACCTACTGGCCGTATAAATTATACGGTCCGTATGTTTGGGACCGTATAATCAGCCCAGAAAGGCAAAACGTTTCTGGACCAAATATACGGCCAGACATAAAGTCCATATAAATAATACGGACCGTATGTTGGTCCGTATAAGTGGTCGGGGCAGATTTTTGGTGCATTAAATAAAGGGACCAAGGTTATTTCATTTCACTTCCACTTCACACCCCTTCTCTCTAAAACATCTCTCTACATATATTCCACAATAATTCAAGGATATTTGGTGATCAACAACATAAACCAAGTGAATCAAGTGTAAGAAAACCATCAAAGATCATTCAAAGTCAAGAAATCTCATGGAGGTAAACTAGGGTTTTTGCTCAAATGGAGTATTATCAACCAAGGCTTTTTCCTACAACATCTAAGGTAAGATTAATTATATTTCTATGTTGTTTAAGGTATTTAAGAGTTGAAATACTTGGATTGTAGAAAGGTATGGCAAAATGGGTCATGAATATGGAATAGTGTCATTTTGAGAAATAGTTTGAATTGAGTTATGAATCTTGAAGTATTATGATACAAATGTGTTATAAATGATGTGGAGAACATGAGATGAGTAATGTACGTGAATGGAAATAGTCGTGTGTTATAGCCATAGATGTAAGTGATCGAAAGCAAATTGAGAAATGTGGATAATGTGGATGAATAATGACTACTGTTATGGTATTGTGAATGTATCGTTGACATTTGGGAGTTGATATACGTTATAGAGGAATGTCGTATAAATAGAGGAGATACTGTCCGATTTTCTCTAGCTTTAGTCATATATGCTAGCTATCGATTCTAATGATAGTATGACTTTAATGAAGGTAGAAACGCTAGCATTGGAGGAGAACGCGCAAGTGTAGAGTAGTTGAACGGAAAAGGTGTGTAAGGCTAACCCTTCTTTCATAAGGCATGTTTCTCTGGCCAAACGTCTAAATCTTCGATGAGGCTATGATATCCTTCAAATGATTTGATCTTCCGAGCTTGTAAGCTCACAATTCTTGACTCGCTATGATTTTACTAATCCCTCGTATGGCGAGTAAGCCTATAGAGATAGATGTGGTGAATGACGATAATAGTGATAATGATATCAATGATAATGGTAATAATGATGACGATAACGATGACGATTACGATAATGATGTTAATAGTAAAGAGGCTTATGAGCCATGATGTATATGTATCTATGTACGACTAATATGGAACCTCGAGCTTATGAGGCCGGGTAAGATATGTAAATAAGTATGTATATGATTACGTAACGCGCGCACACCTCTGCAGATGGTACGGACAACCCTGACGCCTTGGTAGGGCCAGGTAGATGTGACCCTGAAGCCTTGGTAGGGCCAAGTATGAGTGACCTTGAGCCTTGGTTGGCCAAGTATGTATGAAACACCGATCCTACGTGGTCGGGTATGCTATGTAAATGCTATGTATATGATATGATTATGTATATGATATGATTACGAATATGATATGATTATGTATATGAATGTGAAAAAGGGGCATGTATACGAATACGACCACAAATATGGTAAGGGTACTATTACGAATGCGGATAATGATGTATGTACACAAACACGTATTAGAAATGGAAAGTTCCTAAGAAAGGCAAGTAAGTGCATATGACGATGATATTGCCATCTCCCATTCTATACTATTTCTTATGTTGCTAATTATGCTTCTATATTGATATTGATCATGCTTTACATACTCAGTACATTCTTCGTACTGACGTCCTTTTGTTTGTGGACGCTGCGTCATGCCCGCAGGTGCACAGGGAGACAGACTTGATCCATAGCTGCTTTCTCAGAGATTACATTTCATTCGGAGCCATAACTTTTAGGTATTTATTCTTTTGTGTATATAATTATGGGCATAGCGGGGTCCTGTCCCGCCCATGTGATTTGTTATTCTCTTCTTAGAGGCTCGTAGTCACGTGTATATGGTTAGATATGTCCGGCCTTGTCGGCCTATATTTTGTATGTCACTTTGATAGCCTTGTTAGCTCATGTACGTTGATGTGGCATAGGTGCCAATTATGATATAAAGGCATTGTCGTCCAATGGGACTAGCATGATGAATGAGTAGAATTATGTGTTTCATTATGTGGCTCACCTAGATGTAAGCTTAAGTGTAAGTTAAGGGGTGCCCGGGTGGGCTATGTTATATCCCGTATTTTTGAACGTCGGATTATTTGCTAAGGTGGGGCCCACACATCGAGATTTTTTTTGGAACATCTGAAAAGTCATATGAATCACATACGTGGAGTTAAACACAACTCAAGAAGGACCCTTGGGCCAAATCAAAGTGGAAGCCCTCCAAACGAATATTTTTAAGAAAACGTTTTCGGGTAACCTGACTTCGAGGAGCCAAAACGGTTATAAGTTCGGAATTTGGAAACATACCAAAAAATATAAGTTGTAGATAATTGAAGTAGCTTTCAAACCATAGGTCGTGGGTTCCCAGGTGACGTCGGTACAAGGGGATATGGACGTTTTAAGGTCGAAAGGTCAGTGGGCTAGGCCCAACTCGGGCCCAACCGGGTTAGGCCCATGACCCATCTTATTTAAGTAACATTTCAGCGTTTCCCCCCTCATTTTTCACACCTAAACATCCAGAAATTTCTGGAGGAAAAGAGAGAAAATATCCTAGAGAGAAAAATCAATTTTAGACCAAAATCCGAGCCCCGAATTCCGAAGCCCATGAAGAGAAAAGTGTTGTATGTCGCGTTGTCTTCAATTTGAGCTAAAACTCAACCAAGGAGGAGAGTGATAACGTGGTGGCTACCTAATTAAGGTAATATGAAGGTTCCTTTTCATTGTTAACAAGTTTATTTAAAGATTTAACTGATTAGGACGGAAGAAATAGCGATATAAATTCGTTTGTCGGTGTTGATGTGGTAGCCGTATAGGGGGCTGTTTTGGTGGGACATGATGAGCTAATTTTATTTAGTATTTTGATTGTTGTTGTGTTGTGGAATTTAGAAAGGAAAAGAATTCATGAAAGATTGGCTAGTAAGTTGTTACGGGGAATTTTGTGATTTTATGGAAGATTTATGTAATGATGAAAATGAAATTGTTGAGGTGCAAATTATGATTATTGTTGATGAAATTGGAAGATGGAAATGTGTTATGAATATGTATGTTGAAGATTAGAAGTTTCGTATGGATTATGGTTTTGGTGGAAAGTTTGTATATTTTGTATATCGTGTGAATAGCTTGTAGAAATGATATGAAATGCTTCCGAATCGTATTGTAATGATCTTGATTAGTAATGAATGTGAAAACATTGAGGTTGGTTTGGAAATATGACGTTGGAAATGAAAGTTATTGTACTATGTTGGAAAGAGGACTAGTTATGCTATGTTGTGTTTTGTGGTGATTGTTATTGTTGTTGGTATTGTTGTTGGTTTGGTTATTGATGTTGGAGCCGAGTTAAATCTCGGGGATGTTATATGTATAGGGGAGATGCTGCTCAAATATTTGTAGACAAGTGAAGAGTTAAAGATTTGAATGCTAAAAGTCTTACTATTGACAATTGGTAAACATGACCATTTGTAGATTTTGGGCGAAACGGGAATTGAAATTGAGCGAGCGTAAGGCACAGCTAAGGTATGTAAGGCTTACCCCCTCTTTCTCTTGGCATGTCCTAGATGTGATAGGCTATGACTCGAGCCTCGGGGATGACTCTACTCTTAGAAATCTGAGCTTATATTTAACCCTTTTTCATTCAGTATAATTGAATTGATTATATTATGTTTAGTGAAAAGGTAGTTTGAACATACGCAACTTCCACCAACGGAACTGGATTACCCTTAAACTTTCGTAGATGACCGTATAAGACCAAATGTTTATAGTTTTACGTATGTCACCTCGACTTGACCCAAGGTGGGCCCACAACCCCCGAGACCTATTTGTATTGTTTTATTTGCCCTATTTCCGTATGATAATTAAGAGAAACTTTGGCTAATGTTCCGAGTTTGCTATAAGTATCTAGTAACTCAGATATAAGTATTCTGACTCGACTATCCTGATATGAACACTCCGATACGAACGGTCTGATCCGAATATTTTGATATAAGCATTCTGATGTAAATATTCCGATATAAGTATTTTGATATAAGCACCCAATATATAAATAATCCGATATAAATATTCGGATATAAGTATTCTGAGTTAGGTATACTGGTACGAGTGTCTGGTATAAGTGTTCTGATACGGGTATTCCGATATAAGTATTCGGCTATGAAGATCCGGATATGAGTCTTCTGATCCGAGTATTCTGATATGAGTATTCTTTGTAAGCCTTAATGTTTTTATGTACGATCTCGGATCGCTTAGAAGTCCGAAGAGGTTTCTGTATTTCAAATGCTCATAACTTCCTGATACTAACTAGGAAGAACCCGAAACTCGTTTCTGAGCCTTCGAATGTCGGCAAGTGTGCCTATTCATTGAGTCTGGATTTATGTGCATATGGTTTCTCATGACTTTGCTCGTGCATGACTTAATGTCTCTTTCACTGCGTCCCGGGCCAGGTTCTGTTATCGTGCCCTTCTTCTGCTTCGTGCATGACTAAATGTCTCTTTCACTGCGTCCCGGGCCAGGTTCTGTTACCGTGCGTTTCCTCTGCATTGTTCAACGCGCCCTCGGTGGGAGATCCGGGTTCTGTTATCTATATAAGATGATATGGGGATGGCGGCCAGGATGGCATATGATTCTGTTCACCGCGTCTCTTCCCAGAGGGTCGGGTTCTGTTACCGTGTCCCTTATCACAGGGCCGGGATCTGTTATCTGCTATCTGCATATGTACATATTGACACATGATTTTGACATATGATGATTCTATTACCGCGTCCCTTATCACAGGTTCGGGATCTGTTATCTGTGAAGATGTTACATGATTCCGATATGCATAATTTGTGTCCGGAAAGTAAGCACTCTGAGTATTCTGTACGTTCTATGTTTCGTCCGATATATGACATCATCTGAGTATTCTGTACGTTCTGTATTCCGTCCGATATATGACACTATCTGAGCATTCTGTACGTTCTGTATTCCGTCCGATATATGACATCATCTAAGTATTCTGTACGTTCTGTATTCTGTCTGATATATGACATCACCTAAGCATACGGTACGTTCGGTACTCCGTTCTGTATTCTGTATTTTCTGTACCTCTTCGGACAAGCGATCTGTAATTGTAGAATAAGTATTTTGGTACTTTGGCTAAAACACTTACCTTCTGTACTTCCACTGACATGTGAAACAGGTATGCATGCTTTGTGTTTGAAAAATAATAAGCGTCTGGTACTCTGAATACTGTACTTATTTGTTAGTTCTATCTGTCTCAGTTACGGTTCTGTTTCTTTGTAATGCATGCCTTACATACCCAGTACATATTCCGTACTGACCCCCTGTCTTCGGGGGCTGCGTTCCATGCCGCGCAGGTACTCCCAGCTGAGTTGAAGCCAGTATAGAAGATATTCCAGTGCAGATGGCAAGCTCCTTTTGTTCCCGGAGTGCTGCCGAGTTAGAGTTTGTATGTTATGCTTTCTGGACTTATGTTAGAGACTTTGCAGACAGCGTCGTGGGTATTAGTTGTCAGTCTGTAAGCGGCTCCGTCAGCCGATATGTCGGTCTGTGTTATGTATTGAATTTTGTATGACTTTAGATTTGTTCGGCTTGGAAGTTACGAAAAAGAATATTTCTGGAAAAAAAAAAATTATTATGTGCTTTAACTTATTTGTTTTAAAACGTTTGACGTGATTTTATGTGCAGCAAGAGTCTGAGGGTTCGCTCGGCCCTAAGTAAGGGTCGGGTGCCCATCACACCCTAGCAAGATCGGGATGTGACAGGCTAGCACCGGGAGCTCGTCGCGGCCCTCTAGACGGGTCGTGACAAAAATGGTATCAGTGCAGTTCAGTCCTAGGGTGTGTCTACGAGCCGTGTCTAGTAGAGTCTTGATTATGGGTGTGTTGCGCGCCACACTTATAAACAAGAAGCTGCGGACATATAGGAATGAATGACCTTCTTTCTTTATAAGAATCGAGCAATAGAGCTATGACACAAGAAATTCTTATCCCTTAATCGTGTGTTGTGTATTTCAGAAATGCCTGTAAAGAGAAAGGCTACAGCAGCCCAAAATGGCAAGACGGTGGCAGAAAAGCGGGTTGAAAGAGCACCGCCACCGGTAGTAGAGGAGAGTGAGTCCCAGGGTGCGGCTCAATCTCAGTCCTCCCGTTCAGTACCTATATTAGAGGAGCACGAGGGAGCCTCAGCCCCGGCTCCAGCACCTCCAGCTCCTCCACTGGATGCTTCAAGCCAAGATGTAAAAGAGGCCATACATTTGCTTACACAGTTGGTTGCTGCTCAGACTCTGCGGCAAAGTACAGGGCAGGGTGACAGTGTCGTTAGTGCAAGAGCCCGTGACTTCATTACTTTGAACCCTTCGGAATTCTTTGGATCAAATCCGGAGGAGGACCCTCACGATTTCATTGATGGTATGTTGAGGACGCTTCGATTGATACATGCTTCGGACACCGAATCGGTGGAGTTAGCGTCATATCGATTGAGAGATGTCTCGATCCAATGGTATACTGTTTGGATGGCTTCACGGGGAGCCAATGCACCTCTCCCGGTATGGCAAGAGTTTGTTGATGCATTCCTCCGACATTATATGCCTCCAGAAGTTCGGCGAGCTAGAACCGATAAGTTCTTAAATTTGAGGCAAGGTAGCATGAGTGCTCTAGAGTATAGTCTCCGCTTCAATTCCTTGGCAAGGTATGCTTCGGCCATGGTAGCGGATATGGGTGATCGGGTACACCGATTTGTGAAAGGACTAGGGCCACATTTGATGGATAGATGCTTGACTGCGTCCATTCAGGACAATATGGATATTAAACGCATTCAGGCTCATGCTCAGAACTTAGAAGAAAACCTACAGCAGCAGAGAAGTGAACGCAAGCAGGATAGGGGTCATGGTAAGAGGGCCAGAGCTTCAGGTCCGATGAGTGAGTTTAGAGGTGGGCACAGATAGCAGATGTCCAGGCACTCAGGTTATTCTATGACTAGTGCACCTCCGCGGTTTTCAGGCCAGAGATTCGACAGATCTACTCGTTCCGGGCCGAGTCAGAGTTATTCGGGGTCTCAGTTCAGAGATGATTCGGGTCAGGCAAGGCCACCCGCACTACGATGTTCCCAGTGTGGAAAGTTACATTGGGATCGATGCCGATGGGGTTCAGATGTTTGCTATTTATGTGGTCGACCAGGCCATATCATGCGTGATTGCCCCTCAGTTCATGGTAGAGGTAGGACCCAGCCTTCAGGGTCGATAGCCGGATCTTCAGCATTTGTACGCCCTATGGGGCCAGGTTCACATGCGCCAGTCGTCCATGGTAGAGGCAGAGGGAGAGCTCCTAGTTCTAGCGGTCCTCAGCACCGTGTTTATGCTTTGGCTGGACGCCAAGATCTTGAGTCTTCTCCTGACGTGGTTACAGGTATATTATCGGTATTCTTTCATGATGTATATGCTTTGATTGATCCGGGCTCCACATTGTCATATGTCACTCCGTATGTTGCGGGTCGATTTAGAGTCGAACCGGAGTCGATCAAACCTTTTGAGGTGTCTACACCCGTGGGTGAATCGGTGATAGCTAGCCGAGTATATAGAAATTGTGTAATTGTGATTTGCGATCGTCGTACCATGATTGACTGGCATGAGTTAGAAATGGTGGATTTTGATGTTATTATGGGCATGGATTGGTTGGCTTCTTGCTACGCCAACGTTGATTGTAGAATGAAAATGGTTCGTTTCCAATTTCTGGGAGAACCCGTTTTAGAATGCAAAGGGAATACGGCGTCACCAAAAGGTAGGTTTATTTCCTATCTGAAGGCAAGGAAAATGATCACAAAAGGATGCATTTATCATCTAGTTCGGGTTCAAGATTTAGAAGCGGAATCGCCGACTCTTCAGTCAGTTCCCGTAGTAAATGAATTTCTGGATGTGTTCCCGGAAGAGCTTCCAGGCCTTCCTCCCGAGCGAGAGATTGATTTTACTATTGATGTATTGCCAGGCACTAAACCAATATCTATTCCTCCTTATAGAATGGCTCCCGCAGAATTGAAAGAGTTGAAGGAGCAATTGAAAGACTTGCTTGATAAAGGCTTTATTAGACCTAGTTCATCCACGTGGGGAGCAACCGTATTGTTCGTCCGCAAGAAAGATGGCTCTTTGAGAATGTGCATTGATTACCAGCAATTGAATAAGGTGACGATCAAGAATAAATATCCTCTTCCGAGGATTGATGATTTATTTGATCAATTGCAAGGTGCCAAATGGTTTTCAAAGATTGATTTGAGGTCCGGGTATCATCAAGTGAGAGTTAGGGAGAAAGATATCCCTAAGACAGCCTTTAGAACAAGATATGGTAATTTTGAATTCCGGGTAATGTCATTTGGGCAAACTAATGCGCCGACAGTGTTTATGGATTTGATGAATAATGTGTTCAGGCCTTTCCTAGATCTGTTCGTGATTGTATTCATCGATGATATCTTGGTGTATTCTAGATCCGAGGCAGAACATGCGATCATTTGCGTACTGTCCTTGGAGTTCTTCGAACTCAAGAGTTGTTCGCAAAGTTTTCCAAATGCGAGTTTTGGTTGAACTCAATGGCATTTCTGGGGCATATTGTTGCAGTCGATAGTATTCGAGTGGATAGTCAAAAGATTGAGGCCGTGAAAACTTGTCCAAGGCCCACAACTCCTACGGAGGTTCGTAGCTTTCTGGGCTTAGCAGGTTATTACAGGATATTTGTTGAAAGTTTTTTCTTCTATTTCTGCACAGCTCACAAAGTTGACCCAGAAATCGGCAAAGTTTCAATGGACTGATGCTTGTGAACGTAGCTTCCAAGAGTTGAAAAGTAGGTTGACTTCCGCCCCAGTCTTGACATTTCCAGATGGATTGGAAGGATATGTTGTCTATTGTGATGCTTCAGGTGTTGGGCTAGACTGTGTATTGATGCAACATGGTAAAGTAATTGCATATGCTTCAAGGCAATTGCGGAAACATGAGCAGAATTATCCAACCCATGATCTAGAATTGGCCGCAGTGGTTCATGCATTAAAGATATGGAGACACTATCCATATGGTGTCCATGTGGATATTTATACAGATCATAAGAGCCTTCAGTATATCTTAAAGTAGAAGGTGTTGAATTTGCGGCAACGACGCTGGTTAGAATTGCTAAACGACTATGATATTGATATCTTATATCACCTCAGAAAGGCGAATGTTGTGGCTGATGCTCTCAGTCGTAGATCTATGTGAAGTTTATGTGATGTACGACCAGAAAGAAGAGAAATGGCTCGTGAGCTCCAACAGTTAACTAGCCTAGGAGTTCGAGTAGTGGACTCAGGTAGCAAGGAAGCTACTATTCAGAATTCAGCAGTGTCGTCGCTAGTAGCAGAAGTGAAAGAGCGACAATACGAAGATTCCATGCTAATGCAGCACAGAGATACACTCCCTCAGAAGGAGGAGTCCTCATTTGATATTTCAGGAAACGGAGTTCTCCGATGCCGAGGCAGATTATGTGTTCCCGATGTGGCAGGTTTACACCACCAGATTTTGAGAGAAGCTCATTGTTCTTGTTATTCTGTTCACCCCAGTGCGACGAAAATACCATGACCTTAAGTCTATATATTGGTGGAATGGAATGAAGAAAGATATAGCGGAATTCGTAGCTCAATGTCCCAATTGTCAACAAGTGAAAATCGAGCACCAAAAGCCGGGTGGATTGTTGCAAGCCATAGAAATCCCAACTTGGAAGTGGGAAGTGATTAACATGGACTTCATTTCAGGCTTACCACGTTCTCGACGTAAGTATGATTCCATATGGGTGATTGTGGATAGAATCACAAAGTCAGCTCATTTCTTACCGGTCAGAACGACTTATGTGGCAGAAGATTATGTAAAGCTTTACCTTAAAGAGATAGTGAGACTCCATGGTGTTCCGGTATCTATTATCTCCGATAGAGGGACTCAGTTTACAGCAAATTTTTAGAAGTCTTTCCAAGAGGGTCTAGGGACCCAAGTGAGCCTTAGCACGGCGTTTCACCCGCAGACCGATGGGCAAGCTGAACGTACCAGTCAGACTCTTGAAGATATGTTGCGGGCATGCATGATAGATTTTGGAGGAAATTGGGATGACCACTTGCCACTCATTGAGTTTGCTTACAATAACAGTTATCATTCTAGCATACAAATGGCACCGTATGAAGCTTTATATGGGGGAAAGTGTAGATCCCCAATTGGGTGGTTTGAAACCGGAGAGACTAAATTGATAGGGCCAGACTTGGTCCAGCAAGCCATAGAGAAGGTTAAGCTTATACAAGATAGGTTGTTAGCAGCCCAAAGTCATCAAAAGTCCTATGCGGATAATCGCCAAAGAAACTTAGAGTTCCAAGTGAAAGATTGGGTATTCCTGAAAGTGTCTCCAATGAAGGGCGTCGTGATATTTGGTAAAAAGGGGAAGCTTGGTCCCCCATACATTGGGCCTTATGAGATTGTACGAAAAGTGGGCAAAGTAGCCTATGAATTAGATCTACCTCCGGATTTGGAGTCAGTCCATCCAGTTTTCCATGTCTCGATGCTTCGGAAATGTGTAGGAGATCCTACTAAGATTGTACCAATAAATGATGTACAAGTGACAGAGACATTGACTTACGAAGAGGTACCCATTGCCATACTAGATAGGCAAGTAAGGAGGCTTAGAAACAAAGAAGTGGCCTCGGTTAAGGTTCTATGGAGAAGCAGTAAACGAGAGGAAATGACATGGGAAGCGGAAGAGAGTATGCGATCCAGATATCCACATTTATTTCAACCCTTGGAAGAAATCCAAGATGAGACGTCAAGATTTTAAGGTATGTAAGTTTTCCTTTTATGCTTTTTGGTCGTGTGTGGCAAAATTTTTATGCTATTGTGTTATGGCCCTGTGAGGCATCGATATTATGGGTTGTTGTGACAGGATGGTAGTGCCATATTATCGGGGAAACTCTGGCGAAATTTTTGTAGAATTCCCGAAGCCTTCAACATTCGAGGATGAATATTCTTAAGGGGGGAGAATGTTACACCTCGGAAAATCTTCCGTTGGTACGCAAGTGAATGAACTAGTGAGGAGTACGGGTATACGATATTTCCACAAGTAAGAAACAACGTTTGATGACCCTAAGTGAGATTTCAAGGGCATCCGATGTCAGACGAGAAAGTTGGCTAAGATGAGGCAAGGCATACGATAGGTATCGGAAAGGAAATACGAGTAACGAGTTAGAAAGTCCTAAATGATGACTTGGAGAAGAGTGATAACATCCCTTAGATTGGTATTGAGGTGTTGAACAAGTGTTAAGAAGGTTCCATAAGGATTGGAGATCAAATGAATCGACGAAACGAACTTCGGAACCACTGGGGGTTATACGGCCAAGCATATTGGCCGTATAAATTATACATTCCGTATGTTTGGGACCGTAGAATCAGCCCAGAAAGGCAAAAATTTTCTGGACCAAATATACGGTCAGACATACGGTCCATATAAATTATACGGATCGTATGTTGGTCCGTATAAGTGGTCGAGGAAGATTTTTGGTGCATTAAATAAAGGGACCAAGGTTATTTCATTTCACTTCCACTTCACACCCCTTCTCTCTAAAACATCTCTCTACATATATTCCACAAGAATTCAAGGATATTTGGTATCAACAACATAAACTAAGTTAATCAAGTGTAAGAAAACCATCAAAGATCATTCAAAGTCAAGAAATCTCATGGAGGTAAACTAGGGTTTTTGCTCAAGTGGAGTATTATCAACCAAGGCTTGTTCCTACAACATCTAAGGTAAGATTCATTATATTTCTATGTTGTTTAAGGTATTTAAGAGTTGAAATACTTGGATTGTAGAAAGGTATGGCAAAATGCGTCATGAATATGGAATAGTGTCATTTTGAGAAATAGTTTGAATTGAGTTATGAATCTTGAAGTATTATGATGCAATGTGTTATAAATGATGTGGAGAACATGAGATGAGTAATGTACGTGAATGGACATAGTCGTGTGTTATAGCCATAGATGTAAGTGATCGAAAGCAAATTGAGAAATGTGGATAATGTGGATGAATAATGACTATTGTTATGGTATTGTGAATGTATCGTTGACGTTTGGGAGTTGATATACGTTATGGAGGAATGTCGTATAAATAGAGGAGATACTGTCCGATTTTCTCTAGCTTTAGTCATATATGCTAGCTATCGATTCTAATGATAGTATGACTTTAATGAAGGTAGAAACGCTAGCATTGGAGGAGAACGCGCAAGTGTAGAGTAGTTGAACGGAAAAGGTATGTAAGGCTAACCCTTCTTTCATAAGGCATGTTTCTTTGGCCAAACGTCTAAATCTTCTATGAGGCTATGATATCCTTCAAATGATTTGATCTTCCGAGCTTCTAAGCTCACGATTCTTGACTTGCTATGATTGTACTAATCTTTCGTATGGCGAGTAAGCCTATAGAGATAGATGTGGTGAATGACGATAATAGTGATAATGATATCGATGATAATGGTAATAATGATGACGATAACGATGACGATTATGATAATGATATTAATAGTAAAGAGGCTTATAATCCATGATGTATATGTATCTATGTACGACTATTATGGAACCCCGAGCTTATGAGGCCGGGTAAGATATGTAAATAAGTATGTATATGATTACGTAACGCGCGCACACCTCTGCAGATGGTACGGACAACCCTGACGCCTTGGTAGGGCCAGGTAGATGTGACCCTGAAGCCTTGGTAGGGCCAAGTATCAATGACCTTGAGCCTTGGTTGGCCAAGTATGTATGAAACAACAATCCTACGTGGTCGGGTATGCTATGTAAATGCTATGTATATGATATGATTATGTATATGATATGAATACGAATATGATATGACTATGTATATGAATGTCAAAAAGGGGCATGTATACGAATACGAGCACAAATATGGTACGGGTACTATTATGAATGCGGATAATGATGTATGTACACAAACACGTATTAGAAATGGAAAGTTCCTAAGAAAGGCAAGTAAGTGCATATGACGATGATATTGCCATCTCCCATTCTATGTTTTTTCTTATGTTGCTATTTATGCTTCAATATTGATATTGATCATGCTTTACATACTCAGTACATTCTTCGTACTGATGTCCTTTTGTTTGTGGACGCTGCGTCATGCCCGCAGGTGCACAGGGAGACAGGCTTGATCCATAGCTGCTTTCTCAGAGATTACATTTCATTCAGAGTCATAGCTTTTGGGTACTTATTCTTTTGTGTATATAATTATGGGCATAGCGGGGTCCTGTCCCGCCCATGTGTATGTTATACTCTTCTTAGAGGCTCGCAGTCACGTGTATATAGTTAGATATGTCCGGCCCTGTCGGCCTATATTTTGTGTGTCACTTTGATAGCCTTGTTGGCTCATGTACGTTGACGTGGCATAGGTGCCAATTATGATATAAAGGCATTGTCGTCCAATGGGACTAGCATGATGAATGAGTAGAATTATGTGTTTAATTATGTGGCTCACCTAGATGTAAGCTTAAGTGTAAGTTAAGGGGTGCCCGGGTGGGCTAGCACCGGGCGCTCGTCGCGGCCCTCTAGACGGGTCGTGACAGGGTATGGCCCCTCAGGAATAATAACATAACACTCGAAAGCTATGCAAATATATGACAAGCTCTTTGACAAATCTCTAGTCACAAGGTCCATTATGTTCTTACATATATGGAATCATGCCAAGAAAAGAAGGAACAGTCTTAACATAGCTTCTGTTAAGCGCTTGCTAACCACATCATACTCAACTCATAGCACTCCCACCTTAAAGAATGACAATCATGTGCATTACAATCAGAGGATACTTATGGACAACGTATATCGAGCAACTGACTCATTTTTATAATGATTCCGGCAGCATCACCTCTATTTTCCTTTCAACCCAAAGCTCAACAACAAGAACAATAACAAAAGCCACAATATATCTAAATTTATCTTTCATAATTTCAAGTCCAAGAACAAAAAAAACAGTCCACACCTTCAATAATATGATATACAAGCTTTACATGTTATCTTGTAACTTCTCCGTCCAAACAACTTAACCAACATAACCTTAAGCACAAGCAAGAACACAATAACATAAAATCAAGAACCACAACATCAATAACAACATACACATGCTATATTCCAATAATTCGATCCACAACCAGTCAAGATACTCCAAATCAGTCCACACAGCAACAACAACTTATACGATTTCCCACCACTAATTCCGTAGTCCTCGTCTCACAATTTAGCTATGACCTGGATGAATTTAAATATATCTGGGAGAGGGGAATTCTTACCTTATATGCCAAGAACTACTCTTCTTCCACCTTATTTCACTTTGACGAAATCCCAGATTCAATTACTCGATAAAACAGAACATCGAGATCGAAGTGGTGAGCAACACCCATATGTTAGAAGAATTATACTTGGAATTAAAATGTTGTTGTCCAGGAGATACAATTGGACGTTAATTGCTGCCAAGAAAACACAACAACATGTTATGCTACCAATAATATAGGCTACCCACTTAGTTCTTGAGAACTAGAACCGAACCAGACCTCATGAATGAAGTTGTACCTAAGCCAAGGGCTCCTTTTAAATTTTTTCAAAGATTCCTTTAAAAGAGATATAGATCCGTAAGACCCCTTTTGCTTCGCATTGTCACACCCCAACCTTGGTAGGGCATGATGGGCACCCGACTCTCTTCAGAGTTGAGCGAACCCTAAGACATTCGCTCTTATTAAAATCTGTCATTTCAAAAAAAAAATTAAAAACATGAAAAATTTTCAAAATAGAAATCACTGTTTTAATCAAATTATGAAAACTTTTCATCAATTATGTACTTCTTACCAACTGAAATTATATGAAAATGCATACTCTTTTAACACATATACATGATTTACACTCCTCGACACCCTATCCACGGGACGCTATCTGCAAAGTCTCTAACATATACAAGTACCATGACATAAATACTATGACTCGGCAACACTCCGAACTGAGATGGAGCTCGTCAATTCAGCTGGAACATCTTCTAGCAATGTCTTCTACTCATCTGGGTGTACCTGCGTGGCATGAAACGCAGCCCCCGAAGAAAGGGGGTCAGTACGGAGTATGTACTGAATATGTAAAGCGGTAACAAGTCATAATCCAGGAAAATGCGACAGTGAACAAGTTTAGAAACCAAACTGTAAGTAGCTTGAAACGAAAGAATGGAGTCACAACCATACCCAACACCTATAGCCTTCGCTGGAAGAACATAAATGTGTACACAAGTCTCAAAACAGTCTTTAAGTAAACAATGCAATCCAACCAGCCTTTCAAAATAAGTAATGTGCACTAGCACATTTCCTTTAAATAAATATTGCAAAACAACACACGTGCCGCTTCCGGCACAATATCAATAATAGCCCCTTCGGGCAGCCGCTTCCGGCATAGTAACATAATAGTCCCTTCGGACGGCCGCTTCCGGCATAATAATGAAAATGGCCCCTTCGGGCATGCCGCTTCCGGCATAATGATAATCATGGCCCCTTCGGGCATAATAATAATGATAATGGCCCCTTCGGGCATAACAATAATGATAAAGTAAACATAAGTAGTAAATGAAATGAAGTAGTAAAACCTCGCACCCCTTTCGGAGTGATTTTAAAAAAAATAGCTCACTCAGACATAAGCTGAGGCCATAGCACACTCAGGCGTAAGCTGAGGCCATAGCACACTCAGTGATCAGCTGAGGCCATAGCTCGCTCAGACATAAACGGAGGCCATAGCACACTCATGCATAGGCTGAGGCCATCGCACCCCCTTCGGAGTGGTTTTGGAAAGTCTATATATTAAAATCTCACACCCCCGTCGGAGTGGTTTTGTAAAGTTTAAATAATAAAATCTCACACCCCCGTCGGAGTGGTTTTGGAAATTGTCTTTATGTTTCCTTTAATACAAAACAAACTTTCTTGAAATCATTAATAAACCACAAACACGTTTCAAGTAAATCCGAGTTAGCATAAGAAAAAAAGGTTAACAACCGTATGCATATGCAAAGTAGTGAGAAACTAAATGCCTTTCAAGTATCATTACGGACATCATTCAATATAAAACCTCTACGACCATCTTCAGACAATTCGAGACCGTCCACAGAAGCTAGGGACGTTAACCAAAAGTTTCCCTTAACTATCGTACAGAAATAAGTCAAATGGAGCAACACAAAGGGTCTCGGGAATCGTGGGCCCACCTCGGGTCAAGTTGAGGTGGCGTACATAAGTTACGAACAGTAGGCCATGTGAAGTCACTTATGAAAGTTTCAAGGCAATCCGGTTCCGTTTGTGAAAGTTACGGATGTTTAAACTATTTTTCTATCAAAATATAAAGTACCTAATTCAATTACATTGAACGATTAGGGGTCAGAATTAGGCTCAGATTTCTAGGAATAGAGTTTCCCCCAAGGCTTGTATCATAACCTATTATGTCTAGGACATGCCAAAAGAAAGAAAGGTTAGGCTTTACATACCTTTTCCGCTTCTTACGCTTCTCCAATTTCAAGCCCCGAATGCCCCAAAATCTACAATTGGTCACAAATACCAAACATTGATTATAAGCCTTTAAGAATGAAATCTTAAATCGACACTTGTCTTATTCTTTCAAATGAATTCATTTATAATCTGCCGAAATTTCGGCAGCATCTCCCCTGTAAATACACCATCCCCGAGAATCTAACTCGGCCAAAAATACAACAACAATAATACCAACAATCATATCTCCAACTTCAACAATTACTCCAAAATACACTTCAACATTAGTAGCTCCTTTTATATAATTCAACAACAATTTTCTTTATTTCCAATTCATAATTGTTCACATATTCAAATACAATTCCGAAACCATTCAACAATATTCAAGAACACTTCAACAACCCGCACAACATTTCAAACGGCCTAACCAACACATACACTACCCGAATTCTTCCAAATTCAACAAGAACAATTACAACACATTTCCTTTCTTCCATATTCATGAGCTACACCAACATTTTTTTTCATATTAACGACACTATTCACATAAATATAAAAGCTAAGTTCAATCACATTGGCCTCCAAAAACAGTCCATAACAATTACGACTCCAACTTGAATCATTGGACTTTCATTAACATCATAGAATCCACGACGACGACAACCCAAAATACTAAATAGAATTAATTCATTCTTGCCATACAAGGTAGCCTATATTCGGCCACCACCCCCAACACACAACTTCCATAGTTTTCATCCATTTTACATCATGGAATCCATATCACAACAATCAAACTACTAAAACCATTTCATTCTTTCTACACAACACACCCTATTCGGCCACACCATACACATACATATTTCATGAATTCCATCCATTTCCACATACCACAACATGCATAAATCATTCCTAACACAAGTAAAAGAAGATTGGATACATACCTTTTTCACTCAATTTCTTCTCGGCTAGAATCCACAACTTGAACACGAATGTTTTTCTTGCTCCAACAATTTCTCCATGTTAGAGAGGACCTTCTAATTAGTAGGAAAGCTAGAAGAAAATATTTTTTTGATCAAGATTTCTCCAAGGCTTTATTTGGTATGCCATGGCCGAAATGGCCCTTGTGCTTTTTCTCCAACTTTCTTGAAAATTCCTAAGGGTGGAGAATGAAGAATGTGTTCTAATTGTCATCCTTTGGGATATTTATTAAATTTCCATGTGGGCTTTGGCCCATCCAACTTGGAAGGCCCACTTGGAAATTCAAGACTTTTCTTCCTTTTTTTTTTTTGTTTTTGAATTCATGAAAAATAATTTTTCCTAATTCCAAATTTGCCCTTAGCCTTCCTCCATATTTCTACGAATCATCTTGCGAATTTTCCTTTTTACCCTTAGCCTTTCTTAATATTTCCACTTCAAAACTTTCATGAACAACTTGTGTGCTAAACAAGGTCAAAAATATAGCCTTGCCCTTAACTTCCCGCAATTATCTCGAATTATCCGAATGTACAAAATACGGGATATAACACGCATATTAGTGGTATTACAATTCATTATAAAAGTGATTATAAGTATAACTCTTCATTGTTGGCCATGGGGTCCACTCCCCTTTTTCCATTACTTTGAAATCATAAATTGTTGTCCTATACATGTCACTATTAGATACATATGAGAATGATTAGTCACCAGGTATTATGCTACCATGGTCTTAATCTTAATAGACCTTATCCAATAATTCCTTTATATCCCATGAAATTCTTATATTTAACCAATTATACACATAATTAATTTCTTGGTCTCAATTCACTTAAACATAAACCACTTTTAACACACTTCATATACTCATTATCATAATCATGTGGTAGAACTCTAGTCCATAGCCTCTTTATACATACACCAAATATTATTCTCAATCATCATCGTCACACTTGTTAAGTCCTAAATTATTTCGGAACTTCATCCTTTTATAAACTGAGCTCTTGATCCGCATACATGAGTATGACGAACATTCCATACCTCCTTATAACTTGTTCAACATTCCGAACCTTGACAAAATTTATTTTCTCCGATTTGTTTAACCTCTAGTTCTTATGACACTTCCTTATCACTTGTTAAACAGAGCATAACTACTTATAACCTCAAAAATAATCTTGTCCTTGAACTTATGTCGATTAACTTATGACAAATCCAACATACAAAAGTACGGGATGTAAGAGTTTATTATCCAACTCTTGACTCAAACAACAAAATCAAGCAGATCTATTTCAAAAATATACAATCAAACCTGAGAAATGAGTGGCTCGGAAAAAAAGTTTGAAAATCAAATAAAAACTGAGTGGATGGAAAAATATTTTATGAAAAAAAGGAAAGAATAAGAAATGAAAAGGAATTAAAGAATTTTAAAAAATATATATATTTAATGAAAGAAATGTTGAAAAAATAATTTTTAAAATATTTTTATTTGCTTCTCACTCTATCAAATAGAGTGAACAATACTCTCTCTGCCACCTCACCATCCAAGGAGGTATATATTTCAGTTCAAAATAGTACGAGGGGGGGGGGGGGGAGCAAAGCTAGGTGCGTTACATTAAATTCGCTCATAGTTTAGGAGTCACTTTAGCCATTTTCCCTAAACTTAATAACATAAATTATTATTTGATAAATAAATGAAACATTTATTCTCGCTAGTGATGGTGGAGACGATTTGTAGTAGTGGTGATATTGGTGATGGTTGGTGTTAGTGGCTATAACGGTGGTGCTGATAGCTGTAATGGTGGATATGATTGGTGTTGTAGTGACTAACGCGATGGTGGTGGTGGTTGTGATAGTGGAGTTGGTTGATGTTAGTAGGTTACAGTGTTAGTGGTGGTGACTGAAGGATTTGTGGTGGTTTACAATGTGTTAGTGGTAGTTGGCGACGTTATGATGGTGAAGGTGGTAGTAGGGGTTGGCCACAATTATTGTAGTGGCTTATAGTGGTGGCGGAGGTGGCGGCAGCGGCAGTGGATATAACTATAATAATGGAGGTGGTAGGTGTGAAAGGGATTGACAATAGTGGCTGGCAGTGCTGATGGGTGTGATGACAGAGATGATTGTCGATGATGGTTGGTGGTTAGCGACGATAATGGTGGTTGAAAATGTTGGTTGTGGTTGTGATGACAGCGGTAGTTAATGGTGGGTTTTTATTGTGGATAGAGTGTTGGTGAAAATTATCCACACAAAAGTACTTTTTAATGACATTAAGACTTTGTTCAATATTTTAATAATTAAGACCTATCCAAACCAAATAAGTGCTTAAATCTTAATGTAAAACAAATGCACTTAAATGGTTCAGACCTTCATTAAGTGCAAACAAATGAGGAAGAAATAAATATCGATAAGAATTCTCCAAAGAAAAAAATTGAAGAGATTCGCTGGACAATGAAATTGAGATCGGGAATTTGTCGATGGAGAGAATTGGGTTTTTAGATGAAATGACGAAGAAGTGTCTAATTTTAATACTCTGACAGAAAGTATAAAATGTATTAAGTGAACCAAAAAATGGGTATATTGCTAACCTACTACCTTCATGTATATAAGAGAAATAATGGTAAAAAAACGCACCTGAACTATCACTTTTTCGTGAAAGATAATTCAACATCGACCGAATTCATGTAATGTAAGTGTATATGAATTGTCATTTCTTCATTAATGTATTTCAATGACGCCTTAAAAAAAAAAAAACGTGTAAAATTATTTAGATATTATAAGATCGCAGTACAAAATTTATTATACACTATATATATTCGATAGGAAGTATTCCTAGCATTTGTACATATATTTTGTTATCTTTATTTGAATTTAAAGAAAACCAAAAGCCTTACTGAAAGTTGGCTAATACGTATAGCATTCTTCCAATTAATTGTAATTATTTGTTGTTATTTTCATTATTAGAATGTAGCCAAAACCAAAGGTTTTAATAAAAGATGATTGATATTCGGCTAAAAGTTCATGTTTACATTATCGCCTCATAGCTTATGCATATTTATTGTGGTTTATATTGTTACTGGGGTATTTTTATGCTCATAACACACTTTACATTTGTAGGAGGTGTTTTGGATAAAAGCGGAAAATGAATAATTTGGTGCAAGTCGAGTCAAGGAAACAAAGAATTGAGGGTAGAGCTTGTCTTCCTGGCTCGCGTTGTGACCCATCCAGATGAGTTAGGAGAAGTGTAGCCTGCAAATCAATTCAGCTAGGGGCATCGTGAGCCCCACGAGCAAGCATAAAAATATAGCTGGGCGGTGATCCTCTGGGTTCCTCGCGTCGCAAGCGCCATGGACGAGTGTTCTAGTTTTCCTATCCGATTTAGAGTTTATGAGCGATCTTCTACACACCCTATGTTGTATATAAACTTTAAGAAACCTTTTTTGGAGGGATACATCTACTTTGGAGACAAGAACCACATGAGGAAGAAAGGCTAACTGAACCCTACGACGAGTTTCCCATTTTTTCCATTGTTTCTTGTTAGTTATGAATTCTAGTATTGTGTTTTTAAGTAAAATTATGAGTAGCTAAATTTCTCTTCCAAGATATTGATGGAACCAATTGTTGGATGAATTCTTAATTGTGTTTAGATATAATTGAGTTATTTTCATTGTTTACTTGTTCAACTACATTTTGCTTGTTATTAATTGAAGGGTCCTCGATTAGCGGTAACGCTGTATCTTACATTACTTGAGAAAGATTACACATTAGGTTGTCTTTTAACAAAGTTAATTCTAAGTAATTTAGAGATTAATTGCTTAGATTTAAAAATGGGATTAGAAAATGAAGTTTTGACGCGCTCTTGTGAGTAATTTGAATTGCTAGCTAGAGTTAGTTTGAGAGAATAACTCTAGAAAATTACTGCATTTTATTGAGAGATAATTGTGGTAAGTCTTTATTTTCTTTCTTCTAATTAAATTGATCAAAACTGTATACAAACGATTCTTATTTTAGTTTATAGATGATATTGTTGGGGCTACTGGTTCTATATTTTTTTTCCCTATTCTTCATTTGAGGGTGTGAATTTTGAATCCAATCTTTGCGTCTGGTTATGAAATATTAGCAAGCTTGAATGAGTGTATTGAGGAACATATATGAGATAAATGGAATTAAGCCTCCATTGATGAACTGCTAGTGAGCTTCAAGTTATATAGAAGAAGAAGAAGAAGAAGAAGAAGAAGAAGAAGAAGAAGAAGAGCAATTCTGTAACTGCAAGTGAGATGATGAAATTGGGGAAATGAAAAATTATTTCATTTCATCTGAGATACATGTATATATACAAGTATAAGAGAGAACAAAATATATAGCTGCCAACCAACCTCCTAATCGACTAAGTTCAATCATAGCACAATTACAAAACTACCCCTACTAACTAACTAACCAACTGAACTAAATATTTTCAGCTAATCTATTCCTACATAATTAATCTTAACAGCCCCCCTAAAGTTGGAAGTGAGATTATCACTGCCAACTTGGACAAGATAGAAGAATGTACAGCTCGTGAGAGAGCCTAAGTTAAAATGTCTGCCAGCTGCTCAGTAGTTGATATGTGATGGAGAACAATCAGGCCTTCTTGAAGCTTTTCTCTAACAAAATGACAATTCACTTCTATATGCTTTGTACATTCATGGAATACAAGATTCTTGTCAATATGGATTGCTTCTTGACTGTCACAAAACACTGAAATAGGCATGGCACACGTGATGGTTAATTCATTCAACAACCATTTCAACCATACCAATTCACTTACTACTTTTCTGATTGCCCTGTATTTTTCTTCTGCTGAGGAATTGAGATAGCAATTTTCTTCTTTGATTCCAGCTAATTGGACTATCACACACCATTACAATGTAAACACTAACTGATTTTCTAGAATCAGGGCAAGCAGCCCAGACTGAGTCACAAAAAGCAGTAATAGTGCAATCTGGATCCTTGGATAGAAAAATGCCCCAAGTGGGATCAACCTTGAGATACCTTAGTACATGGTAAGCTTCTTTGAGATGGGGTTCCCTTGGAGTCTGTAGGAACTGACTAAGATATTGCACACTATAAGCTATGTCCATCCTTGTGTTGGTGAGGAAATTAATTTTCCCACAAGTTTCCTGTAAAAGGTTGGATCAATCAATAACCTGCCCTTATTGGACCTCAACTTGATTGTAGAATCAATGGGTGATGTTGTAGGCTTGCAATTATGGCAATCAAACTCCTTGAGTAGGTCAGTGGTGAACTTCCTTTGAGATATCAGTACTCCATCAGTCTTGTAAAGTATTTCTAGGCCTAGGAAGTAATGGAGTTTGCCCAGATCCTTTATGTTGAATTGGTCATGTAAGAATGCTTTCAAAGACTGAATTTCAATGAGATTAGTGCCAGTTAAGATCACATCATCTACATATACTGCAACAAAAACTACAGACACACCATTTTCTTATAAAGTAGTGAGTAGTCAGTGTTTGAATGTGAATAAACTCTTGAACATAATGCATGAGCCAATTTAACATACCATTGTTTGCTTGCCTATTTTAACCCATACAAGGATTTTTTTCAGCTTGCAAACCAGTCCTTTGTTGTCCACTTTGAGTCCCTGAGGAATATCCATGTAAACCTCCTCATTCAAATCATCGTGGAGGAATGCATCCAGTTGATATAAATCCCTTCTTCACTGCTATACTGATCAATGTTCTGACAGTAGTCATCTTGACTACTGGTGAGAAAGTATCATTGTAGTCAATACCAACTTGTTAAGTGTATCCTTTCATTACAAGTCTGGCCTTGTACCTTGCTATGGTGTCATCTGCTTTATGTTTGATCTTATAGACCTATTTGCATCCTATAGCCTTTTTCTTGTAAGTAAATGCACTAGATCCCAAGTATTTTTAGCATACAAGGCCTCAAATTCTAGTGTCACGACCCAAAATGAGGGTCGAGCGGGCACCCACACACCCCCACCTAGTGGGCGAACCCTTCCCTTACCCAACATACAATCTATTAATGTGGAAGAATAATATAAATTCTAACAAGTCTCAAACATCATTTAAAAGTAATAATTGCGAAAATATATAAACTACCCAAGGAATCTGGTCTAAATAGTACAAGAGCTTCTAAGTATAAAACTTGAATAAGAGTTACAACCACAACCTGAAAACAACTTCTATTTAAAATGAGAAATTAACAGAAAAGTCTAGATGAACTACGTGAGATCCATGAAGGCTAACTGAATCTCGTATAAGTACCTGGAACAACTCTACACTCCGAAAAAGATGTAGCAAGAGTAGTATCAGTACAAACAACACGTACTGGTAGGCATCATAGGCCGACAACAATTAGCTAACATATATAAAAGAAAGAAACTGAAAAATATGTAGATAAGCAGTCCAAATGCAGACACTATGTACATCCACGTAAGTCTTGCAATAATGTGAACCACACTAGATCTCAGTAGTCTACAGTCATAGCCTAGGTGAAACTTCTACCCCTCGAATCCATCAAGTGTTTAGGTAAGTGATTAACAAGCACACAACATCTCAAATAATCCACCACTAAGGAATGAAGGCTAAAACGCACCATGCAGTACAACAGATACAACAACCAGAATCAGAGATGTGAATGGATGTAATCAAAATGTGTGTGCAATGCAATGCAATGCTAACTGTCTCATATCGTACACACATGCTACGGACGAAATACCTCCACGTCTCGATAGTCATGACCCATGGGGGACCCGCGAAGTCCATGTACCACTCGTCCCGGCAACAACCTCGGTGAAAAGCACTCTCTCGATCCCTACAAAAGACCTCGGGCATCGAGCACTCATTCTTTCCCAAAAAGAGACCTCGGGAAATGTACGCTCATTCTGCTCCGGTTAATGACCTCAGATCCCAGACTCTCATCTCTCTTTTACGCTCTCCAGCAAAGACTCGGAGGCTACACTCTCTCACTTATCATCATCAGTACCAAATCACACTTCATACCAAAGTGTCATGAGAAATGCAGGATGAAATGCATGTATGAATGCTAATTTCAACAATAATCATGAGGGTGAATAACCATAATAACATTCGTACATTAAATATCAATATGAACTTATACCCTAATCTGTACAATGCCACGTCCAGAACAATTTCCCTTACGACCATATATGTAACACCAAATATATATGCTAGAGAGGCCATACGAAATAAGAAGCCTTGGATGTTTCACTGTTCCTCTTATCATTATTAATATCAAATCACGGCTCGCGTCAATGAATCATGTAGAATGTGTATGAATGATATGCATGTATCAATCTCAAGTGTAAATCATAATCAAATCTTAATTGTGCCACACATGGACATATATCACAATATTAATATCACGTCAAGTCTTTTCCTCTATCCATGTTAATGTCAAAATAAGTGAGAGACAATCGTATCATAATCACAATATGGCAACTAAGTGCAAGTCCAATATCACACACATGGCAGCAAGCTAATAAACCACAAAGAGGCAACAAGCCCACAAATCAGTCAACAATACCAATCCTAAGAATATCCATCCCAACTTCACACCCGAACTCTTTACATGCTTTCTATGTCAATAACTAACTCCTATATATGCTTCGCTAACTGGAGTCTAACTAAAAGGTAAGTCGTAACCAACCGGGCTGCCGAGCTAGAGCCACGAACAATCAAACCTTAGCCTTGCCTTTCTGGAGAGCTTTCGAGTAATCAAAGTCTATCCATTATCGAAGTCTAAGTTAGAAATAAGGAACAACAATACCCATATTGCTATACTATCGTTCGAATTAAAAACAACTATGAAAAAGGGAAAAACGAGCCCGCAAGGGTAAAACGTATATTTCAAAGGTGAAATTGGTAACCCAACATTCTACATGTTCTATTCTACTCTTGTTCAATTGCTAAATTAACTCAAAAATAGATCAATTTCATCATTCAAGTCAAAACCCTCAATTTGGGTATAAACCCTAACTTTCAATCTTTCAATTCATCAACATAAATGGAAGATTCAAGCCTATTAGTCACTATTCATCAAATTACATGCTTAGCTTAGTCAAATCCATCAATAAATCTCATTTTGAAAGGCTAAAACTCAAATAATGAAGTAAAGACCAAAACCCATCTTCCTTCTTAAGTTCTATGGATTTTCTATCATGGATTCATGCTTAAGGAAGGTAAATGACTGAAATCTATGTTAGAGAACTTACACTCAAGAGAAACCTGCTTAGAACCTCTTCAATTCTCCTCAAAGACACTTAGGAAAAATAAATGTGGGAATGGGAAATGAAGGGTTTTAACTAGGCATTAAATAGGAATCTGGTCCACGTCATTCGCTGCAGCGGTCGAGTGTCTACTATAGCGGAGCCGCGCCAGCGGCTCTACTCCTGCTACTGTGAGTCTGTTACAGCGGATCTCTGTCCACTGGGGTGCCTCGCTACAAATCATACACACTTGCCATAGCGGACCAAGCCTTGCCTAGGAGGGTCCGCTACCGCGCAAAGGGTGTCGCTATGGCAGACACCAGAAAATATTGGTTTTCCACTATCTCAATCCCAAAACCCTGCAATCACCCGAGACCTCCCAGATACAAACCAGACATGTAACCATACATAAAAACGTGCTACAAACTCACTCGTGGTATTGAAATTCCCAACGAGGGTCTATTTGACTGGGTCAACACCCAATGGCCAATGACCAACTATCCTACCATTAACCCTAAACATTCCCGAGTGCCTCGGGAACTGAACTGAACATCCTAACAAGTCATAATCAACCATCCAGACCCCTCGGAATTAACAGATTCCCAAAAAAGGTCTGCTTATCCAAAAGTCAAATATAATGCAACCGTTTTTCACTTTAAGGTTCTAATTCTCATAAGTCACTATAAAACTCGCCCTATTACCTTAGGAACCATGCCACCTATCCTCGCGAGTCAAAATCTTACTAATAGGGCTCGGGGAAGGATCAACAGGGTAAATGGTTCAAAAGCACTCGTTACATCAGATACTAATTAAACAATTGTTCGTCCTCGAACGAAGAAAGAGAGTACGAAAGCTGACGGTAACCAAGGAATCTTCAATATAACAACACGGAAGCCTCCACGGCATGAAGTACGCCAAAATCACTACCCGTTCATCTTATTAGTCAAAACTTATCTAACTTGGCTAAAAAACACAATTTCCATATTTTCATACTCGAGTTTCTCTCAAAACTGATCCCCGAAATAAAGAACTTCTTTTGCTGGAATTCTCTTATTCGATAAAAACCCTACCTCTGAACGCAATCGATAGGCCCCAAAAACATTTGTCAAAACAACACAAACCTTTAAAAATAGATAAAATCATAGCCCACTTTGAACCGGGAAGATATTCTGATTCCACTAACCTTTCTTTCACCCTTCTAAAGTAATTCTTCGCACCACGATTTCCTAGAAACACATAACCACAAGGCCAAAACCAAAACTTACTCTTGCCAGAAAGAATTCTTGCCTTATCGGAGCAACTGTAAGTAATTCCATCAAGCTGATCTTACTCACAGCAGACTTCGCTAGTTCCAAGTCTTCTTAAAACCTCAAATCACAATACTGGAAGCATACCTACTGATTACCTCACCGAGCCAAGTCCGTAGGAAACCACCTGATCACTCTAAAGACCTTTCGCAACCATAGTACCTCCTCAAATCATTACCAAATACAGACGTAAACCATCACATCTGTCCGAGTAGCTGCTCTCGGTAAAACATCATCAAGTCCACTCGTAAACCCTGATAAAGCTCGATAAACCTGTCATGCCTCAAATCTGAACTAAAACTCATCGAATCCATGACGGTGTTTTGCTAGGAAACCCGTAAGTCCTTCTGGAAACATATACAGAGTCCATCAAGCTCTAATCAAACAATTTTGACTCGGAAAGAATGCACAGCCCCTGAATTCCACCAATAGTCACCTGAACTGACTCCCAACTATTCGAAACCAATCACAGTCCTATTACACATATGTGGCAGCCAATTCTAATCTTTTCCTCACGCATAATGAATCACGTCTGTCACCCTCGACTCCAAACGTTGAGTCTTATCCAAGGTGTCAACTTATTGCCGAAGAACTATACTTTATGATCGCAATCTTCATGCTTCTCCACCTTTGCCCGATATGCATCCTCTACAACCCCGAACTTTTTGACGCAAATCTTGTAGCCTGATATAATACCCTTTTTAACCATCGAATCTCCCATTATAACACCTTGATATGCCCATAACAATTTCGAAAGTATCAAATCTTACAACTACCGCTCTAAACCTCATGCAACTACTCCCAAGTCCTTAATATCCAAAAGTGCTCACCCAAGCTATCCGATCAGTAGTACCCACAACACACTACACTTCCACGAATACGGTCTCATCTCACAAATATATAACTCTAGCCTTCACATTATAGGGATTTCAATAATTTCTTTCTCTTAAACGTCACTAACTCATCCACTGAAGCGTGTTACGAAATTACCCAACTGCGTACCAAACACGCCACCTCCATAAGCCTTAACATGTCGGTTACCTGAAATTTGCTTCTAACTAGTCACTTATCACGAAACCTCACGGAACTCTGTCATATCATTTAACCCATTATATCACTTAGTCCTTTTCTTTAGACTCCCTTCTTTAAGCGTACTCACGATCACACCTCGTCTGAATTATGTAAGATAACATTTGCATAACCTATACCGATCCAAGTAATCCCGAAGATGTACCTTATTTTTACCGATTCTTGATCAAATATACTTTTCTTGACTCTTTAATTCCCAAATCCCAATCAAATCACAATCATCATCACCGTTTAACCATTTCTCGAACCCGCTCAATAGAATACCGCATAACCATAAGTCTTGCAAACTAGCCGAGTCAATCCTGGAGATAGTAGCAGGCCACACACTAGAGTTTCCTTAGCTCACTCGACTCTAAAACTGATTACTCTCTAAATCCAGCGTATCACATACATAGTCCTACTAATGTCCCCACGCACCTCCACCAAGGTGCCTTTGCTCAAATTCCCTTAACTCACATTCCAAAATGTTCTCCACAACTCGAATTAATTCAAACCTCATCTGATTTATCACTTCGAACATCCCGATTGTCATACCAGAACACTTGTAACCATTTGCGCGATTATCCCTTCATTCGATCAACTCAACTAAGTAGCAACACCAGAAGTAGTTAGAACTAGCTGAAACTTACACAACAGAAAAAGGCTCTCTACCCTAATCCAATATTAGGTGCAACACCTGATAGCTCCTTGAGTACTAAAACTTCGCACTTGTCCAACACTAGGGTCATTATTATTAGTCAACCACCGGCTCCCATTGCCCCATGGCATAACCAAACTTACCAACTCAAAACTGAACCCTTATGTCTATTCTACCATCTATGACCACAGCATAACTGTCAAATCAACTCGCTCTTGATTCTACAATATCCTTACCATTCCTCTAAACACGAAGACCCGACGAACATACCCCTTACTGAAGGACTAGGACCACAGCTGCCCAATATCTTAAGTATCCACTTATCACAAGTAACATTGCTTTCACGCCTAGAACGGATAACCACTGTCCTAAAAACCCCACAAACCACTACCATATAGTCACGTCGAAGCCCAACTTAACTTCTCCCGATTGAATACGAAATTCACTCTCGTACCAATTGCAACCTTATCCTAACAAGCACGTCAGATACCAATTTTTCCCTTCCTAATAGCAGAGATTAATCTATCCAAATCCTTTCACTTATGCCTCCGTCCCATAACAAAAAAATACTCTTACCAATAAGCCCTAAGAAATCTTACTTCGCTACATGTTTTCCACAAAAGTCGCCCTTCATGTCCTTATTCTCAACTTCCCTTCTTATTACACGCAGTCACTATCCTTTTGCTAAATCCGATGGTCCTTACCAAACTTACACTCATCCTAACATATCGACATCCAATACACTGCTACTGCTGAATTCTTGACCTGCCATTGGTGCACCGGTGCCACGCAAACCATCATAAAACCTTGACGATGTTGAAACGTTTTCCCAACCAATCATACCTCAAATAGAACTGTCACACCCCGACTTTACTAGGGTGTGATGGGCACCCGACCCCATATTTGGAGTCGAGCGAACCCGCTGACTCGTATTACATGCATAATATCTTTGGACTCTTAAATCGAATAAGAATGAAATACATAGTAAGCTTTCAGAATCTTTCTTTTCCCTCGTACTCAAATCAAATGGAATCTGTAATCACATGGACTTTATAACATAACATAAGATGACACATCGGCTGATGGAGCCGCTTACAGAACCGACATTTTATACCCACGACTCTGTCTGCAAAGTCTCTAACTTCGAACAAGACATCATAGCATAGTACTCTGACCCGGCAACACTCCAGAACAAATGGAGCTTGCTAGCTCTGCTGGAACATCTTCTACAATAGTTTCTACTCATCTGGGTGTACCTGCGCGACATGAAACGCAGCCCCCGAAGAAAAGGGGGTCAGTACGAGCAATATACTGAGTATGTAAGGCATAAATAGTAACATAGTAAGGGATATAAATATGAATAGTAACATAATGGAAATATAGAACATATCATGAGATAAGAGAGTAACTTGTACATCTGAGTGCCTCTTAGGGCAGATGTCATGCATGCTTATCTTTCCTTTGAAAACATTTCTTTTTCATATACATAGAAAATAGAACATGTCATAGCGCCGAACAACGTCAGCTCCCCCACATAGCGCCGAACAACGTCGTCTCCCCCACATATATCCCGCGTTCGGGCATCCCGCGTCCGGGATGATAAATTACGCCAGCTGACCAGGTGGCAACGCGTCTATAGCGCAACATATGTCCTTTTTCCCCATATTCCCCATATACATATACATATGTCCCTTGTCCCCATATTCCCCATATACATATACATATGTCATGTCCATGTGTCATATACAAATATCATATAACAACAAGCATGAGAACCCAAAGAAAGTCATGTATCTATCGGAGTGACGTAAGGTCGGTAACCTCCGATTACATTATGGAATAACCGTTGTCGCTTTGTCTCACCTTGAAGGAACAATTATTATAAGATGAGACTGGCAACGAATAACAGTGTACATAAACCGACACCTGAAGACTCAGAAACAAGTTTCGGGTCGATCCGATTTAGTATAAGAAAGTTATGAGCTTTTGAAGTACAGAACCTTCCACGAATGTTTCAGAAGCTATTTTTGGAAAATCATTCTTATCATAGTCATCATAGAAATGTGCTCATCCTTGATATCATCATTGTCATTGTGAAACATATCCATCGTTATTGTCATAAGAGCTTACAAAATCATAAACCTCTGTTTTGGTAGAATACGGACACTTTGGAAAAACATTTACGAGATATTGGGAAGAGAATCATGCCTTGGAATCATAAACATCTAACTTTTGAAAAACAAGTAAGATATGGAAACAATTATGAAATCATAACATCGGGATCATGCCTTTGAAAGAAAGGGACAAGCCTTAACATACCTGCTCCACGTCCTATTAGCTACGGTTAATTGTCCAAGCTCGCTATCGCTAGTCTACATTCAAGAAGATTGACGCAATCATTAGATTCATCACCATATACTTGTCTTAATCTTTCAAGTAAATTCACTTATGATTTGTCGAAATTTTGGCAGCATCTCCCCTGTACATACACCATCCCCGAAATCTAACTCGGCCAAATCATCAATCAACAATCCGAGAATTCAACTCGGCCAAACTATCAACAACAATGTCATCAATCATACCAACAACATCAACAATCAATTCAAGACGCATTCTAACATTAACAACCTTTGTCATACAATTTAACGACATTTAATTTATATTCAATTCAATTCACATAACATTCAAAACGACTCAATCAACACACTACTTCACCCGACACCTTCCAAATTCAACAAGAACAATAACAACCTATTTCCTTCTTTGAAATTCAATCACAACAACCCAACTTCCAATCTTCCAAACAAATGTCTCACTTCCAAATTCATAAACTACACCAACAATCTATACTTTAGCAATATCACTCATACAAATGTAAGAAACCATACTAGTGTCACTTTAACTCATTCAATAATCCCACAACAACTACAAATTCATTTCAAGTCATCAAACCTTTATTCTCTTCATGAAATCCACAACAACAACAATCAAACTACTAACTAAAATTCAATTCATCACATCCTACCATCATCACTCTCATTCGGCCATGGCACACACATACCTATTTCATGAATTTCATTTATTTCCCAATACTATAACATGCATAAATCATTCCTACAAATATAAGAAACCATACTAAGGTCACACTAACTTCTTCTATAATCCACAAACAATCACAACTTCATTTCAAGCCATTAAATCCTCATTTTACATCATAGAATCCTCAACGATAACAATCAAAATACTAAATAAAATCAATTCATTTGTTCTACACCACACAACTATATTCGGCCACAACATCAACAAACACATGTACCATGAATTCCATCCATTTCTTCATACAACAACATACATAATCATCTCTAACACATGTAAAAGAAGATTGAACCTTACCTTTCTTCACTTGTCTTCTCACTTGGCTAGGGTTTATAAATCACCCAAATGAATGCTTGGCTTGCTCCAACAACTCCTTCATATTAATGAGGACCTTCCATTTGATGGAAATACTAGAAGAAAACAATTTTTCTTGAACAATTTTTATGGACCATTTTTTGTTTTTTTTTGAACCATGGCCGAATGGCCTTATTTTTCTTTCTCCAATTTTTCTTCTTGGAGTTTTTCATGAATGATTGTCTTGCTTTAGGGGCAATTGTCCATATATATTTAGCCTCACCAAATAGCATGTGGACACATGCCCCTTCTTTATTTTTCTTGTAGTTTCTTAAAAATAGTCAAAGAAGACTAATTGTCTTCTTAAGCAAGCTTTGGTCCATATATCTTTATAATTTGCCCCATTAAATAAAATTGTGGACATATGCTTATATGTCACACGGCCAACATGGCCCCTTCAAGAACCCTCTTGAATATTTTGTGAAATTCCCATTTTGCCCCTAGCCTTCCGCAATATTACCATGAGCCATTTTGTGAATTTCCCTTTTTACCCTTAACCTTTCTCAATATTTCCATACTAATAGTATTCATAAATAATATCCATAACCAACTTGTACATTAAAATAATTTTGGACAATGGTCTTGCCCTTCACTTACCACGACTTCCTCGAAATATCCGGACGTACAAAATACGGGCTATAACAAGAACATTCTGGTTAAGCCATAAATGCAACTTCACGACTTTTGAGAAACCCAACACTGAAAACTTAGAGATCATGTGACTCTTTATACCATCTCTCCCATTCTCAAGAAACCCCAATAATAAAAGAGTCTAACCACGACCCCACACAACTGAATGCTCAAGACATAGCTAGAAACTGAACTTGGTCACGTGTCCGAATTAGGATAACACATCCCGTACCATACCACAACCCTCCAAAAACAAACAGATCGCATAAGAATTTAAGGATTAGTTCCCACTTTCCATAGGGGATTAAGATAAAGATATTAAAATACCAATTCGAATGAAGTTGTATGAAGGAATGAAAGAACTGGAAGTTTCCTAAATGTCCTATAGCCTCTCGCAGATAAGTATGGAGCTCATCGTACTGATCCGCAAGACTCTACTAGACATGCTCTTGTACTTATAAACTGGGTAACCAAGGACTTCGATACCAACTAGTCACGACCCAAAACGAGGGTTGAGCGGGCACCCACACAGTCCCACCTAGTGGGCGAACACTTCCCTTACCCAACGTACAATCTATCACTGCAGAAGAATAATATAAATGCTAATAAGTCTCAAACAGCATTTAAAAGTAATAGTTACGAAAATACATAAACTACCCAAGAAATCTGGTCAGAATAGTACAAGAGCTTCTAAGTATACAACTTGAATAAGAGTTACAACTACAACCTGAATACAACTTCTGTTTAGAATGAGAATTTAACAGAAAAGTCAAGATGAACTCCATGAGAACCTTGAAGGCCAAATGAATCCCGCTCAAGTACCTGGAACAACTCTACACCCCGAAAAGGATGTAGCAAGAGCAGTATCAATACAAACAACACGTACTGGTAGGCATCATAGGCCGACAACAATTAGCTAAAATATATAAAAGAAAAAAACTAAAAAATAGGCAGATAAGCAGTCCAAATGCAGTCAATAAGCACATCCACGTAAGTCACTAAGCACATCAACGTAAGTCACTAAGAACATCCACGCAAGTCTTGCAATAATGTGAACCACACTAGATCTCAGTAGTCTACAGTCATAGCCTAGGCGGAACCTCTAGCCCTCGAATCCATCAAGTGTGTAGGTAAGTGATTAACAAGCATGAAACATCTCAAATAATCCACAATAACGGAATCAAGGCTAAAACACACCATGCAGTACAACAGATACAACAACTAGAATCAAAGATGTGAATGGATGTAATATGAATGTGTGTGTGATGTAATTGCAATGAACTGGTCAACTGTCTCAAATTGTACACACATGCTATGGATGGAATACCTCCACGTCTTGAAGTCATATCCCATGGGGGACCCCCGAAGTCCATGTACCACTCGTCCCGGCAACGCCTTCTGCGAAGAGCACTCTCTCGATCCCGATAAGAGACCTCAAGCATCGAACACTTATTCATTCTCGACAAGAGACCTCGGGAAATGTACACTCATTTTGTTTTGGTAAATAACCTCGGATCACAGAATCTCATCTCTCTTTTATGCTCTCCAGCAAAGACCTCGGAGGCTACACTCTCTCACTTATCATCATCGGTACCAAATCACAGTTCATACCAAAGTGTCATGAGAAATGCAGGATGAAATGCATGTATGAATGCTAATTTCAACAATAATCATGAGGGTGAATAACCACAATAACATCCGTAAATTAAATATCAATATGAACTTATACCCTAATTTGTATAATGTCACACCGGAACAATTTCCCTTAGGACCACATAGGTAACACCAAATATATATACTAGAGAGGCCATACGAAATATGCACATAGCAAACACCATAACAAGAAGCCTCGGATGTTTCACTTTCCCTCTTATCATTATTAATATCAAACCACGGCTCGCGTCAATGAATCATGTAGAATGTGTATGAATGATATGCATGTATCAATCTCAAATGTAAATCATAATCAAATCTTAATTGTGCCACACATAGACACATATCACAATATCAATATCACGGCAAGTCCTTTCCTCTATCCATGTTATTGTCAAGATAAGTGAGAGACAATCGTATCATAACCACAATATGGCAACTAAGTGCAAGTCCAATATCACACTCATGGCAGCAAGCCAATAAACCACAAAGAGGCAACAAGCCCACAAATCAGTCAACAATACCAATCCTAAGAATATCCATCCCAACTTCACACCTGAATGCTTTACATGATTTCTATGTCAATAACTAACTCCTATATATGCTTCGCTAACTGGATTCTAACTAAAAGGTAAACCGTAACCTATCGGGCTGCCGAGCTGGAGCCACGAACAATCAAACCTTAGCCTTGAATTTCCGGAGAGCTTTCGAGTAATCAAAGTTTATCCATTTTTGAATTCTAAAATGATACCCATATTGCTATACTATCATTCGAATAAAAAACAACTATGAAAAAATGGAAAACGGACCCCTAAGGGTAAAATATGTATTTCAAAGGTGAAATTAATAACCCAACGTTCTAAAGGTTCAATTCTATTATTCAATTTCTAAACTGACTCAAAAATAGATCAATTTTATCATTCAAGTCAAAACCCCCAATTGGGTATAACCCTAACTTTTAATCGTTCAATTCATCAACATAAATGGAAGATTCAAGCCTTTTAGTCACTAATTCATCAAATTCCATGCTTAGGTTAGTCAAATCCATCAACAAATCTCATTTTGAATGACTAAAACTCAAATAATGAATTAAACATCAAAACCCATCTTCCTTCTTAAGTTCTATAGATTTTCTATCATGGATTCATGCTTAAGGAAGGTAAATGAATGAAATCTAGGTTAGAGAACTTACCCTCAAGAGAAAACTGCTTAGAACCTCTTCAATTTGCCTCAAAGACACTTAGGAACAATAAATGTGGGAATAGGAAATGATGGGTTTTAACTAGGCATTAAAGAGGAATCTGGTCCATGTCGTTCGCTGCAGCGGAATCGTGCCAATGGCTCTACTCCTGCTACCGTGAGTCCGTTACAGAGGATCCTTGTCCGCTATGGCGCCTCACTACGAAACATATAGCCTCGCCATAGCGGACCAGGCCTGGCCAAGGCGGATCGGTTACAGCGCAAAAGGTGCTGCTATGGCAAACACCAGAAAATACTGGTTCCACTATCTCAATCCTAGAAACCGACAATCACTTGAGACCTCCTAGATACAAACCAAACATACAACCAAACATAAAAACATGCTATAGACTCACTTGTTGTCTCGGAATTCCCAACGGGGGCCTATTTGACCAGGTCAACACCCAATGGCCAAAGACCAACTATCCAACCAATAACTCAAAATGCTCTCGAGTGCCTTGGGAACCAAACTTAACATCCTAAAAAGTTATAATCGACCATCCAGACCCCTCGAAATTGACGGATTCCCAAAAAAAAATTTGTTTCTCCAAAAGTCAAATATAGGTCAACCGTTTTTCACTTTAAAATTATAATTCTCATAAGTCACTATAAAACTCGCCCGATTATCTCTGGAACCGTGCCACCCATCCTCGGGGTAAAAATCGCACTAATAGGGATCGGGGCAGGGTCAATGGGGTAAATGGGTCAAAAGCACTATACCGACCAAATGGGTCATTAAATCTAGTGTCATAGCTTCTTGCCAAGCAGGATCCATGACTGCATTGCCATATGAAGATGGCACTATCATGATCAATGTGTCTTAGCAACTGCTGACTATTAGGATTGAAATTAATAATGAAAATGTGATGAGAGGTAGTGGGATCATGTGAGGGTTGACGTGACTGGTTCTGAGATAATTGTGAACCAGGACTAGAATAATGGTATTCCTTGAGGAGGATGGGAGTGAGTTTAGTTCTGTTGGATCTCCTAGGTGATGGTGGTTGAGATTCAATGGGCAAGGAGTTTGAAGTACTGGTAGTTTGTGTGTTACTACTAGGAGATGGAGATGAATTGTTTGAAGTAGTTCTGCTAAGAGATGTAGGGGAAGAATGTTGTGAGGTGTTAATAGGTTGTTTGGTTCTGCTAGGTTCTGGTAGTAAAGTGTTTGAGATGTTGGGTGCTTCATCATGGAAAATACCAGATGGAAGAGCAGGGGACTTGTTATTAGTGATATTATCCTTATTCAACATATAAACATTGTCAAAATTACCGAGTGTGAAGTGTAGCATATTAGAATTTGTAGTAAATTTAGTCAAAGTAGAACTGAAACTATTATCAGGAAAACAGACAACAAAAGGTAAAACATTCTCATAAAATGACACATCTCTTGAAATGTGGATCCTCTTGGTACTCAAGTCTAGCACTTTGTACCTTTTTGTGTTAAAGAGATATCTAATGAAAATGTGAGGTATAGATCTAGGTTTAAGTTTTTCCTTGTGAGTTTTGCGAGTACTGGGAAAGCAAATCCATCCAAAAGACCTTAGGTGAGAGTATGTAGGTTATTTTAGGTACAAAATTTCAAAAGGTTCTTTATTTTGGAGAGTAGTAGTGGGAAGTCTGTTTATCAAGTATGTGGCAGTTTTGATGCACTCTCCCCAGTATTTGTTGGGAAGTTTGGATTGGTATAAGAGTGCCCTGGTATTTTTAAGTAGGAATTTGTGTTTTCTTTCCACTACACCATTTTGTTGTGGTGTATAGGGACTTGTATTTTAGTGTGTGATTTCTTTTGCTTGCAGAAAAGTGATTGTTTCATTGTTTGTGAATTCTGACCCATTTTCAGTTCTGATGGATTTAATAGATGTTTTAAACTGATTTTCCACAAGTGATATAAAGGCTTTCAAGGTTTGTAAGTGTATTGCTCTTGCAAGCAAGTAGTTGTGTCAATGTTGATCTAATGAAATCATCCATAAATGGTTAAGAAATACATGTAATTATCATGAGTTTTCACATGGTATAGTACCCATAAATCCAAGTGAAATAAATTAAATGTTCTGGTGGATGAACTAGTAGTTTTTTATAGAAAGGGGAAATCTTATTTTTCTAGCCATGGGGCATATGGTGCATAAAAAGGGTTGCTTGGGTGAGAAATTTATAAGTATGGTATGGATACCCTTCATTTTTACAAAAGGGACATGTGCAAGCCTATTATGTCATAGCTGATCAACACTATTTCCATGTGATGTATAAGTCATGAGAGAATTTGCAGACAAACACTTATCAGAAAAACATGTAGGGCAAAAATTAGACCAAACTCTTTTATTAGCTGAATTAATGGAATTTACAAATGTAGGATAACCTGAACGCAGAGTTTACTTATCATCGTGAACAGACTTTACAACTGGAAAACTAGAATAAACAGACTTAACAATAGGTGGTTTATCACAGGTGAATAAAGGTACACAAGTAGACAATGAATAACAAGAGATATCAGGAAGGTTAGGACTGGTGGGGCATCATGAGCAAAGGAAATAGAGACCTGTATCGACCGTTTAGGCGTTACCGTAATTTCGAAAGATTCGTAACTTTGACATCATGTACTTGTTCAATTTGTTACATATTCTCAGTGAACATCTAGCCTAACTGGACATGTCGTGTGAGTAGGAATTAAAATATCGAATTTCAGCCCTTGGACCCAGTAAGATCGCCCCAGCACTAGGTTGACCGCCATAGCGGTCACGCCTCAGCAACCCATGCCCCGCTGAAGCGAAGGCGGGAAAGATTTCATCAGACCGTTTCTGCAGTCTTGATGTCGCTGAAGCGGTGCTGCTAAAGCGGTAGTCCGACCGCTGAAGCGTTAGATGACCAGTGTTTAACCTATTTAAAGCCTCATTTATGAATAACAAGTAGACAATGAATAACAAGAGTTATCAGGAAGGTTAGGACTGGTGGGGCATCATGAGCAAAGGAAATAGAGACCTGTATCGACCGTTTAGGCGTTACCGTAATTTCGAAAGATTCGTAACTTTGACATCCTGTACTTGTTCAATTTGTTACATATTCTCAGTGAACATCTAGCCTAACTGGACATGTCGTGTGAGTAGGAATTAAAATATCGAATTTCAGCCCTTGGACCCAGTAAGATCGCCCCAGCACTAGGTTGACCGCCATAGCGGTCACGCCTCAGCAACCCATGCCCCGCTGAAGCGAAGGCGGGAAAGATTTCGTCAGACCGTTTCTGCAGTCTTGATGTCGCTGAAACGGTGCTGCTAAAGCGGTAGTCCAACCGCTGAAGCGTTAGATGACCAGTGTTTAACCTATTTAAAGCCTCATTTATAGACTTGACCTAATATTTCATTTCCCCAAAGCTGCAGCCGCCACCTGAGGACATTCCAGCCCTAGATATTTGAACATTGGGAAGGTAACCTCCTTAAATCCCTCATTTCATCTTTCTTTAATTCTCTCCTTCTTCTTACACCATTTATTATGGCAAAGCATTAAATGAGGGTTCTTTCTCAAAATTCTTAAGGGACTATTGGGTCAAAGTGGTATTGTTGACCTAGAGTAATTAATAACTCAAAGAGGGCTTATTTATTGCAAAACCTAGATTAATAACAAGTTCGAAGCCTAAATCCTTTCTATTTCTCAAATGGGTTAACTTTTTAGGTGTTAATAATGAGGAATGTGAATTAGTGAGGTAAGTTTGACTTAGGTAAACCTTGATTTCTATAAAAATAGGTGAAATAGCAATAAATCGAGAATCTAGAATGACTATTTGAGAAATGACGATTTTACCCCTATGACCCCAAATTCCTAATTTGTTGCTTACTTGAATTTATCCATCATTCCTAGACCTCTCGAATCTACAATTTCCCTACAAATATGGAAGATGGAGTCCAAGTTGATGTTCGCGCACGTGTTCGACCTTGAGGTAGGTTACAGCTTCCCTCTCTTGGTAGACTCCAGTTAGACTTTCATAGACGCGTGTTAGATGAAACGGAGAATGCATGTATAGGATTCGGAGATTAGGATGGATACTTTAGATTGATAATGTATAAGAAATAGCAATTATTATGTATCACTAATATAGTTGTAGATTTATGATGACCTTATGGTGAGACTTCGTAGCGAGGCGTACGTTTAGATGATATTGTTGGAGAATGCATGAAAACCATTAGGATATGAAGTTTGGGATGGATATTTCCATAGGTTGGGCCTTGTGTATGATTTGGGGCTAGCTACCCCGTTGCGTTATTGACATATCTTGTTCTATTTATTATTGGTTCGTTGCCACGTTGAGACATTGGTTATTTAGTTATTAGTGATATATCATGATTATGATATTGCGGTACTTTACTTTGATTTGATATTGAGATGAGAACTGTGATTCCGTTGTGGCTTATTGTGTAGCCTGATTATTGACACTACTTGTGTGCCATGTGTGGTACTATTTGGGATTGAATTGGCTGTTGATATTACATTGCATTGTATTCATACTCATTTCCATAATACATTGATAATGCATTGTTATGGTACTGAGGATGGAAAGTGAGAAGGAAATACAGATTCATTGAAAAGCATTATATATCGAGTCATCTTTGGGCTGTGTGCGGAATGACTGATACGAGGAGTATATGTATGAAGGAGTCATATCTGGGCTTTGTGCGGAGTGACTGATACATGGACTTCACGGGTCCCCCATGGGTTGTGCTGCCGAGATGTGATGTTCTATCGGTCGGAGTGAATGTGTACGGTGCATATGCATTGTATTCATCTTTCATGCATTATAGCATTGCAATGTACCTCTTGGTTGTCTGTGATATTGTTGTGATATGATTGTGATACACTGGTTCGGCATGGTTATACTGAGACTTGGTAAAGTTGGGTTTAGATGCTATAACTTAGGTGATGACTTGTCGTGCTATGATTGTGATATATTGGTTCAGGTTGGCTATACTGAGACTTGGCACAATTAGGGCTTAGTTTCTATAATCATAGGCTGGGATCTTGGATTGGGAAAGTGTGGCGCTAGATGGCCTTAATACGGGTATGTATGATTTACTAGGTTGGGTGAGTAATGAATATTAGAATGACGAGAGAGTTTTTTCTTAAACCAGTTGCAGATACGATAAATGATAGGTTGATTGTGGTATTGGTGTAGGATTGGCCCTGTTAGTAGTCGTAATGTTAGAGTATTTGAGCGTGGCTAGCTAATTAGTATGCTAGATGCACTGGAACTTGAGGAATGATAAAAGTTAAGGAAATGGACTTCTAGAAGAGTGTTATTGGAATGAAGCTTTATAGTGGTTTAGGACGAGGGGAAGGATATATCTATGAATTGACTTAAGACCGCCTACCATGTTTATTTGTGGCCTCTATTAACGTTATGTTATTCTAACCATTGTCGGCCTATGATGCTTACCAGTACTAGTGTTGTACCGATACTACTCTTACTACATCCCTCTTGGGGTGTAGAGTTGTGCAGGTTATAGGTTGGTTTGGAGTTTCCGGGAGATGTGCGGTGCCTAACTTGAAGACCTCCATCATCTTATTCCTAGATGGAGGTTAAGTCTTTTATTTTCATTATACTTGTCTCCAATTAGTCGCCATTGTACTAGTCTAGATCAGGTCATGGGAAAGGTCGGGTTTATTAAAATTTGTTGTAAAGACTTCCCTTTATTTATATATATTGGTTTACTTCCGCATTTTGTTATTGTTATAACTTGAAGCTTAATGAGTCTTGTTCCATTATTGCAAATGAGTTTGTTTTGGGTTAAGGGTTCGCCTACCGAGGTGGGAATGGTAGGTGCCGCCGCGATCCTAAAATGGGTCGTAACAAGACCATTCCTTGCTCTACCAGTCTTTGGTGGGCTCTTCAGTGAAGGGCCCTGCACAAGACATGAACAATCATTGAAGTTGATAGAATCTTTGAGTTGTAAAGCCAAGCAATAAACTGAAATTAAGTTGAATTTAAAACTAGGTACAAACAGTACTTTATACAAAGTTATTGTTGAACTTAAAGTTATTGTTGACGTATGTGTGCATCGCCAATTTCTGTCACTCTGACTTTGTATCCATTAGGTAAGGTAACTAAAAAAAGAATAAGGCAGAATTCTAAGGTTGGTAAGTAGGGCCTTATTATATGTCATGTGGTTTGTTGCTCTAGAATCTATGACCCATGAGTCAACAGAGAGCTTAATACATTTACATGAAAGGTTACCAATATCAGTAATTGAGGAATAGCAAGAAAGGATACCTGCAAAGTTCACAGCTCCACCAATGAGATACAACAACTTCTTTAGTTGAACTTCAAGAGGTGTTTCCACCTTGAATGTGGATGTGATCCAGCAGGTTGAGAAGTTGATCATATTGTTCCTTTGTCAAGTTGAGAGCCCTTTGGTTATGAGCATAAGGAGGAATGGTGACATTGTATTTCCCTTCTGCCAGTTCTATAGGTGATCCATGCATATTAGCTGCTGATCCTGAATTTATTCCCTTTGTAAACTTGAAGTTTTAAGGAAAATCATGTATCCTGTAGCATCCGTCCCTTGTATGCCCAGGCCTCTTGCAAAAGTCACAAAACAAATTTGGTATGTTTGGAGGTCTACCCCCTCTAGAACTAGAACTGCTTCCTCCAGAGTTCCTGTGTTAAGATTAACCTAATCCCCATAGTTTGTTCTGAAATTATTAGTACTTGCAGTAGCATTGAAATTGACATTTCTAGTACTTGCAGCACTTGCACTTAGTGAAGTAGATTCTAGTGATGTGTGATTGTGAGGCTTAACTTCTCTTTGTTTCTCCTCCTGAGCTAATATAGATAATGCTCGAGCCATGGTAGGTAATGGATTCATAATTAGAATACTACCTCGAATTACTGTGTATACTTCATTTAATCCCATAAGAAATTGTATGTCTCCTGTCGTGCTCAGCTTTATGCATTTTTGTCTTTCCACTGCATGTTCACAAACATGTGCATTGAGAATTTGTGTCCAAGGTACTTATTTCTTCCCAGAGTTTCTTATTTTGATACAACTTGGCTCCATTAGTTTGATCATATCTATCTCCTAATTCATTCCAAAGTTCTCTCGCATTATTAACGTATTGTAGAGTATCACTCAGTTCCTTCGACGGTGAATTCAAAATCCACGAAGTAACCATATCATTGCATCTTTCCCACAATCCAAATGTATCAGAATCTTCATTTGGTTTTGCAATCTTTCCATTAATGAAACCTAACTTGTTTTTGACGGGGAGTTCCCTAATAATAGCTCTCCGTCATGATCTATAACATGTTCTATCGAAGGTTACCGGTATTATCGCAGATCCAGTACTTTTGGATGGATGCATGTAAAGAGGATTAGTAGAATCTACAGTTTCCTGAGTTCAATTTTGAGTTTGAATCTGTGCATCCTGATTAGTATTAGGTGCCATAACTCTAAAAATAAATCTAGGGTTTGAAGTTTTGACACACAATTGATAGGATCTGTGAACTAGATATGAACGTAGTGATGAAAACTGAAATGATGCTACTAAAATTGTTGAAATTGAGAAGAGAAAAAAAAAAAAGCCAAACCTCGAGTTCGATCGAACTTTGATGAAGACGAAAAAGAAAAAAATATGTGCGCAAATGTGAATCTTACAGCTCTGATACCATATTGAGGAACAATGAGATATAAATGTAGTTAAGACTCCATTGATGAACTGCTAGTGAGCTTGAAATTATATCGAAGAAGAAGAAGAAGAAGAAGAAGAAGAAGAAGAAGAAGAAGAAGAAGAAGAAGAAGAAGAAGAAAAAGCAAATCTGTAATTGCAAGTGAGAAGATGAAATTGGGAAAATAAAAAACGGTTTCATTTCATCTGAGATATGTGTATATATACAAGTATAAGAGAGAACAAAATATCCAGCTATCAACTAACCTCCTAAACGACTAAGTTCAATCATATCACAATTATAAAACTACCCCTTCTAACTAACTAACCAACTGAACTAAATATCTTTAGCTAATCTATTCCTGCAATAATTAATCTTAACAGAGGGCCACCTTGCAGCTATTGTTCCTAGCCTTTACAAAGAGGGTATTGTTTGTGGTGCTTGTTATCATGTTATTTCTCGATCATTAATACCATGAACATGGAGTAACTTGTAGTAATCTGGCACATATCCCATCAACATGCACAATTTTATTACTTTTTATTTTTGTAACTCAATCACATCTTTAATACTCACTCTGTTTCAATTTGTTTGTCTGATTTTGACTTGACAAAGAGTTTAAGAAAGTAAAGAAGACTTTTGAATCTTATGGTTGTTAACTAAAGATATATAAAATGTACCAAAACGCTAAAAAGGGAAAGAGGCATTCTTTTTATAACTAACTAAAAAGAAAAGTAAGATAACCAAATTGAAACGGAGGGAGTGGTCATTTTTACATGCTTTTTTAGTTTATATTCCTTGATATGGGTTTACACATAAAGTGCATACCAAGAAACTAGTATATTGTAATTATTGCATAACTGCTTTATGAACCAAACGACCACTAAGAAAATCACGAGTTGTAATTCTATATGGGAGAAGTAAAATGAGCAGCATGACGAATTTTATCCTTCATTCCTCATATTTTAGTAGTAGTTCTTTTCCTAATCATTTAGTAGGTGAACAATGTTCTTTAACAGGAATCAAATGTCTCGTTTAGTTGAAGGTGAATAGCTTTTGGCTTTTGGGTATACATATCTGCATCCCTTCATCCTTACCAAAGGATTTTGGGTTCGAACTCTGAGAACGGAGTTGTTTTTGTTTGAGAACACTTTAATCACATGTGACGAATATTTATATGGAATCATTTAAGCTCATGAAACAAAATTAGCATAAACAATTCTCGTGAGATAATTATGGTTAAAAATGTGACATATGTATCACGAATTATTGTAGATTTTAATAATAAACTTTTGTTTATTAATAAGTATTTATAGTAAGATAATAAAATTGCTGTATCCACCTTGTTTGCTTAGTGCTTAAGATAATTTACATAGCCATTTAATAGTTGCCCAAATATAATTTTAAAAAAAAATTGAGCCCACCCATGGGGGATGGCCATTTTATTTGTGTCGACATAACCTTGATGGTTTTCAAATCCTCGAATTTAATTGCTAACGCACCCATAGTGGGTGTGTTTATTACCTTATCTTCTTTAATCAAGATCAAAGCTAACACACCCATGTTGGATGTTCCTTCATGATACGACACTTTGCGATGCCAATCGAGCGTGGTGTGTTTGATTTTAAATACTGCAATTAATTTACAATAAACGGTGTGGGATATCTTAAGCAGTAGGAGTAAATTTGGGAAAGGTAAAATGAAATTGTGGTTTACATTAATCATTTTGGTAGGGGTGTATATTTTGTCACTTATTCAATTAAATTCTCCATCTCCTCAAATATTAAAAGGCATTTCATTGTCGGATGCATTGCACCATTTCTTCCATCTACACCTCATATATATATATATATATATATATATATATATATATATATATATATACTACAACAACAACAACATACCCAGTGAATCCCACAGCATGGGGTCTGGGGAGGGTAGAGTGTACACAAACCTTACCCCCACCTTAGGTAGGGAGGCTGTTTCCGGAAGACCTATATATATATATATATATATATATTGGGTTTACATAATTTATCTCTAAGAGTAGCACTTGTCATGAGGATTATATTTTCGGATTTAAGTTAATACACTTGAAAATGAAAATGATCATTCTTATATTATCAAGTCAATTTAACCGGTCGTAGTATGTTACTCTTCTATTTTTCAGATTACTATATCAGGCTTGCAATGAAAATTTGTGTATTGTTCTAACTGAACTTAACCTGATGCTTAAAAGAATCTATACTCTTAACAGTGGATAAACAGTCCCCTAATGCTTGCATTGTCTTAAGTTTGCGCTGTATCTTTCCAATATCATGGAACAATTCATTTCCTCATGAACCAAGTGAAAATCATACTTCTATATTTATAGGCAATGTATTACCAATTCACTACAACAACTATAAATGCTCTAACAATATATGTTTCTACCTTTTGTTCTCTCCAAAAGCTGATTCAGAATTTCAATATTTATGTATTATGGATTTGAGGACATGTATATGATTGGGTTCAAGATGCATAATTATACTCTTGTGAAGTAGATTTCTCAATACAAATACAGAGTATGGATCAAAATTATTAGGATCTGTCGAATCCATAATTTCTGCTATAAATCCACCCTAATTCTCTCTGGCATTATATCTAGCTCTTTCTTACTTAAAGAACACATGCCAATAGTAAAGGTTAGAGGTAAGTGGTGAAGGATATAAAGGCTTTATGCTTGATATAGATTAGGACTTTTATTCTAATTTCATTAGTCCATCTCTGGTTGATTGGTTGGGGTTACCATGTGTAACAAGTGAAACAAAATTTGAAGTTAATGAAATAAAACTTAGCCAGAAAGTATAAGATGTTTATTTTATAGGCAATATGTTCGACAACATGCCAAATGTGTTTGAAGTTTCCTTCGCTTTATTTCAAGGACTTCTCATATAGGGAAAGACATGCTAAGTATGCAAATGATGGAAGTATAGGATGTTGAAGTGTCCGAACACCCTTGACTTTGGAAGAATACAAGAACATAATTTTATCAATGAGAAGGATTTTGAAGGAACATGGACCAAGGTCAAGTGCTACGAATGAGAAGTCGAAGGACATCCTAAAATTGAGTTCTTTGCTAACTGTGCCAACTAAAGTGGAGAAGGTAGTTGAAGAATCTCCAAGTGACAAATTCAAGGTTGATGTGAAAAGCCATCCTATTCCTCAAACGAAGTTCTTGGAGCATGTCCTCCTTACTTTGCACATGACAGAGAAAAGATTGAGAGAAGTAAAGGAGTGACAGGTGGAAACTCAAGAATGGATAAATGAGAGCTTGAGTTGAGAGTAGCAAGTAAGTTGCCATAAGAAAAGAAAGTAGTGCTTGAAAATGAGAAAAATGAAAAAGGAGGAGCTCAAGAGAGCTTGAGTGAGGTTTCTAGATTTTACCTAAACTCATAAATCTTTCTCCTCCTCCTAGTTGTGATATCTCTTTGTATCTACTTGTGGAAATAAAGGTTTGAAAGATACAAAAATAGTAGAAAGGCTTCAAGAGGAAACTGAGGTTGTTCTAATTCTTCAAGTAGTCAAGTGAGCTTCAATGACAAAAATAAAGGTAAAGAAGAACTATTAGGAGTTTTACAAGGTACAATGGCTAATCCTAAAGAAGAACTATAAGGAGTTTTAGAAGGTACAATGGCTAATCCTAAAGAAGAACTATAAGGAGTTTTAGAAGGTACAATGGCTAATCCTAATACTTCATTTCCTTTAGGAAACATACTTATCACACAAATTTCATAAATAAAAAAACAAGTGTTAAAGATGGAGATACTTGGGAATGGGGATATATCAAACAGCCACACCCCCGTGAATAGAGAATAGGGTTTCTTTCTCAATAGAGGAGAATGCTATAAAAGATACTATATAGATATAGATTTGTGAAATTTTAAGTATCCATTTGCATTACAAATGCAACTATGTCAAGTAATCTCCTTCCAGTTCCTCCCTCCTAGCACCAAAAGACGGTCAACCTTAGCAAACAGAGATATGTTACAACAATATGTTGCAAGGATCATTTAAATACCTCACATTTAGCTGTCTGCATATGTAATGGAAAGAGAGGAAAATACAGTATATAATCAATCCACTGATCTAAGGATGCACGCCCGGAGTTGGAATCAATGGGTTATACAGTTAAAACACTTTTAGATCTGTACAATCAGGTATCAACTGTGGTCATTAGCTACTGTTTCTTTCATCAAGAAATTTAATGCAAGTAAAGCAGCTCCAACTGCAGGCTCCACCTGAAGAATTGTGTGACAGAAGCATTATACATAGTAGAAAACTAATCATGAAAAATTAGAGGATAACACTTCCCTGGAAGAAAAACAAAGGCCATTCAAGAAAAATTGGGTAAAGGAGAGAAAAAAGAAACTTGTATCCTGGTTTCTTTGTTATCCTTCTGTGTAAGAAACAGTTGATAGACAATGTAGCTATCACAGAGATCAAAGGAGAAAAAATGTCAAAAGGATTCACAAGATGGGACCAATTTTTAGCTTTTACCCATTGGGTTACAAGAATCCATGGAATCTCACACCTTGGGAAATCTCATATCTGGGTAGTCATATAACTGCTCTTCATGGGAGGCCAAAATCAGCTGATACAGGCCTGGGTATTGATGGAGAATGGTTTCACCCTTCTTGTTTAGGTTATATTACTAGAGGCACTGTAATATACAAAATTATCGGACAATAGACAAGAACCAAATGATAATTCGTTAGAGAGTGTTATCAACTAGAATTGGATTGATCAGAGTCAAACAGGATATGTCTAATGTACAGACAAAGAGCAAATACACACTAATAGTGCATCTCAACAGCTCATGGAAAGTTAAAACATCAAACTCGAAGCAATGTCATAACAGTTTGCCCAATATGAGAAGCATGCTCCAATGGAACCAAAGTGAATATTTTTTAGTTATAAAGAATAATCAAACAGAAATGCTTTTAAGGCTTCCCAAAAATTAAAGGATTTCACTTAAAAAAGCAAGGACTTGGAGAAAGAAAAGAACATTTTTACATTGTTGAAAACCAAAGGAGGGGGCCGCCAGAAGTTGAAATCTTGAGGTTGCTTTGATAGAAAATAAATCCAGTATTCTTAGTATGTTATGTGATGAAAGGGGTTTTAATGCACAGTATATATTCACGAAATCCTATTCAACAAATTGAATCCCTACAGCATAGGAACTATTCATAACTTATACCTATTTTCTTTAAAAGGGAAACGATCTTTATCCAATTGGTACATAAATCACTGCATGAAGCAAACAAAATAATTAAGAAATTGACAGAATTAATGGACACGAGTTTAACACTTTTGAACCTCACATTTTTCCTTATGAAAAATGCAGTATCTCATTTCTTTTAACTTCTCGCTTCCACCTTATCTCTATAATTATTCAAACCTAGGTTTCAATTGCCTCTTGTATGGCAAATGGTGATGACCCTACTCAAGGCAACAATGTAAACAAGGTTTTGTTGCACTTGCAAAAAAATTACATGTGCCACACTGTTTACTGTCGACATCTGCAGCTTGCTTGAACTAGTTGTTCTAGTTCGAAAAGGAGAAAGAACACTCAACATACATAAAAGGGAACTTTACATAAATACATATATATGGAGATGCCTCACTAGTTTTTACATGTGCGTTTGTTCTGCGTGCGTGCACATATGCCATGTTTGTGTACTACTTATTTTTTTTAAATGCCAAGGAAAAAAAGAAGAGAATTTCTCCTTAATCCACTTACCCCCAAACCCCCCCTCACAAAAGAAGAATAAAGAAAGGTGGGCTGCAGACAGGCAAGGAGAGAAACTACGAGAAGAATAAAAGAATTCGAGACAGGAAAAAAAAACATGGAAAGGAAGCACGCTCAAGTTAGCATTGGCAATGCAGCTTATATGCAACTGGAAGCAGAATTAACAAATAGAATGGCAATATCGCTACACCGACAAAATATTAGCTAACATAACAAGCCAAAAAATCGGTCCAACTTCAGTATAGCATGTCCTATCTGACTCAAAAACAACCAGCAACAATCATAAATATTATCTTGTAACCATTCACATAAGCATTGATCTTGCAGAATCCTGGCACTCATATTTCAAGGTGTAAAATTTTAATGATACATAATTTCTACAGTGCAGAGACATGCTACCCTCAAACACTTGGGTATCGAAGTAATTGCATGAATCTTATCTGAAACTTTAAGCAAACATCTCTATTCTCTAGAATGTATATCTAACATATAAAGGGTCACCTTAACCTTATATTGGCATTATTGACAACTAATGTTGTTATAAGAAAATGGACCTTGAGCCTAACTCAACCCTCAAAAGCTAGCACATGAGGTAAGGATTGCCCAAGACCATATAAGGAGTCCAAGTGTCCATCCCACAAATGATGTGAGACTCAACACCTCCCGCACACCAGGACTGGACATATAGAGAGTGGACAATATAATATGGCGGCCCAACATCGGATTAAACTTGTGATGGGTCTGACTCTGATATCATGATAAGAAAAATGGACCTTGGGCCTAACAACCCCAAAAGTTAGCTCATGATGTGAGGATTTCCCAAGATCATATAAGTAGTCCAAGGATGTGGGACTTAACATAGTGAAACAGTTGGTTTAAGAGAATTTATTTAAGTTCCCTCTATGTAAACCTTGATCACTGTGTCGAAGGAGCAACTTGGGGAGTCAAGACAACAATTTTTAGCGCCAGAGAAAGCAACCCAATATTGAGAAAGGACACTATTTCCACTATGTAAAGTTTTCTCCATAAAATATTATTCATGCAGCTCCATACTAGGAAGTAGGAAGGTTAACCTAACATCTAAGTTGCGCGGACTATTCGTTTTTTATGCCGCACCCGTCTTGACAAGGGACGAGCATGGGTACGGGTGCAGGATATGTCTCAGATACGGTCAACCAACTTTTGGATACTTTGACCGGAGGCCATGGACAAATTTGGAAAGATAAAACAGATTTAAGACATAGGAAATGGCATACCTTCAATATTATAGTCCTTTTGTGTCATATTCGTTGCTTCATGTTTTAGGCCAAACAGAGAGAAACCAAGAATTCAAGGGGTCGTGTTCTTTATAGCTCTATTGTATATTTTGAATTTTCTTAGCCGAATCCCCGCACCCGTATCCATACCTGGATCCGCACCCTCGAATCTTAAATTTTTAGATTTTGCCAAATCCAACACTCGGATCCGTACCCGTATCGGATATCCGCACCCGAGTCCGAGCAACTTAGCCTAACATTATGAAAGGATCACATGATATCATCTATCAAGAAGCCAAATAAAGGACGGCCTGAGTAAGAGGTAGAACCTTAGCTTATTTTGAAAGAATGAAGAAGCAAAGAATTAGAAGAGACTGTGATATGCTTCTTATGAACCGCTTTTTATATGTAAACCAATCTTTTTATACGACGCCATGGTAAGAAAACATCTTTTTCTTTACCAAAAAGTTTTTGGAAGTTTTCTAAATAGCTTTGTTTATAAAAGTTAAGGTTGAAAGTACTTTATGTAGTTCCTATACACGTAACCAATAACTGTTGCACTCTAAATCCTGTCATCTCTTGTTAAACAAATGAAACGAAAAAGAATAAGAATAGTACTTTTTGGTTTACAGTAATTTTATGTAGTTTTTATATATGTAGACTTTTATTTTTACAAAGTTACAGCGAAAATTTAAATTCTTTATCCTTGAATTCCAAACCCCGCCTATTTTCTTTTTCTTTTTCTTTCTTTTTCAGGATCTTGCATTTCTGAGGGCACCCCAATGTATTAGAGGAGTCTAAGATAGCTTTGAGTTAGCTGTGAACTGTAATTAACTTAAAGCTTCTCAATTGCTTTTCCTGGGGATCTAAAATGCTATTTCCAAATCTATCATATAAGCTATGTATTATTCACATGAAAGGATTTCAACACAAACTTCCCCTTGATGCATGTAGAACAAAACTTTGGACGCATAACAAAGTAACATCTTTCACTAAGCTAGAACAATCTTATATCACTAGTTCTGTGCTCCCTCATTTCGCTCGCAGCTCCAACTATAATGGAAGATAAGGAGCACAAAAAAGTGAGGACCTGATTGAGACTGCACAAACAACAGAAAGCAGGAATGTATGGCATATCAACAGAAATAATGAATTACAAGTAAGATTGCATTTTCCCTCCACCAACTTCAAGGAAAACAGTTACTGAAAGAATCTCTCTTCCTTCCCAATGATGTCTTAAAAACTGGACAAAGTCAATCATATCGAAAGAACAGTACTAACCTTTGGTCTAATTACACAAGCTCCGGAATATGTCTTTAAAATAGAAGTAGTAACTTCATTCCCTATATTCCACTTCTTGTTAGCTCCGAGTACACCTCCAACCACAACAACAGGGAAGGAGCCTTTTCCATCTGCAGTTGTCAACATGAACTAATTTGATACCAAAAGGGAGATAAGAGAAAGGCAAGGGAAGGAAATGGAACAGGGGAAAAGAGATAAAATTAAGAAAGTGAGACAGTTCGAGAGAGAGAGATTGTAAAACCCTATCAATTCATAAGCTTTTCATCCAGTGTTAATACAAAGTAGGAGTATACAAGAGTCCTATTTATCGATAGAGAGCCTTGAACAAGCTAGAATTCATAACAGAGCGGAGACTTTATATCTAACGAAAACATAAGCATACAGAAAATCAAGGAAATAGTGATAATGAGAACTCATAGATTAACACCTGTTCTAAACCATAAAAGACAAGTATGCAAGTAACTAAAATTACATAGAAAAATAATCAACAAATCTAACAAAATACTTTTTTTTGCTTCACGAGTTACATCTTTCTCCCTAGAAGGGCAAAATAAAGAACGGCTCAGATGAACGAGTGTATTAGCATAATTCCAAGGATTTCCATATTAATAGAAGAATCTCATCTTAATTGATGCAAGGCATCAAGAAAAGAATATCTTGAATGTCGAGGGTTGAGTAATTTCATGAAGGGTCAGATGATGAGTATTTAATTGTCCATCAAGCTAGGGTACAGCAATGGTTGAAGAACCAAAACTTGTGCTCTAAAATTGATGTCCTACCGGAAGGAAGACGGGAAAGAGGGGAGAGAAAAGATTAAAACAAGGGGAGAGGGCAGAGGGGGGTGGGAGAAACCGAAAGAAAGAGATAAAAAATAGATTATAGTACCCAACACTAATTCATAGTCCATCAGTTTTGAAACAAAGTAAACAGGGGTCTTTTGATATATATATATATATATATATATATATATATATATATATATATATAGAGAGAGAGAGAGAGAGAGAGAGAGAGAGAGAGAGAGAGAGAAAGAGAGAGGATAGAGATCTAGCAAATAAAAGTAAACTAATCAAAGTGGAGACGGTAGGAAAAGGTGACAACGGCAGGAGATATTAGCTGAACCTAAAAGATCTAAACATAATCTATGATTTAACATATATATATATATATATATATAAAGACTCCAATAATAATATGAAAATTATCTGCGAAGGCCCATCTTCTTCACCTGTTCTCTCTCTCTTGACTTACCTCAGTCACTAAATTAGAACCAGGTATGTATAGGAGAGTATTAACAAGATTTTCTTTGTTTTCAATAAGGTAAATAATTTATTAATGTTTTGACAACCCGTATACAAGTAGTAGTATACCAAAAAGCAGAGAACCTACACCCCAATACTGTGTAAAGGAGAGGATTAAAAAGGGAAAAGGAGCTGAGTAGACATGTATCTCTTATATTGTCATTGATCATCGAGGATTTAAGTGCATGCAACAAAGAGAATGATAAAACATATAAAAGTAGAATTTGTATAACAATTTATCAAGGTCAAACCTTCCCCGGCCAAATGTAGTCTCTGGACAACAGCTTTGACACTTAGAGCCAATTCTTGAACTGCATTATGTAAGATCTCATCTGCAATTTGATCACCATCCTCTGCACAGGATACAACTACTGGAACAAGTGCTGCAATGCGAGCCCAAGATGGATCCGCATATGTCCACCTAGATCCCAATAAGAATGAAATGAACAGCCAAAAATATTGTTCTCAAGTAATATTCTTTAATTTACATCAGTTTATATGGTGTAAATGTTGCCCAGTGTGGGCTTCATTCATCTACACTCTTGTCCATAATGGAATGGAAGAAGCTGGAGAAGGCACTTCAAATGCCCATCAACTTTGACACATCAGTTTAGAGAAGATACCCTATGAGTTCGTCTGGAGAAGAAAGACCTAGTGACTGTAGAATACAACTTGAGAGCATTGTTTGTGGACCTCGGCCATCATGAGCCCTCATCACTGCAATCAATGCCTGAGCTGCAATCCCATAGCCACTGCACTAGCAGGAACTGATAGTTATCAAGAGATTAGCAAGTTCACTTGTCGCATAACTTTTATCAAATACAGTATTTTCTGTGTTCTTTCTTCATTTATTCATTTGTTTACTTATTGTTTTTTCTTTTGCAACAAACCTGAATAAGTGTATATCCTGAACAGTGATCACTATGACAACAACAACAACAACAACAACAACATTCCCAGTGAAATCCGACAATGTGGGGTCTAGGGAGGGGAAAGTGTGCGCAGACCTTACCCCCACCTTGAGAGGTAAGGAGGCTGTTTCCGAAAGACCCTCGGCTCAAGAGAAAACAAGACAAAAGCGTCAGATACGGACAAGCATATCAGAGTAATGCGAAAATAAGAAATAACAAGAGCGAAGAAGTCATGATAAAACAATCTGGGAAGACAAGACCCAACAAATATAAGCAGAAATGAAAGGGCAATAAACGATAGAGCAAAACTACGACCACTAGTGCGAAAGAATAAGTGAGACTACCTACTAGCCTTACTATCCTTCTATCCTAATCTGAGTCCTCCACAACCTCTTATCTAAGGTCATGTCCTCGGTAAGCTGAAACTGCGCCATGTCCTGTCTAATCACCTCTCCCCAATACTTCTTTGGCCTACCTCTACCTCTCCTGAAACCGTCCATAGCCAACCTCTCACACCTCCGCACTGGGGCATCTGTGTCTCTCCTCCTCACATGCCCAAACCATCTCAGCCTCACTTCCCGCATCCTGTCCTCTACCGATGCCACTCCCACTTTGTCCCGGATGTCTCCATTCCTAATCTTATCTCTCCTAGTGTGCCCACACATCCACCGCAACATTCTCATTTCTACGACTTTCATCTTCTGCACATGAGAGTTCTTGACTAGCCAACATTCTGCCCCATACAACAAGTCGGTCTAACCACCACTTTGTAGAACTTGCCCTTAAGTTTTGGTGGCACTTTCTTGTCACACAGCACACCAGAAGCGAGCCTCCATTTCATCCACCCTGCACCAATACGATGAGTGACATCATCGTCAATATCCCCATTTCCTTGTCTAATAGACCCAAGGTACTTGAAACTTTCTTTCTTTTGGACGACCTGAGTACCAAGCCTCACTTCCACGTCAGTCTCATTTGGTACGCCACTGATCCTGCACTTCATGTACTCTGTCTTGGTCCTACTCAACTTGAATCCTTTAGACTCCAACGTCTACCGCCAACCCTCTAGCTTAGCATTAACTCCGCTACGAGTCTCGTCAATCAAGACTATGTCATCCGCGAACAACATACACCATGGCACCTCACCTTGAATTTGTCGCGTCAATCCATCGATTACCAAGGCAAATAAAAACGAGTTAAGAGCTGATCCCTGATGCAAACCCATCAGAACTGGGAAGTGCTCCGAGTCTCCTCCTACTGTCCTTACCCTGGTCTTGGCTCCATCATACATATCCTTGATCGCTCTAATGTACGCCACAGGTACACCTTAGCCTCCAAGCATCTCCATAAAACCTCTCTTGGCACTCTGTCGTAAGCCTTCTCTAGGTTGATGAATACCATCCATGTGCAAGTCCCTCTTCCGCTCCCTATACTTCTCCACTAATATCCTAACAATATGAATGGCTTCTGTAGTAGAGCACCTTGGCATGAATCCAAACTGGTTCTCTGAAATAGACACGCCTCGCCTCACCCTTATCTCTACCACCCTTTCCCACACTTTCATAGTGTGGCTTAGCAGCTTGATACCTCTATAGTTGTTGCAGCTTTGAATGTCGCCTTTGTTCTTGTACAAAGGAATCATTGTACTACACCCCCATTCTTCGGGCATCTTCGCCGTCTTGAAAATGACATTAAACAACCCAGTCAGCCACTCCAAGCCTGTCCTGCCTGCACACCTCCAAAATTCCACAAGAATCTCGTCAGGTCTGGTTGCTCTTCCCCTGCGCATCCTACGAACAGCACCCTTAACCTCATCAACCCTTATATTCCTACAATACCCAAAATCGTGACGCCTCTCAGAGTACTCCAAATCTCCTAACACAATGTCGTTGTTGCCTTCTTCGTTCAAGAGTTTACGGAAGTACGATTGCCATCTCTATCTAGAGAGCTTCCTCCACCAACACTTTGCCATCCTCATCCTTGATGCACTTCACTTGATCCAGATCGCGTGCCTTCCTTTCTCTCACCTTAGACAGCCTGAACAACTTCTTATCCCCGCCTCTATCCTCTAGTTCTGCATAAAGGCGTTTAAAAGTTATCGTTTTTGCTGCCGAAACTACCAACTTCGCTTCCTTTCTCGCTGTCTTATACTTTTCCCTATTCGTCCGCTTTTCTTCATCATCCTTGCTGTCTGCCAACTTCGCATATGCCTGCTTCTTTGCTTCCACCTTCCCTTGGACTTCTCCATTCCACCACCAATCCCCTCGATGCCCACCACGGCGACCTCTCTTGACCCCCAACACCTCTCTAGCTACTTCTCTAATGCAACTGGTCGTCCTATCCCACATACTGGTCGCATCTCCCCTACTCTCCCACGCCCCCAAAGCCGTCAACTTCTCTCCTATCTCTTGGGCTCTAGACGGAGTCAAACTCCCCCACCTAATCCTCGACCGGTCATCCACGACCCTCTTCTTCTTCTTCCTCTTATCTCCAAATCCATCACTAATAGCTTATGTTGGATCTTAAGATTCTCACTCGGAATGACCTTGCAGTCTTTACAGAGACCTTTATCATCTTTTCTAAGGTGCAAATACTCTATCTGTGTCGCAGCCAGCGAGCTACAGAAGGTTACCAAGTGCTCCTCCTTCTTTGGGAACCTCGAGTTGGCTACCACCAAACCAAAAGCCTTTGCGAAATCCAAAAGTGCGACTCCTCCTCCGTTTCTGTCTCCGAAGCCAAAACCCCCATGCACATCGTCATAACCCCTCGAAACGGACCCAATGTGTCCATTGAAATCTCCTCCTATGAATAACTTCTCAGTAGGCGGTAAACCTCTTACCACTTCGTCCAAATCCTGCCGAAAGTGCCTTTTTTCCTCCTCGTCTAAGGCCGTTTGCGGCGCGTAAGCACTAATAATGTTCAAGGTGAACCCTCCAATGACCAACTTAATCGCCATCATCCTATCATTGACACTCCTAACCTCTACCACCTGACCCCTCAACTTACTATCAACTAAGATCCCTAACCCATTCCTATACCCCAACCTACCCGAGAACCAAAGCTTATACCCGTCCATATCCTTAGCTTTAGGCCCTACCCATTTAGTCTCTTGAACGCAAGCAATATTAATCCTCCTCTTCTTAAGAATCTTAACTAGCTCTATGGACTTTCCAGTTAAAGTCCCAATGTTCCAAGACCCTACTCTCAACCTAGAAGCTCCCTTAACCCACTTAGCCCCCGTCCCCGACCGACAACATGACCCTAGTCTACCATCCCTCACTAAAGCTACTAAAGCAAATATACACTAGTCGGGTTTATCTAAGACAAATAAGGATCAACACTAAAGCGACAAAGAGCTAAAGGCAAGAAATCGAAATAAATATTCAATTAAGTAGGGCAGGCAAAAATTATAAGGCTAAAAGACGGAATGGGTACGGGCTACCGGAGGTACCAACTCCAGGTAAATGGAACTTGTTAACCGCCGGAAAATACTGTTCACCTACCGGAAGATACTGTTCACCGCTGTACTCTGCTGGGGACTTGGGTACCTGTTCAGGCCTGACCGGAAACCTACTGGAGAAGGGTTTCCGGTTGCAGGGTAGAGGAGGAAAGAAAGGAAAGGAAAAGAAAAGAGAGGAAGAGAGAGAAAATATCTGCCGCCCGGCCAGTCGGCGGCGGTCGGAGTGGCTAGCCCGGGGGGGGGGGGGTGAAGGGAGTCACTGATCTTACCGTTGGGGGGTGAGGAGTGAGAGAAGAGAGAGGAGAGAGGAGAGAGAAACCAATTAATGAAAACAATCATTACAGTGATCACTATGACATGAACAAAAAAACGAACGAACATAAATGGCAGTTTGAAAAAATTAGTGTATTAGTGAGCAATTATTAAAGTTGTATTCTGCCCCATCCTTGATCTAGGGCTGTTTCGCCTCAAAAACACAAAAATGATGTACAAATAAGGTACAGAAAATAAACAAATTAAAGATCCCAGTTGCTTTGTCCAAGGAGTATCCTAACCCAAATATAACTGATGGCCAAGTGCGAATTTGGACGTATCACTACATCCAAGAAATAAACAAAAAACACGTGACAATATAGTCCATATATGTGTTCTGAAACTTATCAACAACAACAACATACCCAGTGTAATCTCACAAGTGGGGTCTGGGGAGAGTAGAGTGTACGCAGACCTTACCCCTACCTTGGCAGGTTGAGAGGCTGTTTCCGATAGACCCTCGGCTTATCAAAATCCTAAAATCAGTATTAGATACATCTCATGTTTTCAAAGTCAGTTGGACGTTTTCTCCCTGTAACTTTTGCTTGAGATGTACCTCAAGCATGGATGACCTTTGGATTAGAATAGTGAATTTTTTTACTCCTAAAGGGCTCCAGACAAGTAATATTATTCTCTTTGAATAACCACATGAACTAGAAACAGGCAAATATTATTCTCTTTGAATAACCACATGAACTAGATGCAGGCATCAAAGCAGAACATTGCAGGTACTTACAAAAAACTTACCCCTGATATATTTAGATGAAATATGGTAACCTGAATCAATTCTACCTGTTGCAGCCCAATTAAGTGTCAAAGCAAAGCATCAAAGGATAGTTCCTAGCATTGATGACTTACCTTGACCCTGAAGCTCAATTCAACATTTAAAGTTTTATATTGCATCCAATGACACCGTATCAGGACAAGGGAGAAATGAATATTGCTCATAATCCACTTCAACGTGATATAACCAATCATGTTAAGGAAGATAGACACTATATCAATGAAAAGTTGGATGCAAAATCATAATACTAGCCCTGAAAATTGGGATCAAGTCGTCATGGGCTTAACCAAGGGTGTAGTAGGAGCTATTCCATAAAACCTCATTGAAAGCTAGGCACATGAAATATAACATTTATGACAAGCTTGGGGGAGAATCCAGAGTTACTGCCAATTTGAGATGCACGTGGAAACTGAAAGTTGCTAGGGCACAGAATAACAGCTCTCTGGGATCTCTTCCTATTCCTTTGATCATTTTTATCTCTTTTTTATGAAGTTATTTGCTCATTTTTATCAATTTCAATTGTCAAATCAAAGTATCTATAACCGAATTCATCGGTCAATCAGAATTAGGAGAACAGAATCAGAATTAGGAGAACAGAGTATCATTTCAATGTCTTCAACTAAGATAAACAACTAGTAAAAGAGTTAGTTCAAGTGCTCCAACAGGTAAGGACTAAGTTCTCTGATTCAGAACATAATCTGAATGAGTTTGGATTTAAAACGCTACCTCTGAGCAGCAATAAACTCACTAGAGAGTCCTAAATATTGAAGTAAAATAATCTATGAGGACACAAATCAGTTCTAGTATCAAGTTTAGCTCTTATGAAAACCGGATCTCTCATCTATCCAAATGTCGCTTGCTATATTCACAAAACTCTCTACTCGTGCAATGAGTTCAAGGTTTCTAGTTTAGCCATCATTTGGCAAACATGTGTAGCATGCAACATGAACATCTGCCACTGTGCAACAAATGTGAAAATTCAACTGTTAATCAGAACTTGATAACATCCTCACACAATTTACAAAGTTAGCAGTACAGAAAGCTACACCACTAAACTTTACCATGCAGATATGTCTATGGAGACCTTTTCAAGGCCAACTGATATGCTGAAATTCTAAATTAGCAGAAGTGTACTTTCTTATGACAAAAAACACAAAAAGTGAAAAACACAAAAACAATTAATTTCCTATATATATGAGCAGAATATATTTCTCCACATATTCGTCTTTTTCAGGTTATAGGGAAGAGGAAAATGTAGCAGAATACGAATCTTTATGAAAAACAATGAATACGCACCAACTTTACCTCCCCCAATCACCCAAAACAGGCCCTGCTCCCGCGGCCCGAGCTTCTCTTCCATCTTCAGTAAATCCATAAGAAATGCTTCCTGTACCAGCTATCAGAACACAGCCATGAAGTTTTCCCATCGTACCACTTGCTAGAGCAGCCACGGCATCATTCTGAATATACAACTTAACATGACTTGGGAATGTGCTCCTGTAAAATTATCATAGTTTTGACAATTATTTAGTGAAAAGTATAGACATTTGGAATTGATATTCTAGATACAACATTATCACAAGTATAAAGTATTTCGCATATCAAGGTCCGAATGTCCCATAATTTTGGAACAATTAGCTCAAGGTCCAAATGTCCCATAGTTTTGAAACAATTAGCATTCAAGGCACAATTATGTGAAATTGCTTGCTAAAATTAGCACTACTGAAGCTCCCAGGGCTTTGATTCATCCGCCGAGATAGTACAATACTGGATGTAAGGTAAGAGCACATCACGAGTTCAAGTCCTGGCTGGTGGGCCAAGTCTAATATTTGAGGAGAAGGTTATAGGGGCGGACCCGTTATTCCACCGAGTTTCGAAGCTGGAACAGCAGATTTCTCGGTTATTAAAAGCAAATGTCGGCAGCCAAATATTGAGACTAGAAGCTGGAACAGCAGATTTCTCAGTTATTGAGAGCAAATGTCGGCAGCCTAATATTGAGACTAGAAGCTGGAACAGCAGAATTCTCGGTTATTAAGAGCAAATATCGGCAGCCTAATATTGAGACTAAGTTCAAAAGTTACACCTGAAGTACAAGATTAACTCCACAAACAAACAACAAACAACAACATACCCAGTGTGATCCCACAAGTGGGGTCTGGGGAGGGTAGGATGTATGCAGACCTTACCTCTACCTTTGTGGGGCAGAAAGGTTGTTTCCAAAAGACCCTCGGCTCAAAGAAAGGAACTCCACAAACAAAAAGAACAGTAAACAAATGAGTGCAAGGAGCAAACCTCAGCCAGCCTAATATTTTCTCCTGATCCTTTGGATGGTTCACACCAGATAGACCCAAACAAACTGCTTGAACAGCTGATCGTTTGACACCAGCATCAAACAAAGCTTCTTCTATAACCTTTTCCAGTGTTTCTCTAGCTACATCTTCTGTAAACATAGACCCAAAATGAAATGGCTAAAGAAACTCATATCTATTAGGAATCAAGAACATTTAACTTTATTAAAAAAAAAAAAAAAGGAATCAGGAACATCTATGCCTTATGACATTACTTCAACTGTAAGGAAAACATTTCTAGCAGTTGATTTAACAAACTTCAACAATTGAACAACTGTTGAAATCCACAGAAATACACAACATTATTCCGCTCATAGCATTCAATGTGGATTGACTTGCAATGATGACCATTCATGCTCAACATAATTTCCAAAAAGCATGTATAACAAAATGAGATAACAATTCAGAACCTTAGCCATATGGTCAAGTACAAATATCCTACTGAACTGCATATATTAATTTTGCTTCTGATTAGTTGACCTACTTAATCTGCTATGTGAGCTTTGCATAGCACAGTCGGTCCAAAGTGCAGATAAAGAAGGATGGTTGCGGCAGGTTGACAACCAGGACCAGCAAAATATAGCCTAACTATGACGAGACACCCGAATACTTAATTTATTTGGATTTGGAACATCCACCCACGTGCAGACGACCGTAGATAGGGCAATGGAGACAAAGGAGGATTCATACAGTTGACCTCAACTAGTATGGAATTAAGAGATAGTTGATTGATTAGTATGAGCTACTTGTTTTCTTTCTACCTTGTTCCTTTCCCCCCATGAAAAGCAAAAGGAATACTTAAACTCTAGATTTTAGATACCAAAGACCAGAAAGGTCTTCCTGATTATTCTTTTCCAATAACTAACAAACACCCAAGAAAATACAACATGAGAAACCCTTATTAATGTTAAAAAGGAAGCAAATGAAGCAACCAACATAAATCAAAAAACTTTCCCCTTTTTCCTTTGAATTATACAAGACACATTCATATATTCAAAACCTTAATCAGAAATTGCAAAACAGCAATTATGTCTCAATTCAAACCACTTAGTGTTTACTATATGAATCATCAATATCCATTTTGCTGGAATTGAGCAGCTTTATTCTACTACTCACTAATTTATACTCCCTCCGTCCCAATTTAAATGTCTTAGTTTGACTGGGCACAAAGTTTAAGGAATAAATAGAGACTTTTGAATCTTCAGGTCCTAAATTAAAGATGTTTATAATATACTAAAGTGCCTGTTGAATTTTGTAGTTATAAATTGACACGTATGATGTTTGAATTGTGAACTTGAAAGACCAAAAAAGAAAGCAAGACAGTTAAATTGGGAGGGAGGGAGTAGGAACTGAAAACGATAATTCTAATTGAAATCCAATCTACAAGTAAAAGATTGTATACCTCCAACGCTATTAAAATTGGAACAGCCGGCAACAGCGCGACCCATAATTGGAAGAGGATCAGGGATGTTGTCATGCATAAGTGTCATACAAACACACACAGTTGAGGTGGTTCCTCCATCTACCCCTAATATCACCTCTGTTTCTGAACCCATTTACCAACACACACAAATACTCCTACTATTTCTTGATTTCAATATATGAATTTAAGTCAATATGGGGGAGGTACAAGAATTCAGATTTTTATTTTTTTGGATAAATATAGGATACGATGGAATTGATCTAATTCTTTAATTTATTTATACACGAGAAAAGTGGGATTGGGCTTTGTTTAACATCAGTTGACTTCGTTGCTGTCAAAGTTGATTCTTTAGGTTTGTTACCCGTACGTTTGGTTCTTGGGGTACACCAACTGTATTGTTTGATTCACTTGTGTTGAGATAACATTCATAAATTGCTTATGCCATTGCAAAGATTAGTAATGCAAGCATCAGGTATGGTGAGATTATTTCTATCCGGTGTTTGGTGTGATTTATTAAAAATAATAACATGCATTCTATAATTTTTTAAAAAATTATTTATTTACCAAAATGTCCTTCACATCAGCCACAATTTTGTCTTTAACAATGCTAATGCATGTATTAATACTTTTGTATTGCTAATACCATGACTTGCTAAGTACTCCCTCCGTCTCAAAATATTTATCGCATTTTTATTTACACGTCCATTAAGAAAGCATTTATAAGGGTGACATTTTAACTATTTTACCCTCTTAACATATTTCATCATGTTCTCTCTGCTCAATAAATATTTACTCCAGTAATAATGAAATCTCTTAAGTGTTGGTATGTAAACTCACAAAATCAACTCATTAATGTAATTAATACAAGGGTAAAATGAAAAAAGAACTACTTAATTTTGTCTTGGATAAATAAAATGACAAATATTTTGAGACAAGTATTTTTAATAAGGACGACAAATATTTTGAGATACAGGGAGTATTAGTTATACACAAGATAATACCAAATATAATGTATAACTAATAGTTATACATAAGTTAAAAAAGTGTAACAAACAAGAAATTAGTAATACATAAAGTTAATTCATGCCTTATTTTATCTAATATCTCTTACCAAACGACCTCGAAATGATTGGGTTGAAAAAAAAAATGTTACACCTCGTGGTTTTGTACACTGAGATTTTTCGTGTGTTAATGGTTCTAGTCTTGGACACCGGGTTATCAAGGTTAAATTAGATTAGACATGCTTATCTTATAGTTATAAGGGGTTAAGTTTATGTTTAGCAGGTATTGGAAGGATTAGAGGCTCAATGAATCGACGAGAATACATTTCAGCAAAAGTTGAGATTTACGGTTGAATCTACGGACCGTATATTTTGTACGGACCGTAAATTCAATGGACTCCACCGTAAAATTGAACCAGTGAGTGATGGTGTTCTGTTGGGGATTTATGGTCCAAATGTACGAACCGTAAATTTTATACGGTCCGTATATCTGAGGCAGTGGCAGATTTTTTTTTAAAAGGCTAAGCATGCATGACTTCTACCTTAAAAGGCATTTAGATGTACAGGTTATTTCTCTTATCTCATGCAACTTTCCATATCTTTTATTATGTTGTTATTCATGCCTTACATACTTAGTACATTATTCGTACTGACATCCTTTGTTTGTGGACACTGCGTTCATGCCCGCAGGTAGGCAAGGAGACGAATCGGATCCCTAGGTGCTTCATCCGCGATTGCACAGCAACACTCCATTTGCTTCGGAGCTACAGTCTATGGTATTGTTCTTTTGAGTACATATTTGGGCATGGCGAAATCCTGTCCCGTCCTTATGATGTTTTATACTCCTTGTAGAGGCTCGTAGGCAGTTGTATGTAGTTAGATATCCTGTAACCTTATCAGTTCATATTGTTGTATATCATTTTTGGTAGCCTTGTCGGCTTGTTCATATGGGCGTAGTTGGAGATGTTATACAGACGTGTTTTATCTCTGAACACATGCTCTTATAGATTATGATAGTTATGAGTTAGTCATGTGGTCCACCTAGATAGGGATATGAAAAGTAGGTAAAGAAGTGCTCGGTAGATTAGCTCCGGGTACCAGTCATGGCCCTCCGGTTGAGTCGTGACAAAAAAATACTGGCATGCAATGAGCAATAATGTAATAAGTACTTGTTAAGCAAAGAACAATAATTAAATATATGGTAAACCAAATACTAGTGCTATGTAGGTATTACTTACTTCAAAGTTATTTTTATCTTTAAAAACACTTACATATATCCTCTTAACTAATATAGCTAATGTAATTCCATAGTTTACCTCCCATAAAACAATACATACATTCTCGTATAATTAAATATACGTTAAACTAAATACTACATTAAGAAAAGAAAATATTACTTTTAAACGTTCAAATCAAACTTTAGGTTAAAAAAAATTGAAATTTACATCGAGATTATCACGTGTCTTTTAAAAATAACTCTCACTCATTAATTTTTACCCCTCCAGACCAACCCAATTAAAAAAAAAATCATTTCCTCATTTTATTCAACCCCCGTGACTGAACCTCAAGTGTTTATTATTCAGCTAGTTCTCTATTTCGATCTGTATAGTCTTCGCTAGTGAATTTGGTGATGATTTACTAACTACACAAAAGCTATGAGCAACAGTATTGCCTATTGATGAAAATATTCCTGCAAGCACATTTGTAAGCAGAAAGCTGAGCATTTAGTCAACGGTTCTATGTGGAGGAAAACAACATCAATTAAGCTCCCATTTCATCTTAAATACAGATAACATAGAATCCCATAAATAAAAGTGCATTTATGCTAGCCAAAGTACCTTCTAAAAGAACAGAAGAAAACAACATAAATAAAAGTAAAATACGAGTCGTATTATCTTTTTCTTAAGTAATAGAGTTGGTTCTTTTCGCTCTCCTTTAGGAAAAGGATCAGGAACAGATAAGTAAGCATAAAACGACAATTATCTCTCTCCAAATCCTATTGATGAATCCAACTTTAGACAAATTCAATTCAAGAAGTACCAAAAAAAAAACATTTATAAATTCAACAATATGCAGTTTCTGTCTCGTTTCAACATGATTCAATACTCCAAATTTGCGAACATCACAAAAATCTAAAAACGAAGTATAACCAAGTGGATCGATAAAAACTCATTTGTACATGAATAAAACCAAATGTATGTGTTACACCTAGTAGTTTCGTCCATTGAGATTTGTTAGACGTTAGTTGTCCTAATCGCGGAAACGGGAGTTACCTTAGGATATATGAGATTACATGTTTCCATATTATGGTTATAGGGGTTTAAGCCCATGAAATGAGCTATGGAAGGATTTAAGAACAAACAAATAAAGGAATTGAGTTTGTGGGAACTTTGGTAAAACTTGGCAAAATTTTCGGACAGAATTTTGGTCCAAAGTGGTGGGGGCATATCTTCTAGAATATGAGGAGTTTTGGTGTGTTTCTTTTTTCCAAATTGAAGTTCATCGAGTCTAGTTTCCAACTCAACAAACCGCTCATCAATGTGACGTCTGAGTAAAAATTTATGGCTATTCTACGACAGACTGTCTGAGTAGAAAATTTCTGCGGACCATTTGACGGCCCGCAGGAATTTTGACGCCCCGCAGAAAATTCTGCGGTCCGTCAAATTGACACAGCCCAGCATCAAATGGTCACAGTGACCCATATTTGACTGAGCAGTTCTACGAACCATTTTGACGGTCCGTAGGAATTTATACGGCCCGTCAAAATGGGCGCAGAATTGCCCGACGGGAGTTTAAGTTCTGCTTTATATATTTCGTTCCACTTCATTTGGACATATTATTTTACCAAACCAGATCCAAAGGCTCTCTAAAAAAACCCTCTCTTCCACTCCATAAATCAATCCAAGCCAAAATCCAAGAGAGATTAAATATCAATAAGCAAGAATCAAGATACCCATGTGCTAGAGGTGTTGCTAGGATTAATAAGCTCCAAGAATTCTTTGGATATTGAAGCTAGGTTTTCATATAAGTTGATAGCTTGCTCCAAAGCTCATTCTTATGAGATAAAAGGTTAGTTTTCATACTTTTTACATATTATCAAGAATGTTTATTTGTTGAATAACTTGGGTAGAAGGAAAAAGTGGAAGATGAGTTCTAAATGTAGTTTTTATGAGGTTTTTGAGTAGTAAGCTAACTTGAGTTATGATTCTTAGTATAATATGGGTATAATATTGCTATGGAAAGTAATAATGGTGATGAAGACGCATTATATGAAAATGTGCAAAAATGGGTATGAAGTTGCTAGCATAAGTTGAACACGAGGATGAATTTTGAAGGCTAAATCGAATGTGAATACTTGATTGTGATATTGTGGCTATTATGGTGGTTGTTTGGGAGTTGTTTTGTGATATAGTGGAAGTTGACGAAATAAGGGAAATGCTGTCCAATTTTCTCTAGCTTTAGTCATGTATGCTAAGCTATCGATTTTCTAATGATAGTATAACTCTAATGAAGGTAGAAACGTGAGCAATGAAGGAGAACGTGCAAGTGATAGAATAGTTGAACGGAAAGGTATGTAAGGCTAACCCTTCTTTCATAAGGCATGCTTCTTTGGCCAAATATCTTCTATGAGCCTATGATGTCCTCCAAATGATGCTATCTTCAAAAGCTACTAAGCTCGTGATTCTCGATATGTTACGATTGTACTAAATTCCTCATATCACGAGTAATCCTCTAAGGATAGATGTAATGAACGACGATAGTAATGATGCTAAATATGCTTATGAGTTTTTATGTATATGTGTCTATGTATGACTATTATGAAACCCCGAGATTATATGGCCGGGTAGAATATATATGTATTGCGCGCGCACCACTGTAGTTGGGTACTGATAACCCTGAGCCTTGGTAGGGCCAGGTATGTATAATCACTGAGCCTAGTCATGGTCGGGTACGCGAAACACCGACCCTTCGTGGTCGGGTATGCTATGTAAATGATATGTATATGAATATGAATATGAATATGTATATGAATATGATTACAGATACGAAATGTAAATGAGTACGGATACGGATATGGATGTATGTACACAATCACACATTAGAAATGGAAAGTCCCTATGAAAAACAAGTAAGTATCTATGATGTTGGATCTACTACCTCCCATCTTATGTTATTTCTTATGTTGCTTATTATGCTTCTATAATGATGTTGATCATGCTCTACATACTCAGTACATTCTTCGTACTGACGCCCTTTTGTTTGTGGACGTTACGTCATGCCCGTAGGTGGCCAGGGAGACAGACTTGATCCATATCTTTATTACTCAGGGACTACATAGTGGAGCTCCATTTCATTCAGAGTTATAGATTTTGATATTTATTCTTTTGTGTACATATTTATGGGCATAGCGGGGTCCTGTCCCGCCTATATGATATGTTCTAGAATTGAAGAAGCCAACCCTTGAAAGTAAAGTAATGCCTCATATTTATAGTTTTGCCTTATGGGCCTCATACAACATAAAGCCCTTTTGAATAAAGAGAAATCCTAAAAAGGATAAGGTTGGGTCGTACGGTCTGACACCCGTACGATTGGCAGTACAATATGGCAGAACGGCATTGACGCGTGGCAATTGTGTAATGGATCACCCAGACCAACGGCCACGATCAACCGGACCAACGGCCACGATCAACTCGGCTATGGAGAAACCGGACCAAACGATGTCCTTCGCTTTCTTCGGATCAAGCACTCCTCTAGTCCCGAAAGAAAGTCTTCATACTCGTGCTTGTTTCTTTCTTCCCTCGGTCTCCGGTCTCACCGGTCTAGCATATATCCGATTTTTACCTTATACAGATAGTCCCCACACTTTCCGGACCGTAGTCTAATCAGAGTAATGGGAAGTGGATGAATCAAGAAACCGGTGGTTCCATATGCTCGTTATTATCTTTTCATTTTGGCGGGAACAGTTGCGTCACGTCCCTCTGTCATCGGCCACGTGTCTCATCCCGGATGGTCAGCACTGACAACCGCCGTAACACACGTCGTTTCAAGTCACTTCTTATTAACTATGGGACACGTGGCATTGTCCGGTTGGCTGGGATCTGTAACCGCCTCGATCCTATATCTATATAATGCCTTCCACCACTTCATTTTTCCATTTCACGCCTTCATTTCATTTTTCCTCCATTTTATTTCTTCACTTCACTTTATTCTCTCTTCATTTCGTCACCTCTAATCATCCTCCATCTCAAGTTTGTTGCTGATTCAACCGTTTATCCCCTTTGATTCATCGCTTATATTACGTGAAAGGAAACAACTTTGCCAACTTCTTCACTAGCTGTTTTTGTTTAGTGTGTGTTGCTGCTGCTTCTTCTTACTCTTTACCATTTTGAATTCTTTCTTGACTGTTCCCTCACTCCTATTTTTTAACTTCCCCTTCGAATTTGCCAAATCTCTTTTTTCATAACCTCCAAATGTCTGCTAACACCGAAACCACCTCCCATGATGTTCCCTCAGTTTCTTCTCAAGGAACCGAGCCAACATCTCAACCCAAGGGGAAGATCGCCTTCGAACCCACTGCTTTGGACATTGTACCATCCAAACCTAACTATAACAAATATTTTGAGGTTGAGAAACCTTCTCTGGTTTCCGATAGAGAGTTTGATGTAAGGCGGTATCCCTCGTCCATTACTGAGGACAAACTCGATTTAGTCCGGGCTATTTGCGGATGGGATAACCGCCCGGTTCAAGTTTTTGCCCCAGGACCAGATGAATCAGTCACCGACCATCGGGAGGGCTTCTTGTATGTTTACACTTATCCTTTCACCCTCAAGATCGACCCCCCGATTGATCCGGTCATTTTAGATATGTGCCGGACTTACAATGTAACCTTGGCCTAGATTGGTCCGATTGTCTAGAGGACCGTGGCTTGTTTTCGGCTATTGGCCAATAATACGAAAAAGGAGTTCACGCTGGCTCACTTCATACGGTTATACTCCCCGAGGTTGTCTGGGGTGGTGTAATAAAACTCGCTAAGCGAAGCCGGAAACCAATTTTTTCAAAAATGGTCGAAGATAGAGACCGGGGCTGGTTGGAGAGTTACGTCCGAGTGAGGACCACGAACATTATTCCGGCCAACTACATGCCCTTTCCGGAGAGGTGGAATGATAATCGTAAGTCTCAGCTCTTTTAATAATTGCTTTTGAATGCTTTGTCAAACACTAGTTCTTTCACATTTCACTACTTGTCCTCTTCTTTATACCAGCTGTGGGTTGGATACCTCTGGCTGTCCGGAACATCAACGAATGGGTTAGTGCTCTCCTCAGCCAACATACCCACGAAGCTCGGACATGGGGACTCCTGTCGCGTGGCCGATGGATCACTCAAAACCACGGTAATACTTTTCTTCTATCGGTATTCAGTGCATTTTCTATGTCTCCTTTTTGTAACATCTTCAGCTTTTAGGTTTACCCAAGGACTCAGTGGACCCGAGACCGATCAGTAGCTGAACCCGCTACGTTGGCACCCGAGTTCGATTCAGCGGGTACATCTCGTATCATTGTTGCCACCAACAAGAGAAAAAAGCCCTCGGACAAAGAGCAGAAACCGAAGAAGAGGGCGAGGAGCGTCGTTCGGACTTTAAGAGACGAAATAGAGCCCGAGCTCCTCGTTCGGAGGATCGGTGTGGCCCCTTCCGTTGCTTCTATTCCGGAGGAGGGTACTACTATTTCATCACTTCCTTCAGCCGAGGAAGGACCTTCAGCTCCGGCATTACACACAGGTGGGGAAGAAATTCATTACCCGACTCCTCTAAGGTCGATTGAATTCATTGATATTTCAGGTGATGCTTCATCTGAAGAAACCCCCCTATAAAGGACAAGAAGATCCGGCAAGTCACCTGCTGCCGAATTCGGTCAAAGGACTTAGCCGGTCCTCGAGACCGAAGTTCCAACGGATGTTGGTACACTGCCCGGCTATGAGACTGCTGCAACTTCGGAGATCCCTACCTTTGCCGAAGCTGCTGAGGTCGCTCCGAGTTCTCCAACTCCAACTTCAAGGTCGGATGATTTTGATGACATGTTCTCGGATACTCCTCCTGCTACCGGGGAAGCTGCCGATTTTGGACATCTCCCTATTCCTCGGGTCACGAGGGCGGCTAGCCGGTCCACCGACACCGGTTCTAGGGATAGCTTGGTGTGCATCTTTCCGGCCCCGAGTGTGGAACCTAGAAGGAAAAGATCGGCTGTGATCACTGTTCCCGAGGAGTGCAACATTTTGTCTTGTCCGGTGGGTGTGGCAAGCTACCTGAGGCCACTTATCTCGGACTCGGACAAACGGAAGATGAACGGAGTCCCCTGGCAGTGTCTCATTAACGAGGGCATGCATACGGGCAATCGAGTAAGTTTATCAGCCATCCTTGCATAATTCACTGAGAATTTTAGTTTCTTGTTTATCGGAGTTTTAAGTTGCTTCTTTTACAGAGTGTGGTGCTTGTTAACGAAGCCTTCGTCCATGCTCAGCAAGAGGTTGACGATCTCAAGGGCCAGCAGGATGCCCAAGGTCAAGAAACGGAGAAGTTCCAGCAGCTTTTGTGGGTGAAGGAGGATGAATTGAACCGAGCAGTTACTCTTTCCAACCTTCAACCCGAGCTCGATGCGATGAAGGCCGGAAACCTTCGATTAACGGATGAGTTGGCCGAGATGGTGGAAAAGAACCGGCTTCTAGAAGCGGATAAAGTCGACCTTAACCAGGACAACGCTCGTTTTTCCTCAAGGCTTGGTGAGCTCGAAACCACTATCTCTCGACTCCGGAGGGAGCTGGACTCGGTCAAGTCCGATGCCATGAGCATGGCCGAAAGGCATCAGCTGCTCGAATCTGAGAGTGCTAAGTACAACGAGCGGATGAGGGTGTTTGAGCAGAAAGCAGAGGACAGGGCCTGAATATGTGATGAGCTGAAAACCGAACTCGAGGAGACGGCCGATGCTAATGACCTTGTCAAGGCCGAGCATGAGTCAGCCACTCAAGTCCAAAGGGTCTTCGAGGAAGAGCGGGATGAGCTGGTGGAAAAACTAGCCCAGGCTGAGGCCGATTTGGCAGAAGCCCTTAGGAGTGTGGAGGTTGCCGAGGCTCATACTACGATTGATGTCGAGTATGAACGGTGGAAGTCTCAGAGGATCACCCTTGAGCAAGCCGAGCATGGCTTTGCGGATCTTCCAGCCCTGATACTCGAAGCTAAAAGGGTCGAGGAAGAAGCTAAGAGAGCCCTCAATACTGACTCCGATGACTCCGAGCGGACAGTGTCCGAACACTCCGGATCCAGCCATACCGGATAGACCAGGGCCTGTACTTAGCCTTTTTTTGCCTTTGTAGGGGTTTTCGGTGTAAAAACCTTTGTATAAATGGAACATGCATTTTTCTTGATTTTTTTTATTCTTTTGTTTGAATGTTTGTTATGACTTTTGCCCGAATTGTCGGTCCGTTTTAAGGACAAGCAGACTCGGAGTCATTATTCCGGATTGTGCCTGAATATCGGCTTTTCTCTTCGTCCGGTACGTTTTTTCCGGGGATTTGATCGAGTTTTTTGCCTGTGGGACTTATCTAATGATTTGTGAATTCAGACGTCTTCGAATCACAATAGGCATTTTTTAGGGCCGGTATTTTTCGGGTATTTTTTAGGGCTGGTATTTTTTGGACACCTGAATCCCAGTCTTAGCAAAATTTGATGTAGCAGTCCCCATTCGAGGGATTTTAAAGATTTTGGCTCGGTTCACTGTGACCTTGTTGCCTTTGTTGAATTTCAACCGTAGTGCCCGGAATAGGGTATGTGAATGAAGCAGTGCCGAAATACGACAATAATCACTGGGGTAGGGTGTTTTAACAAGAATACATCCGAAATATCGTAATCCGAACTTTCGATAATTTTTGTATTGCAGGTATTTGTACATACATGATATATAAACAGGAGGCTGCAAGACATTTAGGATGGTTACCTTCTTTTCTATTCTAGATCGTGCGATAGAGCCAAGTTGTAGGATATGAGATTTCCAGTCCTAATCTTGATTGTTTTTGTAGTTGTAAGATGTCTTGCAGAGGAAAGAGGATTAATGGTTCAGGGGCCCCAATAGTGAGATATTCTTATGATACAGACCCATTGGAGGATGTGTCCTCTATGGAGACAGATCGATCGGAAGCTATGTCCTCCATAGAGACAGACCCGTCTGAGATTCAGGAGGCCTCGACTGGGCAGGTAAGGGATAGGCAAGTATTGGGAGATGATCACTCGAATAATCCCAGATTGACAGTATCAGCAGAGCAGAGGTCAAATAAGAATGAAGGTAAGTATGGGAGAATCAGTATAATTGGTACTTTTGTAGAAGGTATGGGTTTCATGGGACAACCTGTAGAAGGGAAACCAGAAGAAGAATTTCCCAAACTACCGTTGGATCGATTTGTACCAGATCAGAGTTCTAGAATAGGACCAAGGTAAGATTTCGATCATTGAAATTTCAGGATTTAAGTAATAAAATAAGAAAATGAAGCTTTTTGCTTAATTGAATGTCAAGAGTACTACAAGTAAGTATAAAATGTTTGTGTTGGCATCAGCGATGAAATGCAGAATCCATTGTTAATAATTTTAGAGGAAGTAAGGGCATATGTACATAAGAGACGGTTTGCGAGCATATATACCTATGTGTATGAGGATTGGTTGTAGCTTTGTGAACTGATGTTCAGATGCGATATATGAAATAAGAAATATTACTTCACATTCTTTCTATATTGATCAGTCCTGGGTGGTTGAGTTGCATATTATATGTGCTTCTATAGTTGGCATTGTGAGGCACGAGATACATTTTCTGGGTTGTGTGCAGGTTTAGGATTTTTAATAATTATAGAGGAAACTCTGCCAAAATTTCTCGAGGACTTAAAGGAAATTGTGAAAATCTTCAAGTAGAATTGTTATGAGAGGTAAAAAAAAAAGGTCTGGTATAGAGTAATTATAGGTGAAGTTAGCAGTCAATTGTGGAATCGATTTAGAAGGTATGTATTAAGTTGGAAAGAGTAAATAGCAGGATAATGTGACAAGTATATGAGAACAGGATATGAGAACATGAAGAGGAATCTATGTGTTTCCTTAAGCAGGAGGTCGAGAGAGCCTTGGATAATAGAAAAGCCAAAAGGATAAGCTGCTTTAGAAGAAGTTCACTTATCAAGAAAAAGCTAGGGGCCGCGATGGGTACCCGGGGCTAACCACCGAGCACCACTCGTTCTACCGCTTATCATACTCATTAGACATTCCTTTATCAAATTCATGCTCAATTTATAAGAAAATCATCCCTCATTTGAAACATAATTACCTTTATAGACATAAGCTTTTAGGCTATCAAAATAATATATGTATATATATATATATATATATATATATATATATATATATATATATATATACATAATGGCAACCTCATGAGACCACATAACCCTCACTGCGTATCTACGAGCCTCTACTGGAGTGCTAGACATAAGGACGGGACAAGATCCCGTCATGCCCAAATTACATATACATGAATATACCCAAAAGAATAATCATAAGCACCTCCGGAATGATGGAGTGCTCTCTAATCAGCTACTGGCTCCTACGAGTCCGGGTCAAGCTCACCTCCCTGTCTACCTGTGGGCATGAACACAGCGTCCAAAGAAAACAGACATCAGTACGAACATTGTACTGAGTATGAGAGACATAAACAACAATGAAACATCAATGAAATGAGGAGGCATCAAATGAGGAGCAATCTGTAACTGACTATGAATCATAAAAGAACTAAATCATGTTGTGTTACTCATACTCGTCATCATATCATATATGCATAAATGTATAAGTATAAGCTGCCCGTCCATGTAGGCACGGTGTAACAATAAGTAACCTGCGTCCAGGCCTCCCGCGTCCGGGGTATAAGCCGCCCACTATAGTGGTGTGTATATCTGCCCGACCATGTAGGTACGGTGTAATATCATCATCATATGCTCATCATAATATGCTCATCACAATGCATGCATGAAGACTCAAGGACAACTATACTTTGTCGGGGTGACGTAAGGTCGTGATCCCCCGATTTCATTATGGAGCATTCACAAGCATTCTGCCTCACCTTGAAGGAAGTAGTATATAAGGTGAGTGTGTACAATGCATAACATCCTTGACTTTATGGTACTCTGCCTCACCTTGAAGGGACCATACATAAGGTGAGTGTATACAATACATGACTTACTTAACTTAATGGCATTCTGCCTCACCTCGAAGGGAATAATGTATGAGGTGAGTGTTTACAACATACGACATTATCAGCGTTATAGGAACGTCATATCATGAACTCTAGGATCATTAGACACAAGCTTATCATCATCATTGGACTCATAGCATATCTCTTATCTCATATAACTATTCACGATCATAGACTCTTGACTTTCCGCGATATATATACATATACAGAATTCATGGAAAGAAAGGAGAATCATACCATCGGATTCATGCCATAGAAAGAAAGGACTAGACTCACATACCTTTTACGTTTAGATAATCTATCGCTTGATTTTCCTCCTTCGATATCCACGTTTCTACCTTCAAGAGGATTCGCATTAACTTTAGTTAATCGACTATAAGAACGTGTCACTACTTCTAGGGAAAATGTTACACCTTGGAAATTTTCCCCGTTAGCGTACAGTGAATAAGATAGCGAAGGGCTTGACATAAATGATGATTCGATAAGTAAGAGATAGCATTTTGATGATCGTAATAGAGACTTGAAGACGATAGACGCAAAGAAAGTAGTTTGACGAAGGAAGTAAGGGATATGTTATGTATCGGGTAAGAATTATGGACGACCAGCCCATGAGGGCATAAGGATGTCTTGGAGACAAGTAATAACGTCCCTTAGATTGGTATTGAAGTGATGAACAAGTGTTAAGAAGGTTCCATAAGGATCGGAGATCAAACGAGTCGATGAAAACAAATTCCGGACAACTGGACATTATACGGCCAGACATACTGGCCGTATAAAATTCACGGACCGTATGTCCAGGCCGTAGATCCAGTCCAGAACAACATGTCTCACTGGACCAAATATACGGTCCCAACATACGATCAGTTAAAATTATACAGACCGTATGTTGGTCCGTATAAAGTGGTTCGACCAGCTTTGGTGAATTAATATAAGGGACCCTTTTCATTTCATTTTCATTTCATTCCCACTCTCCACAAGTCAAGAGACCTTTAGAGCATTCTTTAATACTCATCCACAAGAAAATAAAAGGAAATCCATGATCAATAACACCAAATCCATGAGACAAAGTGTATGAAACCTAGTTAAAGTTCATCTCTCTCAAGAAAACCCAAAGGAAGTGAAGTAGGGTTTTGGTGCTAGAGGAGTGATTCCATTCAAGGATTGTTCAACCATCATCTAAGGTAAGTTTCATGACTAAACCATGTTGTTTAAGGTATTGGAAGGTTAAGATACTTGAATTGTAGCAAGACATAGGAAATGGGTCATTATTGAGTGAATAGTGTCATGGTTGAATGGTAGTTGGATTGAATCATAAATGTTGGTGTGTTGTGATTATGAATACGTTATAAATGAAATTTAGGTCATGAAATAAGTATTATATATGAGGAAACGCGATAGTAAGCTATAACCATAAATGTGGAGAAATTGAAGAGGAATGGTGGATTGTGGTCAATGCATATAAATGATGATTGTTGATTGTAATATTGTGAATGTTGTTGTGAGCGTTTGGAAGTTGATATAGAATATGGGAAAAGTAGTATAAACAAAGGAAGTGCTGTCCAATTTTCCCTAGAAATAGTAGCGCGTTTTTATAGTCGAATTAACTAACGTTAGTGCGAATTCTCTCTTGAAGGTAGAAACATGATATCGAAGGAGAACAAGCAAGCGATAGCTTAGTTAAACGTCAAAGGTATGTGAGGCTAGTCCTTCCTTTCTAATGGCATGAATCCCCTAGCATGATTTTCTTTCCTCTTCGTGAGTTCCTATGTTCCGAAAAGCTAAAAGTCTATACCTATGAATGACAATATAAGATAAGAGATATGATATGATGATGCTATAATGTTAATGATGTTATCTATTGCTTACACTCACCTTATATGCTATTTCCTTCAAGGTGAGGCAGGATGTCAATAATGGCTCCATAATGAAATCGGGGGATCACGACCTTACGTCACTCCGATAAAGTAAAGTCGTTCCTAAGCCTTATGCATGTATTATGATAAGTATGTTACGATAAGCATATTATGATGAGCATGTATGATGATGATATAACACCGCGCAGAGGCGCCCCCGGGCAGTCACCGCTAAGGCGGGTAGCTATACGATACACCATGGCGAAATGGCATGGGCAGACACCACTAGTGGGCGGCATGAGATGATACCCCAGACGCGGGAGGCCTGGACGCCGGTTAATGTTATGATTATCACACCGATCCGATATGGATGGGCAGCTTATACAGTATCACACCGAACCTATATAGATGGGCAGTTTATATTTATACATTATGCATATATGATATGATGGTGAGTATGAGTAAGACAGTAAGACAGTATGCATTATTCCTTTTATATTTGACAGTCAGATACAGATGTTTCATATTGACATTCCCTTTATATCATTGTCTTATTTCATTGTTCATGCCTTTCGTACTCAGTACAATGTTCGTACTGACGTCCGTTTTCTTTGGACGTTGTGTTCATGCCTACAGGTAGACAGGGAGGAGAGCTTGACCCAGATTCGTAGTAGCTGTCAGCCGATTGAAAGCACTCCCTTGTTCCGGAGGTGCTTGATTATTCTTTTGGTGTATACTCATGTATATGTATTTTGGGCATGGCGGGGTCTTGTCCCGTCCTTGTGTTTAGCACTCCAGTAGAGGGTCGTAGATACGCAGAGTGGGTTAGATGGTCTCACGAGATTGTTACTATGTATATGTATATATATATATATATATTTTGATGGCCGAGAGGCTTATGCGTATAAAAGTATTTTATGTTCTCAAATGAAAGATGATTTTCCCATGAATTGAGTATAAAATTGATAAAAGAGCATTAAATGAGTAGTAGAACAAGCGGTGCTCGGTGGTTAGCCCCGGGTACCCGTCGCGGCCCCTAGTTGGGTCGTGACAAAAGTGGTATCAGAGCGGTTCAGTCCTAGGAAGTGTCTACGAGCCGTGTCTTGTTTATGGTGTGTTGTGCGCCACATCAATAAACAAGAGGCTACAGGGCATTTAGGAAAAATGACCATCTTTCTTCTTATGAGATCGTGCGATAGAGCCGTGCATAAGATTTTATCCTCCCTAATAGTGTGTTGTGATTTCAGAATGCCGCCAAAAGGAAAAGCTACAGCCGCCCGGAAGGGCAAGACTACGGCAAAGAGACGGGTAGAAAGAGAGCCTCCTATGAATGTAGAAGAAGGCGAATCACATAATGAGGCTTTGTCTAACACTTCTTCTACCCTGCCTAATGTGGAAGAACAAGGAGGAGCTCCAGCTCTAATTCGTCCACCGGTTGCTTCGGGTCAACAAATGGCCGAGTCCATCCAATTATTGACACAATTGGTCGCCGCGTAGGCACAGCGGCAAAATGCGAGTTCAAGCGATCGGGCAGCAAGTACCAAAGCCCGTGATTTTATTAGTCTAAATCATCTGGAATTCTTTGGGTACAAGCCGGATGAAGACTCGCAAGGTTTCATAGATGGGATGTTGAGGACATTGAAGATTGTCCATGCCTCTGAAACTGAATCCGTGGAGTTGGCATCTTATAGACTCTGGGATGTGGCAGTTTTATGGTATAATAACTGGGTATTATCAAGAGGAGAGAATGCGCCTCCTCCGGTTTGGCAAGAATTTATGGATGCATTTATTCGTCACTATTTGCCACCCGAGGTCCGCCGAGCTAGAGCGGATAGATTTCTAAATTCGAGGCAAGGGAATATGAGTTCCCGAGAGTATAGCATGAAATTTAATTCTTTGTCTAGATATGCCCCGGCTATGGTGGCCGACATGGGAGACCGGGTACACAGATTCGTGAATGGCTTAAGGCCACACCTATTCAAAGATTGTTTGATAGCTTCGCTACAAGACGGGATGGATATTTCTCGAATACAGGCCCATGCTCAGAATTTGGAGGGGCGACAACAACAACAAAGGGGTGACCGTGACATCGATAGAAGATAAAGTAAGAGGGCCAGATCTATGGGAGCAGGCAGTGATTATAGAGGGGGATCAAGACAAACATATTCTAGTTACTCAGGCCAGTCGGTGACCAGTGCACCTCCTCGATTCGCAGGTAGGAGATTTGATCGCTCCTTCCGTTCAGGACAGGGCTAGAGTTCGATGGCCCCAGATTCCCAGTTCAGGGAAGATTGTAGCCAGAGGAGACCCCAGTACCGCGATGCAGCCAGTGCGGTAGATTACATTCCGGACAATGTCGCCAGGGTTCGGATACTTGTTATACTTGTGGCCAGGTGGGGCACATGATGAGAGATTGCCCGTCGACGAGTGGCAGAGTTGGAGTTCAGCCCACAGGTTCAGCAGCTGGTTCTTCCTCAGTGCGCCCGGCAGGACAGATTCCCCAGATGTCAGCAGGCTGAGGTTGGAGTAGAGGGGCAACATCTACTTCAGGTGCCACTCAGCCCCGTGTATATGTTTTAGCCGGACGACAGGATCTTGAGTCCTCCCCGGATGTGGTTACAGGTACATTGTCTATATTCTCCCGTGATGTATATGCACTGATAGATCCGGGTTCTACTCTTTCTTATATTATCCCATATGTTGCTGGTTGTATTGGGGTGAAACCTGAGCCAATCAAACCTTTTGAGGTGTCTACTCCGGTTGGTGATCCCGTGATAGTAAGACAAGTGTATAAAAATTGTGTAATTGTGATATGTGATCGCCAGACCATAGCTGATTTGATTGAGTTAGAAATGTTAGATTTTGATGTAATTATGGGAATGGATTGGTTGGCATCGTGTTATGCTAATGTGGATTGCCGGTTGAAAGTGGTTCGATTCCATTTCCCGGGAGAGCCCGTGCTGGAATGGAAGGGTAATGCAGCATCTCCGAAGGGTAGGTTTATTTCCTACTTTAAGGCAAGGAAGATGATAGCCAAGGGCTATATATATCACTTAGTTCGGGTTCATGACACCGAGGCAAAGCCGCCAACTTTTCAATCAGTTCCGGTAGTGAATGAATTCCCAGATGTGTTTCCAGACGAGCTCCCAGGCCTTCCTCCAGAAAGAGAAATTGACTTCACCATTGATGTGTTGCCGGACACCAAGCCTATTTCTATTCCTCCTTACCGAATGGCTCCAGCGGAATTAAAAGAGCTAAAGGCACAGTTGAAAGATTTGCTTGAAAAGGGGTTTATTAGACCCAGTTCATCATCGCGGGGAGCCCCAGTCTTGTTCGTGAGAAATAAAGACGGATCCCTACGAATGTGTATCGACTATAGGCAATTGAACAAAGTGACGATAAAGAACAAATATCCTCTTCCGAGGATTGATGATTTATTTGATCAGCTACAAGGTGTCAAATGGTTTTCAAAAATAGACTTGAGATTGGGTTATCATCAAGTGAGGGTTAGAGAAGCGGATATTCCCAAAACAGCCTTCAGGACAAGATATGGCCACTATGAGTTCCGGGTGATGTCTATGAATTTGATGAATAATGTATTCAGGACAATCTTGGATTAATTCGTGATAGTATTCATCGATGATATCTTGGTATACTCTCGCACAGAATTAGAACATGCAGATCATTTGCGAATTGTTCTTGGCATCCTTCGAGCCCGGGAATTGTATGCAAAATTTTCAAAGTGCGAGTTTTGGCTGAATTCTGTAACATTTTTGGGCCATATTATCTCAGGTGATGGCATTCGAGTCGACACTCAGAAAATTGAGTTTGTGAAGACTTGGCCAAGGCCTACAACGCCTACAGAGGTCCGTAGTTTTCTGGGTTTGGCAGGTTATTATAGAAGATTCATAGAGGGCTTTTCATCTATTTCAGCCCCATTGACGAAGCTAACCCAGAAATTAGCTAAATTCCAATGGAATGATGCTTGTGAGCGCAACTTCCAATAGTTGAAAGACAACTTGACCTCAGCTCCGATCTTAACACTTCCAGAAGGGTCATATGGCTATGTGGTGTATTGTGACACTTCTGGTGTTGGATTAGGATGTGTCTTAATGCAGCAGGGTAGAGTTATTGCATATTCTTCGAGGCAGCTGCGGAAACATGAAAAGAACTATCCTACTCATGACCTTGAATTGGCTGCAGTTATTCATGCACTAAAAATGTGGAGACATTACTTGTATGGTGTGCATGTTGACATTTACACCGATCACAAAAGTATTCAATACATTTTCAAGCATAAGGAGTTGAACCTGCAGCAGAGGCGGTGGTTAGAATTGTCAAAAGATTATAATGTAAACATTTTGTACCACCCCGGAAAAGCGAATGTAGTAGCCGATGCGCTTAGCCACCGATCGATGGGCAGTTTATGCGAAGTCCCTCCGAAAAAGAAAGAGATGGTTCACGAGCTCCGCCAACTAGCTAATCTTGGAGTGCGTATAATCGATTCGGGTAATGTGGGGATTAGTATCAATGATCCCGCAATTTCATCCTTGAATACAGAAGTGAAAGAACGGCAATATGAAGATCCTCAATTATATCGTTACAGAGACACATCTCATGGGAAAGAGAAGTCTTCATTTGAAGTTTCTATGGATGGAATTCTTAGATACCAAGGCAGGCTATGTGTGCCGAATGTAGCAGAATTGCGTCGACGAATTCTAGAAGAAGCAAATTATTCTCGGTATTCTATTCACCCAGGTACAACCAAAATGTATCATGATCTCAAGATGATGTATTGGTGGGATGGTATGAAGAGAGACATAGCCGAATTTGTAGCACAGTGTCCAAATTGCCAACAAGTAAAAGCTGAACATCAGAAGCCAGGAGGCTTATTGCAAGCAATAGCAATCCCTACTTGGAAATGGGAAGTGATCAACATGGATTTCATCGAGGGATTACCTCGTTCCCGCGGCAAGTATGATTCTATATGGGTGATCGTGGATGGATTGACGAAAGCAGCCCATTTTCTCCCAGTTAAGACTACATACTCAGCCGGAGATTATGTGAGGTTATATCTCAAGGAAATTGTGCGACTTCATGGTATTCCATTATCTATTATTATAGATAGAGGAGCACAGTTTACAGCCAAGTTTTGGAAGTCCTTCCAAGAAGGTCTAGGCACTCAAGAATCTTAGCACGGCATATCATCCACAGACCGATGGACAAGCCAAGCGTACTATTCATACCTTGGAAGATATGCTACGAGCATGTGTGCTGGATTTCAGTGGTAGTTGGGATGATCATTTACCGCTAATCGAATTTGCATACAATAATAGTTACCATTCCAGCATTCAAATGGCTCTATATGAAGCTCTATATGGAAGGAAATGTAGATCTCCAATCGGATGGTTCGCAATAGGAGAAACACAACTAGTAGGCCCTGAATTGATTCAGCAAGCGGTGGAAAAAGTTAAGGTAATCCGAGATCGATTATTGACAACCCAAAGTCGCCAAAAGTCTTATGCGGACAATCGCCGACGAGACTTGGAATTTCAGGTTAATGATTGGGTATTTTTGAAAGTGTCGCCAATGAAAGGGGTGATGAGATTTGGCAAGAGAGGGAAGTTAAGTCCTAGATATATTGGACCCTATAAAATTATCCGCAGGGTGGGGCATGTCGCCTATGAATTGGACTTGCCTTCGGAGCTTGAATCAGTCCATCCAGTTTTCCATGTTTCGATGCTCCGCAAGTCCACAAAGATTGTCCCGATAGATGATGTGCAAGTAACAGAAAAGCTAACCTATGAAGAAGTGCCTATTGCTATTCTAGACAGGCAAGTGCGAAGACTTCGAAATAAAGAGGTAGCTTCAGCCAAGGTCTTATGGCGAAAAAACAACCGGGAAGAAATGACTTGGGAAGCGGAAGAGAGTATAAAGTCCAAGTACCCGCATTTATTCCAACCCCTAGAGGAGATTCAAGATGAAACGCCAACGATATAAGGTATGTATGCTCGTTTTTCATGCTTTTGGTCGTGCGTGGCCATAGATATGTTGATATTGTGATGTAGCCCTGTGAGGCGATGATATTATGGGTTGTTGTGACAGGTTGGTAGTGCCAGATTACAGGGGAAACTCTGGCAAAATTTTCGTAGGATCCCGAGTGTTTAACATTCGAAGACGAATGTTCCAAAAGAGGGGGAAGAATGTTACACCTTGGAAATTTTCCCAGTTAGTGTACAGTGAATAAGCTAGCGAAGGGCTTGACATACACGATGATTCGATAAGTAAGAGATAACATTTGTTGATCGTAATCTAGACTTGAAGACGATAGACGCAAAGAAAGTAGTTTGACGAAGGAAGTAAGGGATATGTTATGTATCGGGTAAGAATTATAGACGACGAGCCCATGACGGCATAAGGATGTCTTGGAGACAAGTAATAACGTCCCTTAGATTGGTATTGAAGTGATGAACAAGTGTTAAGAAGGTTCCATAAGGATCGGAGATCAAACGAGTCGATGAAAACAAATTCCGGACAACTGGACATTATACGGCCAGACATACTGGCCGTATAAAATTCACGGACCGTATGTCCAGGCCGTAGATCCAGTCCAGAACAACATGTCTCACTGGACCAAATATACGGTCCCAACATACGATCAGTTAAAATTATACAGACCGTATGTTGGTCCGTATAAAGTGGTTCGACCAGCTTTGGTGAATTAATATAAGGGACCCTTTTCATTTCATTTTCATTTCATTCCCACTCTCCACAAGTCAAGAGACCTTTAGAGCATTCTTTAATACTCATCCACAAGAAAATAAAAGGAAATCCATGATCAATAACACCAAATCCATGAGACAAAGTGTATGAAACCTAGTTAAAGTTCATCTCTCTCAAGAAAACCCAAAGGAAGTGAAGTAGGGTTTTGGTGCTAGAGGAGTGATTCCATTCAAGGATTGTTCAACCATCATCTAAGGTAAGTTTCATGACTAAACCATGTTGTTTAAGGTATTGGAAGGTTAAGATACTTGAATTGTAGCAAGACATAGGAAATGGGTCATTATTGAGTGAATAGTGTCATGGTTGAATGGTAGTTGGATTGAATCATAAATGTTGGTGTGTTGTGATTATGAATACGTTATAAATGAAATTTAGGTCATGAAATAAGTATTATATATGAGGAAACGCGATAGTAAGCTATAACCATAAATGTGGAGAAATTGAAGAGGAATGGTGGATTGTGGTCAATGCATATAAATGATGATTGTTGATTGTAATATTGTGAATGTTGTTGTGAGCGTTTGGAAGTTGATATAGAATATGGGAAAAGTAGTATAAACAAAGGAAGTGCTGTCCAATTTTCCCTAGAAATAGTAGCGCGTTCTTATAGTCGAATTAACTAACGTTAGTGCGAATTCTCTCTTGAAGGTAGAAACGTGATATCGAAGGAGAACAAACAAGCGATAGCTTAGTTAAACGTCAAAGGTATGTGTGGCTAGTCCTTCCTTTCTAATGGCATGAATCCCCTAGCATGATTTTCTTTCCTCTTCGTGAGTTCCTATGTTCCGAAAAGCTAAAAGCCTATACCTATGAATGACAATATAAGATAAGAGATATGATATGATGATGCTATAATGTTAATGATGTTTTCTATTGCTTACGCTCACCTTATATGCTATTTCCTTCAAGGTGAGGCAGGATGTCAATAACAGCTCAATAATGAAATAGGGGGATCACGACCTTACGTCACCCCGATAAAGTAAAGTCGTTCCTAAGCCTTATGCATATTTTATGATAAGTATGTTACGATAAGCATATTATGATGAGCATGTATGATGATGATATAACACCGCGCCTATTTAGCCGGGTAGGCACCGCTAAGGCGAGTAGCTATACGATACACCATGGCGAAATGGAATGGGCAGACACCACTAGTGGGCGACATGAGATGATACCTCGGACGCGGGAGGCCTGGACGCAGGCTAATGCTATGATTATCACACCCATCCGATGTGGACGAGCAGCTTATACAGTATCACACCGTACCTATATGGACGGGCAGTTTATATTTATACATTATGCATATATGATATGATGGTGAGTATGAGTAAGACAGTATGCATTATTCCTTTTATATTTGACAGTCAGATACAGATGTTTCATATTGACATTCCCTTTATATCATTGTCTTATTTCATTGTTCATGCCTCTCATACTCAGTACAATGTTCGTACTGACACCCGTTTTCTTTGGACGCTGTGTTCATGCCTACAGGTAGACAGGGAGGAGAGCTTGACCCAGATTCGTAGTAGCTGTCAGCCGATTGAAAGCACTCCCTTGTTCCGGAGGTGCTTGATTATTCTTTTGGTGTATACTCATGTATATGTATTTTGGGCATGGCGGGGTCTTGTCCCGTCCTTGTGTTTAGCACTCCAATAGAGGCTCGTAGATACGCAGTGTGGGTTAGATGGTCTCACGAGATTGTTACTATGTATATATATATATATATATATATATATATATATATATATATATATATATATATATATATATATATATATATATATATATATATATATATATTTTGATGGCCGAGAGGCTTATGCGTATAAAAGTATTTTATGTTCTCAAATGAAAGATGATTTTCCCATGAATTGAGTATAAAATTGATAAAAGAGCATTAAATGAGCATAATGAGTAGTTGAACGAGCGGTGCTCGGTGGTTAGCCCCGGGTACCCGTCGCGGCCCCTAGTTGGGTCGTGACAGAAAATTGGGCAGCATTTCCTTTGTTTATACTACTTTTCCCATATTCTATATCCACTCCCAAATGTTCATATCAACATTCACAATATCGCAAACAACAATCATCATTTATCTACATTTACCATAATTCACCATTTCCCTTCAATTTTTGCACAATTATGGTTATAGCTCGTTATCGCGTTTTCTCATATATAATACTTATTCCATGGTCTAAATGTCATTTATAACATATTCACAATCACAACATACCAGCTTTCATGATTCATCTCAACCACTATTCAACAATGACACTATTCACTCATTTATGACCCAATTTCTATGTCTTTCTACAATTCATGTGTCTTAGCCTTCCAATACTTTAAACAACATGGTATGGTCGTGAAAATTACCTTGGATGATGGATGAACAATCCTTGAATGGAAATTCTTTTCTAGCACCAAAACCCTATTTCACTTCCCTTGGGTTTTCTTGAAGTAGATGAACTTTTACTAAGTTTTACACACTTGTTTTCATGGATTTGAAGTGGTTGATCTTGGCTTTCCTTTGATTTCTTGTGGATGAAGAGTGGAGAGAATATTCTAGAGGTTTCTATGACCAAAAATGGTGAAAATATAATTTTTGGGTCGAGTTTGATCTATATATAGTGGTCCAGAAAATTCTAGACCGACACAACATGCAGCAAGCTTTGCTAGACGCAAAGCGTGCTTTGCGAGCCGCATGTTGTGTCGCAGACCGCGCACAACACCAAATATTTACTGTCACACTTTGCTGTGCAACTGCGTGGCCGCAAAGCGTGTTTGCTGCTCGCATGTTGCGCCGCAAAGCGCGCCATAATATGACATTTTACCCAACATCCACCGAAACTTAACTCCGGTGATCCGACGAGTCTTAAACCTTCCCGAGGCTTACTAAACATGGTTTTTCTCCATTATATACCCAAGATGGACATATCTATCCCCATGACCTCAAAAACATTTATCCTACTTCCCAAGGCTAGGACAATTAGCATTCGGCGAAACTCAACATATGAAAATGAGAGGTGTAAAAAGTAGGTTAGAACTTGATCCGTGACTATGGAAGAGAGTATTCATGTCACCACGGACAAGCCCTACGGACTTTAGTGATATTACGAGATAATAGACTGAAAAAAGAGTTTTATGGGATTTGAAATTTACTAAGGATAATTACGTAACAAGAGTTCATGGTTATTGATACAAAAGGGAACGAGAAGTAAAGAAAGAAAGAAAGGATACAAGGCTACGATAATGGAAATAAGATAAGGATGATCAATGAGACAAAAGGACGACTAATGGAGAGTGCCGACTATGTGTAATGTATATGGTTAAAATAAGAAGAGCATGTTACAAATATAGGAAGAAAAGTAGAGAAGGAATGCATATCAAGAAATCCATTCATTAAATAATCAGTGGACTAATCTTGTGTACCTATAAAGGAAGTAACGGATGGAATCATATTCCAAGTAAGCTATATGACAGTGTCTTTGAAAGAGAACAATAAGGAAGGGCAGGTCAATAAATGGTAAGTTTACGGACGATGCTGTCAAAGAAATATAGAATGGTCATGGGTTGTGTATGTGAAACGCAACTAATATGTTAAGTGATTTGTGGGTAACGATGAGCGTCTGAAAAAAAACCTACGATAAAGAGATCTACCATACAACTTTAGGGTTGTAGTAAACAGATGATTACAAAGGATTTGAACTTCGACATTATAAGGCAATGAAACATGCAGAGACGTAAAGGCGAAGTGATAGAAAATATGAATTGTAAGACGAAAGCGGGACAGAAAATCCCTAGATACCAGCAAGATGAGGTAAGTTGCGGAACAAAGTCGAAGGATGGGCATATGATAGAAGAAAGGTAATAGTTTCATATGAAGATGGACGTTACATAGAGAAGTCACCCATATTGCAAGTGTTATCCGATAGGGTAGAAGATGAAATTACAGGTAATTACCTCAAAGGGATGCTCTTAAGAGGTTCAGTCCATCGTGGAACCTGATTAACATAAAGTTTATAAGTCTTTTAAGAAGATACATTCTGCCAATATTTTGAATTTGGTAAGAGAATAAGGGTAAGCGAGAATAGGCCACCTCGAAGGAAGTTTTAAAGTTAAGCAGAGGCTTCCTAACCACTACGTACCTTTGAATGGATAAGAGATGGAACGATATCGATATGCAACGAAGAAATCACACAATTGACTTAATAAGTGACTATGGAGGCGATGACTATAGGACTATGAGAAGAAGAAGTAACTGACAAGGGCAAAAAGATATTTAGAGTGATTAAGCATAGACAAGAACCGACGAGCTGATTGAGGGAAATTGCAGAATAACTCAACCCTAAATTTTAAGTCAAAGTTGGAAGGTGAATGTGGTTGTGCCTAAAGTTATCATACTGCTTATGCGGTCCCTTAGGGAAAAGAAGAAGACGAAGTAAAACACGAAAATGGACGCGATATTCTTTTAGTATGTTACACCTAGGAAAATTTCATATCGTTAGGTGGTTGATAGACTAACGCAGGATAAGAAGTATATGATGTTTCTACTAGTAAGAAGTAGTACTTAAGGGTTCTAATTAAGATTCCAAAGACATTTGAAGCAAGAGAAGAAAGTTCATTGAAGAATGTAAAGCATGAGTCGTGTTTTGAAAAGGGTTTGCAAAGTACCGAGCTAATGTTGATTTAATAATGTCTTGAGGAAATGTTATAACGCTCCTTAGATTGTTAATAAGTGTTAAACTGCTAAGAAGGTTCCATAAGGATTGGAGTTCGAACGTAACGACCAGATTAACTTGAGAAAAATGGAGTTATATGACCACTTATACCGTCTGTATAAAGGGTCCGTATAGCCTTACAGAAAAAGGGATTTCCCTGATGGTGAAATCAGTCACTTATACGGACTGTATAAGGGTCCGTATAAGTCCGTCGGGCTGAGTATTTTCCAAGTATAAATACATGTTCCCACTTCTAATTTTTCATTCTTCTAACTTCACCACTTCTCTCAAGACCTCTAGAAGGTTCCACATATTTCACTAACATAAATTCAAGGGAAACCAAAGATCAAATATCAAAAACTAGTAGAATCAAGTGCAAGAGTGCTAACTAGGGTTGATGGAAGCTAGAAATCTCTTTGGAATTGAAGCTAGGGTTTTCTCCAAGTGAAGCATTTCCATCCAAAAAAAACCATTCCTTCACAATCAAAGGTGATTTTTATGATCATTTCATGTTATAAGAATATTGAATGGTTGAAGGACTTGAATTATGGAAGAAAGTAGAAAATGGGATACAAATATGAGAATAGAGGTATTCTTGAATAGTAGTTTGACATGAATCATGATTCTTGACATGTTATAATTATAATCTTGTTATAAATGGTATTAAGAATATTGGAGAAGCATTACATGAGGATGAATGTGGTGTTATATTGTGGCTATGGTTATGAACGACTTTGAGAGGGAATTTGAGAATTGGATAATGTCGAACTTGTTGAAGTTATTGATTATGACATTATGAATGTTGTTATTGATATTTGGGAGTTGTTATATTATATGGAGTAAGTTATAGAAACAAAGGAGATGCTGCCCAATTTTCATTATCTTTAGCTTAGCTTCAAATATGTTTCCGATTATCTAATCTTAGTACGAATTCCCTTGAATGTAGAATTACGAACTTGGAATGAAGCGTTTAGTCGGCAAGTTAGAAAGGTGTAAAGGTATGTAAGGCTAGTCCCTTCTTCTCTAAGGCATGATTCCTACAACATGACTTCCTTTAGCTTTCCATGACTTTTTTATATTCCGAAAACTATGAGTCTGATTATTAAGAGCCTCTCATGAAATAAAGATAAGAGATGCGTTGAGAATATGACAATGATGATTATGAGTCTAAGTCTAGAGATACCAAAGCTTATGATATGATATTCTTATGAAGCTAATGATTCCTTGATGTTATTCATTGTTGCTAGACTCACCTTAATGCTAGTTCCTTCAAGGTGAGGCATGATGATCATGACTACTCCATAATGGAATCGAGGGTTCTCGACCTTACGTCACCTCGATAGGGTTATTACTTGTCTTTGAGTTCTTATGCATGCTTTATGATACGTATATAATAATGAGATTACACCGTGACTATATGGCCGAGCAGACACCGCTAAGGCGGGCGGCATATACACCATGTCTAGATGGCATGGGCAGACACCACTAGTATAAATACTCAGCCTGGAAACATACATATATAAATACCTATAGGCTATACATAGATACACATAAGCCTGTACGGTCACCAAAAATGATATACAAAAATGTACACTGACATCGTCATGGGACACCAACAACCTACACGTACGTATCTACTAGCCTCTACTAGAGTACTAGACATAAAGACGGGACAGGACCCCGTCATGCCCAAAATATAAACACAAAAGAATATAACCGTAAGTAGAACCTCCGGAATAATGGAGTGCTCCTGTGAATCTGCTGATAAGCTCCTACGGATTTGCACCATCTCCCTGTCTACATATGGGCATGAACACAACATCCAAAAAAAAAGGACGTCAGTACGAACATTGTACCGAGTATGTAAGGCATGAATAATAATAGCATAATAACGAAACAATGAAATATGAGCTAGAGATATAACCTGCTTAACCTTTAAAGGAAAACACATGCATGCATATCATATATATATATATACCATCGTCGTCGACCCGTGTCCGGGTAACCATCATACGCCGCCCACTAGTGGTGTCATGTCCGCCCCTCCAGGCACGGTGTAATCATAAGCAGCCCGCATTAACATTGACATGTCCGACCATTTAGGCTCGGTGGAATCGTATGCAGCCCGCCTTCGCGGTGACATGTCCGACCATCTAGGCACAGTGTAATCTCATCATCATATACATCTCCTAAAACATATATAAGAACTTAAGACAACTATAACTCTATCGGGGTGACGTAAGGTCAAGAACCCCCCCCCCCCCCCCATTGTGGAGTAGTCATATCCATCATACCACACCTTGAAGGAACTAGTATCATAAGGTGAGTCTAGCAACAATGAATGACATTAAAGAATCGTATAAGAGTCATTAGCTTCATGGAATTATCATATCATAAGCATTAGGGTCTTTAGGCTTAGACTCATCATCACCATTATCATATTCGTGACATATCTCTTATCTTTACCTCATAAGGAGCTCTTTATCAACGTAGACTCATAGTTCATGGAATATAAGAAAGTCATGGAGAGATAGGGGAATTCATGTCATAGGGATCATACCTTAGAAAAGAAGGGACTAGCCTTACATACCTTGTATCTCTTCAACTCTATGTTTAATTGCGTGCCTCTCTAACTTGCGATTCTACCTTCATGGGAATTCGTACTAAAATTAGATAATCGATAACATAAGTATGCTTGAACTAAAGCTAATGAAAATTGGGCAGCATCTCCTTAGTTTCTACTACTTTCTCCATATCATACATCATCTCCCAAACATTTATAAGAACATTCATAATCTCATAATCCACAATCTTCGTCAACCATACATCATTCAATTCTCGTACTCCCATTTCAAGGGCATCCATAATGATGGTAATTATACAATATTGCATTCATCCTCCTATTATGTTTCTCCCAAGTTCTTAATATCATTTATAACAAGATTCTATTCATAATACATCAAGAGTCATGATTCATGTGAACTACTATTTGAGAATACCATTATTTCCACATTTGAGCTATATATTCTATTTTATCCCATAATGCAAGTCTTTCAACCCCTAAATACTCTCAATAATAGGAAATAAACATAAAACTCACCTTAAGCACTTGGGAACAAGCCTTGAGTCACTCTACTCCATTAGAATGAAATCCTCAACTTGCATGCCAAAGAAATTCTTACTCTCCACAAACCCTAATAGGCTTCCTAGTATATGAATCTCTTAAATCTTGGCTTTTGATCTTGATTTCTTAGTATAAATTGTTGTAGAAATAGAGAGAGGGTTTTAGAGGATTCTAGAGAGATATAGAGTCTGTTTTGGGGAGAAAGAATGAATTAAAACGTTGGATCTTATATGTATAACTAGGGCTGGAAACTTCCAGATCCGTGGGTCGATGAGCAGGGTCAACGACTCATCGACGTGTCGACGGTCCGTCGACATGCACCGTCGATTCTACGCCTGAGATGTCTGATTGTAGAACCTCATCGACGGTGCTAGGAGATGGCTCGTCGACTTGTTGACGGTCCGTCCCTTGGGCCGTCGACGCTGACTGGTTTCAGAAGTTTTCTGAACTGCTCTGATTTTCTCCTATTCGATTTGTTTCATTTCTAATTCCCTCGTAATGTCAAGAATACATGCTTATACTCCTATACACATACAAGGTAAAATATCTCGCGACCAAAGCTCTGGTGTGGACTACCGTACCGAAGGTGTATACCACCAATAAGCCAAAAATCTCCTTGCAGTAAAACGGAAGGCTTAACATTCCTCCTCCCTTTAAAAACATTCATCCTCGAATGTTAAGTTCTCGTGGATCCTACAGAAATTCCGCTAGAGTTTCCCCTGTAATATGGCTCTACTATACTGTCACAACAGCCCATAATAACATTGTCTCCCAGGGCTATAACATAATAGCAAGAATTATGGTCACACACGACCAAAACTATGAAAGAAAGCATACATACCTCATAATATTGACGTCCCATCTTGGATCTCTTCCGGGAGTTGGAATAAGTGCAGGTACTTGGACTTCATATTTTCTTTCGCTTCCCAAGTCATTTCTTCTCGGTTATTATTTCTCCATAAGACTTTGGCTGAAGCTACTTCTTTATGTTTGAGCTTCTGCACTTGCCTATCTATTATAGCCATAGGTACTTCTTCATAAGCCAACTTTTCTGTCACTTGAACATCATTTACCGACACAGTCCTAGTAGGATCTCCGACACATTTTCGGAGCATTGAGACATGAAAAATCGGGTGGACTGATTCAAGTTCTGGGGGTAAGCCCAATTCATAAGCTACTTGACCCACCTTGCGGACAATATTGTAGGGTCCAATATATCGAGGACTTAACTTGCCTTTCTTACCAAATCTCATCACGCCTTTCATCGGTGATACCTTCTGGAATACCCAATCATCAACTTGAAATTCTAAATCTCGTCAACGGTTGTCCGCATAAGATTTCTGGCGACTTTGGGCTGTCAACAATCGATCTCGGATAACCTTGACCTTTTCCACCGCTTGTTGAATCAACTCAGGACCTATTAGTTGTAGCTCTCCTACTTCAAACCACCCACTTGGGGATCTACACTTCCTTCCATACAGAGCTTCATATGGGGCTATCTGAATACTGGAATGATAGTTATTGTTGTATGCGAGCGAACTCAATGAGAGGTAAGTGGTCATCCCAACTACCACCAAAATCTAGCACGCATGCCCGTAACATGTCCTCCAAGGTCTGAATAGTGCGCTCGCCCTGCCCATCAGTCTGCGGGTGAAATGCGGTGCTAAGTCTCACTTAAGTACCCAATCCTTATTGAAAAGACTTCCAGAATTTGGCTGTAAATTGTGCTCCTCTATATGTGATAATAGATGGCGGGACACCATGAAGTCTCACAATTTCCTTAAGATACAAACTTGCATAATCTTCTGCTGAATATGTGATTCTGACTGGAAGAAAATGACTTGATTTCATGAGTCTGTCCACGATCACCCATATGGAGTCATATTTGCTTCAGGAATGGGGCAATCCTACAATAAAATCCATGTTAATCACTTCCCATTTCCAGGTCGGAATCTCCATAGCCTGTAATAGTCCTCCTGGTTTTTTATGTTCGATTTTCACTTGTTGGAAATTTGGACATTGAGCTACAAATTCTGCTATGTCTTTCTTCATTCCATCCCACCAATACATTAGCTTAAGATCGTGATACATCTTTGTCGCTCCCGGATGAATAGAATACCGGGAATAATGAGCTTCTTCTAGAATTTGACGACGTAGCCCTGCAATATTTGGGACACACAGCCTGTGTCGATACCTAAGAACTCCATCTGTAGAAACTCCAAATGGCGACTTCTCTTTCTCATGAAATGTATCTCTATAATAGCTCAACTGAGGATCTTCATATTGGCGCTCTCTCACCTCCATATCTAAGGATGAAACAGTTGGGTTGTGAATACCAATTCCTGTATTGCCTGAATCAATTAGGCGAACTCCAAGGCTAGCTAGTTGGTGAAGCTCACGGGTTAATTCTTTCTTCTCCAAAGGAATCTCACATAGACTTCCCATTGATTTGCAGCTAAGTGCATTGGCCACTACATTCTCCTTTCCGGGGTGGTATACAATACTCACATCATAATATTTTAGGAGTTCTAACCATCGCCTCTACCGTAGATTTAACTCCTTCTGCTTGAAGATATATTGGAGACTTTTGTGATCCGTATAAATATCAACATGAGCACCATACAAGTAATGTATCCACATCTTTAGTGCATGAATAACTGCAGCCAATTCAAGATTATGAGTTGGATAGTTCTTTTCATGCTTCCGTAGCTGCCTTGAAGCATAGGCAATAACATTATCGTGCTGCATCAACACATATCCTAACCCAACGCCAGAGGCATCACAATACACAACATAATCGTCTAGTCCTTCTGGGAGTGTCAGGACTGGGGCTGAAGTCAATCTGTTTTTCAACACTTGGAAACTACGCTCACATGCATCAGTCCATTGGAATTTTGCTGATTTCTGAGTTAGCTTTGTCAATGGTGCTGAAATAGAGGAAAACCATTTCACGAACCTTTTGTAGTAACCTGCCAATCCCAGGAAAGTACGAACTTCTGTAGGCGTTGTGGGCCTTGGCCAAGTCTTCACTGCCTCAATTTTCTGAGTGTCAACTCGAATGCCATCAGCTGAAATAACATGGCCCAGAAAAGTCACAGAATTTATCCAAAACTCGCATTTTGAAAATTTTGCATACAATTCTTGAGTCCGAAGAATTCCAAGAACAATACACAAATGGTCTGCATGCTCAGATTCCGTCCGAGAGTATACAAGAATATCGTCGATGAATGATACGCTCAAATTACACCTATTAATGGTATAACGCGGATGTTGTCAAATATAGTAACCCAACAAGGTTGGGGTCGAATCCCACAGAGAACAATATGTAGGCGATTTAAGCAGATTAGGAATTATCACTAACGATAGCTAGACCGAACTCATCAATGGTGGTTTTTGATAAGGTTTTGATAAAATACGAAAATATAAATTCTAATCTAGAAAGCAAGTAAATTGATCAATGGCAACAAGAATGGAATAAAGGAAACTACTTCTTAAGTAACGATCCAATGTATTTCATGAATTATAAATACTAGCAAGTTTATGTTATTTATTCTCGGATAATGACTCTAAATTAACTTCTCCCGAAGATTAACTAGACTACCCAATTGAAGATCCCTCAAGCAATTAGGAGCATTAAGAACACCCGAATATGGCTACAAGTGGTATCGCCTATTCCTAGGTCAATTTCCATTAGATGAGGGTTAACGCCCCAAATTCATGTTAATTATTCTATCCCAATCCAGTTTTTCCTCTTTCGAGTTTCAAACAAAATAAATGGGTGAGTCCTAGGGTTAGCTACTCCCTTGAGAAACGTTGAAGAACAAGAATAATTAAAATAACAAGAACTTACTTTAATATAAATAATGTCGATGAATAAATAAGCACAACAAGAGTATCAATCTTAATTGTCACCAAGAAATTCCCATAAGCAAGGATTAAATAAAAGAAAGAATATTTACGTAGGAACCCTAGCCTCCAAACTTGAGTATAATGCCAAAGATGTCTAAGAATTATGGCTTATGAAATATTTATAGGTGTAGAAAAAAGTTCAAATAAAATAATTGAGTCCAAAACGAATTGGGAAGATTTTTAAGTCTGAATCCCTATTCATTTCGGACAGTGCAAAGCCACCAATTTACTTGCGCTCCCAAGGTAATGCCAGGTAACGTTTTTTCCTTCCTTTTCAATTGTATTTCAAATGTAAAAACTCCTCCATTAATTGAATAATGATTATGTCCCCTTTGTCTTTTCCTTGCCTCCCGCTGTCTCTTGTCTTCTCTTTCTTTTTCTGTTATTTTCTTCTTCTTCCACTTTTTTATTCAGTTTTTCCAAATCTCTTCAATTTCACATCGCTTTATTCACTTCCCTAAGCACTTTGCAATTTTAGAATTCATCACCCATTATTTTGATCTTTTCACTCTATTTTCCACACTTAGGCTCTAGGGACCTCGTATTACCTGAAACATAATAAAAACCACGTAAAATCACATAGACTTGCTTAAAAACAAGTAAAACTTATAGCCGAAAAGCATCGATTGTGGCGTAAAATCACGCCATATCAATGAACACGATTACAAACAAATCTAAAAGAGGTCTGAATACATTATTCATCAAATTCATAAACACCGCCGGAGCATTAGTCAACCCCAATGACATTACCCGAAATTCGTAATGGCCATATCTCGTTCGGAAAGCTGTTTTGGGAATATCTTCTTCCCTAACTCTCACTTGATGATAACCTGACCTCAGATCTATTTTGGAAAACCACTTGGCGCCCTGCAACTGGTCAAACAAATCATTAATTCTTGGTAGCGGATATTTATTCTTTATCGTCACCTTGTTCAGCTGCCTATAATCAATGCACATCCGTAAGGAACCATCTTTCTTTCACACAAATAGGACAGGTGCTCCCCACGGTGACGAACTGGGCCTAATAAATCCCTTCTCAAGCTAATCTTTCAATTGAGCCTTCAACTCTTTCAATTCTGCCGGAGCCATTCGGTAAGGAGGAATAGATATGGGCTTGGTGTCTGGCAATACATTAATAGCAAAATCAATCTCTCTTTCCGGAGGAAGGCCTGGAAGTTCATCTGGAAATACATCCGGAAATTCATTCACTACCGGGACGGATTGAAAAGTCGGTGGCTTTGCTTCGGTATCATGAACTCGAACTAGGTGATAAATGTACCCTTTATCTATCATCTTCCTTGCCTTACGGTAGGAAATAAACCTACCTCTAGGAGACGCTGTATTACCTTTCCATTCAAGCACGGGCTCTCCCGAAAATTGAAATCGAATTATTTTCATTCGGCAATCCACATTGGCATAACATGAGGCCAACCAATCCATACCCATAATCACATCAAAATCTAGCATTTCCGGCTCAATTAAATCAACTTTAGTCTGGCATTCACATACCACAATTACACAATTCTTGTATACTCGTCTAGCTATCTCGGGATCACCAACCGGAGTAGATACCTCAAAAGGTTTAATTGGCTCGGGTTTCACCCCAATACAACCAGCAATATAGGGAGTAATATAAGACGTAGAACTCAGATCTATCAACGCATAAACATCATGAGAGAATATAGTCACAGTTAACCAAACATAACAAAATATGCAAGCCGACAAGGCTGCCACTATACACGAGAATATCCAAAGCGAACTATATCTGTATAGCTGATTAAGCCATATATACAACCCACACATGTCTACAGACCTCTAAGAGTATACCAAAATCTATGTAAAAAGGATCTGTACTAAAATAACTCAAGCTTCGGAATAATGGAGCTCTCCAAGCAGCTGGGCGAAAGTCCTTAACTGGAGGATCACCAAACTGTGTGTCTGTACCTACGGGCATGAAACTCAACCCCCGAAGAAAGGCGGTCAGTACGGAAAACGTACTGAGCATGTAAAGCATGAAGTACAATAAAAAAGATCATGACTGAGTAAAAGATGACAGGAGACAAGTATGATAATCAAGGAATACCAAAGCATCTGTGCTTTATGAGATGTGTCATGTATATATATAATATACCATACCTGGCCCATTATGCGACTCGGTGAATGAAGTCATATACATATATACCGTACCCGGCCCTCTATTGAGGGACTCGGTGAAATAATCATATATATACCGTACCCGGCCATCTAGTGAGGGACTCGGTGAAATAATCATATATATACCGTACCCGGCCCTCTGGTGTGGGACTCGGTGAAATGAAGCCATAACATCGTGCATGAATAGAATATTAGGAGCAATCATGTACAAACTGATTCATCGTTTGAGGTTTGATAGAATAATTAGAATGAACCAACACTTGAGAATCAAAGACAACTGTCATGTCAAGTACCACTGAGAACTAGAGTTCATTGGAGTCATGTATGTACGTCGTTCGCTCACTTTATGTAGTTCATGCCAAAAAGAAGGAAGGGAAAACTTTACATACCTTGAAGCTTATCTATTCGCTCAATTTCTACTTCCCGAACTTGCAAATCTACAATCAAGGGAATTCATACTATTGTTAGGCTCGTTACCAAATGCTTATCCTATGCCTTTAAATTAACTCTTTCTAGGATCTGTCGAAATCTCGGCAGCTCCTCCCCTGTTTATATCCCTAGCCCGAAATCACAATTACCAACAACCAACAACAATAACAACAAAAACAACAACAACAACAACAAAAACATCACTAACATTATCATACTCCATAAGACACCTCATATGCTATTTATCCCATTTTTCAACCAACTACTCCGTTATACGGCTACCTAATCATTCTATTCCCATAGTAAACCAAGACTAGCATTAATAATAAAAGATTCATACCTTCCTCCAGATAATATTGCTATATCTTCACTTTTTCCCACCTTGGACTGAGCCAAACGCGTTGTTATACGATTTGTAATCGCAACTAAATGCTACCTGGACCGAAATTCGGGAATTATACCTGATCCGGGCTAAAATTTGATGTTGAGAAGTTGTGGGAGGTTTTTTCAGAATTTTGGGGGTTTATTGGATGTTTTTGATGAATAGGTATAGAGTTTCAGAAACTGCCCCAACCGACCTAAAATTTGGTCACCACGTTTGTCACGACCCAACCCCGTAGGCCGTGACTAGTGCCCGAACTGGACACCCGTACATGAACCTGTTAAATATAATCAAACTGAAACTACGACAATACAGAAACTTATAAAGGAACTCCAAAGTTCGTAACATCGTCATATATATATTTCCAGATCAACTGTCTCCTGAGGAGTCATAACTAATCATATCATGAAAAAATACGCAAGCCGACAAGGCTGCCATCATATCTCAATATCATATGCAAGCTGACAAGGCTGCCACTATAGACGAACATCATACCACAACACATCGTATAGACACAGCTGAAAAGAACTCATACACAACCCACACATATGTCTACAGACCTCTAAGAGTACGAATAGCGAAATATGACGGGACAGGGCTGTCACGACCCAACCCCGTAGGCCGTGACTAGTGCCCGATCTGGGCACCCAAGCACACCTATCAAATGCTATCTCAAATTTTTATTAAACGCATTCAAGTTTGTAGCAGAAGCCGACAAGGCTATATTTCAATTTTTGATAATTTCCAGAAAAATTTCGGCAGAGTTTCCTTTGTTTTACGGACTATCCAATATAACCCTGCACACAGAAAATACCAACAGGGGCCACCCAGGGCCAACAAGGCAACATTTAAACATATGCGGACCGACCGCCGCGGCGAATGGGATCGCCCACACACAACATATACACATATTCATACAGAAAGACCCCAACCCACAAACATGTCCACAGACCTCTAAACAGACCGACAGAATCATATGACGGGACAGGGCCCCGCCGTACCCCAGATAAACATATGTACAGAATATACAACAGCAAAAGATATATACCAAAATTATAAGCTCCGGATCAAGGGGAGCAATTCCCAAGTAGCGGAACAGGTATCCTAAGCTGGCGGCGTATCAAAAGGTGCGTCTGTACCTACGGGCATGTAGCGCAGCCCCCGAAGAACAGGGGGTCAGTACGAAAAATGTACCGAGTATGTAAAGCGGAAATGTAACAAATATAATCATAATCCAAACCAGAGATACAAAATATAGTGGATAGAGTCGAGCCCGAATTCGAGTCAGAAATACAGAGTATAAATATATACAGAGTACCGGGTATAACAGACAGAGCCGTAATCCGAATCAGAGGTGCAGAGTATGGCTGACAAGGTCGTAATCTGAGTCAGAAGTACAAAGCGTGACTGACTAAGTCATAATCCGAAGCAGACGTACAATGCCATCTTGGCCGCCATCCCCATACTATCACATCATCAAATCATATACAGATGTAAACAGAACCCGGCCCGCACACCGAGGGACGCGGTGAACAATGTAGTGGAATATGCACGAATAACAGAACCTGGCCCGGGCGCAGTGAAGGAAGCATTGAGACATCCACGAACAGATTAATGAGAGACCATACACATACCTATCATTATACAGACTCAATGAAACGGAAGTAAACCAAACGGTGGGTCAAATCAGAGTAATCGGACATTGTTCATAAAATACGCATATATGTCATTTGGGATGGCACGACAGACTACATCGGAATAAAATGTCCAGAACCGCTCCAGACGTCAGAATATATTATACGACTCATAACTATAGTCATAACACTGGTCATATAGCAGACAGACTAATAACCAAAAGTTACATGAGATTTTCGGACAGAAGTGAGCTAATTTGAGCCGTACAGAAAGTATCAGAATTTTTTGTGGGCCCACCTTGGGCCGAACTGAGGTGGCGTACGTAAAGTATGGATCATAAGTCTTATGGAGCCACCCACGAGAGTTTTAGGTCATTCCGACTTCATTTGTGAAAGTTGCATACATATAGGTTACTTTAACGACAAATCACAAGAAACTAGTTCAATCTTACTGAAAGAAATGGGGCCAATTTCAATCTTGGATTTCGAAGAGCAGAGTCGTATCTGAGGCTCACGTTCCATCCGAACTTCAACAAATGCAACAACATTACCAACTTACATTGTTTTCTTCCAAATTCATTAACGACAACCATTATCCATATCTAGAATCTTACTTCCATAATTACATAAAAATCATACAAAAATCACATAATTTCCCATAATAACATACAACCCTTTTTAACACCAACCTAGCTTATTAAACCTTTATTTACATCACAAAGGTCACAACGACATAACTAACCAACTAAATGAAATTTTATCCAGCACTTTCTACCACCACCATGGCACACGGCCATGCAACACACACACACACACACACACGGCTTCACACACATATCACAACTCCACAATTCTCATCAAATTCCAATCATTACAACATACATACTTATTCTATAACATAAAAGAGTAGATTTCTTACCTTTCTTCCAACTTCAATCTTCCGCAAACGTCGCTCTCTCGCTAAACCAATTATATCACGTCGGAGAGCATCTTGAGCTTACTATAAATACAAGAAGAACAAGATTTTTGGACCAAAGATTGATGAACTAATTTTTTTTCTCCCCTTTTTTTTGTTCTTGGCCGAAACCCTCTTTCTTGCTCTCCTCTCTCACTTTTTTTTTGTATGTCTTGAAACTTCTAAAGTGTTCAAGACTAATGGTCCTTGCTTTATACAACTTAAGATTAATAATTACATGGGCTTGGCCCATTTAAGCCCCTCATGGCCGGCCACCATTGAATTTTTGGGCCTCTTTTGTTTGTTTGTTTGTTTTTTTTTTTTTTTGGGCCAAGCCGGTTGGTCACGAGTTGGGCCTAGCCCACTGACCGTTCGACCTTAAAACGTCCATATCGCCTTGTACCGACGTCGCCTGGGAACCCACGACCTACCGTTGGAAAGCTATTTCAATTATCTACAACCGTTATTTCTGGGCGTTTTCCCAAATTCCAAACGTATAATGCCGAGTTTACCCCTCCAAGTCAGGTCATCCGAAAACGCCTTCTTGAAAATATCCGTTTGGAGGGCTTTCACTTTGATTTGGCTCCAGGGCCCTTCACGAGTTGTGTTTAACTTTACATATGCGATTGATATAACTTGTCACATGTCCCAAAAAAAAATCTTACGTGCGGGCCCCACCTCGACTTACAAATAATCCGACGTTCGAAAATACAGGATATAACATCCTCCCCCCTTTAAAACATTCGTCCTCGAATGTTCGACTGTCCTTATGAAGTTTCATCATATTTCGGGGAGGTCCACTTACCAACTATGTACTTGTATTTAATCAGCTCACTTATGGGGACATTCATTTCCCGACTCCTGCTTTTTCTATTCTAACATATCTTTCGCTTCTATATTCAACAATGCTATTGTCCTTTCTTTTTCGGTCTAGCCATCAACACCTTTCACTTCTTGTCACACTTCTCGGTTCCTCACAACATTATCATACTCTCACATCATATCAAATAGATTCATAACTAGAGCCAGACGCACAAAAGCATATCGGACAGACCCGTAATCAGAGTCAGATGTACTGAACTATGTCGGACAGATCCGTAATCAGAGTTAGACGTATGGAAGTATGTCAGGCAGATCCGTCATCAGAGTTAGACGTACAGAGATGTATCAAACTGATTCATAATCAGAGTCGAACGTACAGAGACATATCAGACAGAAACGTAATCAGATTCAGAAGTACAGAGGCATAATAGTTAGAGCCTCATCAAAGTTAGAGGCGCAAACGCATAACAGATAGAACTATGACTAGGATCAGACCCCTTCTACGTATTCTAATTTCCTTTGGGTTACCCCATATCTCCCATCTATCCCTTATATCTACATTTATGAAACTTTGGGTATACTTCCCAGGGGGTCACCCATCCCGAAATTGCTCTGGCCTTAGCACGCTTAACCTCGAAACTTTCATGTGTTTTGATGCGTTAATGCCAATATAATTGCGTCGATTGCCCCACACGACCTTTGTTACGTAATTTAGGGCAGATCGGGGTCTTAGTAAATTTTTCAGAAAATTCTCGTAGCGGGTCCCACCTCGGTTCAAACCATACAATTATCATATTGCCCTTCTGAATCCTCAATATCCATTCCCATCTGGATATTTATAGCTGTCTCAAATGGTTCTATTGGGTTGAAAATTACCTTATTTTTACTGATACCCAGAAGAAGGAGATCACGTAATATAACAGAGTATAGATCTATCCATATACACATATCTCAAGGAAAGAGTAATAATATACCTGGGTCTGCACTTGGTGACGCTCCAGGGTCCTGCCGGCCGGTCAAAGCATATACGCGGTTCAGGGGACCGCCAGAACTGGAAGCTCCGCCGCGACCTCTGCCACGACTCACTGGTGCCGGCATGTCTCGCCCCGTGGGGCGCATGGCTACTGAAGGAGAAGATGAGCCAGCAACTGACCTAGTAGGCTGGGCTGAACATGAACCACCCTTATACGGGCACTCTCTCACAATATGATCTTGACTGCCACAATGATAGCAGGCGCCCGTAGCGCGATAACACTCTCCCGGATGGGACCTCCCACAATAAGTACATCGGGGCATAGGTGGCCTAGACTGCTCAGAACCCCTACTCATCTGCGAGCCTGGCACTCTAGAAATCTGGCCTGCCCCAGACGGACCTGCGCCATCGAAACGTCTACCGGTGGACTGTGTACCCCGGCCTGACGGAGGGAGGGATCTACCGGACTGCTGCTGAGGCCATCTGCTTGGGAAATCTCCGGAATGCCCCGCGAATCTGGTCCTTTTGGGCCGTCTCCTATCATGATCATTACCCGACTGGCGTCCTCTGTGCCGGTCCTCCATGCTCTGGGCGTGGGCCTGTATACGGGCAATGTCCATCCCTGTCTGGGCCGCCATCACCGTGCAGCTGTCAACCAAATAATCATCTAGCCCTATCACATATCGGTGCACCCGGTCAGTCATATCAGCGACATAAGCGGGCGCATATCTGGCCAGCGAATTGAACTCCAGGCTATACTCCCTGACACTCCTGCCCCTTTGTCTCAATAGCAGGAATCTGTCTACTCTGGCCCGCCTCACCTCCGGAGGTAGAAAATGGGCCAGGAAGGCCTCTGTAAACTCTCCCCATACAGCCGGAGGGGCACCCTCGCTTCTGGACAACATCCAAGACTCGTACCAATTTGCTGCTACATCGTGCAACTGGTACGAAGCCAACTCAACCGACTCTGTCTCGGAGGCACTAATCAATCGCAGGGTACACTGCACTTGTCGGATGAACTCCTGAGGGTCTTCTGCGGGCTTTGACCCGGAAAACTCTGGTGGGCGACAAAGCAAAAAATCACGGGCCCTCTGGCTATCGCGCCTGTCTACACGATCATCCCCTGCTCCCTGTCTGTAAACCTGCCCTGCTACCAATTGAGTCAATAACTGGACTGCCTCTCGCAGGTTCCCATCATCCGCCCCTGGCTGGGGGGCTGGAGGTACAGGTACTGGTGCTGCTGGAGCTGGCGGTGGAGCCGCCCCCTGTGTTGCAGCTGTGGCTGCTCTAAATCCCTCCGATACTGGTGGCGTAACAGAACTGGCCGTCGAAGGCACAACATCTGGCTCAATCTGGGCACGAGCCCTAGTAATCAGCTGAGCTCGGCTGGTCTCACCTGCCGCTGTAGACTTGCCCTTCTGGGCGGCTGTTGCCTTCTTTGGAGGCATCGCTGAAAAATACGACAACCGATCAGAAAAGAGTTATCCTAATAGCACAGCTCTATCGCACGATCTAAGATTCGAAGAAAGGGTAACATCCTAAATGTCCTGTAGCCTCCTGTTTATAGATGTGGTGCACAACACACCGATAAACAAGACTCTACTAGACACGGTCTGTGGACACTCCGAGGACGGACCGCTCTGATACCACTTCTGTCACGACCCAACCCCGTAGGCCGTGACTAGTGCCCGATCTGGGCACCCAAGCACACCTATCAAATGCTATCTCAAATTTTTATTAAACGCATTCAAGTTTGTAGCAGAAGCCGACAAGGCTATATTTCAATTTGTGATAATTTCCAGAAAAATTTCGGGAGAGTTTCCTTTGTTTTACGGACTATCCAATATAACCCTGCACACAGAAAATACCAACAGGGGCCACCCAGGGCCAACAAGGCAACATTTAAACATATGCGGACCGACCGCCGCGGCGAATGGGATCGCCCACACACAACATATACACATATTCATACAGAAAGACCCCAACCCACAAACATGTCCACAGACCTCTAAACAGACCGACAGAATCATATGACGGGACAGGGCCCTGCCGTACCCTAGATAAACATATGTACAGAATATACAACAGCAAAAGATATATACCAAAATTATAAGCTCCGGATCAAGGGGAGCAATTCCCAAGTAGCGGAACAGGTATCCTAAGCTGGCGGCGTATCAAAAGGTGCGTCTGTACCTGCGGGCATGTAGCGCAGCCCCCGAAGAACAGGGGGTCAGTACGAAAAATATACCGAGTATGTAAAGCGGAAATGTAACAAATATAATCATAATCCAAACCAGAGATACAAAATATAGTGGATAGAGTCGAGCCCGAATTCGAGTCAGAAATACAGAGTATAAATATATACAGAGTACCGGGTATAACAGACAGAGCCGTAATCCGAATCAGAGGTGCAGAGTATGGCTGACAAGGTCGTAATCTGAGTCAGAAGTACAAAGCGTGACTGACTAAGTCATAATCCGAAGCAGACGTACAATAGTAAAGCAGACAGAATCTGAATCAGTAACCGAATCAGACTTTCAGAAGTGCAACAGACAGAGTCATAGTCCAGATCAGATATACAGATGTGTACCAGACAGAATCATGCATGCAGAGTCATAAGAATATACAGATACAGATAGCATATATATCAGATCCCGGCCCTCTAACGAGGGACGCGGTAACAGAACCCGGCCCTCTTAGTACGGGACGCGGTGGACAGACAGATCAGATCATATGCCATCCTGGCCGCCATCCCCATACTATCACATCATCAAATCATATACCTATGTAAACAGAACCCGACCCGCACACCGAGGGACGCGGTGAACAATGTAGTGGAATATGCACGAATAACAGAACCTGGCCCGGGCGCAGTGAAGGAAGCATTGAGACATCCACGAACAGATTAATGAGAGACCATACACATACCTATCATTATACAGACTCAATGAAACGGAAGTAAACCAAACGGTGGGTCAAATCAGAGTAATCGGACATTGTTCATAAAATACGCATATATGTCATTTGGGATGGCACGACAGACTACATCGGAATAAAATGTCCAAAACCGCTCCAGACGTCAGAATATATTATACGACTCATAACTATAGTCATAACACTGGTCATATAGCAGACAGACTAATAACCAAAAGTTACCTGAGATTTTCGGACAGAAGGAAGCTAATTTGAGCCGTACAGAAAGTATCAGAATTTTTTGTGGGCCCACCTTGGGCCGAACTGAGCTGGCGTACGTAAAGTATGGATCATAAGTCTTATGGAGCCACCCACGAGAGTTTTAGGTCATTCCGACTTCATTTGTGAAAGTTGCATACATACAGGTTACTTTAACGACAAATCACAAGAAACTAGTTCAATCTTACTGAAAGAAATGGGGCCAATTTCAATCTTGGATTTCGAAGAGCAGAGTCGTATCTGAGGCTCACGTTCGAGCCTATCATGCTTAGAACATGCCAAAGAATGAAGGGAAAGACTTTACATACCTTAGTTGCGCCTTACGCTTGCTCAAAGTTAATTCCCGTTTCCCCCAAAATCTACAAATGGTCATTTTTACCAATTGTAAGTTATAGTTTCTAGGAGTTCAACTTAAGGGCATATTTATCTACCGAAATTTCGGCAGCATTTCCCCTTAACTTATAACGTCCCCGAGACTTAGCTCGGCCTCATATAACAACAACACCAACCCAACAATCCAACAACATCAACAATTATCATAAAGCGCACTTTATCACAAATAGTCCTCTTTATACATAAAACAACACTTTCTATTCCAACTTCATCATATCAAGCTAATATCATTATTCTCATATTCATTCACTAACTCGAGATTATTCAAACGTATTCCAATAACATTCCGAACAATATTCACGAATTCAAGTATTTCCACTAACTCCATATTCCATCCGAACTTCAACAAATGCAACAACATTACCAACTTACATTGTTTTCTTCCAAATTCATTAACGACAACCATTATCCATATCTAGAATCTTACTTCCATAATTACATAAAAATCATACAAAAATCACATAATTTCCCATAATAACATACAACCCTTTTTAACACCAACCTAGCTTATTAAACCTTTATTTACATCACAAAGGTCACAACGACATAACCAACCAACTAAATGAAATATTATCCAGCACTTTCTACCACCACCATGGCACACGGCCATGCACCACACACACACACACACACACACACGGCTTCACACACATATCACAACTCCACAATTCTCATCAAATTCCAATCATTACAACATACATACTTATTCTATAACATAAAAGAGTAGATTTCTTACCTTTCTTCCAACTTCAATCTTCCGCAAACGTCGCTCTCTCGCTAAACCAATTATATCACGTCGGAGAGCATCTTGAGCTTACTATAAATACAAGAAGAACAAGATTTTTGGACCAAAGATTGATGAACTAATTTTTTTTCTCCCCTGTTTTTTGTTCTTGGCCGAAACCCTCTTTCTTGCTCTCCTCTCTCACTTTTTTTTTTGCATGTCTTGAAACTTCTAAAGTGTTCAAGACTAATGGTCCTTGCTTTATACAACTTAAGATTAATAATTACATGGGCTTGGCCCATTTAAGCCCCTCATGGCCGGCCACCATTGAATTTTTGGGCCTCTTTTGTTTGTTTGTTTGTTTTTTTTTTTTGGGCCAACCCGGTTGGTCACGAGTTGGGCCTAGCCCACTGACCTTTCGACCTTAAAACCTCCATTTATCCTTGTACCGACGTCGCCTGGGAACCCACGACCTACCGTTGGAAAGCTATTTCAATTATCTACAACTGTTAATTCTGGGCGTTTTCCCAAATTCCAAACGTATAATGCCGGGTTTGCCCCTCCAAGTCAGGTCATCCGAAAACGTCTTCTTGAAAATATCCGTTTGGAGGGCTTTCACTTTGATTTGGCCCCAGGGCCCTTCACGAGTTGTGTTTAACTTTACATATGTGATTCATATAACTTGTCACATGTCCTAAAAAAAAAATCTTGACGTGCGGGCTCCACCTCGACTTACAAATAATCCGACGTTCGAAAATACAGGATATAACATCCTCCCCCCCTTTAAAACATTCGTCCTCGAATGTTCGACTGTCCTTATGAAGTTTCATCATATTTCGGGGAGGTCCTCTTACTAACTATGTACTTGTATTTAAACAGTTCACTTATGGGGACATTCATTTCCCGACTCCTGCTTTTTCTATTCTAACATATCTTTCGCTTCTATATTCAACAATGCTATTGTCCTTTCTTTTTCGGTCTAGCCATCAACACCTTTCACTTCTTGTCACACTTCTCGGTTCCTCACAACATTATCATACTCTCACATCATATCAAACAGATTCATAACTAGAGCCAGACGCACAAAAGCATATCGGACAGACCCGTAATCAGAGTCAGATGTACTGAACTATGTCGGACAGATCCGTAATCAGAGTTAGACGTATGGAAGTATGTCAGGCAGATCCGTGATCAGAGTTAGACGTACAGAGATGTATCAAACTGATTCGTAATCAGAGTCGAACGTACAGTGACATATCAGACAGAAACGTAATCAGATTCAGAAGTACAGAGGCATAATAGATAGAGCCTCATCAAAGTTAGAGGCGCAAACGCATAACAGATAGAACTATTACTAGGATCAGACCCCTTCTACGTATTCTAATTTCCTTTGGGTTACCCCATATCTCCCATCTATCCCTTATATCTACATTTATGAAAATTTGGGTATACTTCCCAGGGGTCACCCATCCCGAAATTGCTCTGGCCTTAGCACGCTTAACCTCGAAACTTTCATGTGTTTTGATGCGTTAATGCCAATATAATTGCGTCGATTGCCCCACACGACCTTTGTTACGTAATTTAGGGCAGATCGGGGTCTTAGTAAATTTTCGGAAAATTCTCGTAGCGGGTCCCACCCCGGTTCAAACCATACAATTATCATATTGCCCTTCTGAATCCTCAATATCCATTCCCATCTGGATATTTATAGCTGTCTCAAATGGTTCTATTGGGTTGAAATTTACCTTATTTTTACTGATACCCAGAAGAAGGAGATCACGTAATATAACAGAGTATAGATCTATCCATATACATATATCTCAAGGAAAGAGTAATAATATACCTGGGTCTGCACTTGGTGACGCTCCAGGGTCCTGCCGGCCGGTCAAAGCATATACGCGGTTTAGGGGACCGCCAGAACTGGAAGCTCCGCCGCGACCTCTGCCACGACTCACTGGTGCCGGCATGTCTCGCCCCGTGGGGCGCATGGCTACTGAAGGAGAAGATGAGCCAGCAACTGACCTAGTAGGCTGGGCTGAACCTGAACCACCCTTATACGGGCACTCTCTCACAATATGATCTTGACTGCCACAATGATAGCAGGCGCCCGTAGCGCGATAACACTCTCCCGGATGGGACCTGCCACAATAAGTACACCGGGGCATAGGTGGCCTAGACTGCTCAGAACCCCTACTCATCTGCGAGCCTGGCACTCTAGAAATATGGCCGGCCCCAGACGGACCTGCGCCATCAAAACGTCTACCGGTGGACTGTGTACCCCGGCCTGACGGAGGGAGGGATCTACCGGACTGCTGCTGAGGCCATCTGCTTGGGAAATCTCCGGAATGCCCCGCGAATCTGGTCCTTTTGGGCCGTCTCCTATCATGATCATTATCCGACTGGCGTCCTCTGTGCCGGTCCTCCATGCTCTGGGCGTGGGCCTGTATACGGGCAATGTCCATCCCTGTCTGGGCCGCCATCACCGTGCAGCTGTCAACCAAATAATCATCTAGCCCTATCACATACCGGTGCACCCGGTCAGTCATATCAGCGACATAAGCGGGCGCATATCTGGCCAGCGAATCGAACTCCAGGCTATACTCCCTGACAATCCTGCCCCTTTGTCTCAATAGCAAGAATCTGTCTACTCTGGCCCGCCTCACCTCCGGAGGTAGAAAATGGGCCAGGAAGGCCTCTGTAAACTCTCCCCATACAGCCGGAGGGGCACCCTCGCTTCTGGACAACATCCAAGACTCATACCAATTTGCTGCTACATCGTGCAACTGGTTCGAAGCCAACTCAACCGACTCTGTCTCGGAGGCACTAATCAATCGCAGGGTACGCTGCACTTGTCAGATGAACTCCTGAGGGTCTTCTGCGCGCTTTGACCCGGAAAACTCTGGTGGGCGACAAAGCAAAAAATCACGGGCCCTCTGGCTATCGGGCCTGTCTACACGATCATCCCCTGCTCCCTGTCTGTAAACCTGCCCTGCTACCAATTGAGTCAATAACTGGACTGCCTCTCGCAGGTTCCCATCATCCGCCCCTAGCTGGGGGGCTGGAGGTACAGGTACTGGTGCTGGCGGTGGAGCCGCCCCCTGTGTTGCAGCTGTGGCTGCTCCAAATCCCTCCGATACTGGTGGCGTAACAGAACTGGCCGTCGAAGGCACAACATCTGGCTCAATCTGGGCACGAGCCCTAGTAATCACCTGAGCTCGGCTGGTCTCACCTGCCGCTGTAGACTTGCCCTTCTGGGCGGCTGTTGCCTTCTTTGGAGGCATCGCTGAAAAATACGACAACCGATCAGAAAAGAGTTATCCTAATAGCACAGCTCTATCGCACGATCTAAGATTCGAAGAAAGGGTAACATCCTAAATGTCCTGTAGCCTCCTGTTTATAGATGTGGTGCACAACACACCGATAAACAAGACTCTACTAGACACGGTCTGTGGACACTCCGAGGACGGACCGCTCTGATACCACTTCTGTCACGACCCAACCCCGTAGGCCGTGACTAGTGCCCGATCTGGGCACCCAAGCACACCTATCAAATGCTATCTCAAATTTTTATTAAACGCATTCAAGTTTGTAGCAGAAGCCGACAAGGCTATATTTCAATTTGTGATAATTTCCAGAAAAATTTCGGGAGAGTTTCCTTTGTTTTACGGACTATCCAATATAACCCTGCACACAGAAAATACCAACAGGGGCCACCCAGGGCCAACAAGGCAACATTTAAACATATGCGGACCGACCGCCGCGGCGAATGGGATCGCCCACACACAACATATACACATATTCATACAGAAAGACCCCAACCCACAAACATGTCCACAGACCTCTAAACAGACCGACAGAATCATATGACGGGACAGGGCCCTGCCGTACCCTAGATAAACATATGTACAGAATATACAACAGCAAAAGATATATACCAAAATTATAAGCTCCGGATCAAGGGGAGCAATTCCCAAGTAGCGGAACAGGTATCCTAAGCTGGCGGCGTATCAAAAGGTGCGTCTGTACCTGCGGGCATGTAGCGCAGCCCCCGAAGAACAGGGGGTCAGTACGAAAAATATACCGAGTATGTAAAGCGGAAATGTAACAAATATAATCATAATCCAAACCAGAGATACAAAATATAGTGGATAGAGTCGAGCCCGAATTCGAGTCAGAAATACAGAGTATAAATATATACAGAGTACCGGGTATAACAGACAGAGCCGTAATCCGAATCAGAGGTGCAGAGTATGGCTGACAAGGTCGTAATCTGAGTCAGAAGTACAAAGCGTGACTGACTAAGTCATAATCCGAAGCAGACGTACAATAGTAAAGCAGACAGAATCTGAATCAGTAACCGAATCAGACTTTCAGAAGTGCAACAGACAGAGTCATAGTCCAGATCAGATATACAGATGTGTACCAGACAGAATCATGCATGCAGAGTCATAAGAATATACAGATACAGATAGCATATATATCAGATCCCGGCCCTCTAACGAGGGACGCGGTAACAGAACCCGGCCCTCTTAGTACGGGACGCGGTGGACAGACAGATCAGATCATATGCCATCCTGGCCGCCATCCCCATACTATCATATCATCAAATCATATACAGATGTAAACAAAACCCGGCCCGCACACCGAGGGACGCGGTGAACAATGCAGTGGAATATGCACGAATAACAAAACCTGGCCCGGGCGCAGTGAAGGAAGCATTGAGACATCCACGAACAGATTAATGAGAGACCATACACATACCTATCATTATACAGACTCAATGAAACGGAAGTAAACCAAACGATGGGTCAAATCAGAGTAATCGGACATTGTTCATAAAATACGCATATATGTCATTTGGGATGGCACGACAGACTACATCGGAATAAAATGTCCAGAACCGCTCCAGACGTCAGAATATATTATACGACTCATAACTATAGTCATAACACTGGTCATATAGCAGACAGACTAATAACCAAAAGTTACCTGAGATTTTCGGACAGAAGTGAGCTAATTTGAGCCGTATAGAAAGTATCAGAATTGTTTGTGGGCCCACCTTGGGCCGAACTGAGGTGGCGTACGTAAAGTATGGATCATAAGTCTTATGGAGCCACCCACGAGAGTTTTAGGTCATTCCGACTTCATTTGTGAAAGTTGCATACATATAGGTTACTTTGACGACAAATCACAAGAAACTAGTTCAATCTTACTGAAAGAAATGGGGCCAATTTCAATCTTGGATTTCGAAGAGCAGAGTCGTATCTGAGGCTCACGTTCGAGCCTATCATGCTTAGAACATGCCAAAGAATGAAGGGAAAGACTTTACATACCTTAGTTGCGCCTTACGCTTGCTCAAATTTAATTTCCGTTTCGCCCAAAATCTACAAATGGTCATTTTTACCAATTGTAAGTTATAGTTTCTAAGAGTTCAACTTAAGGGCATATTTATCTACCGAAATTTCGGCAACATTTTCCCTAAACATATAACGTCCCCGAGACTTAGCTCGGCCTCATATAACACCAACAACAACCCAACAATCCAACAACATCAACAATTATCATAAAACGCACTTTATCACAAATAGTCCTCTTTATACATAAAACAACACTTTCTATTCCAACTTCATCATATCAAGCTAATATCATTATTCTCATATTCATTCACTAACTCGAGATTATTCAAACGTATTCCAATAACTTTCCGAACAATATTCACGAATTCAAGTATTTCCACTAACTCCATATTCCATCCGAACTTCAACAAATGCAACAACATTACCAACTTACATTGTTTTCTTCCAAATTCATTAACGACAACCATTATCCATATCTAGAATCTTACTTCCATAATTACATAAAAATCATACAAAAATCACATAATTTCCCATAATAACATACAACCCTTTTTAACACCAACCTAGCTTATTAAACCTTTATTTACATCACAAAGGTCACAACGACATAACTAACCAACTAAATGAAATTTTATCCAGCACTTTCTACCACCACCATGGCACACGGCCATGCACCACCACACACACACACACACGGCTTCACACACATATCACAACTCCACAATTCTCATCAAATTCCAATCATTACAACATACATACGTATTCTATAACATAAAAGAGTAGATTTCTTACCTTTCTTCCAACTTCAATCTTCCGCAAACGTCGCTCTCTCGCTAAAACAATTATATCACGTCGGAGAGCATCTTGAGCTTACTATAAATATAAGAAGAACAAGATTTTTGGACCAAAGATTGATGAACTAATTTTTTTCTCCCCTTTTTTTTGTTCTTGGCCGAAACCCTCTTTGTTGCTGTCACGACCCAACCCCGTAGGCCGTGACTAGTGCCCGATCTAGGCACCCAAACCCATCTATCAAACGTGTTCAAACACATAGCAGAAGCCGACAAGGCTATATTCCAAATTCAGACAATTTCGAGAAAAATTTCAGCAGAATCTCCTTTGTTTTTCGGACTATCCAGAATAATCCTGCACACAGCAAACACCAGCAAAGGCCACACAGGGCTAACAAGGCCACGTATAAACATATGCGGACCGGCCGCCTCGGCGTATGGGACCGCCCAAACAACATATACACATAAGCATACAGACAAACCATAACCCACAGACATGTCCACAGACCTCTAAACTGACCGACAGAATCATATGACGGGACAGGGCCCCGCCGTACCCAAATAGTCAGATATGCGGAAATATATACATAGCGAGAGATATATATACCAAAAGTGGACTCCGAATCAAAGGAGTACTCCGAAATAGCAGAAGTGGAGCCTACAGTGGTGGATCACCGGCGTCTGTACCTGCGGGCATGAAACGCAGCCCCCGAAGGAAGGGGGTCAGTACGAAAGATGTACTGAGTATGTAAAGCATGGAGTACAAAATATAGGCCACAACTGAAAGCAAACGGAATACAAAAGAGGGAAATGCCGAACAGTATATCAAAATGTTTATCAAAATCATATATACATAATGCAAACAAAATTATGCAATGCTCAGGAACGTGGTCACCACTCCGACGCTGGTGCCACACACAGCATAACACCAGAAGGTTCAAATCTCCGTACATCCCCGAACACACACATATGAGCGTATCACATCACAACCATATCACAGCATAACTCCAAACGGAACCCGGCCCTATGGCGAGGCCTCGGGGAACCGTAACACAACATACGGCCGAATCATCATAGGGCGCACGAATGATAACCGGCCCGGGAACCGGTGAACGAAGTCATAATAAGGCACGAGCGGAGTCGTGAGCAAACAATGCACTTTTTATATTAAAATAGCCTTCAAAACTTGATTACTTCATAAGTCAGTTCATTAACCAAAATAGTCAAATAATTAGTTGGTACGAAAGTTTACTTCACAAAATGTTTCCAAAGTGGTACATATGGCTCAAAACATAGCTTGTTATATCATAGTGTTCCGAACATTATTTCATAGAGGACGATTTCAAAATCGAAGATTCTTTATCGAAGCTTATCCAAAAACAGAGCCTAGTAGGACAAATAAGGCATCTCGGGGTTAGCGGGCCCACTTTGGGTCAAGTCGAGGTGGCGAACATAATTTATGAACATTTCGGGTCTATAAGATCATACATGAAGATTTCAAAGTAATCCGATTGCATTTTCATAAGTTTCGGACGTTTGATTGCTTTCAAGCCAAAATAGGAACATTAGGCTTCACTTGAATTGAATGAATAGTAGCCATTCTATAGATCGGATTTCGAGGAGCGGAAATGCTCCCGGGGTTCCGATATCAACCTAACATACTAAGGCATGCCAAAAGAAGAAGTGGGAAGCTTTACATACCTTATAAACGTCTTATGCTCACCCCAAACTCAAATCCCGATTCGTCCAGAATCTGCAAATGGTCAAAGTTACCTATTAGAGATTCTTAAGCTTAAAAATCCCATTAACTTCATTTTTGCCTACCGAAATTTCGGCAGCATTTCCCCTATATATCTAACACCCCCAAGACTTAGATCGGCTCAAAATACATCAACAACCACAACCCAAACATCACAAACAACACAAACCACAACTAAAGCACTTTAACTTCAATATTCTTCCTTACTATATAAGTTGACAACTTTCATTCAAACTTCACAATACCAAACTAATGTTCACCTTATTGTATTCATTCACCCATTCAAGGTTATTCAAACACATCCCAATTAGGTTCCAAACACTATACATAATTTCAAGAAGTTCCTTACTTTCCATATTTCGCCCGAAACATCAAAAATTCCGACGAACATTCCAACTTACATTGTTTCATTCCAAATTCATTAACAACAACCATAAGTTACATTTAAAGCCTTAATATCATAATTATACAATGATATACACAAATATACCGAAATTATATACTTTCCCCTAATAATTCGCAATCATTTTCCAACGCCAATTCAATTCGTTAAACATTCATTTACGTCATAACTGTCACAACGACGCAACTAACGAACTAACAATTCAATTTCACCTTGCCTTACACACCTTGTGGCTCACGGCCACTTCACTAAACACACATGCACACACGGCTTCATACACACATCAAAATTACGGGATTCTCGTCTATTCCCAATCCTTAACACATTCATACCAATTCCACAACATTAAAGTAACAAAATTCATACCTTTTCTTGAATTTCCGACTTGTCGCAAACGTACTCCTTTCACCAAACTAATTGTACCCCGTCGAAGAGCGTCTTGAGCACTCTACAAATATGGGAAAACCAAGATTTTTGGATCAAGACAAAAGCTAGCAAAATTTTTCTTTCTCTCTTTCTCTAGTTCGGCCGAGAGCCCTTTAGGGGTTTTCTTCAATTTTTTTTTTGTTTTTAATAAGGTTTCTTGATAATTCCAAATGAAACTTGATATATATCTAGATAAGGATCATGTGCATAACACATGACTTTTAAAAAAAATGGGTTTGGGCCTAGCCATATGGCCGGCCACCCCATAGACTTTGGGCCTAAATTTTTGTTCAATTTTCTTGGCCCAATTCATTAGAAATCCCGTTTTATAATTCCCGAAACTAATTTCCGAAATTCCAAATTTACCCTCGGCCTTCCCCAATGTTTTAGCACCAATGATTTCATAACCAACATAGTCATATCAACTAGAATCAAAATATTTCCTCATAACACACAAGTCTTAATTATTTCTCGATTTCCAATTATGCGAAAACACGGGACATAACACTTGCTCTCCTCTCTCACTTTTTTTTTTGTATGTCTTGAAACTTCTAAAGTGTTCAAGACTAATGGTCCTTGCTTTATACAACTTAAGATTAATAATTACATGGGCTTGGCCCATTTAAGCTCCTCATGGCCGGCCACCATTGAATTTTTGGGCCTCTTTTGTTTGTTTTTTTTTTTTTTGGGCCAACCCGGTTGGTCACGAGTTGGGCCTAGCCCACTGACCTTTCGACCTTAAAACGTCCATATCTCCTTGTACCGACGTCGCCTGGGAACCCACGACCTACCGTTGGAAAGCTATTTCCATTATCTACAACTTTTATTGCTGGGTATTTTCCCAAATTCCAAACGTATAATGCCGAGTTTGCCCCTCCAAGTCAGGTCATCCGAAAACGTCTTCTTGAAAATATCCGTTTGGAGGGCTTTCACTTTGATTTGGCCCCAAGGCCCTTCACGAGTTGTGTTTAACTTTACATATGCGATTCATATAACTTGTCACATGTCCCAAAAAAAAATCTTAACGTGCGGGCCCCACCTCGACTTACAAATAATCCGACGTTCGAAAATACAGGATATAACAAGGGCCCCGCCATACCCCTGGATAAACATATATACATGTATCATAAGATTTATACAAAAAGTCTAGATTCCGGAACAACAGAGCTCTCCCAAAACAGATGAATAGGAGTCCTATGCTGAGGGGTCACCAACCGGCTATCTGTACCTGTGGGCATGAAACGCAGCCCCCCGAAGAAAAGGGGTCAGTACGGAATATGTACTGAGTATATAAAGCATGAAACACAGTAAAAAGGATCATAACTGAAGTAGAGATTCCAGGGGACAAGTATGATACTCAAGAAATCACTGTACCTGTGCCTTACGAAATGCCATCATGCTTATCATTATCATATACCATACCTGGCCCATTATGAGACTCGGTGAATAAAGTCATATTATCATATCATCATATCATCATATACCGTACCCGGCTCATTATGGGACTCGGTGAATAAAGTCATATTATCATATCATTATATCATCATATCATCATATATAAACCGTACCAGCCTTTTAGTAAGGGACTCGGTGAATAAAGTCGTGTACACGTATACCGTACCCGGCCCATCATGGGACTCGGTGCCATGATCATATCATCATATACATATACCATACCCGACCCTCTAGTAAGGGACTCGGTGAATGATACAATAACAGTAAGCACGAGTAGAATATCATGAGCAACCATATGTAACTACATCATCATTCTGAGACTCAACAGAATAAGTGGACTAACTAACACTCGAATATCAAGACAATAGTCATGGTAAGTATGGATGTCAATAAGAAATATATCAAATAGAGCCTCAGGAATCATACGTCATGTGCCAAGATAATGCAAAACAGATATTGGAATTCAAGGACATTAATCATTAAAGAGTCTTTAAGAATAGGAACTTTCACACACCAACTACTATCCAACGTATAGAGGACTCGAGAGGAACTCAATCACTTAAGAGTTATAGCATCAAGAAGTGAATAAGAATCATGAATCACACTAGGAACTTATGAATAGAATTACCCCAAGTTCATATCATTCATCACTTAAATCTAAGACATGCCAAAAGAAAGAAGGGACAACTTTACATACCTGTTGACGACTAATCGCAAAACCGTTCGCTTTGTCGCTCTTTTAGCCTATTTAACATAAAAGTAATGTTATCGTCAGTAGTTATACTTTTTAGCTCGTAAATCCGTAGCCCATCGCTTTATAGAACTTGTTCTTTAACCTATACATTCTCGTTTAGGGTTTTTCCTTATTTAAGGACTTAACGAAAATCGGGCAGCATTTCCCCTATATATTCGCCTAACCCGAATTTCCAATTATTCTCCTGTTAACACAGAAATACCAACAACAGAGATATACATATAAAATTCTCACAATTCTGCCCATAACAATTCTAGCAACCCAACAACCTTTCTAAATCCATTTCAACCCACAATTCCTTATAACGTCGATTTCATGCATTTTCTTAATTCCAATTTCGTCCAATCCAATTTTAATAACTCATTACAACACTATTAACACAATTACACCATAAAACAAGAAAATCTTACCTTAATTTTCTCGGAGGAATTTCTACTCTTAATTGCTCCAATTTCGCAATTTCTTCTTCCTCGATTCAATATCCAATGTTGCTATTACCTCCTTGAACTTGTAAATCACCTTGGAATTAAATCAAAGATTTTTTTTTTTTAAAAAACAGCCATGGCTGGCCGTGAACAGTAGCAGCCATGGCTGCTCTTTTTTTTTTTTTCTTAAGCAAATTGTTTTTGCAAAAATGAAATCAAGTGTTGGTTTCTTCACTTGCCAACAACCTATTTATGGTTTCCCATGTGTACATGTGCCCCCCCCCCCCCCCCCTCCTTGTGACTCATTAAATTATTTTCTTGACTTGTTTTTTTTTTATTTTTTTTTATTTTTCGGGTGGGGCCCATTCTCAATAATTAAATTAATTAATCACTAATTATTACTTAGTAATCTAATCACAATTAATTAATCCCTAATCTCCAATAATATTTTTACACTAAATAAAATTTATAAACAATTTATGTTTTAATTAAAATTGAAAATTAAATATTTCTATTTCGTGTCCGAAAATAACTCCGCCTTTAACTTGAGTCGATTTGCTTGCGAATAATTCGACGTATAAATATACGGGGTATAACAGCGTTCGCGGTACCTTCTGGCGCGTTCGCGCTGGCTTATATTTTCTGCCTGCGCGTTCGTTCAGTAAAAAGGTCATAACTTTTGATCCGGATGGCGTGTGAGGGCCCAGACCTACGGTTGGAAAGCTAATTCAAATTCCAAACTTATCATGGCGTTTTGTCCTCCTCAAGTCGGATCATCTGAAACCGTATCCTTAAATCATTCTTTTGGAGGGCTTATGCTCACATTTGGCTTAAGGGTCCTTCTTAAGACTTGCTCAACTTCCCATGTACTACTATTATAACTTTTCATATGTCCTTGATAAAATCCCGAAATGTGGGCCCTACCTTAGCTTACGGTTACGAGGGATTTTCATCAAGTAACATATGAACTAATTTACACCATACGATCTCCAAATGTCATATATATATATATATATATATATATATAGATTCTTATGCTCAGATCATATAATATTCATCCCTGGCCCGGGCCTGAAATTTGCTCAGCGCATTCGCGCCCTGTGGTGGCGCGTTCTCGCTGAGTAGGCCCTTGGCCTCCTACGCGTTCGCGCCAATCCCGGCGCGTTTGCGCAGGCTATTTTCCTGGCCTGCCATCCCAACTCGTAACGTCCATATCTCCTTACCCAAATATCCTATTGAGGAGCGGTTTGTTGTGTTTGAAACTGGACTTCATGAACTTCACTCTGGGCTTTTGCATTGTCTTAAAACTCGTCACGTTCCAAAAGATATACTTCTCATACATGATCGTAAGCCCTTATAACTATAATATAGGCGCATATCACTTGGGATCGCAATTAAAAAAACTCTAACCTAACGAACCTCAATTTCCAAATCAACGAGGTGTAACATCCTTCCCCCTTTGAAACATTCGTCCTCGAATGTTGTAGTTTACAACCCACAACACCTCCGTTGGTTCGTTGCATTTCTCTTAGAATCTGATCGTTGTACTTTTTTCCTATACATTGATCAATTTCTTCCCGTTCGTTCTTAACTCTTTCCTTGGACTGATCTATGCACTCCATCACCTCTTTGTTCTTATAGGCCTAATCAAGTATCAGCTCGTATCCCACTCTCGTTCCGTTTCCCTTATCGTAGTCTTGGCTTGCCATGCCATAACCGCTCGTCGTCTTGCAAGTACTCCTTTTTTCCCATTGCTTATTTCCCTATTAGTAGGCAGCTCCCTTGCTCAAATGCGGCACCCTTTTTGCATTTACTCCTTCGGTGCCATCTCGGATTTTTCCTTCTTGTATCCGTTGATTTTGGATGCACACTGTATTGACTCTTTGTAGTTCAACAGTGTCACACCCCAACCTGGGTAAGGCGTGACTGGCACTCGACACCCTACGGCAACCGAGCGAACCAACTGTAACTCACGTTTTTAGTATCTCGAAAGGCAACATAAGACCAAGGTACTATAAGCCATAGGGGCACAAGCCCAAAAGATAACATACTTACGTCTTCAAACTAATCTCGAGTCATGTGCCGGTAAGGCTATCCATAATAATGATACAACATAGTACAAGTCGAGATAATTATAAGATATCTAACTGTGCATATCTTTCTACGAGCCTCTACAGGAGTACATGACATAAAGTGGCCGGAACAGGGCCCTGCCATACCCATACAAATGCATATACAGCCATGATGACTCACAGGGCAACTCCGAAGCAAGTGGAGCGCCACGACTCTGATCGCTGAGCTGGTATCCTTACTGAAAGGTCCGTCAAGCTGTATCTCAAGACTTGCGGGCATGAAACGCAGCGCCCCCAACAAAGGGACGTCAGTACGAGTAATGTACTGAGTATGCAAGGCGGCAAGTGAAACAAAATAGCCATACACTAAAGATGAGAAGAATAAGAATCAATCTTGGCATTTCTGAACTACCGATGGAAATCTAGCACATGTATACATACCTCTTCATCTTCTTGCGATCCTTACTAGGTCTGTATACCCTACCATAGTCCTGGTTACCTTATCATCAAACGTTATCCGAATATGTGTTGCGGCGTGCAACCCGATCCATATATGATACATGTCTCTTTCTATACTCTCGCATGCTTAACCATATCTATGTACAGTACTGTGCCTTTATCTTACTAATCATCCTATACTAACTGCCCAACTGATCAGTGGTAACTGCCCGACCAGCTGCAGTCCGGTGGTAATCGGTCGTCCGATTATCGCCCGACGGTAGAGCGCAACTGCTCGACCAGCCGTAGGACGGTGGTAACTGCCCGACTGGCTGCAGTCCAGTGGTAAATATATACATCTGCCCAACCGGCTGTAGCACGATGGTAATAACTGCCCAACCAGCCATAGCCTGGTGGTAAACACATATCTGCCCAACCGGCCATAGCCCGGTGGTAACATCTGCCCGACTGGTCGTAGACCAGTGGTAACTATAATCAACATCATAACGAAACATCTACAAGTAATCTCTATGCCCTTCCCATGGTCATCACTTAACTCGTAGGGTCTACATGATTACATAAGACTTATAAGCACAACTCAGGCCATTAGTACTTCTTCCCGCTTGACAAAACATTAACCAAGTCCTAGGATACAACATAGCCCTCTCTTTGAACATTAAATACTTCATTAGGGACCCTCTAATAGCATTCTATTCATGTCCCACAAAACATTCCTTAAGACACCTTCCTAAACTCGTTGGATATTGGAACTATCATCATCGCTATATATCACCTTGAATGAACAAGTATCATAAGGTGAGATCAATCACAATGAATAATTACAAAGGTCATGAATAAGCTCAATAATATCATAAGGATCATGAGATTCATAGGCTTCTAGCATTTGTGGAAGCAACGATGTTATGGATATAGTACAAAGGTTTACAACAAGGAATCATGCCTTTAGAAAGAAAGGTTTAGCCTTAAAATACCTGGAAACTTGCTCCTTGACCTTTCCACTTATCTCCTGACTTGTAATCTACATATAAAATCATTCATACTATTATTAGGATCACCATCATACACTTTTCTTAAGCCTTTAATTAAAATCCCTTTAGAATCTGCCGAAATTCGGGCAACATCTCCCCTGTTTATGTGCCTAACCCGAATCTCAATTCAACAACCAATAACAACAACAACAATACCAACATCAACAACAATATTATCAACACCAAAATATTCCATAAACATCTCACACGATGTTTTATCCAATTTCTCAACCCACAAATCCACTATACGATTATTCTACAACTCTACTTCCGTAAATAAACTTATGTCCATATCAATAAGGAGAGATTCATACCTTATTCCCGCTAGTACCGCGATATCTCCAATATTTTCCTTGAATTCCAACCAAGATTCACCGCAATACAATAGTATAATCGCAACTACGTGCTGTCCAAACTTAAATCGGGAGATTATACTTAACTCGCGTTAAAATCTTGTGGACAGAAATTGGGAGAATTTTCTAGAAGGCTTGGGAAATATTTGGAGAATTCTTGGCTGAAAAATGAAGTTTTGGATCAGATTTGGTCCTTAAATAGTGGGTCAAATTCGGGTCGGGTCACTGTAGTAGTTACTATAGCACGCGTTTCTGCTCTGTCAGCTGAACTTGTAACGTCCATAATTATCTACTCCGAAGTCCAATAGATGAGAAGTTTATTGTGTTGTAAACTAGACTCGACGAAATTCAGTTTGGGCGTTTGTTTCACCTTAAAACACTTCATATGATAAGAGATATTCGTCCGCCAAGTTGGACCAAAATTGTTCCTCATATTTTCTCCAAAGTCCGACAAATTTAATTTCCTTAATTCACTTTCCCTTCAATCCTTTCATAGCTTATTTTATGAACTTGAATCCTTATAACCATAAGTTTAACACATATAAGCTCACACACCTCCTGAAAGGTAGCTCGAATCTCAACATATGCAACTACGGGGTGTAACAAACAGTTGGGCTCTCTAATCCTTTACATCCTCATGAAAGACGCTCTCACACTGATACCCCAAATATTTTCTCAGTATCTCTTTATGGCTAGTAAATATAACGCTTATGTTCATCGAGCTATCCTTCCCAACTCCCTTCCGAAATCAATCATAAAAATATCCTACAATGCGTATGTACATAATGCCTCCTCCCTTAAAGGTTTTACCTTATAGTGTTGTATTTCATTGCCATTCTCGATCGAAATTTATGGGTATACTCAAAGTAGTGATGTACCCAACTATCTGTCCAGCCGGAATAGTACTTTTGATTCAAATAACTGATGCCCGATGTCCACTTGTGGCGTTATCTTTATTTTATCATCCCATATCAATGTGTCATATACTTCCCCTTTAATCAATCCATAGCAATCATAGACGTATAATATTTGTTATCTCTTCAATCCATGGTTCTCGTCCTTAAATTTTAGGAAAATTTTGACAAAGTTTCCCCTATACTTCTTACTATCCAAATCCTGCACGCAGCCCAGAAAATACATGCAATGCCTCACAGGGCCAAATATACACATGCGTAACACACCTTAGCCTCACAGGGCTCTCAATATCGAACAGAAATGCAAAGATGACGAAACTTACCTCATGCGTCAGAATTCAGAATATCCTTGAACTTTTATCAATCGTCCTTGTATATTTCCCTGGTCACTTTCTCTTCCATTCATAGGCTATACATTTTAATAATACTTGCAACATTCTTACCATATCTGACTTATAATCCTTTTTACCTTTACTTGCCTCTGTACTGATTCCTTCAACTTTTATCCTCTCTGTAATCCCCATATCGTCATCCTCTTCCTTTGTCAACACCATTCTTCCGCTGAAATTAAGGGTTAGTACAACGAATTTCATTTCCTATGACTTGGCTCTCATCGCACGATCTAAGATAGAAAGAAAGATAACATCCTAAATGTCTTGCAGCTTCCTGTTTATAGATGTGGTGCACAACACACTGATAAACAAGACTCTACCAGACACAGTCTGTAGACACTCCGAGGATGAACTGCTCTGATACCACTTTTATCACGACCCAAACCGATGGGCCATGACTAGTGCCCGAGTTGGACACTCGTATACGAACCTGTTAGATATAATCAAACTGATACTAAGGACAATGTGAAAATCTGTAAAAGCATGCTGTAGACTCATAATGCCATATATCAGAACGAACCTGTCTCTTGAGGAGTCACAGTTAACCAAACATAACAAAATATGCAAGCCGACAAGGCTGCCACTATACACGGGAATATCCAAAGCGAACTACATCTGTATAGCTGATTAAGCCATATATACAACCCACACATGTCTACAGACCTCTAAGAGTATGCCAAAGTCTATGTCAAAAGGATCTGTACCAAAATAACTCAAACTCCGGAACAATGGAGCTCTCCAAGCAGCTGGGCGAAAGTCCTAAGCTGGAGGATCATCAAACTGTGTGTCTGTACCTGCGGGCATGAAACGCAGCCCCCGAAGAAAGGGGGTGAGTACGGAAAATGTACTGAGCATGTAAAGCATGAAGTACAATAAAGAAGATCATCACTGAGTAAAAGATGACAGGAGACAAGTATGATAATCAAGAAATACCAAAGCATCTGTGCTTTATGAGATGTGTCATGCATATATATAGTATACCGTACCCGACCCATTATGGGACTCGATGAATGAAGTCATATACATATATACCGTAACCGGCCCTCTAGTGAGAGACTCGGTGAAGTAATCATATATATGCCGTACCCGGCCCTCTAGTGAGGGACTCGGTGAAATAATCATATATATACCGTACCCGGCCCTCTAGTGAGGGACTCGATGAAATAATCATATATATACTGTACCCGACCCTCTAGTGAGGGACTCGGTGAAATAAGGCCATAACAACGTGCATGAATAGAATATTAGGAGCAATCATTTACAAACTGATTCATCATTTGAGGTTTGATAGAATAATTAGAATGAACCAACACTTGAGAATCAAAGACAACTGTCATGTCAAGTACCACTGAGAACTAGAGTTCATTGGAGTCATGTATGTACGTCGTTCACTCACTTTATGTAGTTCAAGCCAAAATCAAGGAAGGTACAACTTTACATACCTTGAAGCTTATCTATTCGCTCAATTTCTACTTCCCGAACTCGCAAATCTACAATCAAGGGAATTCATACTATCATTAGGCTCGTTACCAAATGCTTATCCTATGCCTTTAAATTAACTCTTTCTAGGATCTGCCGAAATTTCGGCAGCACCTCCCCTGTTTATATCCCTAGCCCGAAATCACAATTACCAACAACCAACAACAATAACAACAACAAAAACAACAACAACAACATCACTAACATCAACATACTCCATAAGACACCTCATATGATATTTATCCCATTTTTCAACCAACTACTCTGTTATATGGCTACCTAATCGTTCTATTCCCATAGTAAACCAAGACTAGCATTAATAATAAGAGATTCATACCTTCCTCATCATAATATTGCTATATCTTCAATTTTCCCACCTTGGACTGAGCCAAACACGTTGTTATACGATTTGTAATCGCAACTAAACGCAACCTGGACCGGAATTCGGGAATTATAACTGATCCGGGCTAAAATTTGATGTTGAGAAGTTGTGGGAGGTTTTTTCAGAATTTTGGGGGTTTATTGGCTGTTTTGGATAAAGAGGGCGGGGGGGGGGGGGGGGGAATATAGGGTTCCAAAAACTGCCCTAACCGACCTAAAATTTGGTCAGCGCGTTCGCGCTGGCTTATATTTTATGCCTGCGCGTTCGTTCAGTAAAAAGGTCATAACCTTTGATCCCGATGTCGTGTGAGGGCCCACGACCTACGGTTGGAAAGCTAATTCAATTATCTACAACTGTAATATTTTGTACAACTCGAAATTCAAAACTTATCATGGTGTTTTGTCCTCCTCAAGTTGGATCATCCGAAACCGTATCCTTAAATCTTTCTTTTGGCGTATCCTTATCATGGCGTTTTGTCCTCCTCATGTCGGATATCTTTTGTGCAACTCCAAATTCCAAAGAACAGCCACATCCTGGAGTCTATAAGATGCCAACTCCATTGATTCGGTCTCGGAGGCATGGATAATTTTTAATGTTCTCAACATCTCATCAATAAAGCCTTGCGGGTCTTCATCCGACTTTGACCCGAAAAACTCTGGAGGGTTCACACTCAAGAAATCCCAGGCTCGAGTGCTAGTCGCCCTGTCACCTGAACCTGTACCCTGCCGTTGTGCCTGAGCGGCAACTAACTGTGTCAGTTGCTGAATAACTTCGGTCATTTGTTGACCCGAAGTAGCCGGTGGAGGGACTGGAGGCATAAGAGCTGGAACTGAAGCCCCCTCTTGATCTTCTATAATAGGTGGAGTGTGAGAGGTATTAGACGGAGCCTCATTATGGGATTCACCTTCTTCTACATGAGTTGGCAGCTCCGTTTCTATCTGCCTCTCTGTCGTAGTGTTGCCCTTTTCGGTGACTGTAGCTTTTCTCTTTGGCGGCATCACTGAAATCATACCACACCATTAGGGAGGAGAAAGTATTATAAATGGCTCTATCGCACAATCTCATAAGAAGAAGAATGGTCATTTTTCCTAATTGCCCCGCAGCTCTTTATTTATAAGTGTGGCGCGCTACACACTATAAATAAGACTCTGCTAGACACCGTCTCATAGACACTTCCGAGGACTGAACTACCTGATACCACTTTTGTCACGACCCGACTAGGGTCCATGATGGGTACCCGGAGCTAACTACCAAGCACCGCTCATATTACTAACCATCATACTCAACCTAGACACATACATATATAAATACCCCAAGGCTATACACATAAGCCTATACGGTCACCAAAAATGATATTAAAAAATGTACACTGACGTCATCATGGGACACCAATAACCCACACGTACGTATCTACGAGCCTCTACTAGAGTACTAGACATAAAGACAGGACAGGAACCTGTCGTGCCAAAAATATAAACATAAAAGAATATAATCGTAAGTAGCACCTCCGGAATAATGGAGTGCTCCTGTGAATTTGATGATAAGCTCCTACGGATCCGCACCGTCTCCCTGTCTACCTGTGGGCATGAACACAGCATCCAAAAGAAAGGACGTCAGTACGAACATTATACTAAGTATGTAAGGCATGAATAATAATAGCATAATAACAAAACAATGAAATATGAGCTAGAGATATAACCTGCTTAACCTTTAAAGGAAAACACATGCATGCATATCATATATATATATATATCATCGTCGTCGACCTGTGTCCGGGTAACCATCATACTGTCATGTCTGGCCCTCCAGGCATGGTGTAATCATAAGCAGCCCGCATTAGCAGTGACATGTCTGGCCATCTAGGCTCGGTGGAATCGTATGCTGCCCGCCTTCGCGGTGACATGTCCAACCATATAGGCACGGTATAATATCATCATCGTATACATCTCCTAAAACATACATAAGAACTTAAAACAACTATAACTCTATCGGGGTGACGTAAAGTCGAGAACCCCCGATTCCATTGTGGAGTAATCATATCCATCATACCTCACCTTGAAGGAACTGGTATCATAAGGTGGGTCTAGCAACAATGGATGACATTAAAGAATCATTAGCTTCATGGAATTATCATATCATAAGAATTAGGGTCTTAAGACTAGACTCATCATCACCATTATCATGTTCATGACATATCTCTTATCTTTACCTTATAAGGAGCTCTTTATGAACGTAGACTCATAGTTCATGGATTATAAGAAAGTCATGGAGAGATAGGGGAATTCATGTCATAGGGATCATGCTTTAGAAAAGAAGGGACTAGCCTTACATGCCTTGTATCTCTTTAACTCTATCGTCTAATTGCATGCCTCTCTAACTTGCGATTCTACCTTCAAAGGAATTCATACTAAAATTAGATAATCAATAACATAAGTATGCTTGAACTAAAGCTAATGAAAATTGGGCAGCATCTCCTTAGTTTCTACAACTTTCTCCATAGCATACAACGTCTCCCAAACATTTATAAGAACATTCATAATCTCATAATCCACAATCTTCATCAACCATGCATCATTCAATTCTCCTACTCCCATTCAAGGGCATCTATAACCATGGTCATTATACAATATTGCATTCATCCTCCTATTATGTTTCTCCCAAGTTCTTAATTTCATTTATAACAAGATTCTATTCGTAATACATCAAGAGTCATGATTCATGTCAAATACTATTTAAGAATACCATTATTTCCACATTTGAGCTCTATATTCTATTTTCTTCCATAATCCAAGTCTTTCAATCCCACAATACTCTCAACAGTAGGAAATAAACATAAAAATCACCTCAAGCACTTGGGAACAAGCCTTGAGTCATTCTAATCCATTAGAATGAAATCCTCCACTTGCATGCCAAAGAAATTCTTACTCTCCAAAAACCCTAATAGGCTTCTTAGTATATGAATATCTTAAATCTTGGATTTTGATCTTGATTTCTTAGTATAAATTGTTGTAGAAATAGAGAGAGGGTTCTAGAGAGATATAGAGTCTGTTTTGGGGAGAAAGAATGAATTAAAAAGTGGGAGCTTATATTTATAACCAGGGCTAGTAACTTTCAGATCCGCGGGTCGACGGCTCGTCGACGTGTCGATGGTCCGTCGACATGCGCCGTCGATTCTCCGCTTGAGATGTCTGATTGCAGAACCTCATCGACGGTGCTAGACGACGGCTCGTCCACGTGTCGACGGTCTGTCCCTTGGGCCGTCGACGCTGACTGGTTTTAGCAGTTTTCTGAACTGGTCCGATTTGCTCCTATTTGATTCGTTTCACTTCTAATTCCCTTGTAATGTCAAGAATACATGCTTATTCTCCTATACACATACAAGGTAAAATATCTCGCGACCAAAGCTCTGGTGCGGACTATCGTACCGAAGGTGTATACCACCAATAAGCCAAAAATCTCATTGAAATAAAACGGGAGGCATAACAGCTATGACAGAAAGGCGGATGGAAAGGGAGCCGCCAATGAATGTAGAAGAAGGTGAATCCCAAAATGAGGCTCTTTCCAATACCTCTCACACTCTGCCTATTCTAGAAGAACAAGGAGAGGCTTCAGCTCCGGCTCTTATGGCTCTAGTTCCCCTACCGGGTGCTTCGGGTCAACAGATGACCGAAGCTATTCAGCTATTGACACAGCTAGTTGCCGCTAAGGCTCAGCAGCAGAGTACGAGCCAAGTGACAGGGCGAGTAGTGCTAGATCCCGTGATTTCGTCAGTTTAAATCCTCCAGATTTTTTCGGGTCAAAGCCGGTTGAAGACCCGCAAGGTTTTATTGATGAAATGCTGAGAACATTGAGAATCATCCATACCTACGATACTGAATCTGTGGAGTTGGCATCTTATAGACTCCGAGATGTAGCGGTCCTTTGGTACAATAATTAGATTTCTTCGAGAGCAGAGAATGCACCTCCCCCGGTAGTATAGCCTTCACTTTAATTCATTGGCCTGTCGGGCCAGATCTGATAAATTCTTGAATCTGAAGCAAGGGAATATGAGTGCCCGGGAGTATAGCCTTCACTTTAATTCATTGGCTAGATATGCTCGCACTATGGTGGCTGACATGGGAGATAAGATTTATGAGCAGCTTAGGGCGACACTTGTTCAAGGACTGTCTGACAGCTTCACTACAGGAGGGGATGGACATTTCCCGTATTCAGGCTCACGCCCAGAATTTAGAAGAGGAGCAACGGCCACATAGGGGTAAGCGTGATGTTGATAGAGGACAGAACAAGAGGGCCAGATCTGTCGGTGCTAGTAGTGAGTATGGAGGGGGTCAACGGCAACAATATTCCAAATATTTGGGCCAATCCTCGATGAGTGCACCTTCTCAGTTTGCGGGCAGGATATTTGATCGCCCTATTTATACTGGTCCAGGTCAGAGTTCGCGAGTTTTAGGTCCTCAGTTTGGAGGTGATCCTGGCCAGTGGAGACCGCCGGTGTCACGGTGTAGCCAGTGTGGTAAATTACATTCCGGTCAGTGTCATCGAGGTTTAGATGCTTGCTATGCCTGTGGTCAGGTTGGGCATATGATGCGCGATTGTCCATCGATGGGTGGTAGAGTTGGGGTTAAGCCCACGGGATCATCAGCTGGTTCTTCCTCGTCTATGCGCCCGATAGGGCAGACTCCCTAGATTCCAGCAGGCTGTGGTAGTGGCAGAGATTGGGAGCATCCAGTTCAGGTGGTACCCAGCCCCATATTTATGCTTTAGCCGGATGACAGGATCTTGAGTCCTCCCCGGATGTGGTTACAGGTATACTATCCATATTCTTTCATGATGTTTATGCATTGATTGATCAGAGTTTTACGTTGTCTTATATTACTCCTCATAGTGCTGGCTGCATTGGGGTGAAACCCGAGCCAATTAAACCTTTCGAGGTATCTACTCTGGTTGGCTTTCCAATAAAAGCAAGACAAGTGTATAAAAATTGTGTGATTGTGGTATGTGATCGTCAGACTAAAGTTGATTTGGTTGAGCTGGAAATGTCAGATTTTGATGTGATTATAGGCATGGATTGGTTGGCTTCTTGGTATGCTAATGTTGATTACAGAACTAAAATAGTTCGATTCCAATTCCCGGGAGAACCCGTGCTTGAATAAAAAGGTAATGCAGCGTCTCCAAGAGATAGGTTTGTCTCCTACCTTAAGGCGAGGACGATGATCGCCAAAGGCTATATTTATCATCTAGTCCTAGTTCATGACACCGAAGCAAAGCCGCCGACTTTTCAATCCGTCCCGGTAGTGAATGAATTTCCAGATGTATTTCTGGATGAACTTCCAGGCCTTCCTCCGAAAAGAGAGATTGATTTTGCTATCGATGTGTTTCCGGACACCGAGCCTATATCTATTCCTCCTTACCAAATGGCTCCTGCAGAATTGAATGAGCTAAAGGAACAACTGAAAGATTTTCTTGAGAAAGGATTTATTAGGCCCAGTTCATCACCATGGGGAGCACCTGTCCTATTTGTGAGAAATAAAGTTGGTTCCCTATGGATGTGCATTGACTATAGGCAGCTGAGCAAGGTGACGATAAAGAATAAATATCCGCTTCCAAGAATCGATGATTTGTTTGACCAATTACATGGTGCCAAATGGTTTTCCAAAATTGATCTAAGATCAGGGTATCACCAAGTGAGAGTTAGAGAAGACGATGTTCCCAAAACATCTTTCAGAACAGGATACGGCTATTATGAGTTTCGGGTGATGTCATTTGGGTTGACTAATGCCCTGGCGGTGTTTATGAATCTGATGAATAATGTGTTCAGGCCTCTCTTAGATCTATTTGTGATCGTGTTCATTGATGATATTCTAGTATACTCTCGGACAGAAGCAGACCATGCAGACCATTTACGTATTGTCCTTGGGATTCTTCAGACTCATGAGTTGTATGCTAAATTTTTAAAACGTGAGTTCTGGCTGAATTATGTAACATTTCTGGGCCATATTATTTCAGTTGACGGCATTCGAGTTGATACTCAGAAAATTGAGACTGTGAAGACTTTTCTAAGGCCCACAACACCGACAGAGGTCCGTAGCTTCTTGGGATTAACAGGTTATTATAGAAGATTTGTAGAAGGATTTTCTTCTATTTCAGCACCATTAACTAAGCTAAATCAGAAATCGGCAACATTCTAGTGGACCGATGCTTGTGAACGCAGTTTCCAGGAATTGAAGGACAAACTAAATTTAGCCCCAGTCCTGACACTTTTAGAGGGACCAGAGAGGTATGTTGTTTATTATGACGCCTCCGGTGTCGGATTAGGCTGTGTGTTGATGCAGCACAGTAAAGTCATTGCCTATGCTTCCAGGCAGTTGCGGAAACACGAGACGAATTATCCGACTCATGATCTTGAACTGGCTGCGATTATTCATGCGCTAAATATGTGGAGAAACTATTTGTATGGAGTTCATGTTGATATTTATACAGATCACAACCGTCTCCAATATATTTTCAAGCAGAAGGAGTTGAATCTTCGGTAGAGGCGGTGGTTAGAGCTACTGAAGGATTATGACGTGAGTATTTTATACCGCCCCGGAAAGGCGAATGTGGTGGCTGATGCACTTAGCCGCAAATCAATGGGAATTCTATGTGAGGTCCCTCCGGAGAATAAAGAATTAATCTGTGAGCTTCACCAGCCTCGGAGTTTGTCTAATTGATTCAGGCAATGCAGGAATTAGTATTCACAACCCAACTATTTCTTCCTTGGATATGGAGGTGAGAGAGTGCCAATATGAGCGGTTGAGTCACTATATAGATACATTTCCTAAGAAAGAGAAGTCGCCATTTGAAGTTTCTACAGATGGAGTTCTTAGGTACCGAGACAAGCTATGTGTTCCAAATATTGCAGGGCTACGTCGTCGTATTCTAGAAGAAGCTCATTACTCTCGGTATTCCATTCACCCAGGAGCAACAATGATGTCTCACGATCTTAAGCTAATGTATTGGTGGGATGGAATGAAGAAAGACAGCCAAATTTGTAGCTTAATGTCCAAATTGTCAACAAGTGAAAATTGAGCATCAAAAGCTAGGAGGATCGTTACAAGCCATGGAAATTCCAGCCTGGAAATAGGAAGTGATCAATATGAATTTCATTATAGGGATTCCTCGTTCCCGGCGCAAGTATGACTCTATATGGTTAATTGTTAATAGACTCACGAAATCATCTCATTTCCTTCCAGTCAGAACCACATATTTGGCAGAAGATTATGCAAGGTTTTATATCTTAAAGAGATAGTGTGACTTCATGGTGTCCCGATATCTATTATCACAGATAAAGGAGCGCAATTTACAGCTAAATTCTGGAGATCCTTTCAAGAAGGGTTGGAGATTCAAGTGAGGCTCAGCACGGCATTCCATCCACAAACTGATGGACAAGCTGAACGCACTATTCAAACCTTGGAAGACATGTACGGGCATGTGTGCTAGATTTCAGGGGTAGCTGGGATGATCACTTGCCTCTTATTAAGTTCGCATACAACAACAACTATCATTCCAGTATTCAGATGGCCCCGTATGAAGCTCTATATGGAAGAAAGTGTGGATCCCCAATTAGGTGGTTTGAAGTAGGAGAGATACAACTAATAGGTCCGGAGTTGATTCAACAAGCGGTGGAAAAGATCAAGGTTATCCGAGATCGATTATTGACAGCCCAAAGTCGCTAGAAATCTTATGCGGACAACCGTCGGCAAGATTTAGAATTCCAAGTTGATGATTGGGTATTCCTAAAGGTATCACCGATGAAAGGCGTGATGAGATTTGGCAAGAAGGGAAAATTAAGTCCTCGATACATTGGACCTTATAAGATTGTCCGCAAGATAGGCCAAGTAGCTTATGAGCTGGACTTACCTCCAGAACTTGAATCAATCCATCTAGTTTTCCATGTATCAATGCTCCGTATGTGTGTCGGAGACCCTACTAGAATTTTGCCGGTAGATGATGTTCAAGTTACGAAAGAGTTGGCTTATGAAGAGGTACCCATTGCCATACTAGATAGGTAGGTATGGAAACTTAGAAATAAAGAGGTAGCCTCATTTAAGGTCTTGTGGCGAAAAAATAATCGAGAGGAAATGACTTAGGAAGCGGAAGAAAACATGAAGTCCAAATATCCGGAAGAGATTCAAGATGAGACATCGGTATTATGAGGTATGTAATGCTTTCTTTTTAATGCTTTTGGTCGTGTGTGGCCATAATTTATTGCTATTGTGTTGTAGCCCTATGAGGCGATGTTAGTATGGGCTGCTGTGACATGATATCTGGCAAAATTTCTGTAGAATTCCCGAGAACTTAACATTCGAGGACAAATATTTTTAAAGGGGGGAAGAGTGTTACACCTCGAAATATTTCATGTCGTCAGGTGGTAGATAGACTAACGCAGGGTAAGAAGTATATGATGTTTCTACATGTAAGAAGTAGTACTTAACGGTTCTAATTAAGATTGCAAAGACATTTGAAGGAAGAGAAGAAAGTTCGTTGAAGAATGTAAAGCATGAATCGTGTTTTGGAAAGGGTTTTCAAAGTACCGAGCTAATGTTGATTTAATAATATCTTGAGGAAAAGTTATAACGCTCCATAGATTGTTAATGAAGTGTTAAACAAGTGCTAAGAAGTTTCCATAAGGATTGGAGATCAAACAAAATGACGAGATTAACTTCAGAAAAATGGAGTTATACGACCACTTATACGATCCGTATAACTTTATACGGTCCGTATAAGGGGTCCGTATAACCTTACAGAAAAAAAGATTTCCCTAATGGTGAAATACAGTCACTTATACGGACCGTATAAGGGTCCGTATAAGTCCCGTCGGGCTGAGTATTTTCCAATTATAAATACATGTTCCCGCTTCTAATTTTTCATTCTTCCAACTTCACCACTTCTCTCAATACCTCTAGAAGGTTCCACATATTTCACTAACATAAATTCAAGGGAAACCAAAGTTCAAATACCAAAAACTAGTAGAATCAAGTGCAAGAATGCTAACTAGGGTTGATGGAAGCTAGAAATCTCTTTGGAATTGAAGCTAGGGTTTTCTCCAAGTGAAGCATTTCCATCCAAAAAAGCCATTCCTTCACAATCAAAGGTGAGTTTTATGATCATTTCATGTTATTAAGAATATTGAATGATTGAAGGACTTGCATTATGGAAGAAAGTAGAAAATGGGTTACAAATATGAGAATAGTGTTATTTTTGAATAGTAGTTTGACATGAATCATGATTCTTGACATGTTATAAGTATAATCTTGTTATAAATGGTATTAAGAATATCGGAGAAGCATTACATGAGGATGAATGTGGTGTTATATTGTGGCTATGGTTATGAACGACTTTGAGAGGGAATTTGAGAATTGGATAATGTCAAACTTGTTGAAGTTATTGATTATGAAATTATGAATGTTGTTATTGATGTTTGGGAGTTGTTATATTATATGGATAAAGTTATAGAAACAAAGGAGATGCTGCCCAATTTTCATTAGCTTTAGCTTAGCTTCAAATATGTTTCCGATCATCTAATCTCAGTACGAATTCCCTTGAATGTAGAATTACGAACTTGAAAGGAAGCGTTTAGTCGGCAAGTTAGAAAGGTGTAAAGGTATGTAAGGTAGTCCCTTCTTCTCTAAGGCATGATTCCTACAACATGACTTCCTTTAGCTTTCCATGACTCTTTTATATTCCAAAAACTATGATTCTATGATTATTAAGAGCCTCTCATGAAATAAAGATAAGAGATGCGTTGAGAATATGACAATGATGACAATGAGTCTTAGTCTAGAGATACCAAAGCTTATGATATAATATTCTTATGAAGATAATGATTCTTGACGTTATTCATTATTGCTAGACTCACTTTAATGCTAGTTCCTTCAAGGTGAGGTATGATGATCATGACTAATCTATAATGGAATCGGGGGTTCTCGACCTTACGTCACCTCGATAGGGTTATAGCTTGTCTTTGAGTTCTTATGCATGCTTTATGATAAGTATATTATAATGAGATTACACCGTGCCTATATGGCCTGGCTACACCATGTCTAGATGGCATGGGCAGACACCACTAGTGGGCGACATGAGATGGTTACCCTGGATACGGGAGGCCTAGACGCGGGATAATGATGATCACGCCGTACCTATATGGCCGGACAACTTATATATGCATACTTGATATGATGTTTTTTATGATGTAAGTTAGCATGTATTATTTCATCTTAAGTGACATTCTGTTATAGGTTGTTTCCTTACTTGATATTTCCTTATCTTTTCGATATGTTATTATTGTTCATGCCTTACATCCTCAGTACATTGTTCGTACTGACGTCCTTTCTTTTTGGATGCTGTGTTCATGTCCACAAGTAGACAGGGAGGTGACCCAGATTCCTAGGAGCTATTCAGCAGATTTACAGGAGCACTTCACTATTCCGGAGGTGCCATTTTTGATACATTATTTTTTGTATGTATTTGGGCACGACGGGGTCCTGTCCCATCCTTATGTCTCAGTACTCTGGTAGAGGCTCATAGAAACGAATGCGTGGGTAATCGTTGTCTCATGGATACATCAGTGTATATTCTTGTATATCATTTTTGCAGCCGTGAGGGCTTATGTATATTTATGTATTGCTTTGGAGAGTATATGTGTTCAGGTGGGGTATGATGATTAGCATAATGAGGGGTGCTCGGTAGTTAGCTCCGGGTACCCGTCATGGCCCCCTAGTTGGGTCGTGACATAGTACTTATTAGACCAACTTAAGTTTTCGTACAGGGCAGTATAAATGGAAATCATGTTTCAAGTAAGTTATGTTACGATGTCTTAAGAGGAAACCAGTAAAAGGGAACAAAATTAGAGGACGAGTGTGAGAGCTAAGATAGAATAGTTGTGGAAGCGGCTGCAAAGGAATTATAGAATAATTATGGGCCATTTCAGACAAGATGACTTATGTGTGAAGTAATTTATATGTTGCCAGCCCTCGGAATTTGAAATCGTAGCGAGAAATACTATAATAAAAGGGATCTACTATGTGATTTGATAACCGTTAGAGCTCAGATAATAAAGTAAAGATTAACCCCGACTTTATAAAGCAACATCAGTATGTTGAGACATGAGAATTAAGTAATAGATGGGGGAATGAAAGTGAGCTATTAATATCATCATAAGAATGGAAAGTATGCAAGAGTTAATTATATAGTAAACGTTGATCCGATGTGGTAAGGAAGGTGCACCTATAAGTACTTACTAATTATGACGAGAGACTTGCGAGATTAATTTAGTAAATCATTGAAAGGACGATGACTATATCAGTAAGGATAACTGATAAAGAACGCCTATAATAATCTCGCATGAACAAAAAAGGATTGACAAGTTAATATCAAGAAGAGAAAGAGAAGTAAATGGCTATTGTTTCGTCTTTCACGTTATTGAAAGGATACTTAAAGGACGTCAAAAAGCGACCAACGAGGGACAGTTAAAATCTTGCAGACCATGATAAGACTCGGCAGACGACAAATTATGGATGATGCTTCATGAGGATGAACCTGTAAATAATCATGCCCTATGAAGAGATCTGATAAATAGTTAATATGACTTGTGTAAATAACAAGGAAATAGTGTAATGACCCGTTTCGTCATTACTGTGAAATTCGAAGGAAGGCGACAACTATGGTCCCTTAACAGTGCCTTCACCTATTCACATCCTGGAAATCCCTCAAAGACAAACCAAGATCGTCGTACACATCGCGTAAGCAATAGGAGTAGGCAAAAAAATAGAGCTAGACCACCATAGTGGTCGCATTGACGCTACAGCGTGGTATGCTAACCGCCATAGCGGTAAATGCCTATGACTGCGCAACCGCCATAGTGGCATACTGGCTGCCTTGGCGGTACCGCTATAGCGGTACGCTTGCCCCTGGGGCGGTTTGGCACAGTGAATTTCCCTATTTAAGGTAGCATTTCGGTAATTGTCCCATTTTTCATAACCCTAAATCCCAGCCGCCCAACTCGGTGGAAAAACTCAAAAATGAGATTTTTAGTCCAATCAAGTCCTTCTAACACCCTCCAACCCTCCTTCCATCTAAGAAATTACTCATAAACATACCCACCTAGAGAATCAACAAGTGAGTGATTCAAGTAATCTAGAATTGGAAGAATGATGAGGTAGCAATATCTTCCCCTAGAGCATCTCCTTTGTTTCTACCTTCCTTTTTCCATTGAAAATAGATTCTTGTATGTATCTTGGAATGTGTTATTCCTAAATATAAGCTTGAAATGGGAAAATCTCTTAGCATTGGTGTGGAGGAAAACTAGAGGTGGGTTGAGACCCCCAAACGTCCCTATTAATCCAAATCTCTTATGAAGCATTCAAGTGGAAAGCTTTAATCTTGGGTTACATGATTGTCTCCACACTATATCATGCGGGTTACGATGTAGCGATCAATTTGAAGGAATTAATGGATTTTCGTGGCACCCGCTCAGCCATGAGGTAGGTTACGGCTTTCCTTTGGTAGACTCCGGTTAGTTTTCCGTATTGTTGTGTAGAAGAAATGGAGAATGCATGTATAGGAAATCAGAGATCTGGGATGGAACTTTAGGATGGTATTGTTGTGTGTGACTTGTTTGTTCAGGCTTGTGGCCTGTAGACCCTTATGGTATTGATATGGCTTTGTTTATTATCGATGGATTTATGTGACTTGGGAGTAGTGGACAGAATCTAACTATGCCTATCGATGAAATTATTTGTAGTGACTCTAAAAGCTAGCTGGGAATATAAAATGTACCATGGTAGTGAATGGTTTCCTAGTTAAATGGTGACGAATGACTCGAGTGTAGGGTGAGATCCTAATCCTAAGCAAACATGCTGATTTAGGGAAATGGTAATACCGTATGCCAAATGATTGACTTGATGTGTGTTGGGACTAGCCACCCGTTATGTGGGCCTAATTGTTTAATTGTGTTGGCTTGATGCCCTGTGTATTTGGTAGATATCGAGTTCAGTTGCGTCGTCCTAATTTGGATAGAATTGGCATTACGTTGCTGGTATTTATGCTCGATATATGTTGGTGTACCAACTGTTGGTACATGAGTTTTAGATATATGTTGGCGTACCCACTGTTGGTACTTGAATTGATATATGTTGGCATAACCACTGTTGGTATTGTGATGTGATACTTTGTTGGCATACCCGTCGAGGTACTTGTGATATTGAACTTAATTGTTGATGATTGACATATACATTCATGCATTTCTCATATTTATCATGCATGGCCGATACCCAGTGATGATCTGGTATCGTTGATTAAGTGAAAATGATATTTGATGAACTATTTTACTTGAGTGATTGTGAGAAGGCCGATGTTCGAATATCCATTCCGGAATCGTTGATTTGTGAAACTGATATTTGACAGACTCTTTTGAGTGATTGAGAGGAGGCCGACGGTTATATTCGGGCATCATTGTTGCATGGTCGATTCTGATGTTATTCCAGAATCGTTGTTAGTGCATGGACTCCGCGGGTCCCCCAGGGTGGTGCCGGTGAGACTCCTCCTGTGAGAAATTAGCCAGGGTCCCGTCTATCTATTAGGCAAAGATCCGGGACGGGTGGCACTTATACTTCGCGAGTCACACTGGGTTGTGCTACAAAGACGTCGATATTTTTGTCCGGGTTACATGTGTACGCCTCATTTGCATGGCATGGTATCGCATTCATACCATTGTTGCACCGCATTATATTATGAATTGATTGTGTTGTTGTGACGATTGGATAGTGATGATTCTGTTGTGGTGATTGGATTGGATTGGATATACCCAAGCTATCCTATTTGGGTTTAGATGCTATATATAGGCGATGACGAATATTTGGACTCTATGATTGTGAACTATATTTTTGATTGGTGCTCCGTTAATGTAACCTAAAACTGATAGTAAATTGTTTAAGCGAGGTAGGATAAAAAGGTGTCGTAAGAATGACCTCGCTCCTAAAACACACGCGAGCGACTTCGGAATTGCAAAGATATTGAGAACCTGTATAGGTGTTGGCAAACTTATAATTCATTAAAGAGTAGTTGTGACTTAAGTTATAGTGACGTTATGATCTACTATTTTGGGATATGTGATTTGATTTAGTGATTATCATCATTATTATGAATTCCTTACCAATATGTATTACTAACCATTGTCGGCCTATGATACTTACTTAGTACGCATGTTTTGTACTAATATTGCACTTGCTACACCTTTTTGGGGTGTAGATTGTTTCGGGTATTTTTTGATGTGAAGAGGAACTTATGGTGCCTATCTGGAAGGCCTCCTCCCACTTCATTCGGGATGGAGGATGCGTCGTAGAATGTAATGGTAATCTGAGTCAATAGTCGCTATTGTACTAGTCTAGACTAGGTCAAGGGAAGTCGTCGCAAGTCTGTAAATTGGTGTTGTTATAGCATATAAACATGTGTTTATTGAATATTTATAAATGGGATTCCGCTGTATTTCTTAATTATCAAATGCTTTTAAATGGAATGTCATGTGATCGAAACGTTTTAAATGAGAGGGTTCGCCTACCAAAGTGGGAAGGTAGGTGCCCGCTGTTACACCTTGGAAATTCCATGTCGTCGTGTAGTGAATGAACCAATGCGAGCTTAAGGGTAACAGGAAGTTCTTATGACTATAAGACAGATATTTAGTGGTTTTAGAATGCCGTTAAGAATTTGAAGCCATATGAATTGATGAAATAAGGAATGATAATGACACGTGGAGTATAAGTGGGGTTTAGGAAAGGTTTCGTAAATTATTGCGTTAAGGATTGTTTGGTAAGGCCTTGGGGATGAGTTATAAGGATGTTTAGATCATTAATGAAGTATTAAACAAGTGTTTAGAAGGTTGTATAAGGATTGGAGATCAAACGAAACGACGAGGACAACGTCGGGAAACTGTGAGTTACACGACCACATTATACGGACCGTGGAACTTTATACGGACCGTATAATTGTCCGTATAACCCAACAAAAACAATGTTTTCCATGGTGGTGAACCACGCACACTTATACGGACCGTATAAGTGGTCCGTATAATGCCCGACGGACTGATTAAGTTGCAACTATAAATACATGTGCCAACTTTATTTTCTCATTCTTTCAACTTCTCCACTTCTCTCCAAGCTTCTAGAATATTCCATACATATCACTTTCAAGAATACAAGGGGAAACCAAAGGTTTATACCATAAATTCAAGTGAATAGAGTGCAAGGAAGCTCCTTGGGGTTGCTAGAGTTAAGAAATCCCTTGGAAGTTGAAGCTAGGGTTTTCTTCAAGTAAAGTATTGCCAACCAAAACCTGTTCCTACACATTCAAAGGTGAGTTTTATGATTATTCCATGTTGTTTAAGGTATTGAAAAGTTGAAACATTTGGATTATGGAAGAAGAGGGAAAAATAGGCTACACAATTTGAGATTAGTGGTAATTGTGAGTAGTAGATTGATATGAATCATGGATATTGATATGTTGTGATTGTAATTATGTTACGAATGATGTTAAGAGTATGAGAGAAAAATTAGATGAGAATGAATGAAACGTTGTATTATAATTATGATTATGGATGACCTTGAGAGGAAATTGTGGGGATTGGATAATGATGAATTTGACTAAAGTCATTGATGATGATATTATGAATGTTATTATTGACGTTTGGGAGTTGATATGTGATATGGAGAAAGTAGTAGAAACAAAGGGGATGCTGCTCAATTTTCTATAGCTTTAGTTCAATTACGCTTATGTTATCGATTATCTAATATGAGTATAAACTTTCTTGAAGGTAGAAACGTGAATATTGGAGAGGAACGTTCAAGCGATAGAGTAGCTAAACGAAAAGGTATGTAAGGCAAATCCTTTCCTTCCAAGGCATGAATCTTCCTAATTTTCCATGATTTTCCTATCCAATGGAAATTATGAGTCCATGACTAGACAGAGCTACATACGCACATGATAAAGAAAGGAGATACAATACGAGCATGTTAATGATGATGATGAATTTAAGTATGAAGAATCCTAGAGAAATATAATATGCCCATGAACCTAATGATCCTAAGTATAGTTTCATTGATGACTTTCCTTGTGTACACTCACCTTAAAATGCTAGTCCCTCCAAGGTGAGACATGACGATTATGATCATTCCATAATGTAGTCGGGGGTTCACGACCTTATGTCACCTCGACATATCCATGGTTACCTCCAAGTTCTAATGTAGGATTGATGATGAATGTATGATGATGTTAAGTTATGATAAGATTATGATGTGCTTATGGGATGTGTAACAATGATTGATTATATGACGATACGATTCCACCGTGCCTAGTTGGCGGGCATATCACAGCGAAGGCGGGCTGCATATTATTCCACCGCGCCTGAATGGTCGGGCATGTCACCGCTAAGGATGGCTGCTATGTTTGCACCGAGCCTAGAGGGCCGGGCATGATCACCACTAGTAGGCGACATATGATGGATACCCGGACGCGGGTTAACAATGATGATTTATATGATACGACGATGTATGCACTGTGATGATACATGTACTATGATTATATATATATGATATATGCGTGAAATGTATCCACCCTTAGAGGTTACACAGGTTATGTATTCACCTTATGACTTACGATTTCTCTATCATGTTCATTTCATTCATGCCTTACATACTCAGTACAATGTTCGTATTGACGTTCGTTTTCTTTGGACGCTGTGTTCATGCCCACAACTAGACAGGGAGGTGATCCAGACTCGTAGAAGTTATCAGTAGATTTACAGGAGCACTCCGTTACTCTGGAGGTGCTATTTGGTTTATTCTTTTGTGTATATATACGTATTTTGGACACGACGGGGTCCTGTCTTGTCCATATTTGTAGTACTCTAGTAGAGGCTCGTAGATATGCATGTGTGGGTAGTATGGTCTCACAATGTCCTCATTTTATATATGTCTTATTTTGATAGTCGAAGGGCTTATGTATATAAAAGTAATTATGTTTCCAAATGAAAAAGGGTTTTCCTATGATTTGAATATTATATTAACGAAAGTACGTTTAATGAGTATGATGAGTAATAGAATGAGTGGTGCTCGGTGGTTATCCCCGGGTACCCGTCATGGCCCCTAGTCGGGTCGTGAAAAAAGTGGTAGCAGAGCATTTCAGTCCTATGATGTGTCTACGAGCCGTGTCTAGTAGAGTCTTGTTTATGGTGTGTTGCGTGCCACACTAATAAACAAGAGGCTACAAGGCATTTAGGAAAAATGACCATCTTTCATCTTAAGAGATCGTGCGATAGAGCGGTGTTATAAGATTTTCTCTTCTTAATAGTGTGCTATGATTTCAAAAATGCCGCTAAAGGGAAAAGCTACAGCCGCCCAGAAGGGCAAGACTACGATGAAAACATGGGTAGAAAGAGAGCCGCCAATGAATGTAGAAGAGGGCGAATCACATAATGAGGCCCCATTTAATACTTCCTCCACCCCGCTCAATGTAGAAGAACAAGGAGGAGCTTCAGCTCCAGTTCCTCCACCGGCTACTTTGGGTCAACAAGTGACCGAGGCTATTCACCTATTGACGCAGTTAGTTGCCGCCCAGGCACAACGGCAGAATGCAGGTCCAAGTGATCGGGTATCTAGTACCAGGGCCCGTGATTTCATGAGTTTGAATCCTCCGAAATTTTTCGGGTCAAAGCCGAATGAAGACCCGCAAAGTTTTATTGATTAAATGTTGAGAACGTTGAAGATTATTCATGCCTTCGGAACTGAATCTATGGAGTTGGCATCTTATAGACTCCGAGATGTGGCGGTATTATGGTATAATAATTGGATATCGTCAAGAAAAGAGGATGCGCCTCCTCTCGTTTGGCAAGAATTTGTAAATGCCTTTATCCGCCATTATTTGCCACCCGAGGTCCGTCGAGCTAGAGCGGATAGATTTTTAAATTTGAAACAAGGGAATATGAGTGCTCGGTAGTATAGCCTTCAGTTTAATTCATTGGCTAGATATGCCCCGACTATAATGGCCGACATAGGAGATAGGGTACACAGGTTCGTGAGTGGCTTAGGGCCACATTTATCCAAGGATTGTTTGACGGCTTCGTTCCAAGATGGGATTGATATTTCCCGTATTCAAGCTCATGCCCAGAATCTAGAAGGACAACAATATCCACAAAGGGGTGATCGTGATACTGATAGAAGGCAAAGCAAGAGGGCCAGATCTATGCTGGCAGGTAGTGATTATAGAGGGGGATCAAGGAAGTCCTATTCTAGACATTCAGGCCAGTCGGCGACTAGTGCGCCTCCACGATTTTCAGATAGGAGATTTGATTGCTCATTTCCTTCAGGACAGGTTCAGAGTTTAAGAGCTTCGGGTTCTCAGTTTGGGGGTGATCATAGTCAGAGGAGACCACCAGTGTCACGATGTAGTCAGTGCGGTAAATTACATTCAGGGCTATGTCGCCAGGGTACAGATTCTTGCTATGTTTGTGGACAGACTGGGCATTTGATGCGAGATTGTCCCTCGAGGTATGGTAGAGGTAGGATTCAGCCCACCAGATCAGCAGTTGGTTCTTCTTTAGTGCGCCCGATAGGGCAGACTCCCTAGATTCCAGCAGGTCGAGGTAGAGGCAGAGGGGGAGCATCTACCTCAGGTGCCGCTCAGCCCCGTATGTATGCTTTAGCCGAATGACAAGATCTTGAGTCCTCCCCAGACGTGGTTACAGGTACATTATCAGTATTTTCCATGATGTGTATGCATTGATAGATCCGAGTTCTACGCTATCTTATATTACTCCGTATGTTGCTGGTCGTATTGGGGTGAAGCCTAAGCAAATTAAACCTTTTGAGGTATCCACTCAGGTTGGTGATCCCGTGATAGCTATACAAGTGTATAAAAATTGTGCAATTGTGATATGCGACCGCCAGACTAAAGCGGATTTAGTTGAGCTGGAAATGTTAGATTTAGATGTAATTATGGGTATGGATTGGTTGGCCTCATGTTATGCTAATGTTGATTGCCGAATGAAAGTGGTTCGATTTCAATTTCCGGGAGAGCCCATGCTTGAATGGAAGGGTAATACAGCCTCTCCAAAAGGTAGGTTTATTTCCTACCTTAAGGCGAGAAAGATGATAGCTAAGGGCTATATTTATCACTTAGTCAGAGTTCATGATACCGAAGCAAAGTTTCCAACTTTCCAATCCGTTCTGGTAGTGAAAGAATTTCCGGATGTATTTCCAGATGAACTTCCAGGTCTTCCACCGGAAAGAGAGATTGATTTCGCTATTGTTGTGTTGCCGGACATTAAGCCTATTTCTATTTCTCCTTACTGAATGGCTCCGGCAGAATTGAAAGAGCTAAAGGCACAGTTGAAAGATTTGCTTGAGAAGGGGTTTATTAGACCCAGTTCATCACCATGGGGAGCACCAGTCCTATTCGTGAGGAAGAAAGATGGTTCCCTACGAATGTGCATCGATTATAGGCAATTGAATAAGGTGACGATAAAGAACAAATATCCTCTCCCAAGGATTGATGATTTGTTTGATCAACTACAGGGTGCCAAGTGGTTTTCCAAAATAGACTTGAGGTCAGGTTATCATCAAGTGAGAGTTAGAGAAGAAGATATTCCCAAAACAGCTTTCAGAACGAGATATGGCCATTACGAATTCCAGGTGATGTCATTTGGGCTAACTAATGCTCCGGCAGTGTTCATGAATTTGATGAATAATGTATTCAGGCCCTCCTGGATTTATTCGTAATAGTATTCATTGATGATATTCTGGTATACTCTCGCACAGAATCAGAACATGCAGATCATTTACATATTGTTCTTGGAATTCTTCGAACCCGAGAATTATATGCAAAATTTTTAAAGTCAGAGTTTTGGCTGCATTCTATGAAATTCTTAGGTCAGGTTATTTCAGATGATGGCATTCGGGTTGATACTCTGAAAATTGAAACTGTGAAGACTTGGCCAAGGCCTACGATGCCTACCGAAGTTCGTAGTTTTCTGGGATTGGTAGGATACTATAGAAGGTTCGTAGAAAGATTTTCGTCTATTTCAGCCCCATTGACGAAGCTAACCCAAAGGTCAGCTAAGTTTCAGTAGAATGATGCTTGTGAACGTAGCTTCCAAGAGCTGAAGGACAGATTAACTTCAGCTCCGATTTTAACGCTCCCAGAAGGGCTAGATGGCTATGTTGTATATTGTGATACTTCCGGTGTTAGTTTAGGATGTGTGTTAATGCAGCACGGTAAAGTCATTGCTTATGCTTCGAGACAACTGCGGAAACATGAAAAGAACTACCCAACTCATGATCTTGAATTGCCTGCTGTCATTCATGCATCAAAGATGTGGAGACATTACTTGTATGGTGTACATGTTGATATCTATATAGAGCACAAGATTCTTCAATAAATTTTCAAACAGAAGGAGTTGAATCTGCAGCAAAGGCGGTGGTTAGAATTATTGAAAGATTATGATGTGTGTATTTTATACCACCCCGGAAAGGCAAATGTAGTAGCTAATGCGCTTAGCCGCTGATCAATGGGCAGCTTATGTGACGTTCCTCCAGAAAAGAAAGAATTAATTCATGAGCTACACCAACTAGCTAATCTTGGAATACGTGTAATTGATTCAGGTAGTGCAGAGATTGGTATTAATGATCCCACAGTTTCGTCCCTGAATATGGAAGTAAAAGAGCGTCAATACGAAGATCCTCATTTGAGCCATTACAAAGACACACTTCAGGGAAAAGAGATGTCTCCATTTGAAACTTCTACGGATGGAATTCTTAGATACCGAGGAAGGCTATGTGTTCCGAATGTTGCAGAATTGCGCCGTCGAATCTTAGAAAAAGCTCATTGTTCTCGGTATTCTATTCACCCAGGTGCAACAAAGATGTATCATGATCTCAAGTTGATATATTGGTGGGATGGCATGAAGAGAGACATAGTATAATTTGTAGCTCAATGTCTAAATTGCCAACAGGTGAAAATCGAACATCAAAAGCCAGGAGGATTATTGCAAGCAATGGAAATCCCTACTTGGAAATGGGAAGTGATCACATGGATTTTATTGTGGTGCTACCTCGTTCCCAAGGCAGGCAAGTACGGAGACTTCGAAATAAGCAAGTAATATTAGTTAAAGTCTTATGGCGAAATAACAACCGAGAGGAAATTACTTGGGAAGCAGAAGAGAGTATGAAGTCTAGGTATCCGCACTTATTCCAACCCCCCAGAAGAAATTCACGATGAAACATCGAGATTATGAGGTATGTATATTTTCTTTAGTGCACATGGGTCGTGTGTGACCAACTTATATTATTTATTGTGTTGTAGCCTTGTGAGGCAATGTTATTATGGGTTGTTTTCATAGGATGGTAGTGCCATATTACAGGGGAAACTCTGGCGAAATTTTCGTAGAATTCCCGAGTGCTTAACATTCGAGGACGAATGTTCCAAAAGGGGGGGGGGGGGGAGGGGAGAGTGTTACACCTTGGAAATTCTATGTCGTCGTGTAGTGAATGAACCAATGCGAGCTTAAGGGTAATAGGAAGTTCTTAAGACTATAAGACAGATATTTAGTGGTTTTAGAATGCATACGTTAAGACTTTGAAGCCATATGAATTGATGAAATAAGGAATGATAATGACAAGTGAAGTATAAGTGGGGTTTAGGAAAGGTTTTGTAAATTATTGCGTTAAGGAATGTTTGGTAAGGCCTTGAGGATGAGTTATAGGGATGTTTAGATCATTAAGGAAGTAATAAACAAGTGTTAAGAAGGTTGTATAAGGATTGGAGATTAAACGAAACGACGAGGACAACGTCGGGAAAACTGTGAATTACATGACCATATTATATGGACCGTGGAACTTTATACGGACCGTATAATGGTCCGTATAACCCAACAACAACAATGTTTTCCATGGTGATGAACCACAGACACTTATACGAACCGAATAAGTGGTCCGTATAATGCCCGACGGATTGATTAAGTTGCAACTATAAATACATGTTCCCACTTTATTTTCTCATTCTTTCCACTTCTCCACTTCTCTCCAAGCTTCTAGAATATTCCATACATATCACTTTCAAGAATAAAAGGGGAAACCAAAGGTTCATACCATAAATTCAAGTGAATAGAGTGCAAGGAAGCCCCTTGGGGTTGCTAGAGTCAAGAAATCCCTTAGAAGTTGAAGCTAGGGTTTTCTTCAAGTAAAGTATTACCAACCAAAACCCGTTCCTACACATTCAAAGGTGAGTTTTATGATTATTCCATGTTGTTTAAGGTATTGAAAAGTTGAAACACTTGGATTATAGAAGAAGAGGGAAAAATAGGGTACAAAATTTGAGATTAGTGGTAATTGTGAGTAGTAGATTGATATGAATCATGGATATTGATATGTTGTGATTGTAATTATGTTATGAATGATGTTAAGAGTAAGAGAGAAACATTAGATGAGAATTAATGAAACGTTGTTTTATGATTATGATTATGGATGACCTTGAGAAGAAATTGTGGGGATTGGATAATGATGAATTTGACTAAAGTCATTGATGATGATATTATGAATGTTATTATTGACGTTTGGGAGTTGATATGTGATATGGAGAAAGTAGTAGAAACAAAGGAGATGCTGCTCAATTTTCTATAGCTTTAGTTCAAATACGCTTATGTTATCGATTATCTAATATGAGTATAAACTCTCTTGAAGGTAGAAACATGAATATTGGAGAGGAACGTTCAAGCGATAGAGTAGCTAAACGAAAAGGTATGTAAGGCAAATCCTTTCCTTCTAAGGCATGAATCTTCCTAATTTTCTATGATTTTCCTATCCAATCGAAATTATGAGTCCATGACTATACAAAGCTACATACACACATGATAAAGAAAGGAGATACAATACGAGCATGTTAATGATGATGATGAATTTAAGTATGAAGAATCCTAGAGTAATATAAGATGCCCATGAAGCTAATGATCCTTAGTATAGTTTCATTGATGACTTTCCTTGTGTACACTCACCTTAAAATTCTAGTCCCTTCAAGGTGAGACATGACGATTATGATCACTCCATAATGTAGTCGGGGGTTCACGACCTTATGTCACCTCGACATAGCCATGGTTACCTCCAAGTTATAATGTAGGATTAATGATGAATGTATGATGATGTTAAGTTATGATAAGATTATGATATGCTTATGGGATGTGTAACAATGATTGATTATATGATGATATGATTCCACCGTGCCTAGTTGGCCAGGCATGTCACCGCGAAGGCGGGTTGCATACGATTCCACCGCGCCTAAATGGCCGGGCATGTCACCGCTAAGACGGGCTGCTATGTTTACACCGAGCCTAGAAGGCCGGGCATGATCACCACTAGTGGGCGGCATATGATGGATACCCGGACGCGGGTTAACGATGATGATTTATATGATACGATGATGTATGCGCTATGATGATACATGTACTATGATTATATATATATGATATATGAGTGAAATGTATCCACCCTTAGAGGTTACACAGGTTATGTATTCACCTTATGACTTATGATTTCTCTATCATGTTCATTTCATTCATGCCTTACATACTCAGTACAATGTTCGTACTGACGTCCGTTTTCTTTGGACGCTGTGTTCATGCCCACAGGTACACAGGGAGGTGATCCAGACTCGTAAAAGTTATCAGCAGATTTACAGGAGCACTCCGTTACTCTGGAGGTGCTATTTGGTTTATTCTTTGGTGTATATATACGTATTTTGGGAACGGCGGGTCCTGTCCTGTCCATATGTTTAGTACTCTAGTAGAGGCTTGTAGATACGCATGTGTGGGTAGTATGGTCTCACGATGTCCTCATTGTATATATGTATTATTTTGATAGCCGAAAGGCTTATGTATATAAAAGTAACTATGTTTCCAAATGAAAAATGGTTTTCCTATGATTTGAATATTACATTAACGAAAGTACGTTTAATGAGTATGATGAGCAATAGAATGAGTGGTGCTCGGTGGTTAGCCCCGGGTACCCGTCATGGCCCCTAGTCGGGTCGTGACACCCGTACGAGCCCGAATTTGGGTCGTGACAAATAGTCATCAAATGATCAGTCCAGAAGGATTGTAAGTCATGAAGACATTATTATGACTTATGCGCAGTCAATAGAAAATGAGAAACTTTAGATTATGGTTGAACCAAGCTAATATTTGCGGTGAATAAAAAGTTCTTTTGATCATTTCTTCACAAGTACCAGCAGTAGCATTCAAGTAATGCCGTTTCAACCCGTGCAGTACAAATTGCAAGAAACTGAAGACAATTATTTCAAGAGAAATGCATGCAGCCAGAATATGATCTATGTTGATGATAGAATTAAAAGTAAGAGGAACTATACGGACTGAGGAGGTGATATAGAGAAGCAAAATATACGATAACAGAGAATTCGATTAACATTTGCATATGAAAAGGATATCCCTCGAATGAAACATCCAAAGGAGGTTTCTAGTTCATTTGGTAAGCAGGAAGGTGAGGTTACATTGCTGAAAGTATTAAGTTCAGCAAGAAAAATTATAAAAGAAAACAAACTAGGAAACTCCAGCATAACATCGTAAGAAGAAGGCGAAATGTAATAAGATAATGAAAGGAAGTGACTAAGTTAGCAGAAAGGGTTCTGGTAGCAAAAAAGAGAAGGATTACAAGAATAATGTGAGGAAGGAAAGCAAAAGACTACTGGGAGTCGCGTTAAGAACAACTAAGACACCTTCGATAAAACATTTAGACCTCCTGGGTATCAAGAGCTTAAGATGTGCGGATCGACATAGCAAGTTGAAACACATTCGATGAGGTTATTTGCAAGCGAAAAGACATTGACGATTAAAACAATGGTAACTCTACTTTAACATTCGAGGACAAATATTCCTAAGGGGGGAAGGATGTTACACCTCGTAAATTTTTGTGTCATTTGTGTTATAAGTAAAATAACGTAAGTCCAGAGAGCCTATGATACCCCTATAAGGTTAAGGAAGACTTTTAAGAAGTGTTAAACAAGTATTTAAAGGTTCTGAGATCAAGCGAATCGAAGAAATTAAGTTTGTCGAAACTTTAGAAAATATTGGCAGAATTCTAGATAGGATTTTTGGTCCAACTTGAGGGACGTATATCTCCTAGAATATGAGGAGTTTTGGAGTGCATAACCTATGAATATTAATGTTTAGGAAGTTATCTTTACAATGCAATTTACAAATTGCAAATCCGAGAAATCCAGTGAAAATTACGGTCTGTATAAAATTTTACGATTCAAATTATGGACCGTAATTTGAATTACAGCCAGTAATTGTGGCCGTAAAATTTGAGGCGGTGGATTTCCAGAATTATATAATTATGATCCCCTCTTCATTTTATTTCATTTTAACATAACCCCAAGTCCTAGAAAGACCTAGAAACCTCTCCAACCATATTCCAACATATTTCCAAGCCTAAATCAAAGATCAAGGTGAAGATTAAAGTGGTGACGGTTTCCAAGTGAGGTCTACACTTGTCTCCTCTTCTTGAAGATGCTTAGTTGAGTATTTGTAAGGTGGCGTAACCTTGGAATTGAAGTGTTCTTGAATTTTGAGGTAAGATTGCATCTTAGTTCCATGCTTGTGTGTTTATTGGGTCGTTATGTTAAGTTTGGTGGAGAAGAAATTGGAGGAAATGTCCAAATGAGAATTATATGATATTTTGAATTGTAAATTAACTCGAGCTATAATTATTAGTATGTTATGAGGGATAATAATGACGATGAGGAAGTGTTGTATACAAATGTATAAGGGATTGTGTTGATGTTGTTGGTATGGATTGATTTGAGTCCAATTTGAATCTAAATCCATTCGCTATGGTATTGTTGATGTTGTTATTGTTGTTTGGGAGTTGTTTTAGAATTTGGTTGAAGTAAGTGATATAGGGGAGACGCTGCCCAAATTTCATTAGGTCACCTAATAGTCTAGTTTGATCTTATAAGTGTTTCAACGACTTAAACTTAACGTGAATCATCTTGAATGTAGATTTGCAAACTCAGGAGGATAGGCGAGGAGTAGGAAGGAGACGACGAGGTATATGTAAGGCTATCCCTTTCTTTATTTTTGGCATGATCCTTGTGGGCATCCCATCATATCGTATCGTATCGGCCGTTGTGGGTATCACCATCATTATCATCATCATATCATCATCGTATCATCATATGACCAGCTGATCAGGCGGTAGTGCGTATATAACGCAGTCACCTTCCCCGTACCCCATACATATATATACCACATAATATGCGCGCATATAGCGTCTGACGGGTATATATATAAACTTAATGTGAATCATCTTGGATGTAGATTTGCAAACTCAGGAGGATGGGCAACGAGTAGGAAGGAGACGACGAGGTATATGTAAGGCTATCCCTTTCTTTATTTTTGGCATGATCCTTGTGAACCAGACAAATACGTAACGTTGATCCATAATGAATCTACTCTTAGAGTTAGGAATGATCCATTTGTTTCATGTTCCATAATGATATCTTCATAAAGTCTCTCTTATAGCTAGTATGGTCTCTAGAGTCATTGGCACTCCTATCATGTTCATGCATTGTATTGCATATATATATATACCCGTCAGACGCTATATGCGCGCATATTATGTAGTATATATATGTATGGGGTACGGGGAAGGTGACTGCGTTATATACGCACTACCACCTGATCAGCTGGTCATATGATGATACGATGATGATATGATGATGATAATGATGGTGATACCCATAACGGCCGATACGATACGATATGATGGGATGCCCACAGAGGCTTGACAGGCGTTATATACGCATATATATATATATATATATATATATATAACCTTATGCATGCATACACAGTATTTATGCATATCATTAGCCCTCAGGGGCAGTTCAGATGCATAATATTTATGCATATCATTAGCCCTCGGAGGCAGTTCAGATGCACAGTATTTATGCATTTCATTAGTCCTTAGAAGCACGTCAGACGTACAGGTTTATTCTCTCTCATGTTTCGTCTTACTCTTAAGTCTCTATATTATGTTGTTTTTCATGCCTTACATACTCAGTAGATTGTCCTTACTAGCGTACCTTTCTTGGGGCGCATGGCCGTAGGTCTTGATATACAGGTTGACAACTCTTTCAGTAGGATATCAGCTCAGCCGACAATGTTGTGGCACTCCACTTGCTCTGGAGTTGCTCTGTGAGCTAGTATGGTTACATATGCATTGCATGGGTATGGCGGGCTCTGCCCCGACCACTTTGTGTCATGTATTCTAGTAGAGGCTCATAGAGAGATATGTACAGTTAGGGGTTCTATAACCATCTCGGTTCACACTTTGTTGTATCATCGTATTTTGATAGCCTACTCGGCCTGTGTACTTGAGATCAGTTTGATGACCTGTGTATATATATACATATACATATATATATATATATATATAACTTTTGTGTCCCTTTACAGATTACGATATTTATGAGTTAGCTTTATGGCCCACTCAGACATGACTATGAGATGTACGTTTTGAGGTACTCAGTAGGTTAGCTTCAGGTGTTCGTCATGGCCCTCCGATTGGGTCGTGGCAGTATCTCCTGCTACATGGATGAATTTACAATGGCCTTTATTGACCACTTCCTACCGATATAGATCAAGGAAGGTAAGGCACTAGAGTTTGAGTTGCTCAAGCAGAATGATTTGAGTGTGAATGAATTCTATCTCAAGTTCGTCTCACTAGCCAAGTACCCTCCAGATATGGTCGCCAGTATGAGGGCCAGCGGTAGGCATTTTGTGTTGTGTCTTGGACCCCACTTGAGTGGTGATGCTAACATTGTTTCTCTAAATAAGTATATATGACCATCATCAAGAAAGTGGCTGTCACGACCCTAATTACCGATCGTGCGGGCACCTAAGTTATTATCACTAGTAGGCGAACCCTTACACATTAACCCTTTAATCACTAGCCAATTGTAACTTCTTTAATCATTTATACTAAAACAATCAATGAACATGTGAATGAAGAAGTAGTCTACCGAATCATAAATAATAATTGATACAAGTGCGGAAGTCTAACTATTACATCTCCAAAATCTGAAAGTCATGGTGCAACGACTCTAACTAATAATGTCTAAAACATGAAGTATATCTCAAATATAATAACAAAGAATGCTTGGAATAAAAATAGACATCCGAAAAGAGAGATCTTCAGGTGGCATGGCATGGATAGAAGCTCATCCTAGGATCTGATCGAGCAAACTAGCTTCAAGCTAGAGATGTAGTCTGGTGAAATCTCTGGAACACAATCTGCACTAAAAAAGGGTGCAGCAAGGTAGTATCAGTACAAACACTATATACTGGTAAGCATCATAGGCCGACTATGATTAGTTCACGTATATAAGCATAAAATCAACAAGATAAACATATAGACACTTAATACTCAAATCGAAGTCACAGAATATCCCATAACAGAGTTATAACCTAAGATGAAGCTTCTAACCCACAAGTCTGTCAAGTTTCAATTATCTCACCCGATGATCACAAGCCCAAGTACCTTCCCTAGGTAGAGTCACTAATCCACAATTTAACTTAGTCAATAGGCATTCAAAATCCATACCAAAATCAGAAACAAACGGGCATATAATAATACAAAATATATGTAATGATGTGCAATGCAATGCCATGCACTGGCCAATCACTCGAACTTTACACACATGCTAACTGATGTCATTGCTCAGTAGTCATGACCTGCACGGGACCCATAGTGTCTATGTATCACTCATTCTGGATTCACTCATCGGACCCGAGCATAAACCTCCGCTCTACAACGAATCTCGGATGCGGGCCATATTAATGTACCTCTCGTTTTCAGAATGATCCTCGGACCACAAGCTCACAACTAGGCCACATCCTCACCCCCGATCAAATGTGCCTTTTTATATGTATAGTAACACTGTCACATCACTCTCAATGATAAATTCATCAAGTACCACATATTAAATAGTATCATAAGTTCAACAAGAAGATTATATTAACTTCTTCACTAATTTCACATCACAATGTATGTCTCAATGTATCCCAGTTCATTAGTATGTATGGACTATGAACAATTAGCAATTAGCAATATCAATGTCAAACACAAGGCATCATGCCACAAGTCTCCAAAACCATTTCCATCATGCATGAGTGTATGAATGCATAAATGAGTGTAAACGTGGCAAATCAATCCAAACCAATAAAGCAATAGTGAAGGTACAAGTCACAAAGCCACAAGTCATATCAAGACTTGGATCAACTCAGGCATGAAATGAATCATACAGACTATCTCAACAAATATAATAGTCTATGTCCCTTTTTACTTCCACATGTAGCAAGCACGCTTCACAACTAAGTCTTGTATCACAAAGAAGCTCCATTTTTCTATATATTATCATTAATAGTAAATCATACATCAAGTTTCCATCTACATGCTGTCATAAGTTTGTATCACAATTCAATCCTAAACTCATTATCCTTCCGTTCTCCAAAAATATATGTCACAACAAGAGAGAACTGAGTACAACACGACAATTTAGGCGATAACTTTAATCACAATAACAGGGCAACATGCCACCATCAACAACAATCAACCTAATAGAAATGCATCCCGAAACGCCATGGTACGAATACAACTACACCTCATATTTTAGTACATAAAGTAACGGCGACGATCCCATAAAATCAGAAGTCATACCAACCTAGCTAATATCCAACCAAAACACCATGTCCGAAGACCTAATCGTGCTTTCTCCCGTCAATTCTACACAGTTCATACGTTTCTCTTATCAAAGTCTAACTAAACTAAGCCATAACCTGTCTGGATTGCAGGACAGGAGCCACAAACTACTCCACACGAGCCTTCTATTTCCGAAGTGCCTCATAACGGTCAAAGTCTAACAATATGATGCTAAGTAGGCAACAAACCATGTATTTAAACATGAACAACAATTTGTGAAAGAAGACCCACTTACTTCTACCCTTTTCAATGGATGAAATCATCCTTTAATGGTGAATTTGTTATAACTTCTATCTCTACAATCATTAACCTTCAATCCATGGGTTTCTAATCAATTTACCCTTTCAAACAGATTTTAGGACAAAATTTCCATCTTTATTAGAACCCTAAGTCTCAACATTCAATTTAAACCATAAGAAATCAAATTCCCTTCCTAGAAAGTGATAATCTATACTCCTAGATGATTAATCAACAACAAAATCAACAACCCACCAATTATTTAAGGGTTTACTAGTTCTAGGGTTCTAGGATTTTCACCTAACATTGATGGACCTTAAAATAAGCATGGAACTTAAAGAATAAAGAAAAAGGAACAAATAAACATGGAGACTTACCCTCCAAGATGCTTTCACCAAAGAATGGAAATTATTTTGCCTCTTTCTCTCTTGAAAACTGACTTTGGCGTCTTGGGGACAATGGTTAGGAGTTGAGACATTAAAATAGGGCTTTCTGCCCCCGTAGGTCACTGCAACGACAAGTTTTGCGCTGTAGCTGTAACGCTATGGCGGCCCATTGGTCGCTGCCAGCGGCCAGTTGAAACAGCCCGAACAAAAACAGGCATAACTCCCTCATACAGAGGCCAAATGCGATGATTCTTTTTGATATGGCTTCATAATTTTGATACGATTCTAATGGTTCTAACCTCACTGAAAACAAAGATCATTTGATTAATATGGAGCCATTTCTATCCATAGACCTATGGCGAAAACATCGAATACGAGCACGACAAAATCCAAACCCATCCGAAACTCTTCGGAACCTCACCAAAACTTATGCACAAGTTCAAAATCATCATATTAACATGTTGAAACTTCCAAAACATTGATATGGGGTCATCCTAACCCGACATTGACCATGGTTAACTCTAACTTGCTAACTTAGCTAGCTTCTCCATCAATGACTCAATTTACACTTGAACCTTGCGGAAACCAACCCAATGACTTCATTAAGTCATTGATCCTACTAACGGGACTTTGAGAAAGGGTCAACACAGTTAAATGGGTCAAAACACTATAACGACTAAATGGGTCGTTACGTCATATACCAGTTTACCTATCGTTCATCCTTGAATGAAGAAGGAGAGTACGAAGGTTGGCGATAACCCAAGGACATGCATTATAACCACACAGAAGCCTCCCCGGTACTAAGTGTGCCCTAACCACTATCTATTCATATTATCAGTCAAAGCTTCTTATAACTTAGCTAAAAGGCCTAGTTTCTATATTTCTATACTCGAACCTGCCATAGGAATTGCTACAACACATATGTGTCATCTAATATATCGAAGTTTGATCATACTAGTCCCAATTTGTACCTCTAATGATTACAACTTCTTTAGACCCTTATGGTCACCAATGCAATCAATAATTCTTTCTTATATCAGTAAACTAAGATTTCATATCTCAACACGCTTTGTCTATTCCACCACCTCATTTACCCTTTTTCCTCGAGACTACTTTATTAGGACACTCTTCATAACATCTCGTCCAATCGGAACTATTTAACATCCCTATATTTCTCACATTATGACAAATTTTCTATTTATCAAGAAGTCATAACAGTATATCAACTCTTAGACAAATCTCAACTACCATCAATTCTTAATTATTCCTCGTATCTATCTCAACAAACCAGGATTCGGACACCTGCTTCACTAAGTTCATACTTAACCCTCGAGTTGACTTCACATTGTACAACCTCACATAACTCTCAAATTATTAGCTCTTGTTCTGAACGATCCCCCTTTTTTTATACTTAATCAACTCAGTCTAGATTAGAGAATCAAGCTTATGATTTACTACTTCATGAAATACCATCTTCCTACAGTCAAGACCTCCAATTAAACTAATATTTAAAGCCTATTATTCAATTCTCAATGCTAAGGTAGAAACTCATCTTCTCCAACTAGTCCCTATACATTTACACAATTAATTCAAGCCTAAGATGATAGATAATTATAAAATAAGGCAAAGGAACTCACCCCCAGAATAAACAAATTAAAGGGAACTCACATGGCCTGCTGTAACTATTGACTACTGCGATGGTCATTCTGTCCGCTGTGGCGGTCTCACTATAGCGGGCAAGGGCCCGCTGTAACGAATCTCCACCTTTGTCCACTTCTACTGTGGCAAGCACAGACCTGCCATAGCGCGAGCGCTACAAGTCGTCCAGTATCCGCCATAGTGGACACCCCATTCCCTATGTGTCCGAAGTGGCGAGAGATCCCCCGCTATAGCGGCCCTGCCACAGCGATACTTCCTCCGCCGCAATCGTGCCACTGAACCCGTGAGCCCACTAACTTCTACAATTTTTCACTCTACCACACAAAACTTCATGTAAGGCTTCGCAAAGACAAACCACACGCATAAAAGTTTAGGAAAAGGATTTCCATTATTCGTTGAAGAATAAGACAAGGAAGTGCAGATACCAATTGGAATCGTCTAGATACCAATTTGAATGAAGTAGCACGAAAATAATGAATTAAATGGAAGTTTCCTAAATGTTCCATAGCCTCTAGCAGATAGGTACGGAGATCTTCGTACCGATCTGCAAGACTCTACTAGACACGTCCCTGTACAACGAGATTCACGAACCAAGGCACTGATACCAACTATCACGTCCCTAATTACCGATCGTGCGGGCTCCTACTTTATTATCACTAGTAGGTGAACCCTTACCCGTTAACCCTTTAATCACTAGCCAATTTTAACTTCTTTAATCAATTATACTAAAACAATCAATGAACATGTGAATGAAGAAATAGTCTACCGAATCATAAATAATAATTGATACAAGTGCGGAAGTCTAAAAATTACATACCTAAAATTTAAAAGTCACGGTACAAGGACTCTAACTAACAATGTCTAAAGAATGAAGTACATCTCAAATATAATAACAAAGAATGCCTTGAATAAAAATAGACATATGGAAAGAGAGATCTTCAGGTGGCATGGCATGGATAGAAGCTCATCCTAGGATCTGATCGAGCAAACTAGCTTCAAGCTAGAGATGTAGTCTGGTGAAATCTCTGGAACACAATCTGCACTAAAAAAGGGTGCAGCAAGGTAGTATCAGTACAAACACTATATACTGGTAAGCATCATAGGCCGACTATGATTAGTTCACGTATATAAGCATAAAATCAACAAGATAAACATATAGACACTTAATACTCAAATCCAAGTCACAGAATATCCCATAACAGAGTCACAACCTAAGATGAAGCTTCTAACCCACAGGTCTGTCAAGTTTCAATAATCTCACCTGATGATCACAAGTCCAAGTTCCTTCCCTATGTAGAGTCACTAATCTACAATTTAACTCAGCCAATGCTCATAATTATATCATAATAGGCATTCAACATCCATACCAAAATCAGAAACAAACGGGCATATAATAATACAAAATAAAATGTAATGATGTGCAATGTAAAATATGATGATGTGCAATGCAATGCAATGCCATGCACTTTTCGATCACTCGAACTGTACACACATGCTAACTGATGTCGTTGCTCAGTAGTCATGACTTGCAGGGGACCCATGGCGTCCATGTACCACTCATTTCGGATTCACTCCTCGGGCCCGAGCATAAACCTCCGCTCTGGAACGAGCCTCAGACGCGGGCCATATCAATGTACCTCTCATTTTCGGAAAGAACCTCGGACCACAAGCTCACAACTAGGCCACATCCTCACCCCTGATAAAATGTGCCTGTTCATATATATAGTAACACTGTCACATCACTCTCAATGATCAGTTCATCAAGTACCATGTATCAAATAGTATTACAAGTTCAACAAGAAGATTATATTAACTTCTTCACTAATTTCACATCACAATATATGTCTCAACGTATTCCAGTTCATTAGTATGCGTGGACTAGGAACAATTAGCAATATCAATGTCAAACACAAGGCATCAAGCCACAAGTCTCCTAAACCATTTCCTTTATGTATGAGTGTATGAATGCATAAATGAGTGTAAACGTGGAAAATCAATATGTTACACCTTGGAAATTTTAATGTCGTCGTGTAGCCAATGAACCAACGCGAACTTAAGGATGATAGGAAGCTCTTAAGACTATAAGACGGATATTTAGTAGTCCTAGAATGCATACGTTAAGATTTTGAAGCCATATGAATTGATGAAATAAGGAATGATAAGGACAAATGGGTATAAGTGGGCTTTAGGAAAGGTTTCGTAAATTATTACGTTAAGAATTGTTTGGTAAAGCCTTGAGGGATAGTTATAGGGATGTTTAGATCATTAATGAATTATTAAATAAGTGTTAAGAAGGTTGTATAAGGATTGGAGATCAAACGAAATGACGAGGACAACTTCGGAAAAACTGTGAGTTACACGACCACCTTATACAGACCGTGAAACTTTATACGGACCGTATAAGGGTCCGTATAACCCAACAACAACAATGGTTTCCATGGTGATGAACCACGAACACTTATACGGACCGTATAATGTTATACGGACCGTATAATGTTATACGGACCGTATAAGTGGTCCGTATAATGCCCGACGGACTGATTAAGTTGAAACTAAAAATACACGTTCGCACTTTTATTTTCTCATTCTTTCCACTTCTCCACTTCTCTCCAAACTTCTAGACTATTCTATACACATCTTCAACATAAAATCAAAGGGAACCAAAGATCAAACGACAAAATCCAAGTGAAATCAGGCATATAGAAGCTTGCTAGGGTTATGGAAGTTAGAAATTTCCTTTGGAATTGAAGCAAGGGTTTTCTCCAAGTGAAGAAACCTCAACCAAAACCCGTTCCTACACATTCAAATGTGGGTTTTATGATTATTCCATGTTGTTTAAGGTGTTGAAAAGTTGAAACACTGGGATTATGGAAGAAGATGGAAAAAGGGGTTACAAAATATGGAATTTGTGGTAATTGTGAATAGTAGATTAATATGAATCATGAATATTGATATGATTGTGAATGTAATTACGTTATGAATGATGTTAAGAGTATAAGAGAAACATTAGATGAGAATGAATGTAACGTTGTATTATGATTATGATTATGGATGACCTTGAGAGAAAATTGTGGGGATTGGATAATAATGAATTTGACTAAAGTCATTGATGATGATATTATGAATGTTTTTATTGACGTTTGGGAGTTGATATGTGATATGGAGAAAGTAGTAGAAACAAAGGAGATGCTGCTCAATTTTCTATAGCTTTAGTTCAAATACGCTTATGTTATCGATTATCTAATATGAGTATAAACTCTCTTGAAGGTAGAAACGTGAATATTGGAGAGGAACGTTCAAGCGATAGAGTAGCTAAACGAAAAGGTATGTAAGGTTAGCCCTTTCTTTCTAAGGCATGAATCTTATGATATGATATTTCCTCCTTCTTCATGACTTTCCTACATCCCGAAAATTATGAGTCAATCTTAGTAAAGAGCTTCATATGAGATAAGATAAGAGATATGTTACGAGAATGATAATGATGAGACTAAGTCTAAAGAGTCTAAGACCCGTGATACTATGTTTCTACAAAGCTAATGATTCTTATTATGATCCATTGATGTTGTTCATCGTATGCACTCACCTTATATGCTAATTCCTTCAAGGTGAGGCAGAATGTTTACGAATACTCCATAATGAAATCGAGAGTTCACAACCTTACCTCACCCCGATAGATGTATAGTCTCTCTTGAGTTTTATGCATGATTCATGATAAGCATATTATGATGATATTACACCATGCCTACATGGCTGGGTAGACACCGCTAAGGCGAGCAGCGTATACAGCATGTCTAGATGGCATGGACAGACACCACTAGTGGGCGGCATGAGATGGTACCCCGGACGCGGGAGGCCTGGACGCGGGCTAATGATTATCACACTGTACCTTTATGGTCGGGCAGCTTATACACATATGCATACATGATATGATGATGATTATGAAGTAAGTTAGTATGCATTATTTCAGTTTTAAGTGACAGTCAGTTACAGATCGCTCTTCACTCGATGTCTCCGTATTTTATTGATATATAATTATTGTTTATGCCTTACATACTCAGTACAACATTCGTACTAACGTCCTTTTTCTTTGGACGCTGTGTTAATGCCCACAGGTAGACAGGGAGACGGTGCAGATCCATAGGAGCCATCAACAGATTTACAGGAGCACTCCATTATTCCGGAGGTGCTATTTGGGTTATTCTTTTGTGTACATATGCGTATTTTGGGCACGACGGAGTCCTGTCCCGTCCATATGTCTAGTAATCTAGTAGAGGCTCGTAGATACGCCTGTGTGGGTAGTATGGTCTCACGTTGTTACTATTGTATATGTATTATTATTATTTCGATAGCCGAAAGGCTTATGTATATAAAAGTAATTATGTTTCCAATTGAAAAATGGCTTTCCTATGACTGAGTATATAATTAATGAGTGTACGCTTAATGGGTATGATAAGTAGCAGAATGGGTGGTGCTCGGTGGTTAGCCCCGGGTACCCGTCATGGCCCCTAGTCGGGTCGTGACAAAAGTGGTATCAGAGCAGTTCAGTCCTAGAAAGTGTCTACGAGCCATGTCTAGTATAGTCTTGTTTATGGTGTGTTGTGCGCCACACTAATAAACAGGAGGCTACAGGGCATTTAGAAAAAATGACCGTCTTTCATCTTTGTAGATCGTGCGATAGAGCTGTGTTATAAGATTATCTCCACCTTAATAGTGCGCTATGATTTCAGAAATGCCGCCAAAGGGAAAACCAACAGCCGCCCAGAAGGGCAAGACTACGATGAAAAGACAGGTAGAAAGAGAGCCGCCAATGAATGTAGAAGAGGGCGAGTCATATAATGAGGCCCTATCTAATACTTCCTCCACCCCACCTAATGTAGAAAAGCAAGGAGCAGTTTCAGCTGCAGTTCCTCCACCGTTTACTTCGCGTCAACAAGTGACCAAAGCTATCCATCTATTGACACAGTTAGTCGCCGCCCAGGCACTGCGGCAGAATGCGAGTCCAATTGATCGGGTAACTAGTACCAGGGCCCGCTATTTCATGAGTTTGAATCCTCCGGAGTTTTTCGGGTCAAAGCTGGATGAAGACCCGCAAAGTTTTATTGATTAAATGTTGAGGACATTGAAGATTATACTTGCCTCCGAAACTGAATCTGTGGAGTTGGCATCTTATAGACTCTGAGATGTGGTGGTATTATGGTATAATAATTGGCTATCATCAAAAAGAGAGAACGCACCTCCTCCCGTTTGGCAAGAATTTGTAGATGCCTTCATCCGCCACGATTTGCCACCCGAGGTCCGCCGAGCTAGAGTGGATAGGTTCTTAAATTTGAAACAAGGAAATATGAGTGCCCGGGAGTATAGCCTTCAGTTTAATTATTTGGTTAGATATGCCCCGACTATGGTGGCCGATATGGGAGATAAAGTGCACAGGTTTGTGAGTAGCTTAGTGTTACACCTCGGAAAATTCCCCATTAACGTACAGTGAATAGACTTGAAAAATGCATGACGTATACGTTGTTTTAATAAGTAAGAAATAGCATTTGAGGATCCTAATCGAGATTCAAGACATTTGACGTAAGGGAAGAAGGTTTGCTGAGAAAAGGTAAGGCATACGATGTGTAACGGAAGGAAATTACGAGTAGCGAGTTAATGATAATTAAAAGGTGCTTCGGAGAGAGAGAGTTATAAAGTCCCTTCGATTGCTAATGAAGTGATAAACAAGTGCCAAGAAGGTTCCCTAAGGATTGGAGATCAAATGAAGTGACAAGAAAAAGATCAGTGAAAGGATGAGTTATACGGTCGATTATACAGTCCGTATAATGTTATACGGTCCATATAATGTCCCGTAGGATTGTCAAAGAATGAAGTTGTGGAGGGGGGTGATTTAACGGTCACTTATACGGACCGTATAAATTTATACGGATCGTATTATGTGCCATGAAATCGACACAGAACGGGATGACTACTGGAGTAGTTTCACGGTCACTTATACGGACCGTATAAGTGTCCGTAGAATCTCGTCGGGACAGTTTTTAAAAGTTGATATAAGGACTAATTTCATTTCATTCTTCTTCTAGGAACAATTAGCAATATTAATGTCAAACACAAGGCATCATGCCACAAGTCTCCTAAACCATTTCCTTTATGTATGAGTGTATGAATGCATAAATGAGTGTAAACGTGGTAAATCAATATGTTACACCTTGGAAATTTTAATGTCGTCGTGTAGCGAATGAACCAACGCGAACTTAAGGATGACAGGAAGCTCTTAAGACTATAATACGGATATTTAGTAGTCCTAGAATGCATACGTTAAGATTTTGAAGCCATATGAATTGATGAAATAAGGAATGATAAGGACAAGTGGGTATAAGTGGGCTTTAGGAAAGGTTTCGTAAATTATTACGTTAAGAATTGTTTGGTAAATCCTTGAGGGATAGTTATAGGGATGTTTAGATCATTAATGAATTATTAAATAAGTGTTAAGAAGGTTGTATAAGGATTGGAGATCAAACGAAATGGCGAGGACAACTTCGGAAAAACTATGAGTTACACGACCACCTTATACAGACCGTGAAACTTTATACGGACCGTATAAGGGTCCGTATAACCCATCAACAACAATGGTTTCCATGGTGATGAACCACGAACACTTATACGGACCGTATAATGTTATACGGACCGTATAGGTGGTCCGTATAATGCCCGACGGACTGATTAAGTTGAAACTAAAAATACACGTTCGCACTTTTATTTTCTCATTCTTTCCACTTCTCCACTTCTCTCCAAACTTCTAGACTATTCTATACACATCTTCAACATAAAATCAAAGGGAACCAAAGATCAAACGACAAAATCCAAGTGAAATCAGGCATATAGAAGCTTGCTAGGGTTATGGAAGTTAGAAATTTCCTTTGGAATTGAAGCAAGGGTTTTCTCCAAGTGAAGAAACCTCAACCAAAACCCGTTCCTACACATTCAAAGGTGAGTTTTATGATTATTCCATGTTGTTTAAGGTGTTGAAAAGTTGACACACTGGGATTATGGAAGAAGATGGAAAAAGGGGTTACAAAATATGGAATTTGTGGTAATTGTGAATAGTAGATTAATATGAATCATGAATATTGATATGATTGTGAATGTAATTACGTTATGAATGATGTTATGAGTATAAGAGAAACATTAGATGAGAATGAATGTAACTTTGTATTATGATTATGATTATGGATGACCTTGAGAGAAAATTGTGGGGATTGGATAATGATGAATTTGACTAAAGTCATTGATGATGATATTATGAATGTTATTATTGACGTTTGGGAGTTGATATGTAATATGGAGAAAGTAGTAGAAACAAAGGATATGCTGCTCAATTTTCTATAGCTTTAGTTCAAATACGCTTATGTTATCGATTATCTAATATGAGTATAAACTCTCTTGAAGGTAGAAACGTGAATATTGGAGAGGAACGTTCAAGCGATATAGTAGCTAAACGAAAAGGTATGTAAGGCTAGCCCCTTCTTTCTAAGGCATGAATCTTATGATATGATATTTCCTCCTTCTTCATGACTTTCCTACATCCCGAAAATTATGAGTCAATCATAGTAAAGAGCTTCATATGAGATAAGATAAGAGATATGTTACGAGAATGATAATGATGAGACTAAGTCTAAAGAGTCTAAGACCCGTGATACTATGTTTCTACAAAGCTAATGATTATTATTATGATCCATTGATGTTGTTCATCGTATACACTCACCTTATATGCTAACCCCTTCAAGGTGAGGCAGAATGCTTACGAATACTCCATAATGAAATCGAGAGTTCACGACCTTACCTCACCCCTATAGATGTATAGTCTCTCTTGAGTTTTATGCATGATTCATGATAAGCATATTATGATGATATTACACCATGCCTACATGGCCGGGTAGACACCGCTAAGGCGGGCAGCGTATACACCATGTCTAGATGGCATGGACAGACACCACTAGTGGGCGGCATGAGATGGTACCCCTGGACGCGGGCTAATGATTATCACACTGTACCTTTGTGGTTGGGCAGCTTATACACATATGCATACATGATATGATGATGATTATGAAGTAAGTTAGTATGCATTATTTCAGTTTTAAGTGACAGTCAGTTACAGATCGCTCTTCACTCGATGTCTCCATATTTTATTGATATATCATTATTGTTTATGCCTTACATACTCAGTACAACATTCGTACTAATGTCCATTTTCTTTGGACGCTGTGTTCATGCCCACAGGTAGACAGGGAGACGGTGCAGATCCATAGGAGCCATCAGCAGATTTACAGGAGCACTCCATTATACCGGATGTGCTATTTGGGTTATTCTTTTGTGTACATATGCGTATTTTGGGCACGATGGAGTCCTGTCCCGTCCATATGTCTAGTAATCTAGTAGAGGCTCGTAGATACGCCTGTGTGGGTAGTATGGTCTCACGATGTTACTATTGTATATGTATTATTATTATTTCGATAGCCGAAAGGCTTATGTATATAAAAGTAATTATGTTTCCAATTGAAAAATGGCTTTCCTATGACTGAGTGTATAATTAATGAGTGTACGCTTAATGGGTATGATAAGTAGCAGAATGGGTGGTGCTCGGTGGTTAGCCCCGGGTACCCGTCATGGCCCCTAGTCGGGTCGTGACAAAAGTGGTATCAGAGCAGTTCAGTCCTAGAAAGTGTCTACGAGCCATGTCTAGTAGAGTCTTGTTTATGGTGTGTTGTGCGCCACACTAATAAACAGGAGGCTACAGGGCATTTAGGAAAAATGACCGTCTTTCATCTTTGTAGATCGTGCGATAGAGCTGTGTTATAAGATTATCTCCACCTTAATAGTGCGCTATGATTTCAAAAATGCCGCCAAAGGGAAAACCAACAGCCGTCCAGAAGGGCAAGACTACGATGAAAAGACAGGTAGAAAGAGAGCCGCCAATGAATGTAGAAGAGGGCGAGTCATATAATGAGGCCCCATCTAATACTTCCTCCACCCCACCTAATGTAGAAAAGCAAGGAGGAGTTTCAGCTGCAGTTCCTCCACCGGCTACTTCGCGTCAACAAGTGACCAAGGCTATCCATCTATTGACACAGTTAGTTGCCGCCCAGGCACTGCGGCAGAATGCGAGTCCAAGTGATCGGGTAACTAGTACCAGGGCCCGCTATTTTATGAGTTTGAATCCTCCGGAGTTTTTCGGGTCAAAGCTGGATGAAGACCCGCAAAGTTTTATTGATGAAATGTTGAGGACGTTGAAGATTATACATGCCTCCGAAACTGAATCTGTGGAGTTGGCATCTTATAGACTCTGAGATGTGGCGGTATTATGGTATAATAATTGGCTATCATCAAGAAAAGAGAACGCACCTCCTCCCGTTTGGCAAGAATTTGTAGATGCCTTCATCCGCCACGAATTGCCACCCGAGGTCCGCCGAGCTAGAGTAGATAGGTTCTTAAATTTGAAACAAGGAAATATGAGTGCCCGGGAGTATAGCCTTCAGTGAATAGACTAGCAAAATGCATAACGTATACGTTGTTTTAATAAGTAAGAAATAGCATTTGAGGATCCTAATCGAGATTCAAGACATTTGACGTAAGGGAAGAAGGTTTGCTGAGAAAAGGCAAGGCATACGATGTGTAACGGAAGGAAATTACGAGTAGCGAGTTAATGATAATTAAAAGGTGCTTTGGAGAGAGAGAGTTATAAAGTCCCTTCGATTGCTAATGAAGTGATAAACAAGTGCCAAGAAGGTTCCCTAAGGATTGGAGATCAAATGAAGTGACAAGAAAAAGATCAGTGAAAGGATGAGTTATACGGTCGATTATACAGTCCGTATAATGTTATACGGTCCATATAATGTCCCGTAGGATTGTCACAGAATGAAGTTGTGGAGGGGGGTGATTTAACGGTCACTTATACGGACCGTATAAATTTATACGGATCGTATTATGTGCCGTGAAATCGACACAGAACGGGATGACTACTGGAGCAGTTTCACGGTCACTTATACGGACCGTATAAATTTATACGGACCGTATAAGTGTCCGTAGAATCTCGTCGGGACAGTTTTTAAAAGTTGATATAAGGACTAATTTAATTTCATTCTTCTTCTACACAACTCAAGAATTCTCTAGAACCTTCCACACACTCAATATACACAAAATTATGACAAATTGATGATCAACTTCATCAAACCAACAAAACTAAGTGTGAGACTAGGGTTTTGCTCAAGTGAAGTATTTCCACCCAAAGCTTATTCCTACACCATCTAAGATAAGTTTTATGGTATTTACATGTTATTTAAGGTACTTGAAAAGTTGAAACACATGGATTGTAGAAGATATAGGAAATGGGTCATGAATGAGTGAATAGTGTCATTGTTGAGTAGTGAATTGGGGTGAATTATGAATATTGGTATGTTGTGATTGTAAGTATGTTATGAACGACATATAGAACATGGAATAAGTATTATATATGAGAAAATGCAATAATGAACTATGACCGTGAGTATGGAGAAATTGGAGTGAAATGTGGGTAATGTAGATGAATGATGATTGTTGTTTGCGATACTGTGAATGTTGTCATGGATGTTGGGAGTTGATATTTGATATGGGCAAAAGTTGTATAAACATACGAAATGATGCTCGGTTCTGTTTATCTTTAGTAAGTACGTTTAAGTAATTGATTAGCTAATGCTCATGCGACTTCTCTTGAAGGTAGAAACGTGGGCATTAAAGGGAGCAAGCAAGCGATAGATTAGTTAAACGAAAAAGGTATGTAAGGCTAATCCTTTCCTTCTAAGGCATGAATCTTCTTAATTCTCCATGATCATTCTACACGATGGAGACTATGAGTCCATGAATATACAAAGCTACATACGCACATGATTAAGAAAGGAAATACGATACGAGCATGATAGTGATGATGATGAATATAAGTATGAGTAATCCTTGGGAAAAATATGATGTCCATGAAACTAATAATTATAAGTATGGTTTCATTGATGCTTTTCTTTGCGTACACTCACCTTAAATTGTTAGTTCCTTCAAGGTGAGATATGGTGTTGATTTTTACTCCATAATATAATCGGGGGCTCACGACCTTATGTCACCCCGACATAGCCATAAGTGCCTCCAAATTCTAGTGTATGTTCTTAATGATAAATGTATAATGATTCTAAGTCAGGATACGTCTATGAGATGATCAATAATGTAAGTTTATAACCTACCTATGCTATGTATGAAAGGGTTGAGTTACGATGGTATATGATGATATGATTACACCATGCCTAGATGGCCGGACATGTCACCGCTAATGCGGGCTGCTGTGAATACACCGTGCTTAAATGGCCGGGCATGTCACCGTTAAGATAGGCTGCTATGTATCCACCGTGCCTAGAAGACCGGACATGATCACCACTACTGGGCAGCATATGATGGTTACCCGGACGCGGGTTAACGATGAGGATTATGATGTGATGATATATGCGGTGTGATGACATATGTACTATGTTTATATAAATATACGATATATGTATGAGATGTATTCACCTATGAAACTCATGCAGGTTATAGCTTCCTCTTAAGGTTCATGATTCTTCTGGTATGTTTACTTCGTTCTTGTCTTACATACTCAGTACAATGTTCGTACTGACGTCCGTTTTCTTTGGACGCTGTGTTCATGCCCACAGGTTGACAGGGAGGTGAGCTTGATCTAGACTCGTAGGAGCTGTCAGCTGACTTGAGAGCACTCCATTGTTCCGGAGGTGCTACTTGGTTCATTCTTGTGTGTGTGTGTATATATATATATATATATATGTATGTATGTATTTTGGGCACGACAGGGTGTTGTCCCGTCCATATGTCTAGTACTCTAGTAGAGGCTCGTAGATATGCATGTGTGGGTAGTATGGTCTCACGATGCTACGATTGTGTATATATTATTATTTTGATAGCCGAAGGGCTTATGTATATAAAATTAATTATGTTTTCCGAATGAACAATGGTTGTCTTATGATTATAAATATATGAATGGTAAAGAATTGGACAATGACTATGACGAGTAAGGAAATGAGTGTTGCTCGGCGGTTTGCCCCGGGTACCCGTCACGGCCCCTAGTCGGGTTGTGACAAAAGTGGTATTAGACCAGTTCAGTCTTAAAAAGTGTCTACGAGCCGTGTCTAGTAGAGTCTTGTATATGGTGTGTTGCACGCTGCACCAATAAACAATAGGCTACAGGGAATTTAGAAAAAATGACCGTCTTTCATCTTAAGATATCGTGCGATAGAGCTGTGTTATAAGATTTTCCCCTCTCAATAGTATGTTATGATTTCATAAAAGCCGCCAAAGGGAAACGCTATAGCCGCCCAGAAGGGCAAGACTATGACGAAAAGGTGGGTAGAAAGAGAGCCGCCAACGAATGTAGAAGAGGGCGAGTCACAAAATGAGGCTCCATCTAGTACTTCCTCCACCCCGCCCAATGTAGAAGAACAAGGAGGAGCTTCAGCTGCAGTTCCACCACCGGTTGCTTCGGGTCAACAAGTGACCAAGGCCATTCATCTATTGACACAGTTGGTTGCGGCCTAGGCACAGCGGCAGAATGTGAGTTCAAGTGATCGGGCAGCTAGTACCAGAGCCCGTGACTTTATGAGTTTGAATCCTTCGGAGTTTTTCGGGTCAAAGACGGATGAAGACCCGCAAGGTTTTATTGATGAGATGCTGAGAACATTGAGGATTATTCATGCCTCCGAAACTAAATCTGTGGTGTTGGCATCTTATAGACTCTGAGATGTGGCGGTATTGTGGTACAATAATTGGCTAGCATCAAGAAAGGAAAATGCGCCTCCTCCCGTGTGGCAAGAATTTGTAGATGCTTTCATCCGTCACTATTTGCCACCTGAGGTCAGCCGAGCTAGAGCGGATAGGTTCTTAAATCTAAAGCAAAGAAGTATGAGTGCCCCGGAATATAGCCTTCAATTTAATTCCTTGGCTAGATATGCTCCGACTATGGTGGCCGACATGGGAGATAGAGTGCATCGCTTTGTGAGTGGCTTAGGGCCACATTTGTTCAAGGATTGTTTGACGACTTCGTTACAAGAAGGGATGGATATTTCCCGAATACAAGCCCATGCCCATAATTTAGAAGGACAACAACATCCGCAAAGGGGTGATTGCGACATTGATAGAAGGCAAAGCAAGAGGGCCAGATCTATAGGGGCAGGTAGCGATTATAGAGGGGGATCGAGACAGACTTATTCCCGACATTTAGGCAAGTCAGTGACTAGTGCGCCTCCGCGATTTGCAGACAGGAGATTTTATCGCTCCTTTCCTTCAGGACAGGGTCAGAGTTCGAGAGCTTCGGGTTCTCAGTTTGGGGGTAATTATAGTCAGAAGAGATCACCAATTCCACGATGTAGTCAGTGTAGAAAATTACATTCGGGGCCATGCCGCCAGGGCATAGATGCTTGCTATGTTTGTGGACAGACTGGGCACTTGATGCGAGATTGTCTCTCGAGGTATGGCAGAGGTGGGGCACAGCCCACAGGATCAGTGGCTGGTTCATCTTCAGTGCGCCCGGTAGGGCAGACTCCCCAGATGTCAGTAGGTTGAGGTAGAGGCAGAGGGTTCCACTGCCCTGTGTGTATGCTTTATCCGGACGATAGGATCTTGAGTCCTCCCCGGATGTGGTTACAAGTACATTATCTATATTTTCCCATAATGTGTATGCATTGATAGATCCGGGTTCTACACTCTCTTATATTACTCCGTATGTTGTTGGTCGTATTGGGGTAAAACCCGAGCCAATTAAACCTTTTGAGGTATCTACTCTGGTTGGTGATCCCGTGATAGCTAGACAAGTGTATAAAAATTGTGTACTTGTGATATGCAATCGCCAGTCCAAAGCTAATATAATTGAGCTGGAAATGCTAGATTTCGATGTGATTATGGGTATGGATTGGTTGGCTTCATGTTATGCCAGTGTTGATTGTCGAATGAAAATAGTTAGATTTCAATTTCCGGGAGAGCCCGTGCTTGAATGGAAGGGTAATGTAGCATCCCCAAAAGGTAGGTTTATTTACTACCTTAAGGCAAGAAATATGATAGCCAAGGGCTATATTTATCACTTAGTCCGAGTACATGACACCGAAGCAAAGTCACCAACTTTCCAATCCGTTCCGGTAGTGAACAAATTTCCGGATGTATTTTGCAGATGAACTTGCAGGCCTTCCTCCAGAAAGAGAAATTGATTTCGCTATTGGTGTGTTGCCGGACACCAAGCCTATTTCTATTCCTCCGTATCGAATGGCTCCGGCAGAATTTAAAGAGCTAAAGGCATAATTGAAAGATTTGCTTGAAAAGGGGTTTATTAGACCCAGTTCATCACCGTGGGGAGCAACAGTCTTGTTCATGAGAAAGAAAGATGGTTCCCTCCGAATGTGCATTGATTATCGATAGTTGAATAAGGTGACAATAAAGAACAAGTATCCTCTCCCAAGGATTGATGATTTGTTTGATCAACTACAGGGTGCCAAGTGGTTTTCTAAAATAGACTTGAGGTCAGGTTATCATCAAGTGAGAGTTAGAGAAGAAGATCTTCCCAAAACAGCTTTCGGAACTAGATATGGCCATTCTGAATTCCGGGTGATGTCGTTTGGGTGGACTAATGCCCCGGCAGTATTCATGAATTTGATGAATAATGTATTCAGGCCACTCTTGGATCTATTTGTGATAGTATTCATTAATGATATTCTGGTATATTCTCGCACAGAATTAGAACATGCCATTCACTTACGAATTATTCTTGGAATTCTTCGAGCCTGAGAATTATATGCAAAATTCTCAAAGTGTGAGTTTTCGCTGAATTTGGTAACATTTCTGGGCCATGTTATTTCAGATAATGAGATTCGAGTCGACACCCAGAAAATTGAAGCTATGAAGACTTGGCCAAGGCCTACGACGCCTACAAAAGTTCATAGTTTTCTGGGATTGGCAGGGTACTATAGAAGGTTCGTAGAAGGGTTTTCGTCTATTTCGGCCCCATTGACGAAGCTAACCCAAAAGTCAGCTATGTTTCAGTGGGATGATGCTTGTGAACGCAGTTTCCAAGAGTTGAAGGACAGATTAACCTCAGCTCCAGTCTTAACACTTTCAGAAGGGCCAGATGGCTATGTTGTGTACAGTGATGCTTCCGGCATTGGGTTAGGATTCGTGTTAATTCAACACGGTAGAGTTATTGCTTATGCTTCGAGACAGCTGCGGAAACATGAAAAGAACTATCCAACTCATGACCTCGAATTAGCTGCAGTTATTCATGCATTAAAGATGTGGAGACATTACTTGTATGGTATGCATGTTGATATCTATACAGATCACAAGAGTCTTCAGTACATTTTCAAGCAGAAGGAGTTAAATCTGCGGTAGAGGCGGTGGTTAGAATTGTTGAAAGACTATGATGTGAGTATATTATACCACCCCAGAAAAGCGAATGTAGTAGCTGATGCGCTTAGCCACCGATCAATGGGTAGCCTATGTGAAGTTTCCCCGGAAAAGAGAGAGATAGTTCATGAGCTCCACTAATTAGCTAATCTTGGAATGCGTGTGATTTATTCGGGTAGTGCAGGGATTAGTATTAATGATCCCACAGTTTCGTCCCTGAATATGGAAGTAAAAGAGCGTCAGTATGAAGATCCTCAGTTGAGCCATTACAGAGACGAAGTTCATGAAAAAGAGAAGTCTCCATTTGAAACTTCTATGGATGGAATTCTTAGATACCGAGGCAGGCTATGTGTGCCGAATATTGCAGAATTGCGCCGGCGAATTATAGAAGAAGCCCATTATTCTCGGTATTCTATTCACCCAGGTGCAACAAAGATGTATCACGATCTCAAATTGATATATTGGTTGGATGGCATGAAGAGAAACGTAGCAGAATTTGTAGCCCAATGTCCAAATTACCAACAAGTAAAGATCGAACATCAAAAGCCAGGAGGATTATTGCAAGCAATAGAAATCCCTACTTGGAAATGGGAAGTGATCAATATGGATTTTATTGTAGGGTTACCTCATTCCCGAGACAAGTATGATTCTATATGGGTGATTGTGGATTGACTCACGAAAGCAACTCATTTTCTTGCGGTCAAGATCACATACTCGGCTGAAGATTATGAAAGGTTGTATCTCAAGGAAATTGTACGACTCCATAGTATTCCACTATCCATTATCACAGATAGAGGAGCACAGTTTACAGCCAAGTTGTGGAAATCCTTTCAAGAAGGTCTAGGTACCCAAGTAAAGCTTAGTACGGCATTGCATCCGCAGACTGATGGACAAGACGAACGTACTATTCAGACCTTGGAGGATATGCTAAGAGCATGTGCTCTGGATTTCGGAGGAAGATCATTTGCCTCTAATCGAATTTGCATACAACAATAGTTATCATTCCAGCATCCAAATGGCTCCGTATGAAGCTTTATATGGAAGGAAGTGTAGATCCCCAATTGGATGGTTTGAAACAGGAGAAGTACAGTTAATAGGCCCTGAATTGATTCAGCAAGCGGTAGAAAAAGTCAAGGTGATCTGAGATTGATTGTTGACAGCCCAAAGTCGCCAAAAATCTTATGCGGACAACCGCCGGCGAGACTTGGAATTTTAGGTTGATGATTGGGTATTTTTGAAGGTGTCGCCAATGAAAGGGGTGATGAGATTTGACAAGAAAGGGAAATTAAGTCCTCGATACATTGGACCCTATAAAATTATCCACAAGGTGGTTCATGTATCCTACAAGTTGGACTTGCCTTCGGAGTTTGAATCAGTCCATCCAGTGTTCCATGTTTCGATGCTCCGTAAGTGTGTTGGAGATCCCATGAAAATTGTCCCAATAGATGATATGCAAGTGACAAAAAGGCTAGAATATGAAGAGGTGCCCATTGCCATCTTAGACAGGCAAGTACGAAGACTTCGAAATAAGGAAGTAGCTTCAGTCAAAGTTTTGTGGCGAAACAACAACCCAGAAGAAATGACTTGGGAGGCGGAAGAGAAAATGAAATCCACATATCCGCACTTATTCCAACCCCCAGGAGAGGCTCAAGATGAAACACTAACATTATAAGGTATGTATGCTTTCTTTTCATACTTCTGGTCGTGTGTGGCTAATTTATATAGTTATTGTGTTGTGGCCCTGTGAGGCAGTATTATTACGGGTTGTTGTGACAGGATGGTAGTATCATATTACAGGGGAAACTCTGGCAAAATTTTCGTAGAATTCCCAGGTGTTTAACATTCGAGGACGAATGTTCCAAAAGGCGGGAAGAATGTTACACCTCGGAAAATTCCCCATTAACGTACAGTGAATAGACTAGCAAAAGGCACGATGTATACATTGTTTTGATAAGTAAGAAATAGCATTTGAGGATCCTAATCGAGATTAAAAGACATTTGACGTAAGGGAAGAAGGTTTACCGAGAAAAGGCAAGGCATACGATGTGTAATGAAAAGAAATTACGAGTAGCGAGTTAATGATAATTAAAAGGTGCTGTAGAGAGAGAGAGAGAGTTATAACGTCCCATCGATTGTTAAAGAAGTGATAAACAAGTGCTAAGAAGGTTCCCTAAGGATTGGAGATCAAATGAAGTGACAAGAAAAAGATCAGCGAAAGGATGAGTTATACGGTCGATTATACAGTCCGTATAATGTTATACGGTCCGCATAATGGATCGTAGGATTGTCACAGAATGAAGTTGTGGAGGGGGGTGATTTCACGGTCACTTATACAGACCGTATAATGTGCCGTGAAATCGACATAGAAAGGGATGACTACTGGAGCAGTTTCACGGTCACTTATACGGACCGTATAAATTTATACGGACAGTTTAAGTGTCCGTAGAATCTCGTTGGGACAGTTTTTAAAAGTTGATATAAGGACTAATTTCACTTCATTCTTCTTCTACACAACTCAAGAATTCTCTAGAACCTTCCAAACACTCAATATACACGAAATTATGAGAAATTGATGATCAACTTCATCAAACCAACAAAACTAAGTGTGAGAAACACATCAAAGTCCATCCAAGTCAAGAAATTCCATGGAAAGTGAAACTAGGGTTTTGCTCAAGTGAAGTATTTCCACCCAAAGCTTATTCCTACACCATCTAAGGTAAGTTTTATGGTATTTAAATGTTATTTAAGGTACTTGAAAAGTTGAAACACATGGATTGTAGAAGATATAGGAAATGGGTCATGAGTGAGTAAATAGTGTCATTGTTGAGTAGTGAATTGGGGTGAATTATCAATATTGGTATGTTGTGATTGTAAGTATGTTATGAACGACATATAGAACATGGAATAAGTGTTATATGTGAGAAAAATGCAATAATGAACTATGACCATGATTATGGAGAAATTGGAGTGAAATGTGGGTAATGTAGATGAATGATGATTGTTGTTTGCGATACTGTGAATGTTGTCATGGATGTTGGGAGTTGATATATGATATGCGAAAAAGTTGTATAAACATAGGAAATGCTGCTTGATTCTGTTTATCTTTAGTAAGTACGTTTAAGTAATTGATTAGCTAATGCTCATGCGACTTCTCATGAAGGTAGAAACGTGGGCATAAAAGGGAGCAAGCAAGCGATAGATTAGTTAAACGAAAAAGGTATGTAAGGCTAATCCTTTCCTTCTAAGGCATGAATCTTCTTAATTCTCCATGATCATTCTACACGGTGGAGACTATGAGTCCATGAATATACAAAGCTACATACGCACATGATTAAGAAAGGAAATACGATACGAGCATGATAGTGATGATGATGATGAATATAAGTATGCGTAATCCTTGTGAAAAATACGATGTCCATGAAACTAATAATTCTGAGTGTGGTTTCGTTGATGCTTCTCTTTGCGTACACTCACCTTAAATTGTTAGTTCCTTCAAGGTGAGATATGATGTTGATGATTACTCCATAATATAATCGGGGGCTCACGACCTTATGTCACCCCGACATAGCCATAATTTCCTCCAAATTCTAGTGTATGTTATTAATGATAAATGTATAATGATGCTAAGTCAGGATACATCTATCAGATGATCAATAATGTAAGTTTATAACCTACCTATGCTATGTATGAAAGGGTTGAGTTACGATGGGTATATGATGATAGGATTAAACCGTGCCTAGATGTCCGGACATGTCACCGCTAATGCGGGCTGCTATGAATACACCATGGTTAAATGGTCGGGTATGTCACCGTTAAGACGAGATGCTATGTATACACCGTTCCTAGAAGGCCGGACAAGATCACCACTAGTGGGCGGCATATGATGGTTACCCGGACGCGGGTTAACGATGAGGATTATGATGTGATGATATATGCACTATGATGACATATGTACTATGTTTATATAAATATACGATATATGTATGAGATGTATTCACCTATGAAACTCATGCAGGTTATACCTTCCTCTTAAGGCTCATGATTCTTCTAGTATGTTTACTTCATTTTTGTCATACATACTCAGTACAATGTTCGTACTGACGTCCATTTTCTTTGGACGTTGTGTTCATGGCCGCAGGTAGACAGGGAGGTGAGCATGATCCAGACTTGTAGGAGCTGTCAGCTGACTTGAGAGCACTCCATTGTTCTGGAGGTGCTACTTGGTTTATTCTTTTGTGTATATATATATATATATATATATATATATATGTATTTTGGGCACGACAGGGTCTTGTCCCGTCCATATGTCTAGTACTCTAGTAGAGGCTCATAGATACGCATGTGTGGGTAGTATGGTGTCACGATGCTACGATTGTGTATATATTATTATTTTGATAGCCGAAGGGCTTATGTATATAAAATTATTTATGTTTTCTGAATGAAAAATGGTTGTCTTATGATTATGAATATATGAGTGGTAAATAATTGTACAATGACTATGACGAGTAAGGAAATGAGTAGTGGTCGGCGGTTAGCCCCGGGTACCCATCATGGCCCCTAGTCGGGTCGTGACACTTAGGGCCACATTTGTTCAAGGATTGTTTGACTGCTTCATTGCAAGATGGGATGGATATTTCCCGCATTCAAGCCCATGCTCAGAATTTAGAAGGACAACAACATCCGCAAAGGGGTGATCGTAATATTGATAGAGGGAAAAGCAAGAGGGCCAGATATATGGGGGCAGGTAGTGATTATAGAGGGGGATTAAGGCAGAAATATCCTAGACATTCAGGCCAATCGGCGACTAGTGTGCCTCCTCGATTTGCAGGTAGGAGGTTTGATCGCTCTTTTCGTTCAGAATAGGGTCAGAGTTTGAGAACTTCAGGTTCTCAGTTTAGGGGAGATTATAGCCAGAGGAGACCCCCAGTACCGCGATACAGCAAGTGCGGTAGACTACATTCCGGAAAGTGTCGCCAAGGTTCAGACGCTTGCTATGCCTGTGGCCAGGTTGGGCACATGATGCGAGATTGCCCGTCGATGAGTGGTAGAGCTGGGGTTCATCCCACGGGATCAGCGGGTGGTCCTTCTTTAGTGCGTCCGGTAGGGTAGACTTTCCAGATTCCAGCAGGCCGAGGTAGAGGCAGAGGGGGAGCATCTACTTCAGGTGCCACTCGGCCCCGTATATATGCTTTAGCCGGACGACAGGATCTTAAGTCCTCCCCAGATATGGTTATAGGTACATTATCCGTATATTCCCATGATGTGTATGCATTGATAGATTCGGGTTCTACCCTATCTTATACTACACCGTATGTTGCTGGTCCTATTGGGGTGAAACCCGAGCCAATTAAACCTTTTGAGGTATCAACTCCGGTTGGTGATCCCGTGGCAGCTAGACGAGTGTACAAAAATTGTATAATTGTGATATGCGACCGGCAGACTAAAACTGATTTAGTTGAGCTGGAAATGTTAGATTTTGATGTGATTATAGGTATGGATTGGTTGGCCTCATGTTATGCTAATGTTGATTTCCGAATGAAGGTAGTTCGATTTCAATTTCCAGGAGAGCCCGTGCATGAATGGATGGTTAATACAGCATCTCTAAGAGGTAGGTTTATTACCTACCTTAAGGCAAGAAATATGATAGCTAAGGGCTATATTTATCACTTAGTCCGAGTTCACGACACCGAAGCAGAGTCGCCAACTTTCCAATCTGTTCCGGTAGTGAGTGAATTCCGAGATGTATTTCCAGATGAACTTCCAGGCCTTCCTTTGGAAAGAGAGATTGATTTCGCTATTGATGTATTGCCGGACACCAAGCCTATTTCTATTCCTCCTTACCGAATGGCTCTAGCAGAATTGAAAGAATTAAAGGCACAGTTGAAAGATTTGCTTGAGAAGGGGTTTATTAGACCCAGATCATCACCGTGGGGAGCACCAGTCCTATTTGTGAGGAAGAAAGATGGTTCCCTACGGATGTGCATCGATTATAGGCAGTTGAATAAGGTGATGATAAAGAACAAATATCCTCTTTCGAGAATTGATGATTTATTTGATCAATCACAGGGTGCCAACTGGATTTCCAAAATAGACTTGAGGTCAGGTTATCACCAAGTGAGAGCGAAAGAAGAAGATATTCCCAAGACATCTTTCAGAACGATATATGGCCATTATGAATTTCGGGTGATGTCGTTTGGGTTAACCAATGCTCCGGCAGTGTTCATGAATTTGATGAATAACGTATTCAGGCATCTCTTGGATCTATTCGTAATAGTGTTCATTGACGACATTCTGGTATACTTTCGCACAGAACCAGAACATGCAGATCATTTACGAATTGTTCTTTACATTCTTCGAACTCGAGAATTGTATGCAAAATTTTCAGAGTGCGAGTTCTGGCTGAATTCTGTGACATTTTTGGGTCGTTATTTTAGATGATGGCATTCGAGTTGACACTCATAAAATTGAAGCTGTGAAGACTTGGCCAAGGCCTACGATGCCTACAGAAGTTCGTAGTTTTCTGGGATTGGCAGGGTACTATAGAAGGTTCGTAGAGGGATTTTCCTCTATTTCAGCCCCATCGACGAAATTAACCCAGAAGTTAGCTAAGTTTCAGTAGAATGATGCTTGTGAACGTAACTTCCAAGAGTTGAAGGACTGATTAACCTCAGCCCCAGTCTTGACACTCCCAGAAGGGCCGGATGGTTATGTTGTATATTGTGATGCTTCCGGCGTTGGGTTAGGATGTGTGTTAATGCAGCACGGTAAAGTCATCGCTTATGCTTCAAGGAAGCTGCAGAAACATGAAAAGAACTGCCCAACTCATGATCTTTAATTGGCTGCAGTTATTCACGCGTTAAAGATATGGAGACATTAGTTGTATGGTGTGCATGTTGATATCTATACAGATCACAAGAATCTTCAGTACATTTTCAAACAGAAGGAGTTGAATCTGCGGCAGAGGCAGCGGTTAGAATTATTGAAAGATTACGATGTGAGTATTTTATACCACCCCGGAAAGGCAAATGTAGTAGATGATGCGCTTAGCCGCCGATCAATAGGCAGCCTATGTGAAGTTCCTCCGGAAAGGAAAGAGTTGATTCATGAGCTCCACCAACTAGCTAATCTTGGAGTACGTGTGATTGATTCAGGTAGTGCAGGAATTGGTATTAATGATCCCACAGTCTCGTCCCTGAATATGGAAGTAAAAGAGCATCAATATGACAATCCTTAGTTGAGCCATTATAGAGACACACTTCATGAAAAAGAGAGGTCTCCATTTGAAACGTCTATGGATGGAATTCTTGGATACCGAGGAAGGCTATGTGTTCCGAATGTTACAGAATTACGCTGCCCGATTCTAGAAGAAGCTCATTATTCTCGGTATTCTATTCATACAGGTGCAACGAAGATGTATCATGATCTCAAGTTGATATATTGGTGGGATGGCATAAAGAGAGACATAGCAGAATTTGTAACTCAATGTCCAAATTGCCAGCAGGTGAAAATCGAAGATCAAAAGCCAGGAGGATTATTGCAAGCAATGGAAATCCCTACCTGGAAATGGGAAGTGATCAACATGGATTTTATTGTGGGGTTACCCCGTTCCCGAGGCAAGTATGTTTCTATATGGGTGATCGTGGACAGACTCACGAAAGCAGCTCATTTTCTTCCAGTCAGAACCACATACTCAGCGGAAGATTATGCAAGGTTGTATATTAAAGAGATTGTCCGACTCCATGGCATTCCGATATCCATTATAACAGATAGAGGATCGCAATTTACAACCAAGTTCTGGAAATCCTTCCAAGAAGGTCTAGGTACTCAATTAAGGCTTAGCACAGCATTTCATTCGCAAACTGATGGGCAAGCCAAACATACTATTCAGACCTTGGAAGATATGCTACGGGCATGTATGCTAGATTTTGGTGGAAGTTGAGATGACCATTTACCTCTAATCGAGTTTGCATACAACAATAGCTACCATTCCAGTATCCAAATGGCTCCGTATGAAGCTCTATATGGATGGAAGTGCAGATCTCCAGTTGGATGGTTTGAAATAGGAGAAGTACAGCTAATAGGCCCTGAGTTAATTCAAAAAGCAGTAGAAAAAGTCATGGTGATCCGAGATCGATTATTAACAGCCCAAAGTCGCCAGAAATCTTATGCGAACAACCGCCGGCGAGGCTTAGAATTTCAAGTTGATGAGTGGGTATTCTTAAAGATGTCACCAATGAAAGGTGTGATGAGGTTTTGTAAGAAAGGAAAGTTAAGTCCTTGATACATTAGACCCTATAAGATTATCCGCAAGGTGAGTCAAGTGGCTTATGAATTGGACTTACCTCCAGAACTTGAATCAGTCCATCCAGTTTTCCATGTCTCAATGCTCCGCAAGTGTGTTGGAGATCCTATGAGGATTGTCCCAATAGATGATGTTCAAGTGACAGAGAAGCTAGTATATGAAGAAGTTCCCATTGCCATATTAGACAGGCAGGTACGGAAACTTCGAAATAAGGAAGTGGCCTCAGTTAAAGTCTTATGGCGAAATAACAACCGAGAAGAAATGACTTGGGATGCAGAAGAGAGTATGAAATCCAAATACCCGCACTTATTTCAGGCTCTAGAAGAGATCCACGATGAAACATCAAGATTATGAGGTATGTATGCTTTCTTTTTATGCATATGGGTCGTGTGTGGCCCACTTATATTGCTATTATGTTGTAGCCCAGGGAGGCAATATTATTGTGGGCTATTGTGACAGGATGGTAGTACCATATTATAGGGGAAACTCTGGCGAAATTTTCGTAGAATTCCCGAGTGCTTAACATTCGAGGACGAATGTTCCAAAAAGAGGGGAAGAGTGTTACACCTTGGAAATTTCATGTCGTCGTGTAGTGAATGAACCAACGTGAACTTAAGGATGAAATGAAGCTCTTAAGACTATAAGACGGATATTAAGTAGTCCTAGAATGCATACGTTAAGATTTTGAAGCTATATGAACTGATGAAATAAGGAATGAAAAGGACAAGTGGGTATAAGTGGGGTTTAGGAAAGGTTTCGTAAATTATTGCGTTAAGAATTGTTTGGTAAAGCCTTGAGGGAGAGTTATAGGGATGTTTAGATCATTAATGAAGTATTAAACAAGTGTTAAGAAGGTTATATAACGATTGGAGATCAAACGAAACGACGAGGACAGCTTCGGAAAAAATGTGAGTTACACGACCACCTTATACGGACCGTGAAACTTTATACGGACAGTATAAGGGTCCGTATAACCCAACAACAACAATGTTTTCCATGGTGGTGAACCACGGACACTTATACGGACCGTATAATGTTATACGGACTGTATAAGTGGTCCGTATAATGCCCGACGGACTGATTAAGTTATAACTATAAATACATGTTCCCACTTTTATTTTCTCATTCTTTCCACTTCTCCACTTCTTTCCAAACTTCTAGACTATTCTATACACATCTTCAACATAAAATCAAAGGGAACCAAAGATCAAACGACAAAATCCAAGTGAAATCAGGCATATGGAAGCTTGCTAGGGTTATGGAAGTTATAAATTTCCTTTGGAATTGAAGCAAGGGTTTTCTGCAAGTGAAGCAACCTCAACCAAAACCCGTTCCTACACATTCAAAGGTGAGTTTTATGATTATTCCATGTTGTTTAAGGTGTTGAAAAGTTGAAACACTGGGATTATGGAAGAAGATGGAAAAAGGGGTTACAAAATATGGAATTTGTGGTAATTGTGGATAGTAGATTAATATGAATCATGAATATTGATATGATTGTGAATGTAATTACGTTATGAATGATGTTAAGAGTATAAGAGAAACATTAGATGAGAATGAATGTAACATTGTATTATGATTATGATTATGGATGACCTTGAGAGGAAATTGTAGGGATTGGATAATGATGAATTTGACTAAAGTCATTGATGATGATATTATAAATGTTATTATTGACGTTTGGGAGTTGATATATGATATGGAGAAAGTTGTAGAAACAAAGGAGATGCTGCTCAATTTTCTATAGCTTTAGTTCAAACACGCTTATGTTATCGATTATCTAATATGAGTATAAACTCTCTTGAAGGTAGAAACGTGAATATTGGAGAGGAACGTTTAAGCGATAGAGTGGCTAGATGAAAAGGTATGTAAGGCTAGCCCCTTCTTTCTAAGGCATGAATCTTATGATATGATATTTCCTCCTTCTTCATGACTTTCCTACATCCCGAAAATTATGAGTCAATCTTATTGAAGAGCTTCATATGAGATAAGAGATATGTTACGAGCATGATAATGATGAGACTAAGTCTAAAGAGTCTAAGACCGATGATACTATGTTTCTACAAAGCTAATGATTCTTATTATAATCCATTGATGTTGTTTATCGTATACACTCACCTTATATGCTAATTCCTTTAAGGTGAGGCAGAATGCTTATGAATACTCCATAATGAAATTGGGGGTTCACGACCTTACGTCACCCCGATAGATGTATAGTCTGTCTTGAGTCTTATGCATGATTTATGATAAGCATAAGATGATGATGTTACACCGTGCCTACATGGCCGGGCAGGCACTGCTAAGGCGGGCAGCGTATACACCATGTCTAGATGGCATGGGCAGACACCACTAGTGGGCGGCACGATATGGTACCCCGGACGCGGGAGGCCTGGACGCGGGCTAATGATTATCACACTGTACCTATATGGTCGGGCAGCTTATACATACATGCATACATGATATGATGATGATTATGAAGTAAGTTAGCATGAGTTATTTCAGTTTTAAGTGACAGTCAGTTACAGATCGCTCTTCACTCGATGTCTCCGTATTTTATTGATATATCATTATTGTTTATGCCTTACATACTCAGTAAAACATTCGTACTGCCGTCCATTTTCTTTGGACGCTGTGTTCATGCCCACAGGTCGACAGGGAGATGGTGCAGATCCATAGGAGCCATCAGCAGATTTACAGGAGCACTCCATTATTCCGGAGGTGCTATTTGGGTTATTGTTTTGTGTACATATACGTATTTTGGGTACGACGGAGTCCTGTCCCATCCATATGTCTAGTAATCTAGTAGAGGCTCGTAGATATGCATGTGTGGGTAGTATGGTCTCACGATGTTACTATTGTATATGTATTATTATTATTTCGATAGCCGAAGGGCTTATGTATATAAAAGTAATTATGTTTCCAATTGAAAAATGGCTTTCCTATGACTGAGTATATAATTAATGAATGTACGCTTAATGGGTATGATAAGTAGCAGAATGGGTGGTGCTCGGTGGTTAGCCCCGGGTACCCATCATGGCCCCTAGTCGGGTCGTGACACAATGCAAACCAATAAAGCAACAGTGAAGGTACATGTCACAAAGCCACAAGTCATATCAAGACTTGGATCAACTCAGCCATGAAATGAATTATACAAACCGTCTCAACCAACATAATAGTCTATGTGTTACGCCCCTCGTTTTCGTAGAGGTAAAACCTATGATTTCCTATTCGGGTATGCCTTTGGAATAGAGACTCGAGCTCGAGTTTGGAGCTAGAAAGTGCCTTACCCCGTGTACGAGTGTACCAGCAGATATTTCTGGCAATTTATAGAGTTAGAAGTTGAACGAGTCGAATCGACACAATCTGAACTGAATCCAAAAAATCTACAGAACACCAGTTATCGTCGAAGGGTCGTCGACATGTTCGACGGACCGTCGACGTTCGGTGTCGACAAGATCCTGCAGCCTTACATCTGCAGGCTCAGGTCGACGGAGCAAGTCTACGGTGGCCGTCGACCCGCTTGTCGAATCGGATTGTTGTAGCCTTTTTAGCTTCCAAGTATAAATAGGTGGTTAACGACCCTATTTCATATTTTCCTCCTTTCCAAATTATAAAAACCCTAATATATTCTCTCCCAATATTTTCCATCATATTAGTAAAGATTTGACATGACCCGGACCCCGTAAACCCGAGATGGTGAAGAAGGAGGTTGCTTCTAGGGTTTCTTCAAGGTTGTGAAACTTAGGGAGTTGAAGTTGAAGTGATTCTTGGGATATTTGACCCCTCAAGGCATGTAAATAATTTATACCCTTATATTTGAGTTAAGGTATAAAGAGTTTTAGTGATTCTAAGTAAAGAGGGGGTATTTGTGGGGGTGGTAAGTTGATTAAAGACATGATAGTGACTTAGGGTTATTTTAAGAGATGATTGGGAATGGATTTGATATATATATATATATATATGGTGTGGATATAGTTGTTAACATTGGATCGATTGAGAAGTTGAAGAGTTGTAAGCTTATAAGAAAAATATTTTCTACAAATCGTTAAGCTCTATATTCATCTAAAGGAGGTTAGTAAGTGACATAAATAGTCTAATTAAGCCCTATTGTATCTTAATTCTAGACTTGCAAGTTCAAGAGGTAAAAGTGGGACGATTGAGTATACTTCAAGGTATGTTAAGGCTATCCTTTCTTTCTTTTGGCATGATCCTATGATGTGATCCAACAAGTGAGTAAGCAAGCTTCCATATTACTCTACTCTTAGAAGTACTTCAGTTTTTGATGTTCATGTACCCCGTTCATGAGGGATCCTTCTGTTCATGGGTCCAGTCTTAGGTAGCCAGCTCTTCGCATACAATTTATTCATGCATTACATTCATTATATGTTTATGTACATTTACCCATGACTAGAAGGCGTTATATACGTGAATATTAGATATATGTATAGTATAAGAAGAGATATAGGCGTTATATACGCACATACATCAGGCGTTACATACGCACATATATCAGGCATTTTATACGCACACATATATAGATGCACGATAATCATTGATAGGTATTAGTATGCATATTATGTGCCCACAGAGGCATTATCAGTTGTACAGATTTATGCAGATTTTGGCAGATACTAGTTCATACAAGTACATGCAGTCAGTCATTTCAGTTTATGAGTTCTGATCTTATCCATGATTCTTATGTATATATGTTGTTCTTATGCCTTACATACTCGGTGCATTATCCGTACTGACTCCCCGTTGATCGGGGGGCTACGTTCATGCTGGCAGGTACAGGGAGACAGACAGGTGGTCCAGCTCAGTAGGACCTTTAGATCTAGCAGTAGTCAGTACGCTCCATTTGATCCGGAGCTGTAGTCAGTTTTGGTATGCCCCTTCTGAGGTATGTATACATATGGGTATGACGGGGCCTTGACCTATCCTTTCTATAGCTTTTATTCCAGTAGAGGTTTGTAGACAGTTGTATGTAGTAGTCAGATGATGTAGCCTTGTCGGCTTCTATTCTTTTGTGTACAGTATTTGTAGCAGCCTAGCTGGCTTGCACTGTTCTGCCGTATGTTATGTATATATATGCAGATTGTACAGAGTTCTGATGTTTCCCTCTTATGAGATCAGTTTATGCCATTTATGGGCCTTTGATATTAACATGTTTCAAATACGTGTTTAAAGGTGTTTGGTCGCTAGAGGTCAGGCACTCGTCACGACTCATCGGTTTGGGTCGTGACAGAAGTGGTATCAGAGCAATTTCGTCCTAGGGTTGTCTACAGACCGTGTCTGGTAGAGTCTTGCTTATGGGTGTGTTGTGCACCATACTTATAAGTAGGAGGCTACAGGACATTTAGGATGATGTCATTCTTTCTCTCTTAGATTGTGCGATAAAGCCTGTGTTAAGCGTTTGCTTTCTAATAAATTGTTCTGATTTCAGTGATGCCCCTCAAGAAAGCTACAATTGCCCAGAAGGGTAAGAGAATGGCCGGTAAGGCCACTAGCCCTACTCGACAGGCCACGAGGGCCCTGGATGAGATTCAGAGTGAGGGGCCGTCTGAGACATCGCATACCCTACCTCCAGCACCTGCCCCTGTTCCTCAGCCGAATGCAGAGGGCCAGGATGTACCGAATGCCATACGTTTGTTGACCAGATTAGTAGCCGCCTAGGCACAGTGGCAAGGAGTCAGTGTTGACCCAGCAAACAAGGCTAATAGTTCGAGGGTTAAGACTTTCCTTGGGTTAGGTCCTCCCGAGTTTTCTGTGGTAAAGCAAAATATGGACCTCCAGGATTTCATTGATGGTATGAAGAGGACCTCGAGGGTTATGCACGCGGATGAAGTTGAGTTGGTGGAGTTGGCTTCATATAGACTCCGGGATATTTTGATACAGTTGTACACCCCGTAGTTTCTGTACGTTGAGATTCGTTAGGTATTAGCTATTCAATTGCAGATATTGGAGTTATTGTCGAGAAGATGCAAGATCATAGGTGCTCGTGTTACGATTATAAGAGTCCGAGTTCGCGTAACAGGTTATAGGAGGATTGGAAAACCAGTAAACTAAGGAGATTGAGCTTCCGAAGCTTTGAAGGAAATTTGGGCAAGGTTTGGTACGGAAATTTTGGTCTAAATGGAAGAAAGAATATGTTTTAGTATATTAAGAGTTTTGAAGTGAAACAAAAGTCTAAAGTGAAGTTCGGGAAGTCTAGTTTCCAACGCAACAAACCGCTCCTCAATAGGATATCGGGTAAGGAGATATGGACATTACAAGTCGGGCTGGCAGACCAGGAAAATGGTCTGCGCGAACGCGCCAAGGAGTGGCACGAACGTGAAGAAGACCAAGGGCCAACACAGCGCGAACGCGCCACCACGAGGCGCGAACGCTCTGAGCAATTTTGAGGACCGGGTTCGGGATGAAGGTTGTATTATAAGAGTGTAATAATAATAGTATACATATGACATTTGGAGACCATATGGTGTAAAGCAGTTCGTACATTGCTTAGTGGAAGCCCTCGTTGCTGCAAGTTAAGTGGGGCCCACATACCGGAGTTTTATAAAGGAAATATGAAGGGATATATTAGTATTACATGGAAAGTTGATCAAGTCCTAAGAAGGACCCTTAAGCCAAATATGGGCATAGGCCTTCCAAAAGGACGATTTAAGGAAACATTTTCGGATGATGTGACTTGGAGGGGCCAAGACGATATTATAAGTTTGTAATTTGGAAGAACACCAAGCATGGAAGTTGTAGATAATTGAATTATCTTTCCAACCATAGGTCGTGGGTCCTCACACAACATCTGGATCAAGAGTTATGACCTTTTTACTGAACAAAGGTGCAGTCAGAAAAAAATAGCCAGCGCGAACGCGCTGAAGGAAAAATAAGTCGGTCCAGGCAGAACCTGAACCGTTCTATAAAAGGGGGAGGCCCCCTATTTTCAACCAAACACACCCAAAAACATCCCAACTTCTCTAGAAAATTCCCCAACCTTCCCACGCCCACTTGTTTAGCCCAAACCAGGTATAATTTCCAAATTTCGGTCCGGATAGCGTATAGTTGTTGCAGAATCATATAGCGGTGTGTTGTGGCCTAACATTAGGGTATAAAAGTGAAGATACAATAATATTAACGGGATAAAGGTATGGATCTCTTCCTATTTATATTGATACTGACTTTTTTACAAAGATAGAACGGTTAAATGGTTGTATAGTGAGTTGTTTAGTTATGGAAGTTGGAAAACAACATGTGGGTTGTTTTATGGAATAATTTGATATGGGAAATGATGTTATTGATTTTGGTAGTGTTATTGTTGTGTTGGTTGTTGAATTGAGAATTCGGGCTGGGCATATAAACAGGGGAGATGCTGCTCGATTTTCGGCAGAATATAAGATAGTTTGACTTGAAACTTGGAACAAGTGTGCGATGAAGAGGCTAACGTTAGTGTAAATCCTCTTAAATGTAGACTTGCGAGCTTGGACGCATAAGCGTAGCCAATAAAAGGTTGAACAGGTATATTAAGGCTCGTCCCTTTCTTTCAAAGGCATGATTCCTATGTTACTACTTCATAAATGTTTCCATATCTTTCTTGGTTTCAAAAGTTAAAAGCTTATGATTCCAAAGACATGACTCCTTTCCTGATGGTCCACAAATGTTTTTCCAAACTGCCCATATTTTCCAAACCAAAGGTCTATGATTATGTCACGACCCAACACCGTAGGCCGTGACTAGTGCCCGGGTTGGACACTCACACACACCTGTTATCTATAATCATCTACAGCTAGCATAGCAAGAACTTATTTATATATAAAGGCAAGACGTTATTCTAAAGCAGTCGTATATATGCATGTCAAAGCCACCTGTCTCCTGAGGAGTTACGACTTTCAACAGTTTATATCGCACATAAGCCGGTAAGGCTGTCATATATAGGGGAACGTCCCAGTAATATATAAGCCGACAAGGCTACCATTATACACAGCTCCCACAACAAATATATATATCTACACAAGCCGACAAAGCTGCCACTACACATGGGTACGCCCCCAAACATAAGTCATGTCCACACAACGAAACAACAACTCTATACAGACCCACACATATGTCTACAGACCTCTAAGAGTACCAACAGTATCATATGACGGGACAGGGCCCCGCCGTACCCTGAACAAACACATATATATACAACAAAGAGGATCTATACCACAAAGCTAGGCTCCGAAACAAAGGAGCACTTCAAAACAGCTGAATAGATATCCTAGGCTGGCGGATCTCCGAAACGAGCGTCTGTACCTGCGGGCATGAAACGCAGCCCCTCGAAGAAAGGGGGTCAGTACGGAATATGTACTGAGCATGTAAAGCATGAAGTATAGTAAATAGGATTATACTGAGACAAGGAGTGTAGGACCCAGTGCAACAACCAGAAAACCATAAGACTTACCTTTGAACATAAATCATATGTGTCAACATCATAACCATATCATTATAGGGTTTAGTAATCATGGCTAAATAATCATTCTGTATATAACATATATAACGTGTCCCGGCCCTCTAGCGAGGGGCTCGGTAAGTAAAATCATTATATACATGTACATATAACATGTCCCGGCCCTCTAGTGAGGGACTCGGTGAATAATGATCATATGCCATCCTGGCCACCATCCCCATATCCTCATGTCATCATATCATATATATATATATATATATATATATATATATATATATATATATATATATAACATGTCCCGGCCCTCTAGTGAGGGACTCGGTGAATAATGCAGTGAATATGCGCATGAAAACATGTCCTGCCCCGGGACTCAGTGAAGGATGTAACGGTAAGCACGAGCAGAGTAATAAGCAACCACATACATACAAATCATCTTTTGGGACTCAATGGATAAGTAAACTAATCAGCTCTCAAGCATCAGGATAATAATCATATTAAGTTCTTCCTAAATGTCATTACGAACTATAACAAGGAACATATACATGTATCAAATTAACATGAGATAGCTTATGAAAGTCAAGGACACCTCTAATCATGGAATTCGTTAAGAATAGAAACTTCTATATATCATATATTTGTCAATCATATAATAGACTCGAGGCAATAGCTCGACCATCTTGAAAGTTTCAACATCAAGAACGAATAAAAATTTAGGATCATGCTTGGAACTGGAGAGTAGAATTTCCCCAAGGCTCATATCATATCTCACTTACATCTAGGACATGCCAAAAGAAAGAAGGGATAGGCTTTACATACCTTTAGCGTTTAGTCGTAATACAACTCGTACACGCTGCCCGATAGTACTTTATCCTATATTAAGATATCAAAAACTACGATTAGGCTACGAGGGAATTCAATACGTATTCTAACGTTAATAACCCCTTTTAAACAATTAGACGACGTTTCGTTCGTATTCAACCCGACTAATACCATTAAGCCAATATCATTAGTCATGTATTCAAGTATCAACCCGAGAACATTTAAACATGACTCGAGGGAACTCCGGACAACCCGTACATTATTCAAAACAGCCCGACCAACATACCATACAACTCGCAATTTTCCCACTTTAACCAAGACAACAACAACACGTTTAGCAACATTGTTTATATAATCACAATAAACTATATTAACGACATACTAACTTCTACAACAGCCCATAACGACTTCAACTCCAGTTTTTAACCATCAATATCCTCATTCTTATTTTAGAACCCATGACAATAACAATCGACATTTAAAATAAATTAACTCATCCTTTTTCCTAAAACAGTCCACGGCTTGGACTGTTTTTCTACTTCAACATATCCCATTTCTTTTACACCTCAAACTCGCACATTCACGACGCATCAAATGCACCACAAAGTCCATAACAACAACAACTAAAGCATCAATTAAATCAGTCCACTAATTCTTTTAAACCAGCCCCTACACGGCCTCAACATAATCACACACAACTTCAACAACAACAATTCAATACCAACGTGCACAATTTTATACACTCAATTTACATTTATACATATTCACAATACGTCCAAACTCATTCTAAATGTAAAAGAAATGATCAATTCTTACCTTGAATACTTGGCTCCAATTTGTGTCTTAAATCTTTATACTTATTCTTGCTTCTCCACCAACTACTACACGTTGTTATATGCCTTGAACACCAACAATTAGCTTAAGTATTTTAACTCTTACTTATGTCCTCTCCAAAGATCACCCTCTCGGCCAACAATGGCTATGGCCGAGAGCCTTCCTTCTCCTCCATTTCCATCTCCCTTCCTTTGCCTTAAATTTTTTATCAAGCAATAAAAATGGAGCTTTCTCCTTCAACCATAAATCTGGCCGAAAGCAGCCATGGGTACATTTTCTTGTTCTTGAAACTTATTAGCAACAATGGATATGAAGATGACCATTTCCTACTATACTTGGTCATATATATATGGTTTCCTATCATGTTACACGTACTCCCTCATTTGTTGACTCACCATTGCACCTTTTTTTTCTGATTTTATTATTATTATTATTATTATTATTCGGGTGGGGCCCACACGCCTAATTAGGCTAATTAGAGAAGTAATTAAATTTTAATCCCACTTAATAATCTAGTCATGGTTAGTTAATCCCTAATTTCCAATAACATTTCTATACCAAATAAAATTTATAGGCGACTTGTGTATTGAAACAAAAATCGGAAGTTAAAAGTCTCTACCTCGTGCCCTAAAATAGTCTTGTCTTTAACTTGTCGCTTTTAGCTTAAAATATCCCAATGTATAAAAATACGGGATATAACATCCTTCCCCCCTTTAGAACATTCATCCTCGAATGTTAAATTTATCCTATTGGGTTCTATAAGAGTCTTGGGAAAGGTTCTCTTTATGCCAACATATAGATTGATCAGACAATTAACACAACTAAGCAAGGGGGTTTAGGTTACCTGTAGGCGTAGGAAACAAGTGAGGATATTTCTTCCTCATCTCCTCTTCAGCTTCCCAAGTCATCTCCTCCCTGTTATTGTTTCGCCACAATACTTAAACAAAGGCCACGTCTTTGGTTCGCAACCTTCTGATCTGTTGATCAAGTATGGCTATAGGCTGCTCTTCGTAGGATAAATCCTCTGTTACCTGGATATCATCTGCAGGAAACACCCTGGAAGGATCGCCTATATACTTGCGAAGCATTGACACATGGAAGACCGGATGTACTGCTTTCAAATCAGCTGGTAGGTCTAACTCGTAGGAAACTTGGCCTACTTTACGGATAACCTGATAAGGCCCAATGTATCTCGGGCTCAACTTCCCTTTCCTGCCGAATCTCATAACACCCTTCGTGGGTGACACCTTCAAGAACACCCAGTCACCAATCTGAAATTCCAAGTGTCGACGTTGATTATCTGCATATGATTTTTGTCGACTCTGGGCTGCCAGTAATCTCTCCTGAATAAGCTTCACCTTATCGACAGTTTACTGAACCATAGCTGGGCCTATCAACTTAGTCTCACCAATGTCAAACCAACCTATCGGTGATCTGTACCTTCTGTTGAAGTGTTACTCTTTCTCTTGTCTGCATACTGTCACTGATTGATTCAGAATTGTACTCATGGTGCACTTAGCTATGACTCGACTCTTTTCCTTTTTCCATAGTTACTCCCCTAAGGGATATCGTTCCCTAATGTATCCAAAACATCGTAACCATATTGTTATTTCTGAATCCACTCTTCTTATCAAGTACTCACTTGGTCTCATTCTTAACATACAAATATACGTAGATTGCATAACTATTTTTGTACAATTTGTATGAGATGTATCTAATCTTAGTCAGAATCTTCCCTTTTCTTGGTTCATTCTGTTTTACATATCCATACTAAAACTCGTTCGTAGCCTTTCTTGTCATACTCCTTTCCTTTCCCTTCCCCTTGCTACTTATGTGTCACAATATCATTAGCCAATAACTCCGTTGCCAACATCTTAACCCCTAACCCAGTATAGCCGTTGCTATCTTAGTTACTCGTTACCATTATCTTGTCGCATTCTCCCTTTTTTATAAGCATATACTTCCTAATGTCATATTATCCAACATCCTTGCAAATATTTCCCAGCACTGTCTCAAATACCACCTTGACTACTATTCATTTATCGCTGGCTTCCAGATATTACCAACTTGTTCCAGCATGGGATCTCACTTGAAATCTAAGTATTCACATTAAACGTGTTGTAGTGACAGCTGATTTTATCCTACACTTGCATTTCTCTCGTTCGCTCCCCCCCTTTAGGGTGTACCCACATCATTATCTATTTATATTCTACTCTATGTCCCCATTTCCAATTTTTATGTTCACATGATTCTTTTCCAATACATTTTGTATATTGCACCATATCCATGTCTTCCTCTATATCATCTATAATTCAGATTACCCATGTGTGGAATTCCAACACAATCACGAGGCGATGAAAACTCTTGATATATAGTACAAAATCTTATCTGACGGTTGGTAGTCGAGTAATGTAATTAATGTGGCAATTTGTCCGAAGCCACATTCCATTCATCCCAATCAGTAATTAGGTAATGCTTATATTTGTTTCAAATCCTCCATTCAATAACACTTATGTTTTAGTGATAAGTGTCTCAATCTTTCTCATAACACTATCTTTATCCCAACGGATATCGTCTGTTCCTTCCTTACTAATGGCGCCCTATTGCTAGCTTTGCTTCTTTATCTTGCTTACCTATTTGTCTGTCCTGTGTACTTTCCATCTTCTGCTGAATTATTTATTCAGCACTCACCTCTTCTTTTCCTTATTAGTTGTGTTGCTATATCTCCTGGTACTTTTTCGTCAAGCTTGTCTGGTACCATACATTTCTTGCGCGTCATTATTGAAACCCATCCTCATTTTGAATTTGTTGAGGTCTATAATACGTCAGCTATCATCGTTAACCACTCCCTTGGCATCAATACATCAGTTGTTTTGCAAATCCACAATCCTTGTCCTTTATGGATTTTCCCCGTTCCCTAGGTGCAATCACATATACATAGTACTCCTTTATGCCTCAAGCTCTTTCATTCTTGTTATATACTTCTAGCTTACTCAAAATCATATCAAGTTCGTCTCAATAGTGGTCTTGTCTTATTACCTTCACGTCGTATTACATCTTAAGTTCATAGCTATGTATTCCCCTTTTGTCCTATACTCATACTCAATTAGTTACGTCTGCCATGGGTGCTTCCTTTAGTATCCCTTCCATTTTTTTCCCAGTCTATGTCCATCTTTTATATTGTGCGCGAGAAATCTCATGGTGCCTCTACATCCCTCGGAAAACACTACTTTTACATAATCCCTCTTTCGTTTTCAAAATATATTCTGTTCATTTCTATTTGTCCTTATCATGCCAGTCATTCCCGGCATTCATTCTGTCTCGTTGCTCATCTTTCTTTTAGGTTGGTCTTTCACAGTTCTATCACTTGTATTACTCGTTTTCCAAGCTATACATGTCATAACGCATCGCTATACTGAAATCCGACTAGCTTTCTTCTTGTCTCCCTCTTTCTATTAACTCCTTCTCTTCCTGCGCTCGCTTTCAATTTCGTTACCATTTGATCTCTATTCTAAACTTTTCCTATAGAACTTGTAAGTATTTCTTATTCGTTCTATCTTTGCTTTTCCGTCTCGCACTAATCGCATCATATCCTCCAGTTACTTCCTTGCTAGGATTTACTCATTTCTATGACAATCCTTATGGTATTCACATTACATCATGTTCATAATCCATTCTGTAACGTAATACTTCTTAATCTCATTCACGATTCTTACTATGTTTTAATTACACTCTGTGGACTAGGTGTACTTAACCCTTCGCCCTTTCTGGTCAATCCTATCCTTAATACCTCACAAGCTGTCTTATCAATACCTTCATGATTTGGTATAACTCTTCCTCTTCTATACTTTTGTCTCAATCATACTACTATTCCTTTCAACTGTAAACTCATCGGAACCTATCCCCACTTATCGATTCAACCGATACCTCAATAAAATGTTCTGTTACGAGTTGCCACCTTTTTCTAAATTATCCCTCAGTATCACAAGCCCTTCCAAATCATCCTAGCATTTCACCAACAACATATGAAATACATGATCCTAGACAGCCCTCAAGTTTAAGTTTTCCTTCCACAAATTCCATCTCACATTAGTTGGTTAAGAACTAATAAAATGTTACTATGAAACATTCTCCAATCACCACCAGAAGAAAACTACAATCCAACAAGCATCACAGAACTTCTTAGTGCCTGATTCACATAGTTTACCTCCAGGTTTATTCTTGCGTCGTGAGCGAATCATTTAGTTCATAAACTACTTGCTGTATGTTTTGTACTTTTCAATAAAAGTGAAACTTAATCGCTGGACGTTTTTACCCTTCAACATGAGCTTTTCTAAGGCAAAACGTGGTTGGAAAGTATTCTGGTCCATCCAATGAATTCCAAACTTTGCTGCTCATATAAAATTTTTCAAATAACAATGGTGTCTCTTACGGATGACATGGAGGGTACCTCTTAAAGCTTTAATGCAACATATTAAATTTACCTCATCGGTATCGAATTTCAGGACATTTTATGAACTTATATCTCATTCTCTTCTTTTTCCTATTTCTGGGAAAATTTGGGCAGAGTTTCCTCTGTATTTCTCACTATTCCAAAACCTGCACGCAGGAAATACCAACAGTGCCTCACGGGGCCACATATATATGCACATATCATATCGTATCATAGCCACACAGGGCTCCCATCTCCAAGTAAAAGTTACATAGATGTCGGGACTTACCTGTCATATCGCACCTCAGGGCGTACCTGATCCTTTAACGACCTGTCCTGTTATATCTTCTTATCTATCTTCTCTTTCATCCTTCAACTTTATATTTCAATCGTATTTCAATATTCTTACCTTATCCGACATACCTCCTTCACACCATTGCTTACCTGCGTGCTGTGTAGCTTTCAATGTCATCGGTCGTTTTCATCTGTCGATGTCATTCTTCAGCTGAAATCAGATGTTAGTATAAGGGATTTCATTTCCTATGACTGGGCTCTATCGCACGATCTTAGATTTGAAATAAAGGTAACATCCTAAATGTCCTGTAGTTTCCTGTTTATAGATGTGGTGCACAACACATCGATAAACAAGACTCTACTAGACACGGTCTGTAGACACTCCGAGGATGAACCGCTCTGATACCACTTTTGTCACGACCCAACCCCGTAGGCCATGACTAGTGCCCGAGTTGGACACTCACACACACCTGTTATCTATAATGATCTACAGCTAGCATAGCAAGAACTTATTTATATATAAAGGCAAGATGTTATTCTAAAGCTGTCGTATATATGCATGTCAAAGCCACCTGTCTCCTGAGGAGTTACGACTTTCAACAGTTTATATCACACATAAGCCGGTAAGGCTATCATATATAGGGGAACGTCCCAGTAATATATAAGCCGACAAGGCTACCATTATACACAGCTCCCACAACAAATATATATATCTACGCAAGCCGACAAGGCTGCCACTACACATGGGTACGCCCCCAAACATAAGTCATGTCCACACAACGAAACAGCAACTCTATACAGACCCACACATATGTCTACAGACCTCTAAGAGTACCAACAGTATCATATGACGAGATAGGGCCCCGCCGTACCCTGAACAAACACATATATATACAACAAATCTATACCACAAAGCTAGGCTCCGAAACAAAGGTGCACTTCAAAACAGCTGAATAGATATCCTAGGCTGGCGGATCTCCAAAACGAGCGTCTGTACCTGGGGGCATGAAACGCAGCCCCCCGAAGAAAGGGGGTCAGTACGGAATATGTACTGAGCATGTAAAGCATGAAGTATAGTAAATAGGATTATACTGAGACAAGGAGTGTAGGACCCAGTGCAACAACCAGAAAACCATAAGACTTACCTTTGAACATAAATCATATGTGTCAACATCATAACCATATCATTATAGGGTTTAGTAAGTAAAATCATTATATACATGTACATATAACGTGTCCCGGCCCTCTAGTGAGGGACTCGGTGAATAATGATCATATGCCATCCTGGCCACCATCCCCATATCCTCATGTCATCATATATATATATATATATATATATATATATATATATATATAACGTGTAACGGTAAGCACGAGCAGAGTAATAAGCAACCACATACATACAAATCATCTTTTGGGACTCAATGGATATGTAAACTAATCAGCTCTCAAGCATCAGGATAATAATCATATTAAGTTCTTCCTAAATATCATTACGAACTATAACAAGGAACATTTCAGGGATCATATACATGTATCAAATTAACATGAGATAGCTTATGAAAGTCAAGGACACCTCTAATCATGGAATTCTTTAAGAATAGAAACTTCTATATATCATATATTAGTCAATCATATAATAGACTCGAGGCAATAGCTCGACCATCTTGAAAGTTTCAACATCAAGAACGAATAAAAATTTAGGATCATGCTTGGAACTAGAAAGTAGAATTTCCCCAAGGCTCATATCATATCTCACTTACATCTAGGACATGCCAAAAGAAAGAAGAGATAGGCTTTACATACCTTTAGCGTTTAGTCGTAATACAACTCGTACAGGCTGCCCGATAGTACTTTATCCTATATTAAGATATCAAAAACTACGATTAGGCTACGAGGGAATTCAATACGTATTCTAACGTTAATAACCCATTTTAAACAATTAGACGACCTTTCGTTCGTATTCAACCCGACTAATACCATTAAGCCAATATCATTAGTCATGTATTCAAGTATCAACCCGAGAACATTTAAACATGACTCGAGGGAACTCCGGAAAACCCGTACATTATTCAAAACAGCCCGACCAACATACCATACAACTCGCAATTTTCCCACTTTAACCAAGACAACAACAACACGTTTAGCAACATTGTTTATATAATCACAAGAAACTATATTAACGACATACTAACTTCTACAACAGCCCGTAACGAATTCAACTCCAGTTTTTAACCATCAATATCCTCATTCTTATTTTAGAACCCATGACAACAACAATCGACATTTAAAATAAATTAACTCATCCTTTTTCCTAAAACAGTCCACGGCTTGGACTGTTTTTCTACTTCAACATATCCCATTTCTTTTACACCTCAAACTCGCACATTCACGACGCATCCAATGCACCACAACGTCCATAACAACAACAACTAAAGCATCAATTAAATCAGTCCACTAATTCTCCTAAACCAGCCCCTACACGGCCTCAACATAATCACACACAACTTCAACAACAACAATTCAATACCAACGTGCACAATTTTATACACTCAATTTACATTTATACGTATTCACAATACATCCAAACTCATTCTAAATGTAAAAGAAATGATCAATTCTAACCTTGAATACTTGGCTCCAATTTGTGTCTTAAATCTTTATACTTATTCTTGCTTCTCCACCAACTACTACACGTTGTTATATGCCTTGAACACCAACAATTAGCTTAAGGATTTTAACTCCTACTTATGTCCTCTCCAAAGCTCACCCTCTCGGCCAACAATGGCTATGGCCGAGAGCCTTCCTTCTCCTCCATTTCCATCTCCCTTCCTTTGCCTTAAAATTTTTATCAAGCAATAAAAATGGAGCTTTCTCCTTCAACCATAAATCTGGCCGAAAGCAGCCATGGGTACATTTTCTTGTTCTTGAAACTTATTAGCTACAATGGATATGAAGATGACCATTTCCCACTATACTTGGTCATATATATATGGTTTCCTATCATGTTACACGTACTCCCTCATTTGTTGACTCACCATTGCACCTTTTATTATTATTTTTTTCTGATTTTATTATTATTATTATTATTATTATTATTATTATTCGGGTGGGGCCCACACACCTAATTAGGCTAATTAGTGAAGTAATTAAATTTTAATCCCACTTAATAATCTAGTCATGGTTTGTTAATCCCTAATTTCCAATAACATTTCTATGCCAAATAAAATTTATAGGCGACTTGTGTATTGAAACAAAAATCGGAAGTTAAAAGTCTCTACCTCGTGCCCTAAAATAGTCTTGTCTTTAACTTGTCGCGTTTAGCTTAAAATATCCCAATGTATAAAAATACGGGATATAACAGATTACGCGGGCTCTTACGATAACAACGATGAACATGTTTTCACAACGATGATCGTGATATCAAAGATGGGAACATTTTCTATCATGTTATGATGATGATGATTTTATGGTTACACTGATAACGATGATTTGATGTTCAAGTGTTCCAAGCCCTTGGTTTCTATGTGAATATGAGAATGATGAACCATTTCTTGACCCGCGATTTTATTCATTGAATTGACGCCTTATGAGATTTATGATCTTATTCTATGTTTTCTCTTGATGTTATTCTTCATTAATAGTCTCACCTTATGATAAATTGTTCCTTCAAGGTGAGACAAAGCGATGATGATTATTCCATAATATAATCAGAGATTACCGACCTTACGTCACTCCGATAGAGGCATAACTTTCCTTGGGCTCTCAAGCATGCTGCTTATATGATATATGTATATGATACATGAACATGATATATGTACATGATACATATATATGAATATGGGAAAGAGGGCCAGAGCGCTATAGACGTGTATCCACCTGATCAGTTGGTATTATATGACATGATATCATCCCGGACGAGGGATGCCCAGACGCGGGACATATGTGGCTAAATGGATCGGAGCCGACGCCTCGGCAACATGATATGTTCTATTTTCTGTATACATGAACAAGAAATGTTTTTCAAAGAAAGCTAAGCATGCATGGCATCCGCCCTAAGAGGCACTCACACGTACAGGTTACTCTTTTGTCTCACGATATGCTCTATATTTTCATTCTACTATTATTCATACTTTACATCCCTTACTATGTTACTATTCATGCCTTACATACACGGTACATTATTCGTACTGACGTCCCTTCTTGTGGACACTGCGTTCATGCCCGCAGGACCAGGTAGCCATTCAGACGATTCACAACAGTAGGACCTCTCCTCAGCAGCAGTCAGTATGCTCCATTGATCCGGAGCTACACCCCTTCTAGTGTTCTATTCGGCAACGTACATATATGGGTACGGCAGGGCCTTGTCCTGTCATTTCTACAGTTTTCACTCCATAGAGACGTAGACAGTGATATGTAGTCGTGATATTATGCAGCCTCGTCGGCGTGTATCTTGTTGTACAGTATATATGTGTGGTGGCCAAATCGGCTCACGCTGTTATCCTCAGTGTTTATGTTTATATGTATGTGTTGGCCGTGAGTTCCCGGTACGGTGTCTTTTATGTTGATTGTTCGGGAGACAGTATAGCACAGTTACAGGTTGTATATGGGCCCAGGATAGCCAGTGAGAAATAAATGCAAGCACATGAGTGCTTGGCCAGTAGGGGTCGGGCACTTGTTACGGCCCATCGGTTTGGCTTATGACAACAGTGGTATCGGACATGGGAGTTATCTAGGGGAGAGAATTCCCCTCCAGCCGTGTGGCGAGAGTTCTCAGATGCTTTTCTCCGCCATTATCTACCTCCAGAGGTCCGACGGGCCCGAGCAGATAGGTTCCTACGTATTGAGCAGGGTAGTATGAATGTGCAAGAGTATTGTGTAAACTTCTATTCCTTGGCTAGATATTCCCTAGCCATGGTGGCTGAGATGGAGGATAGAGTTCATCGCTTTGTGGCCGGTCTAGGGTCATACTTGATAGATGAGTGCACGACTGCTGCACTACAGCCAGGCATGGATATCTTCCGTATATAGGCGTATGCACAGAATTTGGAGGATCGTAAAAGCCAGCGGAGGATAGAGCATGAGCGTGACCGGAGCCATGGTATGAGTGCTAGATCTTTTGATATGGTTGGTGAGTTCAGGGGAAGACAGAGGCAACAACATTCCAGATATTCTTATCAGCCGGCAGGGAGTGCACCTCCGCAGTTTCCAAGTCCGAGGTTTGACCGGTCTTCTTATTCCGGAGCGGGGTAGAGTTCTAGAGCATCAGACTATCAGTACCGACCATAGTCAGGTCAGATGAGGCCCCTTTTGCCCCATGTAGCCAGTGTGGCAAGTTACATGTAAGTTAGTGTCGGTTCGATTCAGATGGTTGTTGCACTTGTGGGCAGTTAAGCTACAGGATGAGGGAGTGCCTGATGGGGGTTAGTACAGGTATGGTTCAGCCTACAGGGTCTGTGGCTAGCTCTTCTTCTGCTGTGCGCCCTTCAAGGAAAGTTTTTCAGACGCCAGCAGGGCGAGGTAGGGGGAAGAGTAGAGCATCCAGCTCGAGCGGTCCTCAGTACCGCGTGTATGCATTGGCTAGTAAGTAAGACCGCGAGATGTCTCCTGATGTTGTTATAGGTATATTATCAGTTTCATCCCATGATGTTTATGGACTGATTGATCCAGGTTCCACTTTATCGTATGTTACACCTTTTGTTGCCGGCAAGTTTGGGATAGAGCCTGAGTTGATTAAACCTTTTGAGGTGTCTACACCAGTTGGTGATCCGGTTATAGCTAGGCGAGTATACCGAGACTGTGTTGTTATAGTTTGTGACTGCCATACCGTATCTGATTGAGTTAGATATGATTGATTTTGATGTTATTATGGGCATGGACTGGTTAGCTTCTTGTTATGCTAACGTTGATTGTAGAGCAAAGATGGTTCGATTTTAGTTTCCAGGTGAGCCAGTCCTAGTGTGGAAAGGCAATACTGCTTCGCCTAGGGGTAGGTTTGTTTCCTACCTTAAGGCAGAAAGAATGATCAGAAAAGGGTATATTTTTCACCTTGTTCGAGTTCAAGATGTACAAGCAGAGTCGCCGACTCTTCAGTCTGTTCCTGTGGTTAATGAGTTCCCAGAAGTATTTCCAGATGAGCTTCCAGGCATTCCCCCCTAGAGGGAGATTCATTTTTCTATTGACCTATTGCCAGACAATCAGCCAATATCTATCCCTCCTTATAGGATGGCACCTGCGGAGTTGAAAGAATTACAGGAGCAATTGAAAGATCTGCTCAAGAAGGGCTTTATTAGACCTAGTATATCACCGTGGGGAGCGCTGATGTTATTTGTGAGTAAGAAGGATGGCTCTTTCCGAATGTGTATTGAATGTAGGCAATTGAATAGAGTGACTGTAAAGAATAAGTATTTACTCCAGAGGATCGATGATTTATTCGATCAGTTGCAAGGCGCTAAATATTTCTCGAAGATAGATTTGAGATCAAGATATCACCAGGTCAGGGTCAAGGAAGATGACATTTCGAAGACGACATTCCGGACTAGATATGGCCACTATGAGTTTCGTGTTATGTCGTTTGGGCTAACTAATTCCCCAGTTGTATTCACGAATTTGATGAATCGTGTATTCAGGCCCTTTCTAGGCTTGTTCGTGATTGTGTTCATAGATGATATTCTGGTTTATTCGCCGTCAGAGGCTGATCATGCAGAACATCTGCGGACAGTTCTTGGAATTCTTCGAGGTAAAAAGTGGTATGCCAAGTTTTCTAAGTGTGAGTTCTGGTTGAACTTTGTGGCTTTTCTGGGTCACATTATTTCGGAGGAAGGCATTAGAGTGAATGCCCAGAAGATTGAGGCTGTGAAGAATTGGCCAAGGCCCACGGCACCAACAGAGATACGTAGTTTCTTGGGCTTGGCAGGTTATTATAGAAGGTTTGTAGAGGGATTTTCCTCTCTTTCAGCCCCATTGACTAAATTGACTCAGAAATCAGCTAAGTTCCAATGGACAGATGCTTGTGACCAGATTTTTTAGACGTTGAAGGATAGGTTAACTTCAGCACCAGTTTTGACTTTTCCAGAGGGAGCAGATGGCTATGTGGTATATTGTGATGCTTCACGTGTTAGATTGGGTTGTGTGTTGATGCAGCACGGTAAAGTTGTTGCTTATGCTTCTAGACAGTTGAAGAAACACGATAAGAATTATCCAACCCATGATCTTGAGTTAGCAGCAGTGATTCATGCATTGAATATATGGAGGCACTACTTATATGGTGTCCATATTGATATCGATATTGATCATAAGAGTCTTCAGTACATCTTTAAGCAAAAGGACTTGAACTTGCGTCAGAGGCGATGGTTAGGGTGGTTAAAAGACTATGATGTGGATATTCTGTACCATCTCGGGAAGGCTAATGTAGTAGCCGATGCCCTCAGTCGTAAATCTATGGGTACCTTGTCATATGTGTTGCAAGAGAGAAAAAAAATGGTCCATGAGTATCATCGATTGGCTAGCCTCGGAGTTCGATTGGTAGATTCGCGGGATACAGGAGTTACTATTCAAGACACAGCGGTATCATCCTTGGTAGTAGAGATAAAGGCATATCAGTATGAGGATTCTATTTTAGTTCATTACTGAGATACAGCACCTCAGAAATAAAAGACACCTTTTGTGATCACAGGTGATGGAGTACTCAGGTATCGAGACAGATTATGTGTCCCTAATATTGCAAGGCTCCGTCAGCAGGTTATGGGAGAGGCACATTACTCCCGCTATTCTATTCATCCAGACTCAACGAAGAAGTACCATGATCTCAAGGAAGTTTATTAGCGGGATGGTATGAAGAGAGATATAGCAGAATTTGTCGCTCAGTGTCCAAATTATCAGCAGGTCAAGATAGAGCACCAGAAGCCTGGAGGTCTATTGCAGGCTATGTAGATTTTGACATTGACCTGGGAGGTAATTAATATGGACTTTATTACAAGGTTGCCCCGTACTCAGCGGAAGTGTGATTCGATATAGGTCATAGTTGATAGGCTCACAAAGTCAGCTCACTTTCTGCCTGTCAGAACTACTTATTCATCCGAGGATTATGCAAGGCTTTATCTTGAGGAGATTATACGACTTCATGGTATTCCTACAGCCATTATTTCAGATAGGAGAGCACAGTTCACAGCCAAATTCTGGAGGTCTTTTCAGCAAGGATTGGGGACTTAGGTGAGTCTTAGTTCTGCGTTTCACCCCCAGACAGATGGACAAGCGGAGCATACTATACTGACCCTTGAGGATATGCTTAGAGCTTGTGTACTTGACTTTCAAGGTAGTTGGGATGATCATTTTCCTCTTATCGAGTTTGCGTACAACAACAGTTATCATTCCAGTATTTAGATGGCTCCTTTTGAGGCCTTATATGGGCGGAAATGCAGATCGCCCTAGGATGGTTCGATGTCGTGGAAAACCAGTTAGTAGGCCCAGACTTAATTCAGCAAGTAGTTGATAAGGTGAAAGTGATTAGAGAGAGGTTGCTAACAACTCAGAGTCGATAGAAATCCTATGCGGATAATCGGCGATGTACGCTAGAGTTTGAGATAGGATATTGGGTGTTCCTGAAAGTTTCGCCTATGAAGGGAGTGATGAGGTTTGGCAAGAAAGGTAAGTTGAGCCCTCGATATATTGGGCCATATATGATCATTCTTATAGTGGGCACAGTGGCATATGAGCTAGAATTGCCTTCTGAGTTAGAGTCGGTACATCCAGTATTTCATGTATCTATGCTTCGTAAGTGTATCGGAGATCCTTGAAGAGTGGTACTAGTGGATGATATCCACATGATCGAGCAGTTATCATACGACAAAGTTCCAATGGCTATATTGGACAGATAGGTCCGTCGGCGGCGGACTAAGGATGTAGCCTCCGTTAAAGTCTTGTGGAGGAATAAGAATATTGAGGAAGTGACTTGGGAAGCGGAAGAGACAATGAAGACTGAGTACCCGCATTTGTTCCCAGCAGTATAGGAGGTCCAATCTGAGGCATCATCGCCCCCAAGTATTATTTCATTTCAGTTGTCGTGATTGGTCATGTGAGGCCATGGTATTGTATGTTATAATATGTGGCCCTGTGTGGCATTATTTTGGGTTGCAGCGTGAAGGATGGATTGGTATAAGTACAGGGGAAGCTCTGCCGAAATTTTTATAACTTAGGATTATTCAAACATTCGAGGATGAATGCTCCTAAGGGGGGAAGAATGTTACACCCTCGTTTTCGTAGAGGTAGAACCTATGATGTCCTAGTCGGGTATGCCCTTGGAATAGAGACCTGAGCTCGATTTTGGAGGTAGAAAGTGCCTTATCCCATGTACGAGAGTACTAGGTAGATATTCCTGGCAATTTATAGAGTTAGAAGTTGAACGAGTCGAATCGACACGATCTGAACTGAATCCGAAAAATCAACAGAACACCAGTCATCGTCGATGGGTCGTCGACATGTTCGACAGACCATCGATGTACAGCGTCGACAGGATCCTGCAGCCTTGCATCTACAGGCGCAGGTCGACGGAGCAAGTCCACGGAGGCCGTCGACCCGCTCGTCGAATTAGACCGCTGTAGCCTTTTTGGCTTCCAAGTATAAATAGGTGGTTCACGACCCTATTTCATATTTTACTCCTTTCAAAATTATAAAAACCCTAATATATTCTTTCCCACTATTTTCCATCATATTAGTAAAGATTTGACAAGACTCGGACCCCGTAAACCCGAGATGGTGAAGAAGGAGGTTGCTTCTAGAATTTCTTCAAGGTTGTGAAACTTAGAGAGTTGAAGTTGAAGTGATTCTTGAGATTTTTGACCCCTCAAGGTATGTAAATGATTTCTACCCTTATAGTTGAGTTGAGTATCAATAGTTTGAGTGATTCTAAGTAAAAAGGGGGTATTTGTGGGGGTGGTAAGTTGATGAAAGACAAGATAGTGACTTAGGGTTATTTTAAGAGATGATTGGGAATGGATTTGATATATATATATATATATATATATATATATATATATATATATATATATATATATATATATATATATATGTGTGTGTGTGTGTGTGTGTGTGTGTGTGTGTGTTGTCATCGTGTCGTGGATATTATGGTTGGCATTCGATCAAATGAAAAGTTGAAGAGTTGTAAGGTTATATGTAAAATATTGTATACAAATCGTTAAGCTCTATATGTATCTAAAGGAGGTTAGTAAGTGAAGTAAATAGTCTAATTAAGCCCTATGTTATCTTAATTGTAGACTTGCAAGTTCGAGAGGTAGAAGTGGGATGATTGAGTATACATCAAGGTATGTTAAGGTTATCCTTTCTTTCTTTTGGCATGATCCTATGATGTGATGCAACAAGTGCGTAAGCGAGCTTCCATATTGCTCTACTCTAAGAAGTACTTCGGTTTTTGATGTTCATGTACCCCGTTCATGAGGGATCCTTCTGTTCATGGATCTAGTCTTATGTAGCCAGCTCTGCGCATATAGTTTATTCATGCATTACATTCATTATACATTTATGTACATTGACCCGTGACCAGAAGGCGTTATATAAGCGAATATTGGATATATGTAAAGTATAAGAAGAGATATAGGCATTATATACGCACCACCACTATGATGATTATATTGATTATGGCCACAGAGGAGCCGATATGATACGATGAGATGCCATAGAGACTTTACAGGCATTATATATGCACATACATCAGGGGTTATATACGCACATATATCATGTGTTGTTTACGCACACATATATAGATGTAGGACCATCATTGATAGGTACGAGCATGGATATTATGTGCCCACAGAGGCATTGTCAGTTATACATATTTATGTAGATTTAGGCAGATACTAGTTCATACAAGTACATGCAGTCAGTCATTTCAGTTTATGAGTTCAGATCTTATCCATGATTCTTATGTATATATGTTGTTCTTATGCCTTACATACTCGGTACATTATCCGTACTAAATCCCCGTTGATCGAGGGGCTGCGTTGATGCCCGCAGGTACAGGGAGACAGACAGCTAGTCCAGCTCAGTAGGACCTCTAGATCTAGTAGTGGTCAGTACGCTCCATTTGATTCAGAGCTACGATAGTTTTGTCATGCTCCTTTTGATATGTGTATACATATGGGTATGACGGGGCCCTGTCCCGTCCTTTTTACAACTTTTATTCCAATAGAGGTCTGTAGACAATTGTATGTAGTAGTCAAATGATGTAGCCTTGTCGGCTTATATTCTTTTGTGTACAGTATATGTAGCAGCCTAGTTGGCTTTCACTGCTCTCCCGCATGTTGTGTATATATGTGCAGATTGTACAGAGTTCTGATGTTTCCCTCTTATGAGATCAGTTTATGCCATTTATGGGCCTTTGATGTTCAGCATGTTTTAGATACATGTTTAGAGGTGTTTGGTCGCAAGAGGTCAGACACTCGTCACGATTCATCGGTTTGGGTCATGACACTATGTTCATCTTTACTTCCACATGTAGCAAGTACGCCGCACAACTAAGTCTTGTATCACCAAGAAGCTCCACTTTTTTATATATTATCATCAACGGTAAATCATATATCAAGTTTCCATCTACGTACTGTCATAAGTTTATATCAGAATTCAAGCCTAAACTCATTATCCTTCCTTTCTCCGATAATATATGTCACAACAAGAGAGAACTGAGTACAACACAACAATTTAGGCGATAACTCTAATGACAATAATAGGGCAACAAGCCACCACCAACAACAATCAACCTAATAGAAATCCATCCTGAAATGCCACGGTACGAATACAATTACACCTCATATTTTAGCACATAAAGTAATGGCGACGAGCCTACAAAATCAGAAGTCATACCAACCTAGCTAAAATCCAACCAAAACACCATGTCCGAAGACCTAATCATGCTTTCTCCCATCAATTCTACACAATGCATACGTTTCTCTAATCAAAGTCTGACTAAAGTAAGTCATAACCTACCTAGAATGCAGAACAGGAGCCACGAACTACTCCACACGAGCCTTTTATTTTCGAAGCGCCTCATAACAGTCAAAGTCTAACAGTATGATGCTATGTAAGCAACAAATCATGTATTTAAACAAGAACAACAATTTGGGGAAGAAGACCCACCTACTTCCACCGTTTTCAATGGATGAATATCATTTAATGGTGACTTTGTCATAACTTCTATCTTTACAATCATTAATCTTGAATCCATGGGTTTCTAATCAATTTACCCTTTCAAACAGATTTTAAGACAAAATTTCCATCTTTATTAGAACCCTAAGTCTCAACATGCAATTTCAACTATAAGAAATCAAATTCCCTTCCTAGAAAGTGATAATCTATATACCTAGATGATTAATCAACAACAAAATCAACAACCCACTAATTATTTAAGGGTTTACTAGTTCTAGGGTTCTAGGATTTTCACATAACATTGATGGACCTTAAAATAAGTATGGAACTTGAAGAAGAAAGAAAAAGGAACAAATAAACATGGGGACTTACCCTCCGAGATGCTTTCACCAAAGAATAGAAAGAATTTTGCCTCTTTCTCTCTTGAAAACTGACTTTGGGGTCTTGGGGACAATGGTTAGGAGTTGAGGCATTAAAATAGGGATTTCTGCCGCCTGTAGGTCACTACAGCGGCAAGTTGTTAGCTGTAGCGGTACCGCTATGGCAGCCCTTTGGTCGCTGCCAGCGGCCAGTATAAACAGCCCGAACGAAAACAGGCATAACTCCCTCATACAGAGGCCAAACGCAATGATTCTTTTTGCTATGGCTTCATAATTTTGATATGGATCTAATGGTTCAAACCTAACTCAAAACAAAGGTCATTAGATCAATATGGAGCCATTTCTATCCATACACCTATGGCGAAAACATCGAATACGAGCGCGACAAAACCCAAATCCATCTGAATCTCTTCGGAACCTCACCAAAACTTGTGGACAAGTTCAAAATCATCATATTAACATGTTGGAACTTCCAAAACATTGATACGGGGTCATCCTACCCTGACGTTGACCGTGGTCAACTCTAACTTGCTAACTTAACTAGCTTCTCCATCAATGACTCAATTTACACTCCAACCTTGCGGAAACTAACCCAATGACTTCATTAAGTAATACATCATACTAATGGGACTTGGGGAAAGGTTCAACACAGTTAAATGGGTCAAAACACTATAACCACTAAACGGGTCGTTACAGTGGCTTTTGCTTAAGCCACAGAGGACAGGAAGAAGAATGAGATGTTGCCAGAAGAGAAAGACAGAGAGATAAGCAAAAGAGCTAAGTCTACATGTAACGTTTATCATGAAGGGTCTCAGGGAGGTTGAGGAACATAGTTTTCAATAAAAGGTCATTAGGGCCTTCTCTATCTATGGCCAGTGCACCAGTTTCAAGGTCAAAAAGGTTATTTTAGCTAGAGACAGTGTTTTAGAGCACCAGACTCTCAGTCATAGCCCAGTGGAGGCTAAAGGGGTTTTTAGAATCCTATGCGCAACATGTGTGGTAGGAGACATCAAGGGGTGTGTCGTTCGAGCATAGATGGTTGATTTGGGTATGGCGAGCAGGGTCACTATTTGAGAGACTGCCCATCAGTGAGACAGGGTACCATAGGTAATATGTCTCAGTCCATAAATACAACAGCTCCTCGTAATTGTCAAGCCCAAGAAAGGTGTGGTGTACCTGAGTCAGGTAACATAGCTAGAGGTCAGAATTGCTTGTATGCTTTAGCAAGTATTTAGGAATCAGAGGCATCCCCAGATGTCATCATGGGTATATTAACAGTTTCCACATTTGATATGTGTGCCCTTGTGGATCCCGAATCCACATTACCGTATGTCACCCTAGCTATTTCTAGAAAATTCAGGGTTGACCTAGAAAATTTGCATGAACCCTTTTATGTTTCCACTCTAGTTGGAGAGTCAGTTATAGCTAGATGCGTATACGGGGGTTGCCCAGCTAACGTTTATCTTCGTAGTACCGTAGCCAACTTAGTTAAGTTGGAGATGGTAGATTTGATGTAATCATTGGCCTGGATTAGTTGTCATCATGTTATGTCATAGTACGTTGTAGAACCAAAGTTGTAAGCTTTCAATTTCCCGACGAACCAGTCCTAGAATGAAGGGGGTGATGAAGTAGTACCTATGGGTAGGTTTATTTCCTATCTTAAGGAAAGAAAGAAGATCTGTAAGGGGTGTATTTATCACCTAGTTTGAGTTAGAGATGTAGATGCTAAGGCCCCGACTCTTTAGTCCATACTAGTCGTTAATGATTTCCCAAAAGTTTTCCTTTAATATCTTCCCGGAGTTCCTCCTGATAGGGAGATTGACTTTGGAAATGACTTACTTCTTGGCACTAAGCCGATAGCTAGACGACTCTATAGAACGGAACCAACAAAGTCGAAGGAGTTAAAAGCTCAGTTGAATGATCTTCTTGATAAAGGATTCATTAGCCCAAGTGTTATATCCCGCATTTTGTACGTTCAGATAATTCAAGATAATTGTGCGAAATTAAGGGCGAGGCTATATTTCGATCTTGTTTAATATACAAGTTGTTTATGAAAATTATTTATGAATATTATTGGCATGGAAATATTGAGAAAGGCAAAGGGTAAAAAGGGAAATTTGTAAAAATGGTTCATGGTAATATTGTGGAAAGGCTAAGGGAAAAATGGGAATTTCAAAAAGTTTCATGAAGGTTCAATAAGGGCCATTTGGCCGTGTGATGTATGTTTGTATGTGTGGGTCCCACTCTTTTATGGCCATGTGATTATATATATATGGGTTAAATCTTGCATAGCAAGACTTAATTATTCATCTTGTTTTAAGAAGTTTCAAGAAAAAGGGAGAAGGGCCATGTGTCCATAATTTTACTTGAGGGCCTAAAATATAAATATGGATAAATGGTGGAAAAAAATAGGATAAATAAGACATAAGTATCTTCATCTTTTAGAAAGATGAAGAAGCTTGGGGAAGGAGAAAAAAATACAAGGCCATTCGGCCATATTGTAGCCAAAGAAGGCCATGGAATATTGATAAAAAAAATGTTTTCTTCTAGCTTTTCTACTAATTTGAAGGTCCTTATTAACATGAAGGAGTTGTGGGAGCAATTAAATCATTTATTTGTGAAAAACATGCTCCTAGCCGAGTGAAGGGATAAGGGAAAAAGGTATGTGTTCAACTTTCTCTTACATGTTTTATGGATGATATGTGAGTATTGTAGAAGGTAGAAATGGATGAAGTTCATGAAATATGAATATAGTGGTTGTGGCCGAATATAGAGTGATGTTGTGAGATGTGATCAATTGATTTTATGTAGCATTTTGGTTGTTGTTGTGTTGTGGATTTTATGATATTAAATGAAGACTTAATGTCTTGAAATGAATATGAAATTGTTTGTGGATTATGGGAGAAGTTAATGTGATATTAGTAAGGTTCCTTATAATTGTGAGAATAAAGTTGTTAATGCATAGGCTATTATTATAGTTCATGAGTTTGGAAGGAAAAGAATGTGTTGTTGTCTTTGGTGGTGTTATGAGATTTCAGGTGAAGTATTATGATTAGGTTGCTTGGAACATAATGTGAATTGTTTGAAGAATTCTTGAATCATGTTAGAGTGATCTCAGACTAACACTTGAAATGGGACCATTGGTATGGCTTGATTATGTGTGATTGAATTGAATATAAATGAAATGCCGTTGAATTGCGTGACGAGGGTTGTTAGTGTTAGAATGTGTCTTGAATTGATTATTGATGTTGTTGGCATGATTATTGGAATTGTTGTTGTGGAAATTGTTAGAATAATTGTTGGCATTGTTGTTGATATTTTGGCCGAGTTAAATTCTCGGATTGTTGTTGATAAAATTGGCCGAGTTGGAATCTCGGGGATGGTGTATTTACAGGGGAAATGCTGCCGAAATTTCGGTAGAATATAAGTGAATTCGTTTGAAAGTCTAAGGCAAGTGAATGACAAGGAATCTAATGATTATGTGAATTCTTTTGTATGTAGACTAGCAAGCTTGGATAAATAAGTTTAGCTAATAAGGCGTGGCACAGGTATGTAAGGCTTACCCCTTTCTTTCTTTTGGCATGATCTTTATAAAACGGGCCAATGACGTATATGTGCGATTTCAAAGAAATTTCCTATTCTTAGAGCCACTCGGAAGGATAATATTTTTGACTTCCATAAGTTGTCTCATATGGTTTTGTTGTATATCTATGATGTCCGAAGTTTGTTAATATGTTTCCAAATGGTAGTCGAAAGATAGTTGATATGAATAAAGTTTTGATTTTCAAATGCTAGCACGTTCGAGTATTCTATCGAGTCTTTGACATATTTTGATATGTGTGTATGTTCCAAAAGCTCTATTTGATTTGATCCATAACGCTATCCGAAAGGTACTTGACAAGATTATGGCTTTGATTTTCCAAAAATGACTTCTGAAACGCTTGTAGAACTGTTTTGTACTTCAAACGCTCATAACTTTCTTATACTAAATCGGATTGACCCGAAACTTGTTTCTGAGAATTCAGGGGTCGGTGAGTATACTGCCATCGAGTCTTAGAATTGGCTTATATACATGTGGTTCTCACTACTCCACTCGTGCGTGCTACTATTATATCGTCCGCCGGGCCTCGGGCCGGTTATATCATTGTGTGCACTATGTTATACTCGCCCCCAACATGTTATGTTATATATGGATCGGAGCCGACGCCTCGGCAATATTATGTGGGGTTAAAGGGATCGGAGCCGACGCCTCGGCAACATGATATGTTATATTTTCTGTATATATATGAACAAGATATGTTTTTCAAAGGAAGTATTACTATGGATACGTATATGTTATCTATCTATCTATATATATATATATATATATATGTATGGATCGGGCTGCACGTTCCGCAGCAGTATAATATATGTATGGATCGGGTTGTACGTTCCGCAGCAGTATAATTAATATATGTATGGATCGGGCTGCACGTTCCGCAGCAGTATAATATATGTATGGATCGGGCTGCACGTTCCGCAGCAGTATATGTTATATATATATGGATCGGGCTGAACGTTCCTCGGCAGTATATGTTATATATATATAGATCGGGCCGAACGTTCCTCGGCAGTATATGTTATATATATATGGATCGGGCCGTACGTTCCTCGGCACTATCATATTACATATGGATCGGGCTGTACGTTCCACAGCACTATCAGTTATATGTATATCTGTATATGATTATACGTATGTGATGACATATGATGTCGGTACGCACGATCTGTGTTTGGAAAGTAAGGATTTTGGCACTCTGGATGATTTACTTACTTCCTATACTCCTTCTGACATGTGACTTCGGCACATATGATATGTGATTGGAAAACAATCATTTTGATATTCTGGATCTGTACTTTTCTGACATATGACATCTGCATATACGACTTGTGATTGGAAAATAAGTGCTTTGGTAATCTGGATAATGTACTCACTCTTATACTGTTTGTTTCGATCATGGTTCTGTTTTCTGTATTTCATGCCTTACATACTCAGTACATATTCCGTACTGACCCCCTCTTCTTCGGGGGCTGCGTTTCATGCCACGCAGGTACACACAGATGTGTAGAAGGTTTGTCAGAAGATGTTTCAGCAGGATTGGCGAACTCGATTTGCTCCTGGAGTGTTGTCGAGTCAGAGTATGTATGCTATGATGTTTTGTTCGCAGTTAGAGACTTTGCAGACAGAGTGTGGGTATAGAATGTCAGATTTGTAAGCGGCTCCATCAGGCGATGAGCCATTTTGTGTCATGTGATAAATTCCATATGATTACAGATTTTGTTGATTTGGGAACAACGAAAAAGAATATTTCTGAAAGTTGTACTATGTATTTCATCTCTATTTGATTTAAAAGTTTTTTAAAAAAATTATTATTATGTGTGCACTAAGGGTCAGAGGGTTCGGTCGGCCCTAAGTAAGGGTCGGGTGCCCATCACACCCTAGGGAGATTAGGGTGTTACAAAGTGGTATCAGAGCAGGTTGTCCTAGGGGTTGTCTGCAAAGTCATGTCCAGTAGAGTCCTGTTTATGGGTGTGAAGCCGGCCACATTTATAAACAGGAGGCTACAGGGCATCTAGGGATTGTTGACCTTCTTTCTGTCTCAGATCGTGCGATAGAGCCAAGTCATAGGAAAATGAAACTCCTTATTTGAGCCTTACATACGACAGAAGAAGGCAGGTGACGATATGGAAAGGTTATAAAGGTAAGTCTGGATATATTTGTTCTTTTACCTGAAACTGAAAACTCTGGACGGTTGGAATGTGACATATATATAGCTGTATGTTTTGTGAGATATTGTCAATATTTGTTATGTACAGATTCTGAATAGTAGGAATGGTAAAGGAGACCCGGTCAGAATTCTTTTCAAAATCAGGATATTTGATCTGGAACACCCAACACGAAGAGCGTGAAAAGGGAATATTGTAAATAGACGACAAGTGAGATGTGATATTTTAGAAAAGCTACGAATTTGGGCATGGCGTGAAAAATGATTGTGAGAAAGACGAATAATAGTCGAAAGGATTAAAATGGATAACATTCGAGGCTTAACAGGAGCAAGATCTGTTGAAAGATTCAGAAAGTCGACAGTCGCTTTTGTTGTAGATTATTATGTAAGGATGTCGAGTGGAAATCTGAATAGGCTGATACCCGAAGTGTTCATAAGTAGCGGCGATAAAGGTATATGTGCTACTATCGGGAATCTGGAAGCCCAAGACGAGCATTAGATATACACACAAGTAGGAGGTGAACATTGGAAATTGAAAAGGGTAAAACAGTAATTGTAAAAGAAAGGACGTGTCACGAAAATGTTTCGAAATCTGTAAGGCTTCAATTTGTTCTAGATCATGTAATAAAGGTCATGTGAGGAAGCGGACGCGATTATATCCGCATTAAGGCACCGAATCCCACCAAAGTTTCGAGGTTAAGCGTGCTAAGGAGGGAGCAAATTTAGGATGGGTGACCCCCTGGGAAGTATGCAAGAAATTCTATATATTCCGACATAAGCGACAAATGAGAAGTTAGAGTAACCTAAGAGAAACTAGAGTATACGAGATGGTTGGAGACCATAAGAGGTCGCGTAAGATGAGGAATGAGGTAATTATCGTGGACGAGGATACTCGGAGACTGTTGGCATATAAGGAGCCCCTTATAAAGGGGGGGGGGGGGGGGAGAACATATTATACTGGACTTAAAAGGAATTGCAACATTTTCAAGCGCCAGAAAAGGAAATCTACTAACTCAGGGCTAGAGTTCAAAACATATCGGCACATCAAGAGAGTACATAAAAAGAGTAGAAATGAATTGGCAATGAGGGTACCAAGAGACCAACATGAAGGGAAAGGATGGAAGATATCTTAAGAGAATGCTTCACGCCAACATTGGTCATGATATTTTTAGGAGAAGATTTGAGTCCCTCATATCGGACAAATTTGCGCCGTACCTAAGTACGCAGCAACATGTCTTGAAAGGTAATAAAAGAGCAAGAAAATGCTTACAAGCTAAGCTTACGAAGAATAATGGAGAGAATGATAAGACTCAAAGGATATTTCGGATAACAATGACTATTGTAATAAAAGTACCAACACTTGGTAGTTTGGAAATGTTTGAAAGAAAGAAAGGACGCGGTGCCTATGAATGAAATAAAAGAGTTCGTTAGATACTAGAAAATAGTTCATGGGCCATTAATTATAGGAAACATGAGACGATATGCTATGAAATTATGTGAACCATCGATGTGAAATGATGTTCGATCATGTTTGTAAAGAATCCACATCGGAGAGTCAACAAAGGATAACGATGGACGAAACGAGAGCCAATACAAAGACATCGAAGACAAGTATGCTTGTGTCAATAGATGACCTGGGAAGGACAAGGATAATAAGTTGGCACAATGGATTAGAAAAACCTATGATACGGAATGAGGATTCATGTAAAGACCAAAGAGTTCTATTATAAAGAGAATAGGGTAAAGGATAAGGAACGACCATGAAGAAAAAGACAACTATGTGAAGGAACCCTCCCGAAGAATTATGACATCCCATAAGATCAGTTGAACATTCGAGGACGAATGTTCTAAAGGGGGGGAGGATGTTATATCCCGCATTTTGTACGTTCGGATAATTCAAGATAATTGTGCGAAGTTAAGCGCGAGGCTATATTTCGATCTTGTTTAATATACAAGTTGTTTATGAATATTATTTATGAATATTATTGGCATGGAAATATTGAGAAAGGAAAAGGGTAAAAAGGGAAATTTGTAAAAATGGTTCATGGTAATATTGTGGAAAGGCTAAGGGCAAAATGGGAATTTCACAAAGTTTCATGAAGGTTCAATAAGGGCCATTTGGCCGTGTGATGTATGTGTGTATGTGTGGGTCCCACTCTTTTATGGCCATGTGATTATATATATATATGGGTCAAAGCTCGCATAACAAGACTTAATTATTCATCTTGTTTTAAGAAGTTTCGAGAAAAAGGGAGAAGGGCCATGTGTCCATAATTTTACTTGAGGAACTAAAATATAAATATGGATAAATGGTGGAAAAAAATAGGATAAATAAGACATAAGTATCTTCATCTTTTAGAAAGATGAAGAAGCTTGGAGAAGGAGAAAAAAATACAAGGCCATTCGGCCATATTGTAGCCAAAGAAGGCCATGGAAGATTGATAAAAAAATGTTTTCTTCTAGCTTTTCTACTAATTTGAAGGTCCTTATTAACATGAAGGAGTTGTGGGAGCAATTAAATAATTTATTTGTGCAAAACATGCTCCTAGCCGAGTTAAGGGATAAGGGAAAACGGTATATGTTCAACTTTCTCTTACATGTTTTAAGGATGATTTGTGAGTATTGTAGAAGGTAGAAATGGATGAAGTTCATGAAATATGAATATAGTGGTTGTTGCCGAATATAGAGTGATGTTGTGAGATGTGATGAATTGATTTTATGTAGCATTTTGGTTGTTGTTGTGTTGTGGATTTTATGATATTAAATGAAGACTTAATGGCTTGAAATGAATATGAAATTGTTTGTGGATTATGGGAGAAGTTAATGTGATATTAGTAAGGTTCCTTATAATTGTGAGAATAAAGTTGTTAATGCATAGGCTATTATTATAGTTCATGAGTTTAGAAGGAAAAGAATGTGTTGTTGTCTTTGGTGGTGTTATGAGATTTCGGGTGAAGTATTATGATTAGGTTGCTTGGAACATTATGTGAATTGTTTGAAGAATTCTTGAATCATGTTAGAGTGATCTCGGACTAACACTTGAAATGGGATCATTGGTATTGGCTTGATTATGTGTGATTGAATTGAATATAAATGAAATGCCGTTGAATTGCGTGACGAGGGTTGTTAGTGTTAGAATGTGTCTTGAATTGATTATTGATGCTGTTGGCATGATTATTGGAATTGTTGTTGTGGAAATTGTTAGAATAATTGTTGGCATTGTTGTTGATATTTTGGCTGAGTTAAATTCTCGGATTGTTGTTGATAAAATTGGCCGAGTTGGAATCTCGGGGTTGGTATATTTACAGGGAAAATGCTGCCGAAATTTTGGTAGAATATAAGTGAATTCGTTTGAAAGTCTAAGGCAATTGAATGACAAGGAATCTAATGATTATGTGAATTCTTTTGTATGTAGTCTAGCAAGCTTGGATAAATAAGCGTAGCTAATAAGGCGTGGCACAGGTATGTAAGGCTTACCACTTTATTTCTTTTGGCATGATCTTTATAAAACGGGCCAATGACGTATATGTGCGATTTCAAAGAAATTTCCTATTCTTAGAGCCACTAGGATGGCTAATATTTTTGACTTCCATAAATTGTCTCATATGGTTTTGATGTATATCTATGATGTCCGAAGTTTGTTAATATGTTTCCAAATGGTAGTCGAAAGATAGTTGATATGAATAAAGTTTTGATTTTCAAATGCTAGCACGTTCGAGTATTCTATCGAGTCTTTGACATATTTTGATATGTGCGTATGTTCCAAAAGCTCTATTTGATTTGATCCATAACGCTATCCGAAAGGTACTTGACAAGATTATGGCTTTGATTTTCCAAAAATGACTTCTGAAATGCTTGTAGAACGTTTTGTACTTCAAACGCTCATAACTTTCTTATACTAAATCGGATTGACCCGAAACTTGTTTCTGAGCCTTCAAGGGTCGGTGAGTATACTGGTCCATTGAGTCTTAGAATTGGCTTATATACATGTGGTTCTCACTACTCCACTCGTGCGTGCTACTATTATATCGTCCGCCGGGCCTCGAGCCGGTTATATCATTGTGTGCACTATGTTATACTTGCCCCCAACATGTTATGTTATATATGGATCGGAGCCGACGCCTCGGCAATATTATGTGGGGTTAAAGGGATCGGAGCCGACGCCTCGGCAACATGATATGTTATATTTTCTGTACATATATGAACAAGATATGTTTTTCAAAGGAAGTATTACTATGGATATGTATATGTTATATATATATATATATATATATATATATATATATATATATATATATATATATATATATATATATATATATATGTGTGTATGTTTGGACCGGGCTGCACGTTCCGCAGCAGTATAATATATGTATGGATCGGGCTGTACGTTCCGCAGCAGTATAATATATGTATGGATCGGGCTGCACGTTCCGCAGCAGTATAATATATGTATGGATCGGGTTGCACGTTCCGCAGCAGTATACGTTATGTATATATGGATCGGGCTGAACGTTCCTCGGCAGTATATGTTATATATATATAGATCGGGCCGAACGTTCCTCGGCAGTATATGTTTTATATATATGGATCGGGCCGTACGTTCCTCGGCACTATCATATTACATATGGATCGGGCTGTACGTTCCACAGCACTATCAGTTATATGTATATCTGTATATGATTATACGTATGTGATGACATATGATGTCGGTACGCACGGTCTGTGTTTGGAAAGTAAGGATTTTGGCACTCTGGATGATTTACTTACTTCCTATACTCCTTCTGACATGTGACTTCGGCACATATGATATGTGATTGGAAAACAATCATTTTGATATTCTGGATCTGCACTTTTCTGACATATGACATCCGTATATACGACTTGTGATTGGAAAATAAGTGCTTTGGTAATCTGGATAATGTACTCACTCTTATACTGTTTGTTTCGATCATGATTCTGTTTTCTGTATTTCATGCTTTACATACTCAGTACATATTCCGTACTGACCCCCTCTTCTTCGGGGGCTACGTTTCATGCCACGCAGGTACACACAGATGTGTAGAAGGTTTGTCAGAAGATGTTTCAGCAGGATTGGCGAACTCGATTTGCTCCTGGAGTGTTGTCGAGTCAGAGTATGTATGCTATGTTGTTTTGTTCGCAGTTAGAGACTTTGCAGACAGAGTGTGGGTATAGAATGTCAGATTTGTAAGCGGCTCCATCAGCCGATGAGTCATTTTGTGTCATGTGATAAATTCCATATGATTACAGATTTTGTTGATTTGGGAACAACGAAAAAGAATATTTCTGAAAGTTGTACTATGTATTTCATCTCTATTTGATTTAAAAGTTTTTTAAAAAATTTATTATTATGTGTGCACTAAGGGTCAAAGGGTTCGCTCGGCCCTAAGTAAGGGTATGGTGCCCATCACACCTTAGGGAGATTAGTGTGTGACACCAAGTATCTCCCCTTGGGACACACCGATATTATTTTTTCAAAAGAAGGACGGGTCTTTACGAATGTGCATTGACCACCGCCAGATGAACAAGGTCACCATTAAAATAAGTATCCACTTCCTAGAATAGATGACTTGTTCGATAAGCTTCAGGGTGCCCAATGTTATTCCAAGATTGAACTCAGATCAGGATACCATCAGTTAAAGGTTATGGAAGTAGATATTCCTAAAATCACTTTTTGTTACACCCCGAATTTTTTTTCCGTTAATGCACAGTGAATAGACTAACGAAGGGCACGACGTAGACGATGTTTTAATAAGTAAGAAATAACAATTGATGATTCTAAATGAGATTTCAAAGACGTTTGAGGTAGGAGACGAAAGTTGTTAAGGAAAGCAAGATATATGTTGTCTGTCGGGCAGGATTTACGAGTATCGAATGAATGATGGCTTAATTGTTATACCCCGTATTTTTGTACGTCAAATTATTTGCAAGCTAATCGACATAAGTTAAGGACGAGATTATTTTTGGATATGAAATATGAATTTTTAGTACTCAATTTTAATTAGTACACGAATTGCCTATAAATTTTATTTAGTGTAGAAATATTATTGGAGATTAGGGACTAATTAATTATGATTAGATTATTAAGTAGGGATTAGTGATTAATTAAGATTAATTAAGTTAATTATATCTTGTGGGCCCTACCCGTTTTTAATTAAAATAAAAACAAAACAAAATGGTGAGTCACTATGATGGACACGTGTAGGAAAAATGGGCAGCCCATAAATAGCACATTATTGACTAAGTTTAGTCATCATTTTCATATCATAATTTGAAGCAAAAAAAAAAAAAAAAAAGAACATTTCCATGGCTGCTCTCGGCCAGCCATGGTTGAATGAATTTTGTTTTCTTGTTTTGATTAAGTTCCAAGGTGAATTGCAAGTTCAAGTAGGTGTTAGCAACATTGGGTATTGAATTGAGGAAGAAGAAATAGTGAAATTGGAGCAAATAAGTGTAGAATTTCCTCCGATTAAATTAAGGTAAGATTTTCTCATTTTATGGTATAATTGTATAAATGGTGTTGTAATGAAATGATTAAAATTGGATTGTATGAAATTGGAAGTAAGAAATTGCATGAAATCGTTGATGTTAGGAGTTGGAGTTGTTATATAGAATTGTTGAGTTGAGAAGATGCAAAGTGTGGTTTATGTTAATATGTTGTTGTCGTGTTGTCGTTGATGGGGATTCTAAATCTGGAAGAAAGGAGTGTATAACGTATCGTATACAAAACGTATGTTGGTTTGTTTGGTGTATAATCTTAAATGTTAATGATTTGGATTGGAAAACGATTAAGAAAGGTTATTGAGTTGTTTATGGGTTAGATTGTAAGGATTTTTATATGAATATTTCTATTACTGTCATTGTTGGTATTGCTGTGATAACAGGAGGTTAATTGGAAGTTCGGGTTAGGCGAGTTATATAGGGGAAATGCTGCCCGATTTTCGTTAAGTTCTTAACTAATAAAAATCCTAATCAAGAAAGTATGAATTTTAGAATGATTCCTATAGGTAATTGGTTGCATATTTATAAGCTAGAAAGTATAGTTTTACTAACGGTAGCGTTACTTGCATATCGAATAGGCTAAAGGGGCGGCGAAGCGAACTTGATAACGGTTAACCTATAACAGGTATGTAAGGCTAACCCTTCTTTCTTTTTGGCATGATCTTTATGAAACAAATAGACGACGTATATATATGACTCCAAAGAAGCTCCTATTCTTAGAGCCACTAGGATGACTAATGTTCTTGACTTCCAGAAGCTATTTCATTATGTCTTGATACGTGTATATGATTCTAGAAGTTCTATTTTCATATAATCCATAGTGACATTCGAAAGATACTTGATATGACTATTGTCTTGATTTTCGAGTGATAGCTCATTTTGATTATTCTATCGAGTATCAGATATGATTTAACTTGCATATGGTTGCTCACTACTCTGCTCGTGCATTCCTCAATATATCTTTCACCGAGTCCCGGGACGGGTATGTTATCGTGCACAGTTTCACTGCATTGTTCACCGAGTCCCTCACTAGAGGGCCGGGTACGGTATATATATATATATATATATATATATATATATATATATATATGATGATATGATGATATGATTATATGAAGATATGTTTATGGCGGCCAGGATGGTATATGATGACTTTATTCACCGAGTCCCACAATGGGCCGGGTATGATATACGATATTGACATGCATGATTTATGTTTCAAAAGGAAAGTGTTTTGGTATTCTGAATGTTATACTTGTCTCCTGTACTCCCTATTTCAGCTATGATCCTCTTTACTGTATTTCATGCTTTACATACTCAGTACATATCTCGTACTGAACCCTTTCTTCGGGGGGCTGCGTTTCATGCCCGCAGGTACAGACACTCGTATCACACCCCGACTTTACTAGGGTGTGATGGGCACCCGACCCCATATCTGGAGCCGAGCGAACCCGCTGACTCTTGTTACATACTTAACTTCCTTAGACTCTTATATCAATAAAAAATGGAAAACATAGTAAAACTTTTAAGAGATTTTTTTTTTCCATCGTACTCAAGTCAAACAGAATCTGCAATCACATGGACTTTATGATATAGCATATTATCGACACTCTATACCCACGACTCTGTCTGCAAAGTCTCTAATATCAAACAAACATCATGGCTCAGATACTCTGACTCGGCAGCACTCCTGAACAAGTGGAGCCTGCCAACTCCGCTGGAACATCTTCTATGATAACTGTGGCTCATCTGGTGTACCTGCGCGGCATGAACGCAGCCCCCGAAGAAGAGGGGTCAGTACGAGTAATGTACTGAGTATGTAAAGCATGAATAGTAACATAATAAGGGAATATACAGTATGAATAATAACGGAATAGACATATGGAGCTTATCCTGGGACAGATGTAACCTGTACATATGAATGCCTTTCTGCGGATGCCATGCATGCTTAGTTTCTTTTTCAGAAAAACGGTGCTCCTTATTTACATATACAGAAAACAGAACATTTCAGGAAACGGTGTCCTTTATTTACATTCACAGACGCCGAGTACATCGGCTCTCCCACCCCCCTCCCCAATAGTGTCCCAACATATTATATATATATATCGCATGTACAGACGCCGTATCCGGCTCTCCCATATCCCGCGTCCGGGACGAAATCCAGCTGAATCAGGTGGTGATATAACAGTGGCCCTTCCCCTTTTCCCCATATACATATACATATACATATTCACATTCATACACATATGTTATACAATTGGCATGCATGAGAGCCCAAAGAAAATCATATGTCCATCGGAGTGACGTAAGGTCGAAATCCTCCGATTACATTATGGAATACTCGGGTCACTTGTCTCACCTTGAAGGAACGATAATTATAAGGCGAGACTATCAACGAAAGATAACTTTAAGAAGAGACATAGAATAAGATCATAGGCATTATAACCGTCAATTCATATGCTTTGAAGTCTTTTAGAAACTAGTGTCATAGCTACGGAATAGAATTAAGGTTCAAGAACTAGTATAACACTTTCATATTCACATTGGATTCTTAGCTCAAGACTCTTAGTCGTCGAATCATTCTTGTCGTACTTATCATAGGCATATTCTCTTTTCTGACATCATCGTTATCATTATCATCATGGAAGTATTCTCGTTGGGATAGGTACAGTACTTGTCATTTGGTAATGGAATAAGGATCGAAGGTTTCTTTTGGATTCAGCTTCAAAGTAAGTCAAGCGGAGCAATAAGGTAAATCGGGGAAACAATGGGCCCACCTCGGATCAAATGAGGCGGCACACCCAATTTACATATGTTACATGTCATGGCGTTACTTGTGAGGGTTTTAGGGTAGTCTGGTCCTATTTATGCGAGTTCTAGAGGTTTAGGAAATTCTTCCAACATTTTGCACACTTTTTAGTTCAATTCTACTGATTGAAAAAGAGGAAACTTTAGATGCGGATTCTGGAGGGTAGAGTTATTCCCGAGGCTCACATCCAACATATTCCATCTAAGACATGCCATAGAAAGAAGGGTGAAGCCTTACATACCTTTTCCGCTCCTTATGCAACTCCAATTTCACGTTCCAAATCCGCCAAAATCTATAAATTGGTCATGTTTACCAAAACTTGATTAGAGCCTTTAGAAGTTAATTCTTTAAAGTAACACTTTGTCTGCCGGAATTTCGGCAGCATTTCCCCTGTAAATGTACCAACCCCGAGAATACGGCTCGACCCCAAATCAACAACAACAATCCTAACAATCATAACAACAATATCGACAAGTAATTCAAAACGTCCAAACCAACACCCAACCTTACCCGAAACCTTCCAACTTAATGAATACGACAACAATGCTTTTCTTTCTTTCCAATTCATAAACTATGTCAACAATTCCATACATTACCACATTATCTTCATAAATATGAGAAAACATATTGGAATCATATTATCTTTCAAAACAGCCCACAACACTACAACTTCGACATAAGTCATTAAACCTTCATTTTTCACCATGGCGTTCACAATACGACAACCAATTTATACCAAATAAAATCAGTCCATTTCTTTCACACAAGCAGCCACCATTCGGCCAACACATTAACACACACAACTTCATGCATTTCATCCATTTCAACACATTACGACATGTTCAAAACGCTCATAACCATATCAACCAACACTAAATAAAATTTGGCCATTACCTAACATACAAAGCAGCCCATTTTCGGCCAACACCCCCACATCCATATTGTCATGAACTTCATTCATTTTCACACTCCACAACATATACCGCAATCAAATAACATTAAGTAAAATTTGTTTATCATACTTATACCAAAGGAACATACACACGGCCATAACTTCAACTTGATTTCTATCATGAATTTCTTCCATCTTAGCATACTACTACACATATAAACCCTTCATAACACATAAAACAAGATTAAAACTCACCTTTCTTCTTGAACTCCTCAACTTGCCTCGAATGCGGGAACGACGAAACGGATGACTTATCTTCCCAAACAATTATACCATGTTGTAGAGGACCCTTGAATTAGTGGAGATACCACAAGAAAACAATTTTTAGAACAAGATTTCCCATGGTCAATTTTCCCATGGTGTGGCCGAACCTCACCTCTTTTTTTTTTTTTTTTTTTTTTGTTCTTCATTCTCCAACTCTCTTGAAATGAGATAAGAACTCCTCACTTGTATATATATATATTTCAAGTCATGTGAGGGGCACATGCCCCTCTCTAGAGAATTCTCAAATTTTCTTGATTTTTCCTAAGCTTTATTAAAAGAAGACTAATGTCTTCTTCAACAAGCTTTGGCCCATAACTTTTAGGATTTACAATTTTCCCCCATTAATTACAAATAAGGGCATATAGTGCATGGCCAACATGGTCCCTTCATGAATTTTTCTTGAACTTGTAAAATTACCATTTTGCCCCCAAGCTTCCACATTATTTCCATCGGTCATTTTGCGAATTTCTCTTTTTGTCCTTAACCTCTCTCAATACTTTCATACTAATAATAATCATGAACAATATTTACCACGACTCGTACATTAAAATAATTTTGAGAATGATCTTGCCCTTAACTTTCCACGACAACTTTGGAAATTTTCAAACGTACGAGATACGGGCCATAACAACTCGATTCGGTGATCCCCAGCTTAGGATTTCTAGTCAGCTGTCTTGGAGAGCTCCGTTGTTCCGGAGCCTAGATTTTTGGTACAGATCTTTTGATGTATATATATAGTTATGTTTGTCCAGGGGTACGACGGGGCCCTGTCCCGTCATATTTCACTGTTGATACTCTTAGAGGTCTGTAGACATGTGTGTGGGTTGTGTATAGATTATGATCAGCTGTGTCTATATAGTTCGTTGTGGATGTTTCTGTTTGTTGTGGCAGCCTTGCCGGCTTGCGTATGTTATCGATATGCAGTGGCAGCCTTGTCGGCTTGCATATTATAATGATATATAGTGGCAGCCTTGTTGGCTTGCGTACTTTATTACATTGTGATTGGTCGAGACTCCGCTGGAGACAGATTATCATGATCCTGTGATGTTGAGAACCTTTGGGTCTATGTCGATTCCCATGTTGTCTATAGTGTCAGTCTGACTATGTCTAACAGGTACACATATGGGTGTCCAGCTCGGGCACTAGTCATAGCCCACGGGGCTGGGTCGTGACAAAAGTGGTATCAGAGCGGTTCATCCTCGGAGTGTCAACAGACCGTGTCTAGTAGAGTCTTGTTTATCGGTGTGTTGTGCACCACATCTATAAACAGGAAGCTACAGGACATTAAATATAGTATCTTTCCTTCTGTCTTAGATCGCGCGATAGAGCCAGAGTCTAGGAAAGATTGTTTCTAACCTCTTTTTTCCTGTAGGTAGGTGCAGAATTGCGAAAGATGAAGAGGCCAGCTTCGGATAGTGGTGGTGCTAAGAAGGACCCTAGGGTAAATTCAGGACTCCAGGCTCCAGGACCAAACAGGAGGAGCCTCGGTTACTTTATCGAGACTGACCCATCGGAGGACCCAGCGACAATTCCTCCAGAGTTTTTGATATCTAGGGAGGCGGTCCCCGAGGCCGTACCAGTTGCTCCTATAGCAGAATACCACGTTATACCGGCTACCCCGTTAAGTGTTACAGATCACTTCAGCCCCCTATCTTGGTCGTCAGTAAACCAGGAGTTGCCTGGTTATCTACATTCCCCGGACTCCGATGAGGAAGACGATGAAGGCTGGACGAATAGATAGCGGGCAGATGATGACGAGGAGCACATTTCGCCTTATAGATCACCAGATCGGACTAGAGACCGATCGACTACTGGTATATGAGATCTTATTGAATTTTTCTGTGTATGTGCATTTGCTATAGATTGTTACCTAATAGCGGCGAGCGGAAATCAAAGGGGCCGACAACCAAGTATTTACGAGTAACAGTGACCAAGGTGTTCCCATCACCGTGGGAATTTTGAAATCTAGGATGGAAAATAGTTGTACATACAAGTGAAAGTTGGATATCAAGGTTTTATAATGAGAATTTGTATATATGGAATGACAAACTAGCCATCATTATGGTAAGTATAGTAAGAAAATGGGTCGAAGGTATATATATTGTAGATAAGCTCATTTATAAAGGGTGCACAAAAGAAGCTAAAGGAATCAGTAACGGTAAGTAGAATATATGTTAAACATAGTGTGAATGTTGCAGGTATGATCGAAAACTGCAGGTAAAGATTGAAAGGGAAAATAAACAGGAAAATGTGACAGGTACAGTTTTAGTTGGACACACGAGGTAAGTTCGTCATTTTCATCCTGTGATTGATATGAGGAGCCTTGTGCGGCTATGATACAATATACTATATACATATATTTGTTGGCCCTGTGAGACATTGTTGGTATTTCCTGCGTGCAGGTTTTGAGATAGTAAGAAATACAGAGGAAACTCTGCCAAAATTTCTTAGAAATAAAAAGAGAGAATGAGATATAAGTTCGTAATATTTTTGAAAGGTCGTGTCAACAGTAGCGATAAGATTTGACTAAGTCGCAAGTATGTCTGACTTCGAGAAATAAAGTTAACGGTTGAATCGATAATAATAATAATTATGAGGTCGACATTGATATGGTAAATTTATCATGTTGGATAAAAGTTTTAAAGAGATACCCTCCGTTTTAACCGTAAGAGGCATCATTCTTATTTGAGAAATTCGATTTCGAAGAAGCAAATATGAGCAGCAAAGTTTGGAATTCATTTGAACGGACCAGAATACTTTCCAGCCATAATTTACCTTAGAAAAAGCTCATGTTGAAGAGCAAAAACGTCCAGCAATTAAGTTTCACTTTTATTAAAGAGTACAAAGCATACAACAAGTAGTTTATGAACTAAATAATTCGTTCATGACCCAAGAACAAATTTGGAGGTAAACTATGTAAATCAAGCATTAGAAGCCCTGTGATGCTTGTCGGATTCTAGTTCCTCCTCTTGTGGTGGCTTGGAGGATTGTTATGAGGATGAGTAAAGCCCGGTGAGGAAGCGACTAAAAGATATGACGTGATCTATGTGACTAAGGTATAAAGGCAAATATGAAATGGAAAGGCAGATTATAGAACGAATGAGAAAGGCTTATAAAGTTCTACAGGGAAAGTTCAGAATAAAGAGTATGCGGCAACGAAAATAAAAGCGAGCGAGATAACAGCGCAGTAATAGGTTATGACATGTATAGCTGAGAGCACGAGTAATATAAGTGACAGAACTGTGAAAGACCAAACTATAAAGATAAGCAATGAAGCAGAATGAGTGCCAGAAAATGACTGGGATGGTAAGAACAAATAGTGATGAGCAGAATATGTGTTGAGAATGAGAAAGGGATTATGCAGAAATAGTGTTTTCCGGAGGATACAGAGATAGCATGAGATTCCCCGTGCACAGAATGAAAGATGGACATAGATTGGAGAAATGGTAAGGGAATACTAAAGGAAGCACCCTAGATAGACAAAATTAATTGAGTACGAATGGAAGATAAAAGAGAAATACATAGCTACGAACTTAAAAGTGCAGTACGACGACAAGGTAATGAGATAAGACCATTATTAAGATGAATTTGATATGATTTTGAGTAAATTAGAAGTCAGTGTTGGGTACACAACAAGGGTGAAAGAGCACAGGGCATAAGGGAGTGTTGCATGTATATGACTTTATCTCGGAACTAGTGAAATCCTTAAAGAACAAGGATTGTAGGCCTAAGGAACAAATAATGTATTGTAAACTTATTAGAGGAAACAGATGATATCCATTGAGATAAAGATATAGCCTTGCTATCCCTTATAATATCTTTTAAGTTAGTCGTTACCATTCTCTTCCTTTTTGTAAGCATCCACCTTCTGATGTCATATTATCTAAGATCTTTACCAACAATTCTCAGCGCTGTCTCAAATACCATCTTGACTTCTATCCGTTTATTGTTGGCTTTCAAATCTTACTAACTTGTCTCAACAAGGGATCTCACTTGAAGTTTAAGTATTCATATTAAATGTATTGCAGTGTCAGTTGTTTTCATCTTACACTTGCATCTCTCTCATCCGCTTCCCCCCTTTTGGGTGTACCTACATCATTATCTATTTATATTCTACTCTATGTCCCCATTTCCCATTTCCAAATTCATATGATTCTTTTCCAATACAGTTGGTATACTGTACCATATCCATGTCTTCCTTTATATCATCTATAATTTAGATTACCCATGTATGAAACTCTAACACAATCACGAGGCGATGAGAACTCTCGATGTATAGTACAAAATCTTATCTAATGGTTGGTACCCGAGTAATGTAATTAATGTAGCAATTTATCCGAAGCCACATTCATTCCAATCAGTAATTAGCTAATGCTTATAGTCGTTTCAAATTCTCCATTCGGTAGCACTTATATTATAATGATAAGTGTCCCAAGCTTTCTTATAACACTATCTTTATCCCAACGGATATCACCTGTTTCCTCTAATAACCTCACAATACATCAGTTGTTTCACAAATCTACAATCTTTGTCCTTTAAGGATTTCATTATTTCCGAGGTGAAGTCACATACATGCAATCCTCCTTTATGCCTCATGCTCTTTCACCCTTGTTGTATACCCAATCCTAACTTCTGACTTACTCAAAATCATATCAAATTCATTTTAATAGTGGTCTTGTCTTATCATCTTCTCGTTATACTACACCTTAAGTTCGTAGCTATATATTTCCCTTTTATTCTATTCCCATACTCAATTAATTACGTCTGTCTTGGGTGCTTCCTTTAGTATTCCTTTCATTTCTCCAGTCTATGTCCATCTTTTATTTTATGCACGAGGAATTGCATGCTACTCCTATATCCTTCGGTAAACACTATTTCTACATAACCCCTTTCTCATTTACAAAACATATTCTGTTCATCCCTATTTGTTCTTATCATACCAGTCATTTCTAGCATTCATTTTGTCTCATTGCTCATCTTCCTTTAGGTTGGTCTTTCACAATTCTGGCACTTCTATTACTCGTTTTCTTAGCTATACATGTCATAACGCATCGCTACACTATAATCCCACTCTCTTTCTTCTTATCTCCTTCTTTCTATTAAATCTTTCTCTTCCTGTGCTCGTCTTCACTTTCGTTACCTCTTGATCTCTATTCTGAACTTTCCCTATAGAACTTTTGTAAGTCTTTCTTATTCGTTCTACATTTGCTTTTCCGTTTCACACTAATCACATCATATTCTTTAGTTACTTCCTTGCTTGGCTTTACTCATTTATATAGCAATCCTTATGGTATTCACCTTACATCCTGTTCGTAATCCATCCTATAACGTAACACTTCTTAACCTCATTCACGATTCTTACTATGTTTTAATTACACTCTATGGACTAGGTGTACTTAACCCTTCACCCTTTTTGATCAATCTTATCCTTATTATCTCACAGGCTGCCTTATCAATACCTTCATAATTTGTCATCTTTTTCTAAATCATTCCTTAGTGCCACAAGCCCTTCCAAATCATCCTAGCATTTCATCAATAACACGTGGAACACATGATCCATGACAGCTCACAAGTTTGAGTTTTCCTTCCACAAATTCTATTTCTAATTAGTTGATTAAAAACTAATAAACTCAAGGACATGATGAAATGCTACCTCGGGAACACAAGAACACTCCCACTTCAAGGTTACGACACCATGAAGCCTCCTCCAAAACTACACAAGAAGAACTAGAATCCGACAAGCACCACGAGACTTCTATTGCTTAATTCACACAGTTTACCCTCAGATTTTTTTTGGAACATGAACGAACTATTTGGTTCACAAACTACTTGCTGTATGCTTTGTACTCTTCCAATAAAGTGAAACTTGATTGCTGGACATTTTTGCCCTTCAACGTGAGCCTTTTTCTAAGGCAAAATGTGGTTGGAAAGTGTTCTGGTCCGTTCAAATGAATTCCAAACTTTGCTACTCATATATGCTTTTTCGAAATAACATTTTCCAAATAAGAATGGTGCCTCTTACGGATGACATGGAGGGTACCTCTTAAAGCTTTAGTCCAACATAATAAATTTACCCTATCGGTATCAACTTTCAAGACATATTATGAACTTATATCTCATTCTCTTCTTTTTCCTATTTCTGGGAAAATTTGGGCAGAGTTTACTCTGTACTTCTTACTATCCCAAAACCTGCACGCAGGAAATACCAACAATGCTTCACAGGGCAAACATATATATGTATATATCATATCGTATCATAGCCACACAGGGCTCCCAATTTCCAGTAAAAAGTATAAAGGTGTCGGAACTTACCTCACATATCGCACCTCGAGACGTACCTGATCCTTTAACGATCTATCCGGTTATACCTTCCGATCTACCTCCCCTCTCATTCTTGAACTTTACATGTCGATCATATCTTAATATTCTTACCTTATCCGACATGCCTCTTTCGCACCGTTACTTACCTGTGTACTTTGTAACTTCCAATATCATCAGTCGCTTCCTTTTGTCGATGTCATTCTTCCACTGAAATCAAAGGTTAGTATAAGGAATTTCATTTCCTATGGTTGGGCTCTATCGCACGATCTTAGATATGAAAGAAAGGTAACATCCTAAATGTCCTGTAGCTTCCTGTTTATAGATGTGGTGCACAACACACCGATAAACAAGACTCTACTAGTCACCGTCTGTAGACACCCCGAGGACGAACTGCTCTGATACCACTTTTGTCACGACCCAACCCTGTGGGCCATGACTAGTGCCCGAACTAGACACCCGTATACGAACCTGTTAAAATATAATCAAACTGAGTCTACGAACAATATGGAAACTTGCAAAAGAACTCCAACTGTTCATAACGTCATCATAAATGTATTGTTATACCCTGTATTTTTACGTCAAGTTATTCATAAAAGAATCGACGCGAGTTAAAGACGGAACCCTTCCCGGACACGGAATAGAAATCCTTAATTTTTCAATTTTTATTAGGACATAAATTTGTTTATAAATTTTACTTAGTAAAAACATATTAATGGATATTAGGGATTAATTAACCATGATTGGATTATTAAGTGGGGATTGAGACTTAAATATTCACTAATTATACACTAGTGGCCGTGTGGGCCCCACTACCACATGACAAAATTAGATTTTTGCCCATCCTTGAGTTGGGGGGACGTGTAAGACCCTCTTGGGCAGCAAAATGGTCTACTTTGTTGACCAAGTTCAGCCACTAACTCATTTCCCAACTCCACAAAGTGAACTTAGAGAGAGAGGCTCTCATCTTCACCAAGTGAAGGGAGAGAGAGAGCCACGGCCAGCCATGGCAGTTCCACCACCATTGCACGGCCAGCCCTTCTATTTGTCTTACCATTAAACCCCTAAAGTGTTCTACACATTCACCATTATGTTTCAAGTGAAGGAGAAACCATAAACATGCCATGCAAGCTCTTATAGCTCACGGCCAGAACTTGGGTTCTCCAAGTTGATTCAAAAAAATATTTTCTTCAAGCATTTCAACCCTTTGGAAGGTGTATAACAACGTGGGATTGAGCCTAGATAGCAAGAACAAGAATTAAATTCAAGGCACAAACTCTAGCCAAGTTGAGAAGTCAAATTGTCAAGGTAAGGTTTAACTTTCTTTTGCATGTATTAAGGGTGGTTAAAACGTATGGTAGATGTGTAAATATAAGTTGCATGTATTAAATTATGAATGTTGGTGTTGAAATGTTGTTGAAGCCGTAGGGGCTGTTTTAAGGGTGATTTGGATATGTTGTGCATGTGTAAATGTGAATTGCATGTATGAAATTGTGTGTGTTGATGTTCAGGCATTGTGGAAGCCGTAGGGAGCTGTTTGGTGTGGAATAATGGACTGATTTTATTTAGTAATTATGGTTGTTGCTATCATAGATTGCATGATAAAAAGAATGAAAAGAATTGGAAGGTTAAAGGTGAAGTTGTGTTGATATGAACATGGTGTTATTTTGTTGAATTGAGGCCGTGTAGTGGACTGTTTTGTGTGGAAGATAGTGAACTGATTTTACTTGGTATATTGATGGTTGTTGTCATGAATTTTATGGTGGGAATGAAGGTATTTAATGGTTAGAGTTGGAACTAAAATTGTTTGTGGGTTGTTGTAAGGTTTATAGTGATGACAATGTATCTTAGTTGCGTATGAATTGATGATGTAGTTGTCGTGTGACTGCTGGTCGTAACTTACTGAAATTATATGAAAAGAAGACATGAAATAATCTGTAAAAATTGTATGTAGTTCCCTTAGTATGTTCGTAAGCGTTTGCAAGAATTCCGAACATCTTTTATGTTGATCGGTTAGGGACTGTTTTGGATGTGTCGTTGTTGTTCTTATTAAGCTTGGGAGATTGATGATAATTGAGATTATGCATTGTATTGTATGTTGGTTGGGCTGTTGTAGAATCGTTTTGACGAAATATTATGGCTATAGACTAACAAGAATAAATTGGATGTGTCATGATCGCATGTAAACTATTATTGAGTGTTGTAAGGTACGAGCTGTTTTGATACGTTGTTGTTGATCTTGTTGCGATTAGAGGATTAATGATAGTTAAGAATATACATTGTATTTATGTTGTTTGGGCTGTTTTAAAGTTGTTACATGAAAACGTTAAGGCTACGTACTATTAGGAATAACTTGAGAATGTAGTAGCCGTATGTGAATCGCTATTGAATGTTGTGAATGTGGGCTGTTTGGAATGTTGTGTGGGCTGTCCGGGTTGGTATTGAACGCATGATTATTGATGTTGGATTGGTTGTATGTAGCTGGTTTGGATATAAGGAAAACGCCGTCTAAACATCTAGAAAGGAGTTACTAACGTTAGAATACATTTTGAATCTCCCCGTAGCTTAACCGTAGTTGTTGGCGTCTTAATATAGGTTGAGAAATTATTGGGAAGCGTATACGTATTGTGTGGCTAATAAGCGCTAAAGGTATGTGAAGTTAACCCTTCTTTCGTTTTGGCATGATCGTTGTGAAATGAATATATGATATATATACGATTCCAAAGGAATTCCTATTCCTAGACCCACTAGGAGGGCTAATGATCTTGATTCCCATAACTTATATTTTTTTTTATATTTTGATATGTACATATGATTTCAAAGTTCCATTTTGATATAATCCACAGGGACATCCGAAAGGTATATGATGTGACTATTATTTGAATTTGCAAACGATGGTTCGTGTTGACTATTCTATTGAGTCCTTAAAAATGTTTTAAATTGCATATAGTTTCTCACTACTCTGCCTCAATATATCTTTCACCGAGTCCCGGGCCGGGTATGTTATCGTGCACAGTTTCATTGCATTGTTCACCGAGTCCCTCACTAGAGGGCCGGGTACGGTATATATATATATATATATATGTGATGATATGACGATATGATGATATGATGACATGTTATGGCGGCCAGGAGGGCATATGATGACTTTATTCACCTAGCCCCTCACTAGAGGGCCGGGTACGATATATATATATATATATGCATATAATAAATGATATTGACAAGCATGATTATGTTTCAATGGCAAGTGTTTTAGTATTCTGAATATTGTACTTGTTTACTGTACTCCTTATTTCAGTTATGATCCTTTTTCCGTATTTCACACTTTACATGCTCGGTACATATTCTGTACTGACCCCCTTTCTTCGGGGGGCCTGCGTTTCATGCCCACAGGTACAGATACGCGCTTTGGTGAGCCGCCAGCTTAGGATTTCCCTTCTGCTATCTTGGAGCGCTCCCTTGTTCCGGAGCCCAGATTTTGGTATAGATCCTTCTCGATATATAAGTATATGTGTATGTTCTCTAAGGGTACGGCGGGGCCCTGTCCCGTCATAATTCACTGTTGAAACTCCTAGTGGTCTGTAGACATGTATGTGTGTTGTATTTATATGGGATCAGTTGTGTGTATGATCAGTACACGTGTTCTATCGTTGTAGCAGCCTTGCCGGCTTGCATATGTTGTCATGTTATGGTAGCAGCCTTGTCGGCTTACTTGTGTCATACCCGGCCCATTATGGGACTCGGTGAACATGGTCGCCACCCCGTCTTTGGCGCCATAACACAACATAACTCCATAAACACAGCATAACGCCATAACACACAGCATAACTCCATTATATATATATATATATATATCATATTCCGGCCCTCTAGTGAGGGACTCGGTGAACAACGCAGTGAGACTGTGCACGATAACATACCCGGCCCGGGACTCGGTGAAGGACATATTGAGGCATACACGAGCAGAGTAGTGAGCAACCATATGCAATTTAAAACATTATTAAGACTCAAATAGAATAAGAAGAAGGGATTAACACCTGAGTATCAATAGCGACAATCATATCAAGTATCCCTCGAATGCCATTATAGATCATATCAAAAGAGCCTTAGGAATCATAGACATGTATCAATATAATATGAAATAGCTTATAGAAGTCAAGGACATGAGTTATCGTAGAGTCTTCCAAGAATAGGAGCTTATATATATCGACTACTATCCAACGATAGAAAACTTGAGAGGAAAGCTCAATCCTTTTAAGAGTTCTAACATCAAGAAGTGAATAGGAATCATGAATCACACTCGAAACTTATGAATGGAATTACCCCAAAGCTCATATCATTCGTCACTTATATCTAAGACATGCCAAAAGAAAGAAGGGACAGCTTTACATACCTGTTAACGATTAATCGCAAACCCGTTCGCTTCATCGCCCCTTTAGCCTATTTAATATAAAAGTAACACTATCGTTAGTAACTATACTTTCTAGTTCGTAAATCCGTGGCCCATCGCTTATAGGACTCATTCTTTAACTTATACTTTCTCGATTAGGGTTTTCATTAGTTAAGGACTTAACGGAAATCGAGCAGCATTTCCCCTATATATTCTCCTAACCCGAATTTCCAATTATCCTCCTGTTATCATAGAAATACCAACAATGACAGTAATAGCAATATTCATATAGAATCCTTACAATTTCCGCCCATAAACAACTCTAACAATCCAACAACCCTTTTTAATCCTTTTCAACCCACAATTTCGTATAACAACGATTTCATGCAATTTCTTACTTCCAATTTCATGCAATTTCTTACTTCCAATTTCATCCAATCCAATTTTAATCCTTCCATTACAACACCATTAGCACAATTTTACTATAAAACAAGAAAATCTTTCCTTAATTTTCTCGGAGGAATTTCTATACTTAATTGCTCCAATTTCACAATTTCTTCTTCCTCAATTCAATATCCAATGTTGCTATCACCTCCTTGAACTTGCAAATCACCTTGAAATTAAATCAAGCAAACAAAAACATTTTTTTTTTTACCATGGCTGGCTGTGAGCAGCAGCCATGGCTATGCTCTTTTTTTTTTTTTTTTTTTTTTTGATTTCATTTTTGTGAAATGAAAGGGATGACTTTAATTAGTCATCAAACTTAACTTATATATGGTGTCCCTTTAATGGACACGTTTCCTCCCCCTTGTGACTCACCAATTTGATTTATAATATTTAAAAAAAAAACTGGTGGGGTCCACTTCTAATAATTAAATTAATTAATTTTAATAAATAATTAATCCTCACTTAATAATATAATCATAATTAATTAGTTCCTAATCTCCAATAATATTTCTACACTAAATAAAATTTATAAACAATTTGTGTACTAATTAAAATTGAAAATTAAAAGTTCCTATTTCATGTCCGAAAATAATTCCGTCTTTAACTTGAGTCGATTTGCTTGCGAATAGTTCGACGTATAAAAATACAGGGTATAACACCTCTCATCCTTATTGTGTTATTCCTTTTTCTAATAATTGTCCTGTTTCGTTATTCATCTTTCCGTAGTCTTGGTCCTTTACCTCCAGCTAAAGATATCACTTATACTCTTGATTGTACCAAACACAAACCACTACTACTTTGCCATATCACATTTCTCTGATTCCCTTTTTCAAGTTCGCTTGCTATCATTCCTATCATTGCGAAACCTCTATGCTGGATTATTCTAACAAGGCCTTTTTAGGCTTTCTCATCTACTGCCCCATGGCTCGCTTGCTGGTTTCACACTTGCATTCACTCTCTATTCATATAGAACGTGTCACATCCTTAGTCGTTTCCTCGCTATACTTTACTTACTTTGTATCCCAGTTCTTGCTATGTCCTCATTATATCCTGATAATAATCAACTCTATAGAGTGATGCTTCTTGATCTCATTCACAAGCCCGCTTTTGAAATAGAATATACCTCGTGAAGTAAGCATACTCAACCTGTTACTTTTTCCATTCAGCCTTATCACACTTACCATATAAGTTGTTTTACCAATGAATTCACATTCGTTATACCCCTTCGTATTTCATACCCCTGTCTCAATCATGTTGTTACTCTATTTTTCCAATAAACTTGTCGTATTTTACTTGTACTTATCCATCCAATCAATACTTCAGTATCACATTCTATTGGAGTTACCCTTTATTTTCTACGTCATATTTTAGCACTACCAGTCTCCCTAATTTACTCTAGCATTTCTGTTTACCGTATCAATGTCGCTCTTATAACTGCCATTACTATCAATTCAATAGTATTTAACTCACCTCGTGTAGTTATTAACGATACTCCTAATTAAATATCGTCCTGCCATTACTTTTGCACATCATCTTTTCTCGTTAGGACATATTACAAGCCTATATCTTATCTCTTTTAAATTCTAGGAAAATTTCGGCAGAGTTTCCTCTATATTTCTTACTATCCCAAACCCTGCATGCAGCAAATACCAACAAAGCCTCACAGGGCCAATATATATATATATATATATATATGACATATCTCAGCCACATAGGGCTCCCATTTTCAAATAAAAGCACAAGGATGTCGAAACTTACCTCATATATCACGCTTCGAGATGCACCCGATCCTTTAGCGATCTGCCCTGTTATCCCTTCCTATTTACTTTCTCTTTCATCCTTCAGCTTTACATTACAATCATATCTCAATATTCTTACTTTATTCGACGCACATCTTTCGTACCGTCGCTTACCTTTTTTCTGATTCATTCAATTTGCTGAGTTCTCAACTTATAGCTGAACTTATCATCAAGAGACACATTTAATCAATTTCTCTGTCATATGAACACTGACTTACCTCCACAACAATCAATTCATCATCATATAATTACATATTTCGATAACGTAGCCTCAACGAAGGGGCTTACCTCCGTAACTTTCAATGTCATCAATCACTTTGTTCTATCATTACCGTTCTTCTGCTGTAATCAGGGGTTAGTATAAGGAATCTCATTTCCTATGGCTTAGCTCTATCGCACGATCTTAGAGATGAAAGAAGAGTAACCATCCTAAATGCCCTGTAGCCTCCTATTTATAGATGTGGCGCGCAACACCCCATAAACAAGACTCTACTAGACATGGCTCGTAGACACTTCCTAGGACTGAACTGCTCTGATACCACTTTTGTCACGACCCGACTAGGGTCCATGACGGGTACCTGGGGCTAACCACCGAGCACCGCTCATTCTTCTACTTATCATACTTGTTAAGTGTTCATTCATCAAATTCATACTCAAATCATAGAAAAATCATTTTTCATTTGGAAACATAATTACCTTTATATACATAAGCCCTTCGGCTATCAAAATAATTTACACATACATATATACATATATACGCTTATAAAAATTGTGAGACCATACTACCCACATATACGTATCTACGAGCCTTTACTAGAGTACTAGACATATGGACGGGACAGGACCCCGTCGTGCCCAAAACATCTATGTACATAAAATAGTAAATCAATGGCACCTCCGGAATAATGGAGTGCTCTCAAAAAGTCTGCTTATCGACTTCTATAAATCTGGGTCGCCTCCCTGTCTACCTGTGGGCATGAACACAATGTCCAAAGAAAACGGACGTCAGTACGAATATTGTACTAAGTATGTAAGGCATGAATGAAATGAACATAATAGAGAAGTCATAAGACATAAGATGTAGATATAACCTGCGTAACTCTTAAGGGAGGATACCTTTCATGCCTATATCGTATATAATCACAGTACATTTATCATCATGGCACATACATATCTTTCGGGCTTTCCATACATATATCATATATAATCATAGTAGTATCGTGCCCGACTATATAGGGTCGGTGTCTTACGTGCCCAGCTATAATAAAGTTTGGTGTTATACGTGACTGGCCCTACTAAGGCTCAGTGTTGTCCGTGCCTGGCCCTACCAAGGCTCAGTGTTATCCGTACCCAACTACAGTGGTGCGCACGCATCATATATATATATATATATATATATATATTCTACCCGGCCATATAAGCTCGAGGTTTCGTAATAGCCATATATAGGCACATGTACATAAAAGCCCATAAATATCTTTAACGTCATCACTATTATCATCGTCATCATTATCATCATCACTATCAACATTGCCATCATTATCATCATCACTATCAACATCATCATCGTTATTATCACATATATCTCATAAGCTTATCATAACTTTTCATAGAACATGCATTTGAATTTAAAGACAATCTATGAAAATCATATCATATTCGTAGCATGAACTTCGTAAAAATATCACATGATAGACTTTATAATCTCTAAGCTCAGGCTCATCATTACCATCACCGTATCATGGCATATCTCTTACCCTTATATGATATGGAACCCCCTATGAACATAGACTCGTAACTTTTCGGAACATTGGTCATAGGTCATGCATTAGAGCTTATAGACAATCTATAACGATGTCTGGGTGACATAAGGTCGAGAACTCCTGATTACATTATGGAGTAATCATATTCACCATATCTCACCTTGAAGGAACTAACATTTTAAGGTGAGTGTACACCATGAACATCATCAAGAGATCGTAAGTAGGATCTTTATCTTCGTAGACATCATATCTTGCTTTAGAATCTCTAGGCTTAAACTTACCATCATTATTTTCGTATTCATGACATATTTCTCATCTTTATCTCATAAGAAGCTCTTTATCAATATTGTCTCATAGTTTCCGAAATGTAAGAAAGTCATGGAGAGGTAGGGAAATAATATCATAGGAATCATATAAGGATCATTAGCTTCGTAGGAATATCGTATCAGGAGCTTTAGGACTTCTAAACTTAGATACATCATCAGTATTGTTATGCTCGTAACGTATCTCTTTTCTTTATCTCGTATGAAGCACTTTATACTCGTAGATTCATAATTCCCGATATGTAGGAAAATCATGGAAAGATAGGAGGATTCATACCATAAGAGTCATGCCTTAGAAAGAAAGGACTAGCCTTACATACCTCTTTCATTTAACAATTCCATCGCTTGATTGTTCTCCTTCAATGCTCATGTTTCTACCTTCAAGAGAATTCACATTCACATTAGCTAATCGATTACATGAACGTGCTTACTAAAGCTAGAGAAAATTGGGCAGAATTTCCTTTGTTTATACAACTTTCCCCATATTTTATATCAACTCCCAAACATTTATAATAACGTTCACAATATCATAACCAACAATCTTCATTCATCTACATTACCCTCATCTCACAATTCCACTTCAATTCATCCATAATCATGGTCATAGTATACTAGTATGTTTTCTTGAATATAATTCTTATCCCATGTCCTTAATATCATTTATAACATAACCATGTCACAACACATCAAGAATCATGACTCAATTCAAGCTATTACTTCAAATGACGCTATTCCCACATTCATGACCCATTTTCTATATTCTTCTACAATCCAAGTGTTTCAACTTTAAAATACCTTAAAAAACACGGAAATACCATAAATCTTACCTTACATGGTGCAGGAATGAACCTTGGGTTGAAACACCTCACTTGAGAAAAACCCTAGTTTTACCTTCACTTGGATTCCTTGGCTTGGATGAACTTTAATGTGCTTCTTACACTTGATTCACATAGATTGATGTAGTTGATCACTAACATCCCTTGAATTCTTGTTGGAGAAGTGTATAGAGATGTTTTAGAGATAAGGGGTGTGAAGGGAAATGAAATGAAATGAAACTTGAACCCTTATTAATAATACTCAAGTCTGTCCCAACACGAATATATAGACGAACATACGGTCCGTATCTTTTATATGGGCTGTATGTCTGGCCGTATGTTTGGTCCAGTGAAGTTTGCCCATCTTGGCTAAATATACGGCCTAACATACGGCCAGTATAATTTATGCGGCCAGTATGTTGGGCCGTATAATGCCCTGCTGTTCCGATTTCGTTCTTGTCGACTCGTTTGATCTCCAATCCTTATGGAATATTCTTAACACTTGTTTATCACTTCATTAAAAATCTAAGGGACGTTATAACTCTTCTCCAAAGCATCATATTATCATCATACATCGTTACTCGTAAATCCTTTCCAATACATAACGTATACCTTGCCTTTCTTGGCAAACTTTCTTCTCTTACTTCGAATATCTTTGAAATCTCCTTTAGAATCATCAAATGCTATTTCTTACTTATCAAAAAATCGCATACGTCGTACCCTTCGTCATTCTATTCACTGTGCATGAACGGAAAATTTTTCGAGGTGTAACAGTGCGATATTGATCGATGGTAGAGTAAGATGGCTAGATCTATGGGTACCCGTAGCGATTATAGAGGGGGATCAAGGCAGTCATATTGTAGACACTCAGGTTAGTCGGCGGCTAGTGCACCTCTACTATTTGTAGGTAGGAGATTTGAGTGCTCCATTCATTCAGGGCAGGGTCAAAGCTTGAGAGCTTTAGGTTCCTAGTTTGGGGGTGATTATAGCCAGAGGAGACCACCAACCCCACGATGTAGTCAGTGTATAAAGTTACATTCGGGGCCATGTCGCCAAGGCTCGGATGCTTGTTATGTTTGTGGACAGACTGGGCACGTGATGCGTGACTATCCCTTGAGGTACGGTAGAGTTGGGGTTCAGCCCACAGGGTCAGCGGCTGGTTTTTCTTCTGTGCGCCCGGTAGGGCAGACTCCCCAGATTCCAGCAGGTCGAGGTATAGGTAGAGGTGGAGCGTCCAGTTCAAGTGGCACCCAACCCCGTATCTATGCTTTAGTTGGACGCCAGGATATCGAGTCCTCCCCAGATGTGGTTACCGGTATATTGACTATGAATTCTCATGATGTTTATGCGTTGATTGATCTGGGTTCTACGTTGTCCTATATTCCTCATTACACTGCTAACTGTATTAGGGTGAAACTCGAGCTAATTAAACCTCTTGAGGTATCTACCTCGGTTGGTGATCCCGTGATAGCTAGACAAGTATACAAGAATTGTGTAATGGTGATATGTGACCTCCAGACTAAAGTTGATTTAGTCGAGCCGGAAATGTTAGATTTTGATGTGATTATGGGTATGGATTGGTTGGCCTCATGTTATGCCAATGTTGATTGCCGAATGAAAGTAGTTCGATTTCAATTTTCGGGAGAGCCCGTGCTTGAATGGAAAGGTAATACAGCATCTCCAAGGGGTAGGTTTATTTCCTACCTTAAGGCAAGAAAAATGATAGCAAAAGGCTATATTTATCACCTAGTTCGAGTTCATGACACCGAAGCAAAGTCACTGAATTTCCAATCCGTCCCGGTAGTGAATGAGTTCCGGATGTATTTCCAGATGAACTTCCAGGTCTTACTCTGGAAAGAGAGATTGATTTGGCTATTGATGTATTGCCAGACACCAAGCCTATTTCCATTCCTCCTTACCGAATGGCTCCTACAAAATTGAGCTAAAGGCACAATTGAAGGATTTACTCGAAAAAGGATTCATTAGGCCTAGTTCTTCACTGTGGGGAGCACCAATTCTATTTATGCAAAAGAAAGATGGTTCCTTACGAATGTGTAATGATTATAGGTAGCTGAATAAGGTAACGATAAAGAATAAATATCCTCTCCCAAGAATTGATGACCTGTTTGACCAATTACAGGGCGCCAAGTGGTTTTCAAAAATATATATAAGGTCAGGTTATCATCAAGTGAGATTTAAAGAAGAAGATATTCCCAAAACAGCTTTCAGAACGAGATATGGCCATTATGAATTTCGGGTGATGTCATTTGGGTTGACTAATGCTCCGGCCGTGTTTCTGAATTTGATGACTAATGTATTCAGGCCTCTCTTGGATCTATTCGTGATAATGTTCATTGATGATATTTTGGTATACTCTCGGACAGAATCAGAGCATGTAGACCATTTACGTATTGTTCTTGGAATTCTTCAAACTCTAGAATTGTATGCAAAATTTTCAAAGTGCGAGTTTTGGTCGAATTCTATGACTTTTCTGGGCCATGTTATTTCAGCTGATGGCATTTGAGTTGATACTCAAACAATTGAGGCTGTGAAGACTTGGCCAAGGCCTACGACGCCCACGGAAGTCCGTGGTTTTCTGGGATTGGCAGGTTACTATAGAAGATTCGTGGAAGGGTTTTCCTCTACTTTAGCCCCATTGATGAAGCTAACCCAGAAGTCAGCTAAATTTCTGTGGAATGATGCTTGTGAACGCAATTTTCAGGAATTGAAAGGTAGGTCAACTTCAGCTCCAGTCTTGACGCTTCCAGAAGGGCCAAAAGGTTATGTTATATATTGTGATGCCTCAAGTGTTGGATTAGGATGTATGTTAATGCAACAAGGTAAAGTCATTGCTTATGCTTCAAGACAGTTACGGAAACATGAAAAGAACTACCCAACTCATGATCTCGAATTGGCTGCGGTTATTCATGCACTAAATATGTGGAGACATTATTTGTATGGTGTACATGTTGATATCTATACAGATCACAAGACAATATCTCTTCAAGCAGAAGGAGTTAAATCTGTGGCAGAGGTGGTGGTTAAAGCTACTAAACGATTATTATATAAGTATTTTATACCACCCCGGAAAGGCAAATATAGTAGCTCATGCACTTAGCCGCAGATCAATGGGTAGCCTATGTGAGGCCCCTCCGGAGAAGAAAGAATTAATTCGTGAGCTCCACCAGCTAGCTAGCCTTGGAGTTCGTTTAATTGATTCAAGCAGTGTAGGAATTGATATCAATAATCCAACAGTTTCATCCTTGGTCATGGAGGTGAAAGAGCGTCAATATGAAGATCCTCAGTTGAGCCACTATAGAGACACATTTCATGAAAAAGAGAAGTCTCAATTTGAAACTTCTATAGATGGAGTTCTTAGATACCGAGGCAGGCTATGTGTTTCGAATGTTGCAAAATTACGTCGTCAAATTCTAGAAGAAGCTCATTATTCTCGGTATTCTATTCACCCAAATGCGACAAAGATGTACCATGACCTTAAGTTAATGTATTGGTGGGATGGAATGAAGAAAGACGTTGCAAAATTTGTGGCCCAATGTCCAAACTGTCAGCAAGTGAAAGTCTAGCATCAAAAGCTAGGAGGATTATTGCAAACCATGGAAATTCCAACCTGGAAATGGGAAGTGATAAACATGGATTTTATCGTAGGGTTACCCCGTTCCCGAAGCAAGTATGACTCTATATGGGTAATCGTGGACAGACTCATGAAAGAAGCTCATTTTCTGTCACAACCCAACTAGGGGCCATGACGGGTACCCGGGGCTAACAACCGAGCACCGCTCATACCATTACCCATCGTACTCATCGAGTGTTCATTCGTTAATCTTATACTCAAACCATAGGAAAACCATTTTTCATTTGGAAACATAATTACCTTATATACATAAGCCCTCCGGCTATCAAAAAAATAATGTATATACATATGAGGACGTCGTGAGACCATTCTACCCACACATACGTATCTACGAGCCTCTAATAGAGTGCTAGAAATAGGGACGGGACAGGACCCCGTCGTGCCCAAAATACATATACATATATACACAAAAGAATAAGTCAATGGCACCTCCGAAACAATGGAGTGCCCTCAAGTCACCTAATAGCTCTTACGAGTCTGGATCACCTCCCTGTCTACCTGTGGGCATGAACACAGTGTCCAAAGAAAACAGACGTCAATACGAACATTGTACTGAGTATGTAAGGCATGAATGAAATGAACAAAGTAGAGAAATCATAAGACATAAGATGAAGATGTAACCTGCGTAACTTTTAAGAAGGGATACATTTCATACATATATAATATATAATCGTAGTACATGTATCATCATAGCGCATACATCATCGTATCATATATATATCATCATCGTTAACCCGTGTCCGGGTAACCATCATATGCCGCCCATTAGTGGTGATCATGCGTGGCCTTCTAGGTGCGGTGGAATCATAAGCAGCCCGCCTTAGCGGTGACATGTCCGGCCATTTGGGCACGGTGGAATCACAAGCAGCCCGCCTTTGCAGTGACATGTCCGGCCATTTAGGCACGGTGGAATTGTATCATCGTGTGCACATCATAGACTTAACATTATTGTACATCTCATAGGCATATCATGACTTTATCATAACTTAGAACATTATACATTTATCATCAAAACATATATTAGAACTTGAAGGCAATTATGGCTATGTTGGGGTGACATAAGATTTTGAACCCCCGATTAAATTATGGAGTGGTCATAATCATTATATCTCACCTTGAAGGGACTAACATTTTAAGGTGAGTGTACATAAGAAAAGCATCAATGGAATCATATTTAGGATCATTAACCTCATGGACATCGTATGTTACTCTACGATTCTTTATACTTAAATTCATCATCATCATTATCATGCTCGTATCGTAGCTCTTTTCTTTATCTCATACATATATAGCTCGTTACAGTCATGGACTCATAGTTCCTTTATTTAGGAAGATTATGGAAAATTAAGAAGATTCATGTCATAGGAGTCATGCCTTAGAAAAAAAGGGACTAGCCTTACATACCTTTTTGTTTAGCTACTCTATCGCTTGAACATTCCTCTTCCAATATTCACGTTTCTACCTTCAAGAGAGTTCATACTCATATTAGATAATCGATAACATAAGGGTGTTTGAACTAAAGCTAGAGAAAATTGGGCAGTATCTCCTTTGTTTCTACTACTTTCTCCATATCATATATCAACTCCCAAACGTCAATAATAACATTCATAATGTCATCATCAATAACTTTTGTCAAATTCATCATTATCCAATCCCCACAATTTCCTCTCAAGGTCATCCATAATCATGATCATAATACAACATTACATTCATTCTCATCTAATGTTTCTCTCATGCTCTTAACATCATTCATAACGTAATTACAATCACAACATATCAAGAATCATGATTCATTCCAAACTACTACTTAAAAATTACACTATTCTTACATTCATAACCCATTTTCTATCTCCTTCTACAATCCAAGTGTTTCAACTTTTCAATACCTTAAGCAACATGGAATAATCATAATACTCACCTTTGAATGTGTAGGAACGGGTTTTGGTTGGCAATACTTCACTTGAAGAAAACCCTACTTCAACTTCCAAGGGATTTCTTGACTCTAGCAACCCCAAAGAGCTTCCTTGCACTCGATTCACTTGAATTTATGCTATGAACCTTTGATTTCCCTTGTATTCTTGAAAATGGAATGTATGGAATGTTCTAGAGGCTTGGAGAGAAGTGGTAAGAATGAGAAAATAAAAGTGGGAACATATATTTATACTTGCAACTTAATCAGCCCGTCGGGCATTATACGGACCACTTATACGGTCCGTACAACATTGTATGGTCCGTGTAAGTGTCCGTGGTTCACCACCATGGAAGACATTCTTCCTGTTGGGTTATACGGACCCTTATACAGTCCGTATAAAGTTCCACGGTCCATGTAAGGTGGTCGTGTAACTCACAGTTTTTCTGAAGTTGTCCTCGTCGTTTCGTTTGATCTCCAATCCTCATACAACCTTCTTAACACTTGTTTAATACTTCATTAATTTTCTAAACATCCCTATAACTCGTCCTCAAGGCCTTACCAAACAATTATTGACGCAATAATTTATGAAAGCTTTCCTAAACCCACTTATACTCCACTTGTCCTTATCAATCCTTATTTCATCAATTCATATGACTTCAAAATCTTAACATATGCATTTTAAAACTACTAAATATCCGTCTTATAGTCTTACGAACTTCCTGTTATCCTTAAGCCCGAAATGGTTCATTCACTACACGACGACATGAAATTTCCAAGGTGTAACATTTTCTTCCAGTCAAAACTACATAGCAGAAAATTATGCAAGGTTGTATCTTAAAGAGATTGTACGGATCCATGGTGTTCCGGTGTCTATTATCACAGATAGAAGAGCACAATTTACAGCTAAATTCTGGAAGTCTTTCCAAGAAGGTTTGGGTACTCAGGTGAGGCTTAGCACAACATTTCATTCACAAACTTATGGGCAAGCGGAACGTACCATTCAAACCTTGGGAGATATGCTAAGGGCATATGTTCTATATTTCGGTGGTAGTTGGGATGACCACTTACCTCTCATTGAGTTTGTATACGACAACAACTACCATTCTATTATACAGATGGCTCCGTACGAAGCTCTGTATAGGAGAAAGTGTAGATCCCCAATTGGGTGGTTTGAAGTAGGAGAGGTATAGCTAATAGGCCCTAAATTGATTCAAAAAGCGGTGGAAAAGGTCAAGGTGATCTGAGACCGACTATTGAAAGCCCAAAGTCGCCAGAAATCTTATGGGGACAACCGTCGGCGAGACTTAGTATTTCATGTTGATGATTGGGTATTCCTGAAGGTGTCACCAATGAAAGGTGTGATGAGATTTGGTAAGAAATAAAAGTTAAGTCCTCGATATATGGGACCTTACAAGATTGTCCGCAAGGTGGGTCAAGTAGCTTATGAATTGGACTTACCCTCAGAACTGGAGTCATTCCAACCGGTTTTCCATGTCTCACTACTCCGTAAGTGTGTCGGAGATCCTACTAGGATCGTGCCAGTAGATGATGTTCAAGTGACAGAAAAGTTGGCTTATGAAGAGGTACCCATTGCCATACTAGATAGGAAAGTACGGAGACTTAGAAATAAAGAAGTAGCCTCGGTTAAGGTCTTATGGAGAAACAATAACCGAGAAGAGATGACTTGGGAGGCGGAAGAAAATATGAAGTCCAAGTACCCGCACTTATTTCAGCCCCCGGAAGAGATCCAAGATGAAACATCAAGATTATGAGGTATGTATGTTTTCCTTTTTATGCATTTGGGTTGTGTGTGGCCAAACTTTATTGCTATGATGTTGTGGCCCTGTGAGGCATTGTTATTATGGGCTGTTGTGACAGGATGGTAGTGTCATATTACAGGGGAAACTCTGGCGAATTTTTCATAGAATTCCCGAGCACTTAACATTTGAGGACGAATGTTCTAAAAGGGGGGAAGAATGTTACACCTCGAAATATTTCCCGTTGATGCACAGTGAATAGACTAACGAAGGGCACGAAGTATATGATGTTTCAATAAGTATGAAATAGTATTTAATGACTCTAATTGAGATTCCAAAGGCATTCGAGGTAAGAGAAGAAAGTTTGCCAAGAAAGGCGAGGTATACGTTGTGTATCGGAAAGGATTTACAAAGTACTAAGTTAATGATGGCTTAATGATGTCTTAGAAGAAGATTTATAACATCCCTTAGATTTCTAATGAGGTTTTAAACAAGTGTTAAGAAGGTTCCATAAGGATTGGAGATCAAACGAGTCGACGAGAACAAGTTTGGGAAAGCTGAGCATTATACGGTTCAACATACGGACCGTATAAAATGTACTGGCCATATATTAGGCCGTATAATCTGCCAAGAATTGAAACCTTCACAAGACCAAAGATATGGTCACACATACGGTCCATATAAATTATACAGATCGTATGTTTTCCGTGAAACCAAAGCGGGACAGATTTTAAGTTGTTAATAAAAGGGGACCCAAGTTCATTTAATGTCATTTAATTTTTCATTCCCCTTCTCTCAATAACTCTCTAGAATATTCTCCACATCTCTTCTACAAGAATTCAAGAGAAAAATCTAATCAACTTCATCAAACTAAGAGAATCAAGTGCAAGAAACTCACTAGGGTTCATCCAAGGTAAGAAATCTCATTGGAAGTGGAACTAGGGTTTTGCTCAAGTGAAGTGTTTCCACTCAAAGCTCATTCCCACACTAACCAAGGTGAGTTTTATGATTATTCCATGTTATCTAAGGTATTGAGAGGTTGAAAGACTTGGATTATGAAAGAAAGTAGAGGATGGGTCATGAATGTGAGAATAGTGACATTTTTTAGTAGTAGCTTAGAATGAATCATGACTCCTGATATGTTGTGATTATAATTTTTTATAATGACATTAAGAACATGGGATAAACATTTTATATATGAGTGAATTTAATAGTGTGCTATGACCATGGTTATGGATGATTTGAAGTGAAATTGGGAAATTGGGATAATGTTGGTAAATGAAGATTATTGCTTATGATATTGTGAATGTTATTATAGACGTTTGGGAGTTAATATAAGATATGGAGAAAGTTGTATAAACAAAGGAAATGTTGCCCAATTTTCTCTAGCTTTAGTTCAAGCGTGTTTACGTTATCGATTATCTAATATTAGTATGAACTCTCTTGAAGGTAGAAGCGTGAATATTGGAGAGGAACGTTCAAGTGATAGACTAGCTAAACGAAAAGGTATGTAAGGCTAGTCCCTTCTTTCTAAGACATGACTCCATGGCATGAATTCTCCGATTTTTCCATGACTTTCTTACATTCCGGAAAGTTATGAGTCTATGTTCATAAAGGGCTTCGTATAAGATAACGGTAAAAGATATGTTACAAGTATGATAATGATGATGATGAGTTCGAATATAAGGAATCCTAAAGCCATGATATGATGATTCTACAAATCTAATGACCCCATTTACGATCCCTTGATGTTGCTCGTTGTGTTACACTCACCTTACAACGTTAGTTCCTTCAAGGTGAGATATGGTGAGTATGATCACTCCATAATGTAATCGGGGGTTCTCGACCTTATGTCACCCCGATATAGTTATAGATTGTCTTTAAGCTCTAATACATGATCTATGACAAATGTATGATGATGATCAGTTATGATGAGTTCATGATGATACGATTCCACTGAGACTAGATAGCCGGGCATGACACCCCTAAGGCGGGCTGCTTACGACTACACCGAGCCTAGAGGGCCGGGCATGACACCACTAGTGGGCGGTGTATGATGGTTACCTGGACGCGGGTTAATGACGATGGTACATGAGATATGTTTATATATGTATGATGTGTAACATGTGTTTACTCTTAAAGGTCGAGCAGGTTATATTAGGTTATATCTTCATCTCATGTCTTATGATTGCTTTGTTATGTTCATTTTATTCATGCCTTACTGTTACACCTCGAATATTTTTCCGTGAACGTACAACGAGTAGACCAACGAAGTGTATGAGTGTGCGATGTTTTACTAAGTAGAGAATGACTATTTATGAATTTTGGAAATGAGAAAGTTACAGATCTGCACTTCGACCCAGTTGGTCGTAAAATAGAATACGGCCCGTAAAGTAGTTTACGGACCGTAAACTGCCATCGTCATTCAACATTCCAAAAACTTCAACTTCTGCCAAATGACGAAATGGTTAAATACGACTCAGAATACGGACCGTAAAGTGAAATACGGCCCGTAAACTGTGACCGTAAACCGCCATGACTCCAACAAACCTTTCTGTTTCTGATATGTTTAAATACGATCGTGAAGGAAGGACCGTAAACCAGAATACGGCCCGTAAACTGGGTTTACGACTACTGTGCATCCCGACTACTGTTCATAAAAATTAGATTTTTGTGATTAATATAAGGGACCCTTTTCATTCATTTTCATTTCATTTCTCATCTACACAACTCAAGAGAACTCTAGAACATTCCAAACATTTCATCCTCAAGAATTTAAGGGAAATTAGTGGTCAACTACATGAAATCCATGGAACCAAGGATGTGAAGCTCATCAAAGTTCATCTACACCAAGAAATTGCAAAGGAAGTGAAATAGGGTTTTTGGCATAAAAGAGTGTTGTTGCTCAAGGATTGTTCCAACACTACCCAAGGTACGTTTTATGACCTTCTCATGATGATTGAAGCATTAATACATTTAAACACTTGGATTATAGAAGAGACAGTGAATGGGTCATAAAACGTGAATAGTGCCATAGTTGAATGATAGTTGGATTGCATTATGAATGTTGATGAGTTGGGATTATAAATATGTTATAAATGACGTGTAGACCATGAAATTGGTGTGATGTATGAGAAAATGTGATGATGAGCCCATGAATGTGGAGAAATTGAAGAAAAATTGTGGAATGTGGTAAACGTAGATAAATGATGATTGTTGAATACAATATTGTGAACGTTGTTGTGAGCGTTTGGGAGTTAATATAGAATATGGGAAAAGTAGTATAACCAAAGGAAGTACTGCCCAAATTTTCCCTAGAATTAGTAACGCGTTCTTATAATCGATTAACTAACGTAAAGGCGAATTATCTTTTGAAGGTAGAAACGCGATATCGAAGGAGAGCAAGCGAACGATAACTTAGTTAAACGTCAAAGATATGTAAGGCTAGTCCCTTCTTTCTAATGGCATGAATCTCATAGCATAATTTTCCTCCTTCTCATGAGTCCCTATATCCTGGAAAGCTAAAAGCCTGTATCCATGAATGGTAATATAAGATAAGAGATATGATATGATGATCTTAAAATGGCATGATGTTATTTATTGCTCACACTCACTTTATATGTTAGTTCCATCAAGGTGAGGCAGGATGTCTATAATTTCTCTATAATGAAATCGGGGGATCACAACCTTACGTCACCCCGACAGAGTAAAATTGGTTATAAACCCTATGCATGTATTATGATAAGTATGTTACGATAAGCCTATTACGATGAGTATGTATGATGATGATATAACACCGCGCCTAGTTGGCCGGGCAGTCACCGCTAAGATGGGCAGCTATACGATACACCATGGCCAAATGGCATGGGCAGACACCACTAGTGGGCGACATGAGATGGTACCCCGGACGCGAGAGGCCTGGACGCAGGCTAATGATATGGTTATCACACCGATCCGATATGGACGGGCAGCTTATACATTGTGCATACATGATATGATGATGAGTATGAGTAAGACATCATGACTTAATTCTTTATGCATGACCGTCAGATATAGATGTTCCATATTGATATTTCCATTATGTCATTGTTCTATTTCTTTGTTTATGCCTCTCATACTCAGTACAATGTTTGTACTGACGTCCGTTTTCTTTGGACGCTGTGTTCATGCCCATAGGTAGACAGGGAGGAGAGCTCAACCCAGACCAGCAGTAGCTGTCAGCCGATTGAAAGCACTCCTTTGTTCGGAGGTGCTTATGACGATTATTTTGTGTATATTCATGTATATGTATTTGTGGGCATGGCGGGGACTTGTCCCGTCCTTATGTTTAGTACTCCAGTAGAGGCTCGTAGATGCGCAGTGTGGGTTAGATAGTCTCACGAGATGCTATTATATGTATATATTATCTTGATGGCCGAGAGGCAAATGTATTTAAAAAGTATTTATGTTTCCATATAAAATATGATTTTCCTACAATTTGAGTATAAAGCTGATAAAAGACCATTAAATGAGCAAGATGAGTAGTAGCACGAGTGGTGCTCGGTGGCTAGCCCCGGGTACCAGTCATGGCCCCTAGCTGGGTCGTGACACTTACATACTCGGTACAATGCTCGTACTGACGTCCTTTTCTTTGGACGCTGTGTTCATGCCCACAGGTAGACAAGGAGGTGATCCAGATTCATAGGAGTTATCAATAGACTTTGAGAGCACTCCATTATTCCGGAGATACCATTGATTATTATTTTTGTGTACATATATTTTGGGCACGACGGGGTTCTGTCCCGTCCATGTTATAGTACTCTAGAAGAGGCTCGTAGATACGTATGTGTGGGTAGTATGGTCTCACGATTTCCTTAGTGTATATATTATTCTGAAAGCCGAAGGGCTTATGTATATAAAGGTAAATATGTTTCAAAGTTAAAATGGCTTTCCCTATGATTAGAAGCATGAGAATAACGAATGAATGTAGGATGAGTATGATAAGTAGTAGAATGAGTGGTGCTCGGTGGTTAGCTCCGGGTACCCGTCACGGCCCTAGTCAGGTCGTGACATTTTCATAGCCAATGGAGGAGACTGATGTAATCAGTTCATCTTCATTTTTTCCCTTCAACTGCTTCTTTTATCAATGCGGGTTTGTATTGCTTCCTGCTTCTTTAACACCCTTTCTCTCTTAGGACCATTTTCTTTGTGGGTGCTCTTTTATAGATTCTCTTGGCTTGCATTTTTATTCTTTATTATTCATCCTCCTGAGCTTATTGCTTTTTCTATGCACCAGGTTCTCAATAATGGTATTTGGGAAGACATGTCCTGATTCTTTCTATAGTGTGTCTCTGTCAAGACTGATCCCCTTCTTCTTTATGATAGTGGATATTGTGCTGTTTCCAAACTCCCTTTGTGCTAGGCCTTTTGATGAGGGAACTTGTTTCTTTTTATTGCCATGTGTGTAGACCATCGGATGACACATGTTCCTAAATCCCCTCGCACAGGCTATTTACTTTGTCAAGGACCCAGTTTTTGATGGGTCCTTTTCTTCTGGATGGACATTGATTTGGGCATACTTCTATTTGATTTTTGTCCTCTAATGTAGATCCATGTTCAATGTGTATTCTTCTCTCATGGCGTTGTTTGTCCTCCTGAGTTATCCTAACTTCCGTTAGATATGGTCATTGTGAGCTTTGGCAATTGTGTGAGATAGATACACTGTGTTATTATATTTTCAGCTCTTATTTCTTTGGGAGCTTCGTTCTTCTTTTGCTCCTTCCAGCTCCTCCAGTAGGTTTTTGTTTTCGTCTTGCTCAGCCAGTTGCTCCCTTTCTATCTTCCTGAGGGTATTATTTTGATCCCTCTTAGATTTCTCAACTCTATCCTTCACAGTTGTGATAGTGGGTCCCAACTCTTCTTTCTCTCTTTCCAGTGTCTGCTTTTCCTACCACATAATAGGAACTTGTTCCCTAAGGTCATTAATTATCTCTTCTAGTTGTTTTTGCTATTTTTCTTGATTTATAATATCTATTTGAAGGGAAGTTAGTTGATTCCAGTATTCTTTCTTTTGCCTTTTGAATATTTTTATATGCATTAATGATAATATAGACCACATGCCCAAGTCTTTTTCGAGACAATATTTTAACATCTTTTTTGAATTTTGAGAAGTCCATCTGATGATTCACTTCTTCTGAGTCAGAGCTGGCCATGAGTGCAGTGTATCTTCTGTGTCTGAATCTTCTATTGTTATCAAGGATCTGTTTGAGTTTTCTCCTCTATCTTCAGCATCACTTGAGGAGTTTTTCGTAGCTGCTAGGGCCTTTCTTATGATTTGGTCGGCCGGTCTCGTGGTAATTATGTTCCTAGGAACCTGTTCCTTCCTTCTTCTGTCAGGTTCACTTCTTCTTACTTCGTCTTCCTTTTCTGGACAATCCCACATAAAGTGGTCTGAACTTCCACATCTCTAACTTCCATCTGTAAGGTGTCCATACTTCTTTGGCCGTTTTGCAGGAGGAGATTCTGCAACATTCTTTAGGTCTACGGTCGCAAATAAGTATCTTTTTTGCCTTTGCATTCTTTTGGATGGCATGGAAATCTTTTTCTGTATAGTCCTTCTTTTCTTTGGGTAAGGAAGTTGATGTCGACTATGGAAGTTAATGCTTTGGAGATAATTGGGCCCTTCTAAATAATTTCCCATAACTCTGGATCTTCACCTGTTATGTAGTCTTCTGTTCGGGCTTTCCACCAGTCGTATAATTTCCTTTGAAGCATGGTCGTCTTCTGGTTGATTGACCTTCTTGTACTATAGGAGGTACCACCATTTTTCAACACTACTACAGAAGGGGCTTTAACGACAATTTTTTAGTGGCAATCAATTAGTGGCCGCTAATTTATTAATTAAGGGCAAATATTAACGGCCAATGAATATTGGCCGGATTCATTGGCCGAGAATAAGTATATTTTTAACGGCCATTCAAGAGAAAAGCCAGTTAATATTTTTCTTTTACTTTTTCTATCTTTTACTCTCAAATCCTCCCGCCTAAAATTTTTTTCTCTGAAGATACCAAAAGTAAAAACCTAAGTTACCGTAAATGAAAGAAACTTCTATTAGTTGGAAGAGAAAACCTAGTTACCCTAGAGAGGAAAACACTATTTTGCAGACAATTAGATTCTACACCATCGTAACCAAATCCACCGGAGCCCGGAAGCCACCATCGCCATCACCATTACCGGTAAATTCTATTTAATATTTCAATTGGCTCCATCACAGAATCCATTCTATTTGTTGGGTCCGGGGTTTGATGAAATTCGTTCTAAACTTGAAGCAGGTTCGAAAGTCTTGTTCTGAATTCAAAAAGGAATTTCTTGTTCGAATTTGTGTGATTTTTTCTTCTCATTTTTGGTTATCAAGCTCAAGTTCAGGCTGTTAAGTTGAATTAAGTTCAACTTCCGATTTTAATAGTCTAATGGGTCTGTTAGGTTTTTATTTTGCCTTGTTTGCTACCATATTCCACTGTATTATTTGAGCAAATACGTGCCGAGAATTATCCAATCTCGAGAAAATTCAGGGTTTTGGGATCTAGAGAATTATATAGTTGTCTAAAGTCATTAAAGGAAAAGAGTTTAAACATTGGCTCTAGAAGCTAACGATTGTTGGTACGTCTACTTTGTTGCATCAAGAAAAGTATACAAGAACCAGTTTTTCCTCTACTAATGGATTTATTTCTAAAAGTGATGAACAACGAACCACAATTGAAACAATTCATCATGTTGTTTTGCTATTAATATGTATTAGTTGTGGCATTCTCTTCCTTTTTTATTGTTCACCAACTATACCTCTCTCTCTCTCTCTCTCTCTCTCTCTCTCTCTCTTTTTTCCTATCCACACCATACGTACCACTAATAGAATTACCACAAATTGAAAATCACAATAACCTAATTAATTGATGATGTTCATATCCAATATGCAAATTTTATTAGGAAGATGTTTTTAGGGGAGAAGCGTGTTGTGAAGGGGTGGAGTTGCCTTGTGCTTTGTCTGGCTAGCAGAAGAATGTTTTTTTTTTTTTTTTTGAGCTTAAGTCTACCTTTAGGGAAAAAGAATGTTTTTTTTGTGCTTCAGTCTAACTTTAGGGAAAAGTTGGGCCTGAAGCCTTGATGTGTGATTGATCATTTGTGTGTGATTTTTCTTAACTCAATTATGCCACATTCTTGTTGTTTTGTTCTTGGCAGGGAACAATCGAATAAAATAGGGAATAATATAGATGGAGGTTGATGAGAAGTTTTAGATAGGTGCAGAGACAATTTTAGATAGGTGCAGAGCCAGCATTGTAGTTACAGGTTGGCAGAATTCAATAACTTAGGCTCAAATCTTGCATTTGTGTTAAAAAGTTCATTTTATATGTACAAATAATCATCCATAACCCAATAAGAAAAACTATTAATAGTCAGAACCTATAAACTAAAAATCATGGCTCTTTCTCTGCTTTTTGATGATACCCTTCATATATCACCTTTTCCTATCTTCTTAGATTTAGGTTCTCCGATATGTTAAAATTACAGTTGGTGCTCGTAACGCATTAGGGGCTTGGGCCTGTATTTCTCTACCTTGTAGGTATAAAAGGTGTTCAAAAGTCACATACAGTATGCAGTACCAGCAACAATATGAATTGCACTTGTCAACTTTTCTATGCTATACTACTATATGTTTCTACCTATGAAAAGAAAATTCTACAGTTCTTTTCTACTTGATGTCGTCATTCGAATATCATAACTGCAATATGAATTGTTTAATTAGAATTTGAGTACATATATTTGTACCATTTTGGCCTTGCTAAGAAATTTTAGTAATTCACATGGATACTTTTTTTTTTAGAACAAGTGTCTTGACACATGCTTGGACATTTCAGTCGAAAAGATTAAGGCATGAGGAACTTATTCATATTTAAAGTGGATATCCAGTAAAGAGGAATCGTTGGTCTATACATTTGGTTGTTGAGTGTGTATGGAATGGCTGCATTTTCTTTACTTAATGATTTCCCTTTTTTTAACACATAATTCTTGCATAGCCTTGAAACAATTCATCATACTATTAATATGTATTGGGATTAGCTGGGGAGTTCTTTTCCTTTTTATTGTTTCACCGGCTATACCACTCTCTTGTTTCTATGTCACGACCCTAATTACCGATCGTGCGGGCACCTACCTTATTATCACTAGTAAGCGAACCCTTACCCCTTAACCCATTAATCGCTAGCCAATTTTAACTTCTTTAATCATTTATACTTAAACAATCAATGAACATGTGAATAAATAAATAGTCTACCAAGTCATAAACAATAAATAATATAAGTGCGGAAGTCTAACTATTACACCCCTAAAATCTTAAAGTCATTGTACAAGGACTCTAACCAACAATGTCTAAAGAATGAAGTATATCTCAAATAAAATAACAAATAATTTATGGAATGTAAGTAGGCATCTGGAAAGAGAGATCTTCAGGTGGCATGGCATGGGTAGAAGCTCACCCTCGGATCTGATCGAGCAAACTAGCTTAAAGCTAGAGATGTAGTCTAGATGAAATCACTAGAACACAATCTGCACTCAAAAAGGGTGCAGCAAGGTAGTATCAATACAAACACTATGTACCAGTAAGCATCATAGGCCGATTAAGATTAGTTCACGTATATAAGCATAAAATCAACAAAATAAACATATAGACACTTAATACTCAAATCCAAGTCACCGAATATCCCATAACAGAGTCATAGCCTAAGATGAAGCTTCTACACCACAAGTCTGTCAAGTCTCAGTAATCTCACCTGATAATCACAAGTCCAAGTTTCGGCCCTAGGTAGAGTCGCTAATCCACAATTTAACTCTGTCAATGGTCATATCTATATCATAATAGCCATTCAACAAATCATACCAAAATCAGAACTAAACGAGCATATAGTAATGCAGAATAAGATGTAACGATATGCAATGCAAAATATGATGAAGTGCATGCAATACAATGCAATGCATTGGCCAATCCCCCGAACTGTACATACATGTTAACTGGTGTCATTGCCGAGTAGTCATGACCTGCAGGGGACCCATGGTGTCCATGTACCACTCGTTCTGGAATCACTCCTCGGACCGGATCCACGCTCAAGGCCACATCCTGACCCCCGGAAAAATGTGCCTTTCTGTATATATGTATATATCATGTACCACTCGATCCGAAATGAACCTCCGACCACGAGCTCACAACTAGGCCACATCCTCACCCTCGGTCAAATGTGCCTTTTCATATATATATATATATATATATATATGTGTGTGTGTGTGTGTGTGTCTACATATATATATATATATATATATATATATATATATATATATATTTATGTTACATCACTTTCAGTGATCCATTCTAAAGTACCATGTATCAAATAGTATCACAAGTTCAACCAGAAGATTATATTAACTTCTTCACTGATTTCACATCACAATGTATGTCTCAACATATTCTAGTTCATTAGTATGTACGAACTACGAGCAATTAGCAATATCAATGTCAAACACAAGGCATCATGCCACAAGTCTTTCACGAAACGTTTCCGAACCATTTCCATCATGTATGAGTGTATGAATGCATAAATGAGTGTAAACATGGTAAATCAATGCAAACCAATAAAAAAACAGTGAAGATACAAGTCACAAACCCACACGTCATATCAAGACTTAGATCAACTCAACCATGAAATGAATCATACCAACTGTCTCAACCAACATAAGATTCTATGTCCCTCTTTACTTCCACATATAGCAAGTACACCTCGCAACTAAGTCCTGTATCACCAAGATGCTCCATTTTTCTATGTATTATCTTTAACAGTAAATCATGCATCAAGTTTTCATCTGAGTACTATCATAAGTATATAACCCAATCCAAGTCTAAACTCATTAATCTTCCTTTCTCGAAAGATGTGTTTCACAATAAGAAAGAATTGAGTGCAACACGTATTACAACACAACAATTCAGATGACAAGTCTAATCACAATAACAGGGCAACAAGCCACCATCAATAATAATCAACCTAATAGAAATCCATCCCGAATCACCATAGTATGAAAACAACTACGCCTTCACAATTCTTAAATAACGGCGACAAGCCCACATAATCAGAAGTCATACCAACCTAGCTAATATCCAACCAAAACACCATGTCCGAAGACCTAATCATGCTTTCTCCCATCAATTCTACACAATACATATTTTCACCAATCAAAGTCTAACTAAACTAAACTGTAACCTACCTGGAATGCCAAGCAGCAGTCTCGAATTGCCAAACCTTAGCCTTTCCTTCCTCTTTGGAGAACCTCGAAATGATTAACGTCTATCAAATATGAATTCTACATTAGAATACAAATCTAAGGATACCAATATTGCCATAGTTTTACCCAAAACCCAAACATGGACCCAAAATAGCCAAACCCGAGCCACGAGGGCAAAACTATATTAGTATTGAAAATTCAGATACAATATAGTAAAAATAGTACTCTACGAGCCTACATGATTCCAATGATACCCGTATTGCTATACCTTTAGAAAAATACCCAAAATACCCCTACAATGCGACTTCGGGTTCATGAGGGTAAAACAGGAAACTTAGTGCACAATTACCCATCATCTAATTAACCTTCAATATTAATTTCATGGAATTCTATTCATCACAAGATATCCAAATTAAACTTTTCTATTTTCAGCCCTAGGGTTCTTAACCCATTAGTTCTTCACAATTATTGTGTAACATAATTATGAGATGATGATAATCGACAATAAATAATGAATACTAGGTTAGAATCTTACCCCAAAGTGCTTGTGAATGCTTTTCCACTGCATCTCCCCAACCCTTCAACTATTGAAGGTTTCATTAATTCTTGGGTTCTAATCTTCCATCCACCATTAATAGAGCTTAAGCTTGTCACGGGATTTGAAGAAGGGAAGATATTAAATCATGTAAGGGTTTGCACTTACCTTTAAGGAGGAACTGCACCCTAGCCCTTGGAAAATAGACTCACTTTTTAGGGAAGTGTTTTTAGGTTTATGAGGGAAAAGACTTGAAAATTGCACTTACAAATGGACATTCTACCCCAGATTTTTGCTGCAGCGGGTGTACCCTTCGCTATAGCGGGTACCCGCTTCGCTACAGCGGGTGCCCAAAATTCTGAAATGTTCAAAACTTCATTTTAGCTCTCGAAACTCATCCGGAACCTCCCGAACACAAATCATATATGCGTTTTGATTGTAAACCACGTTACGGACTAACCAGTGACCACGGAATTCCCAAAAGAGATCATTTTAACCCGGTATTGACCAAGTCAACCCCAACACTATGAAACTAAGCCTTCACTTGAGACTCAAAACATCCTTGAACGCCTTGGGACTCAAACCAATGACTTCACTAAGTCATAGATCGTACTAACGGGACTCGGGGGAAGGTTCAACAAGGTTAAATGGGTCAAAACACTATAACGATCAAACGGGTCGTTACAGTTTGTTTCTACCATTGCCATATGTATCACCTAACAGAATTACCACAAATCTGAAATCACAATAATCTAATTGGTTTATGATCTTCATAAATATTGCCACATTTATGAATTTCAGCTTTATTGTTATTTATTATAATTATTGATTTATGTTTTTCAATAGATATCTGGATGTTAATTTGGTCTGCATATGCTAATACAAAAGACCTATTGGTATTGGAAAAGGCACTAAATCAATGAACTATGTCAATTCTTTTTGGCAAAAATAAAATTAGAGTTAGCTTCTAGCATATTGGTCTAGCTAAGATAATTTTTAAGTTGTTCCTGTTATCTAGTCCTTAGTATTGTTTAGATGTTAGTGAGATGTGGAGTTGTAATCCCATTGTAGTTCCTGTTGCTATCTGGCTTATAAGATCTTATAGTACTTGTACTTGTTAACTCAATTTTATGGGGGAAAATGATTATCATACCTATAAGAGAATTATGTAATATTTAAAATCTTATTAATAAAATGTAGCATTTTTTTTATTTTCAAGGTGAGTTTCTTGAATAACATTATACTAGTTTATAAAATAATCTGCAATTTTCTTCATCAGAAAAAAAATCTACAATTTCATAGGGCCAAGAAAAGAAATGAGAATATTAGATATGTTCTTGTACAAAAGTTTTAATGTTTCGTGTGTAGTATTTTGCTTTCACCAGTGCAGCTTTCTCTGGATTTTCCTTCTTTCCTGTTTTTCAAGTACAATGTATGATGTCATGATAATGGAATAAGTCTTTTATCGATCAATATTTATTTACTTTGAACATTTTATTATGTTTAAATTTGATTTTTTTTACTGAATAATTCTAGGTATGATGATAACTTTGTGCTTATAACTTGTTTTTGATAAAACCTTTTTTTAAAGGATTACAATGAACTATGGTGTATTTCCTGGATTTCCATGCTTGATAATTCTAGTACAAGCTTTTAAATGTGTGCCTCTCTAATACTTTACGAGAAAGCGTTGATCACTATATACATAAGTTAAATTTGAATATAATTATATTTAGAGTTTTGCTTGATTGCATGCTTTTTAGGAAAGAGTTTACCAGTAAGGATGTCAATGAATGCAAAATTTGTGGGGCTTCTAGATGGAAAAATAATGCTAGAAAAATTCTAGCCAAGGTCCTAAGGTATTTCCCTTTAAAACCGACGCTATAAAGATTATTTATGTAACACTCCGTAAATTCGGATTAGGTGTGAATGTGTTAAATGAGTGTTAGCATGAAATTTTGGCCATATGAAGTCCATCAGGATGAGTTTGGGTGGAAATAGTTATTTTGGAATCAAGACGGATAATGAGGTGCATAAGATTCAATAAAACCGACTAAGTTTATGAAAGGTCTGCCTTCTAGCTTGATTTCGTGAACATATGTTAGGAATTTGAGAAAACGTAAAACAGGGAAGTTGTACCCCTTTGAAATACCTTTCCACCGATATATTGCGAAGCCCAAACGGAGCTCTGTAAAAAATGTTACTAAAGCACGCTAGGCTGGCGCCAAAGCGAGCTAGGAGCTCACTGAGTGAGGGCCAAAGCAAGGTTTGAGCTAGCCCTGGAGCTTGCTCAGTGAGGTCCAGAGAAAGGGGTGAGCTTGCTTTGGAGCTCGCTCAGTGAGCCAAGGGGTACTTCGCCCCAGGCCTATAAAAGCAACCCTTAGACGATTTTATGTCATTTTGACGTTCCAACTTAGTTCTAAAGCCCTAAGCAGTCGTTTCTCTCATCTCCTCATCCTTCAACATCATGTTAAGATCGCGCTAACAATTCCTAAGCAATTCTAAAGTGATAACAGTTCCTTAGCAATTCTAACATTAATTCATGATTAGTAACATGATTCTTCAACCAAAACATAGGATTTTTAAGGTAAATCCTTCTCAAGTGATTCAAAGCCAGAGTTTTGGTGTTCTTCGTCAGAGAAGCAGTTTAGTTTGTTAGATTGGAGTGATTACAGGTATGTAAGGCTAGTTATCTATGTGTAAGAATGTTATTGCTCTTCCCCATGCCTCGTTCTTCATGATTATTACGAGTTGCATAAAAAATAGAGATTATGCCCTAGTTCAAGAAAAGTTCAGAACTTCTATCCCTTGAGAATATAGTTTAGTAGTTGTTCATAATTATGATTTTGAATATTGTGAACTTAGTACGTAATCAGTATAGAGTCGTGTTTGCTATCCCATGAGTCTCAGTCATGAAAACTCAGTATGCTTATGAATAATTAATGCTCTAAACTCCATAATCTGTTCATAAATACATGTCTCATCATAGTAATGTTAAATATTCCAGTATTACGCATTATAGTATGATTCTCAGTTCCTTAATATAAGTTGATGAATGTTGCACTTTTCAGCATGATTCTCAGTACTTTTGTATAGATTGTTTGATGTTGAACAACTGTGTTTTGGGCCTAAGGCCACAGTTATGTATACGTATACTTGGGCCCGAGGCCACAGATTTGTGCACATATATTGGGCCTGAGGCCACAGATTTTGATCTCAGTTAAACAGGTGATTCTTCATTTAGAACAGGAAATATTCATATCCTTACTTCTTTTTTTCACTTCAGTTATCAATTATTAATTATCGGTTTTGGTACTTACAGTTCTTTCTTTCAGTTGTTTTACATACCAATACAATTCAAATGTACTGACATCCCTTTTGCTCAGCGCCTGTATTTCACGATGCAGGTACAGATTTACAGGATGATGGATCTGCTTGCTAGGATTCTCGTGTCAGCTGCCTGGTGAGCCCCAGTTCCTTCGAGGTGTTATCATATTTTCAGTCTTTACAGTATTTTAGTTTGTGAGATATGCCAGGGGCCGAGGTAAACAGTCAGTATTTCAGAACTCTTTAGAGATTTCATAGACTGTAGTCGCAGTCAATTAGAGTCGTAGGCTTTTATGTTAGCCATGTTGGGCTACAGTTTATGTTTCAGACATATATCAGTGTTTTCGCACTTATGATTCATTTCATTTAGACTTTAGTAGATCAGCATGTGTTAGTTTTATTTCCGCATTCAGTATGTTTTGATATCACATGTTGATTTAGCCAGCCAGTTTGTTCGCTTGGTCACATGTAGTCAGGCACCGAGTTTCGTGTTACGTCCAGGCCCAGGTTCAGAGGTGACAATTTATGTCTTTAGAAACATCTAAAGAAATGTGATGGCATCATAAAGAGCGCAACAAATATGGTGTTCTACGACATCCTGCAGATTCTGAAGCTTGGAAAGTTTTGACAGTAAATATCCCAAATTTGCTGGAGATTCTCGTAATGTCTGCCAAGGATTAACTTCTGATGGGTTTAATCCATTTGGCACAATGCGAACTGTCCACATTACATGGCCAGTGATTTTATGCTCATGTAACTAAATATAATTCACCATGATAAACTGATTGGTAGAGTAGTTAATAGATAGGAGTGCAAGGACAAAGTTTCAAGCAAATGGCGTACTCAACTTCAGAAGTATCATGATTTTGGGTTTATGGATCGACCATTTTTTCACTAGCTATCTACTTATATCATAATGCAAAAAACCACATATCATGACCCAAATCGATGAGTCGTGACGAGTGTCTGACCTCTAGTGACCAAACACCCTAATACACATATTTGAACTTCAAGGGCCCATAAATGACCTAAACTGATCTCATACTGCCTCATGAAAGGGCGACATCATGAACTCTGTACAATCTGTATATATACATACATGCTGAAAGAACAGTGCAAGCCAACTAGGCCGCTGCATATACAGCACACAAAAGAATAGGAGCCAACAAGGCTACATCATCTGACAAATACATACAATTGTCTACAGACCTCTACTGGAATAAACGCTGTAGAAAGGACGGGACAGGGCCCCGTACATACCCATATGCATGTACATCTCAAAAGGGCTAGCATATCAAAATAGACTGGAGCTCCGAATCGATGGAGCGCACTAACCACTGCTGGATAGAAGTCCTACTAAGCTGGACCACCTGTTGGTCTACCCGAACCTGCAGGCATGAACGCAGCCCCCCGAGCAATGGGAAGTCAATACGGATAATGTACTTAGTATGTAAAGCATAAGAGTAGCATAAGCATAAGAATCATGAACTGAATTTGGAACTAAAATATCATTAAATGTCCACATAGATTTGTATGAACCAGTATCTGTAAGCGTATGCATAAATCTGTATAACTGACAATGCCTCTGTGGGCACATAATATGCAAGCTATCAACGATAATCGTACTCATGCCTATCAATATAGTTCATATGTATATATGCATATAAAACGCCTGTCAAGCCTCTGTGGGCATCCCATCATCATCATATACATTACTGCGGTGCATGTAGCCCAATCCTTATATCATCATTATGGTGCACCGGATTATCAGGTGGTAATGCATATATAACGCCATTCCCTTTCCTCATATCCCATATACATATAATACTCAGGTATATAACGCCTTCTGGTCACGGGTCAATATGCATATATATATGAATGAATGTAATGCATGAATAAACTGTATACATAGAACTAGACCCATGAAGAGAATGGACAATCACAAGCGGGGTACAAGAATATCACAAATTGAAGTACTCCTAATGCTTCTAATAGTATAGTAATATGGAAGCTCGTTTACTAACTTGTTGGTTCATGTCATAAGATCGTGCCTAAATGAAGAAGGAAAATCCTTAACATACCTTAACAATCTCCTTCCAATTCGCAAGGTCTACATTCAAGAGGAATTACACTAAAGTCAAGCCTTGAAGAAATACTCTTAAGCTCACACTAGCATAGTTAACGAGTTAACGAAATTTGGACAGCATTTCCCCTATTTTATAAATATCCACCAAATGACGAAACAACTCCCATACAATAATAACCAAATCCACAATATCACAATCAAGAAGTCATATTCAATTAAACCCCAAGTCTAGCCAAAATCCCCTTTTTAAGTGCACTCATATTTATCTTCTTCATTACACCATCCACGGCTTCTCCACTTTCATTCTTTTCCTTTCTAAAGGCTACTAAACCTTTATATCAACTCAACAATAAGAAAATATGAATAACATACCTTATAATCAAATAACTTTACTTCGCCCAACTTTCTCCAAGACCCAATTCACCTCAACTTGAAAAGGGGCAAGAAACTTCACCTTCCATGGATTACCTTAAGCTCTTGATGTTGATCTTCTCTCTTGATGATATGGAAAGGTGGAAAGGGTTTTAGAACCTTAAAAATCTCTCAAAAGGACTCTAACAAGGTAAGGAAATAAGTTAGAGAATGTGGAAATGAATTTGGGGTCGTTTGGGTTTTAAAAAGGTGGCCAAATCACAGCCCGACGCACTTGGCAAAGAGTATGCGGCTTAGCACACTGAGTGTGCGGCCGCACACTCCTCCCTTGGCTTGGGGAGGGCCTTGGATACAAATTCCAGCCATTTTGGCAAGTTGGCGTCCAGTGTACCGGTCAGCACATTGAGTGTACGACCGCACACTGCCCACTTTCTTCCGGCTTCTCGAAAATTCGATCCTTTCGATTCGTTTGATCTCCAATCCTTATGGAACCTTCTTGGCACTTGTCTAGAACTTCATTAACCATCTAAGGTGTCTCATATCTCTTCGTTAAGGTGATGCTAGGCAATGCATATCCCAAATGATACGAAATTTCTCACCACATGTCTCAACCTTAACTTCCTCCGACGAACTTACTTCTTTAGCCTCAAATGCCTTTGGAATCTTAATTAGAATCACCAAACATACTTCTTAACCTTATGAGGGCTAAATACCCACCTTAGGTTTACATTGGAAGGTTCATAATGCGGGCGATATGAAAATCCAAGGTGTAACATTCTCCCCCCCCCCCCCCCCCCCCCCCCACTCTTAAGAACATTCATCCCCGAATGTTAAACTCTCACGGATTCTATAAAACTTTTGCCAGAGGTTCCCCTGTATACTTAGAAATCCATCCTGTACACAGCAACCCAAAATAATATGACACAGGGCCACATGCTAAAATACACAACACCATAGCCTCACACGACCAATCACAAACAAAAAATCTAAACCATGGCCTCACACGACTAATCACAATAACTATACTTAAAACAATACCTGGGGATGATGATGCTTCACACTGAGTCTCCTGGAATGACGGAAATAGGTGCGGGTACTTTTTCTTCATCCCCTCTTCAGCTTCCCAAGTCATTTCCTCAACATTATTGTTCCTCCAAAGCACTTTAACAGAAGCTACATCCTTAGTCCTCAATCAGCGAACTTGTCAGTCCAATATAGTTATTAGAATCTCCTCCTAGGATAACTGCTCAGTCACCTGGATATCATCTACCGGCACGACTCTCGAAGTATCTCCTATACATTTACGGAGCATGGACACATGAAATACCGGATGAACAGACCTCAACTCAGAAGGTAGCTCCAACTCATATGCCACCTTGCCCACTGTACGAATAATTCTATATGGTCCTATGTATCGAGGGCTCAATTTACCTTGCTTTCCAAATCTCATTACTCCTTTCATAGGTGACACTTTTAGGAAAACCCAATCGCCTACCTCGAACTCTAACTTTCATCGCCGATTATCTACATAGGATTTCTGTCGGCTCTGTGCTGCCAGCAATATTTCCCGAATCATTTTCACCTTATCAACTGCTTGCTGAATTAAATCTGGGCCCACTAACTAGTTTTCTCCAATATCAAACAACCCTATAGGGGATCTACATCTCCGTCCATATAAAGCCTCATAAAGAGCCATTTGAATACTGGAATGATAACTGTTGTTATAAGCAAACTCGGTAAGAGGTAAATGATCATCCCAGCCGCCTTGAAAATCGAGTACACAAGCTCTTAACATATCCTCAAGTGTCTGTATAGTACGCTCCACTTGTCCATCTGTCTGCGGGTGAAATGCAGTACTAAGACTCACCTGAGTCCCCAATCCATTCTGAAAAGATTTACAGAAGTTAGCTGTGAACTACGCTCTCCTATATGAAATAATAGTTGCAGGAACACCGTGAAGTCGTACAATCTCTCTAAGATAGAGCTTTGCATAATATTCAGCTGCATAAGTGGTTCTGACAGGCAAGAAACGAGCAGACTTTCTAAGTCTATCAACCACAACCCATATTGAATCATACTTCCGTTGTGTACGGGGCAAACCTGTAATGAAATCCATGTTGATTACCTCCTATTTCCATGTCGGAATCTCCATAGCCTGCAACAAACCTCCGGGCTTCTGGTGATCTATCTTGACTTGCTGACAATTTGGGCACTGAGTGACAAACTCCGCTATATCTTTCTTCATACTATCCCACCAATACACTTCCTTGAGATCATGATACATCTTTGTTGTGTCCGGGTGGATAGAATAGCGAGAGTAATGGGCTTCCCCCATAACCTGCAGATGGAGGCCTGAAACATTAGGAACACACAACCTACCTCGATATCTGAGTACTCCATCTTCCGTAATAATAAAAGATGTGTTTTCCTTCTGAGGAGCTGTATCCCGGTGGTGAACTAAAGCAGGATCCTCGTACTGACGCTCCTTTATCTCAACTACCAAAGATGATGTCGCTGTATCATGAACTGTAACTCCTACATCACCTGAGTCTATCAACCGGACTCCCAAACTGGCTAACTGACAAACATCGCGGGCTAGGTCGCTCCCCTCCGGCTGCAAATAGGACAGGCTTCCCATAGACTTACGACTAAGAGCGTCGGCTACTACATTGGCCTTTCCAGGATGGTACAGAATATCCACATCATAATACTTTAGCAACTTTAGCCATCGCCTCTGATGTAAGTTCAAGTCCTTCTGCTTAAAGATGTATTGGAGGCTTTTATGGTCGGTATAGATATCGACATGAACACCATATAAATAATTCCTCCACCTTTTTAAAGCATGGATCACCGCAGGTAACTCAAGATCACGGGTTGGATAATTCTTTTCGTGCTTCTTTAGCTGTCAAGAAGCGTAAGCAACAACCTTACCGTGCTGCATCAATACACAGCCCAACCCAATACCTGAAGCATCGCAATAAACCACATAACCCTCTACCCCCTCGGGAAGGGTCAAAACAGGTGCTGAGGTCAACTTGTCCTTCAATATCTGGAAACTCCGTCCACCGAAATTTAGCTGATTTCTGAGTCAGCTTGGTCAACAGGGCTGAAGGAGAAGAAAATCCTTCTACGAACCTTCTGTAATAACCAGCCAAACCCAAGAAACTACGTATCTCCATTGGTGTCGTGGGCCTCGGCCAATTCTTCACAGCCTAAATCTTTTGAGCATCTACTCTAATGCCTTCATCTGAAATAATGTGGCCAAGAAAAACCACAGTGTTCAACCAGAACTCACACTTGGAGAACTTGGCATACAGCTCTCTACCTCGAAGAACTCCAAGCACTACCCAGAGACGTTCTGCATGCTCAGCCTCTGACGGTGAGTAACCAAAATATCATCTAAAAAGACAATCCCGAACAGATCTAGGAAAGGTCTGAATACACGATTCATCAAGTCCATGAATACTACTGTAGCATTAGTTAACCTGAACGACATAATACGGAACTCATAGTGGTCATATCTAGTCTAGAATGCCATCTTCGGAATATCTTCCTCCTTCACCCTAACCTGATGATATCCCAATCTCAAATCTATCTTCAAAAAATACTTGGCGCCTTACAGTTGATCAAACAAGTCATCAATCCTCGGAAGTGGGTACTCATTTTTCACAGTCACTTTATTCAATCGCCTATAATCAATACACATTCGCAAGGAGCCATCTTTCTTTCTTACAAATAATACCGGTGCTCCCAACAGCGATGTACTGAGCCTAATGAAGCCCTTCTCAAGAAAATCCTTCAATTGCTCTTTCAATTCCTTCAATTCCGCAGGTGCCCTTCTATAAGGAGAAATAGATATTGGTTGCATATCTAGCAACAAGTCAATAGCGAAATTGATTTCCCGCTCTAGCGGAATGCCTGGAAGCTCAACTAGGAACACTTTTGGAAACTCATTCACCACAGGATCGGACTGAAAGGTCTGTGACTCTGCTTGTACATCTGAAACCGAACTAGGTGATAAATGTACCCTTTTCTGATCATCTTCATTGCCTTAAGGTAAGAAATAAACTTATCCCTCGGCGAAGCAGCATTGCCCTTCCACTCTAGGACTGGCTCGCCTGGGAACTGAAATCAAACTGTCTTTGTTCTGCAATCAACATTAGCATAACAGGTACCCAACCAATCGATACCCATGATAACATCGAAATCAATCATGTCTAACTCAATCAAGTCTGTTAGGGTATGGCGATTACAAACTATCACTACACACCCTCGATATATTCGCTTAGCCATCACTGGATCACCAACGGGCATAGACACCTCAAAAGGTTCAATCAACTCGGGGTCTATCCCAAACTTGCCGGCAACATATGGCGTAATATATGATAAAGCAGAACCTGGGTCAATCAGTGCATACACATCATAGGAGGGGACTGATAATATCCCTGTGACGACATCAGAAGACTACTCACGATCCTGCCTACTAGCTAGTGCATTACGTGGTGCTGAGGACCGCTCGAGTTGGATGCTTCACTCCTTCCTCCATATCGTCCTGCTGGTGTCTGAGAAAATTTCCCTGAAGGGAGTATTACAGAAGATGAACCAGCTGCGGACCCTGTGGGTTGAACCATACTCCTACTCTCTCTCATCAGACTCTGTCACACCCTGTGACCTAGCTGGCCACAAGCATAACAACCATCCGATCCCAGCCGACACTGACCTGCGTATAACTTGCCACACTGGGCACACCGCGATAAAGAGGGTCTCATCTAGCATGACTCTGGTATGTACTGAGAGCCTGATGCTCTAGAACTTTGGCCTGCTCCGAAATAAGAAAACCGATCAAATCTGGGACCTGAAAATCATGGAGATGAACTCCCTGCTGAATAGAAAGGATATCTGGGATACTGCTTCCTCTGTCCTCCCCTGGACTCACCCCCGACATCTAAAGATCTGGGCCTCTTACCAGGGCCCCGGTCACGGTCACGATCCGTCCTCCTCTAACGCTTACGATCTTCTAGATTCTGTCCATATGCCTGTATATGGGAGATGTCCATGCTTTTCTGTAATGCGGCAATCGTACAAGCATCTATCAAATGTGGCCCTAGACCGGCCATAAAACGATGAACTCTATCCTCCATCTCAGCCACTATAGCTAGGGCATATCTAGTGTCACACCCCGACTTTACTAGGGTGTGATGGGCACCCGACCCTTACTTAGGACCGAGCGAACCCTCCAACTCCAATTACATACATAATCTTTTGAACCTCTAAATCAAGTATACATAATAAAGCTTACTGAAATATTCTTTTTGTTGCTTTCAAATCAAATAAAATCCGTAACTGTGTAAAACTTATATCATAATACAAACTGACACATCGGCTGATGGAGCCGCTGACAGAACCGTCACCCTATACCCACGAATCTGTCTGCAAAGTCTCTAACATCGAACAAAGCATCATAGCACATATACTCTGACTCGGCAGCACTCCAGGACAAGTGGAGCCTACCAACTCTGCTGGAACATCTTCTATGCTAGCTTCAGCTCATCTGGGTGTACCTGTGCGGCATGAAACGCAGCCCCCAAAGAGGAGGAGTCAGTACGAGCAATGTACTGAGTATGTAAGGCACAAATGATAACATAATAAAACGGACAGAATATGAACAACAACATAATAAGGAACATATGGAAGGTATAAGAAAAGATACGACTGTAACTGCCTGCCTTGTAAGACGGAATCATGCATGCTTACTTTTACCTTCATATACAAATACATAACCCGTCTGAATCACATACATCATTAGCCCGCGTCCGGGCCTCCCGCGTCCGGGGTAATCATCTCATGCCGCCCACTAGTGGTGATCATGCCCGGCCCTCTAGGCTCGGTGTAAACATAGCAGCCCGCCTTAGCGGTGACATGCCCGGCCATCTAGGCACGGTGTAAACATAGCAGCCCGCCTTAGCGGTGACATGCCGGGCCATCTAGGCACGGTGTAAACATAGCAGCCCGCCTTAGCGGTTACATGCCCGGCCATCTAGGCACGGTGTTATTATCCATCATAAGCATGCATAAGAGCCCAACCAAACGCTATAACTTTATCGGAGTGACGTAAGGTCGGGAACCTCCGATTACATTATGGAATAATCAGGATCATCATGTCTCACCTTGAAGGGACTAGTATCATAAGGCGAGACTATCAATGAAGAATAACATTAAGAGAAAACGTAGGATAAGATCATAAGCCTCATAAAACATTAATTCATACACTTTGGAGTCTTTAGAAAATAGAGTCATAACAAGGGAATAGAATTCAAATCAAGAACTAGCTCATTGTTCTATATTCATATTGAATCCTTAACTTAAGACTTTAGACATGAAACCATTCTTGTCGTAATCATTCTAGACATATTCTCTTCTTTGGCATCCTCATTATCATTACCAAAGCATATTCATCGTTGTAGTCATAAAAGTTTACAAAATCATGAACCTTTGTTTTGGAAAAGTATAGACATTTTGGAAAACATTACGGGTTATTAAGAAAGAAATCATGTCTTGGAACCCTAGATTTTTATCTTTTGAAAACAAGAAAGATATGGAACATTTATAAAATCATAACGCAGGATTCATGCCTTTGAAAGAAAGGGATGAGCCTTAACATACCTGTGCCGCGCCTTACTAGCTATGCTTATCCGTCCAACTTGTTAGTCTACATTCAAGAAAGTTGACGTAATCATTAGATAATTGTCACATACACTTGTCTTAGTCCTCTAATTAAATTCACTTATGACCTGCCGAAATTTCGGCAGCATCTCCCCTGTAAATATACCACCCCCGAGAATCTAACTCGGCTCAAATCATCAATCAACAATACCAACAATCTTGCCAATACGTCAACAACCCATTCAAGACACATTCTAACAATGACAACCTCTGTCATACAATTCAACAACATTCTTTTTATATTCAATTCAATTCAATTCAAATCAATTCAATTCACATAACTTTCGAAACAATTTAATCAACATACTACTCCATCCAACACCTTCCAAATTTAACAAAATCAATGAAAACCCATTTCCTTCTCCCAAATTTAATCACAACAACCCAACTTACAATCTTCCAAACAAATGTCTCACTTCCAATTTCATGAATTACATTTGCAACCTACACATTAGCAACATTATTCCTACAAATACAAGAATCATACTAATGTCACACTAACTCTTTCCATGATCCACAAGATATCACAACTTCATTTCTAACCATTAAATCCCCATTTAACATCATGGAATTCATAACACAACAATTAAAATACTTAGTAAAATTAATTCATCATTTCTCCACAAATGCAACTATATTCGGCCAACACAACTACATGCATATTTTCATGAATTCTTCACCCATGTCTATACATTACAACAACAACCAATATACTACATAAAATTAATCCATTCTTCTAGCACAACATCAGACACACACACGGCCAATACCATGCACACTCGGCCACATTCAGAACTTCAATATTTCCATGAATTCCATTCATTTCCACATACCACAACATACACAAACATCCATAACATATAAAAGAGGATGAATTCTTACCTTTTTCCTTTAACCCTTCACTTAGCTATGATTTGCAACTTGCAAGAATACATGTTCTTCTTTCCCCAACAATTGTCTCATGTTAAAGAGGACCTTCCAATCACTTGGAATACCACAAGAAAATATTTCTTTTTGAAACAACTTCCATGGCCTCCATGTTTGGCCACCATGGCCGAACCACCTCCTCTCCTCTCTTCTTTCTTTTGTTTTTTGTTCTTTCTTCCAATTTCTTGAATTAATATGATAAGCTCTCTCATATATATATAGTGTTTACAAGCATGTGAGGGGCACATGCCCCTCCTTCTTTCTCCTTTTTTTTTCTCTAGACTTTTCTCCTTTTTTCTTGAACTTTCCTATTATAACAAAGAGACTAGTTGTCTTTTTATGCAAGCTTTGACCCCCATGTATTTTTAATTTACACTTAGGCCCCATTAGATAATAAGAATGTGGACACATATTTATGCCACATGGCCACATAGGGCCTTCAAGAATTTTCTTGAACTTTTCGTGAAATTACCATTTTGCCCCTAAGCTTCCTCAATATTACCATGAACCATTTTTGTGAATTTTCCTTTTTGCCCTTGACCATTCTTAATATTCTCACTTCAAAATTTTCATAAGCAACTTATGCACCAAACAAGATCATAATTATAGTCTTGCTCTTAACCTCCCGCAATTATCTTAAATTATCCGAACGCGAAAAATGCGGGATATAACATCCTCCCCCCCTTTAGGACATTCGTCCTCAAATGTTCAACTGATCTTATGGGTGTCATAATACTTCGGGAGGTTTCCTTCTATAGTTGCCCTTTCTCCGTGCCCGTTCCTTATCTTTTATCCCATTTTCCTCATAATCAAACTCCTGGGTCCTTACACGAGTCTTCATTCCATGTCATGGGTTTCCGTTTCTGGTACTTGAAAATATTGTGACCCCCTTTTAAGGGGTTCCTTATATGCCAACAGTCCTTCTATAAAGTCTTCGTCGATACTTTATTCCTCACCTTCTTTCCAACTCTGTACCTAACATATTGAAAACTTCTTATCCTAATTTTTTCTTTTACTTTCTGTCTATGTCCTCATTTTGTCCACATTTCCATCCACTATTTGTCCTTCCACTTGCTTAATTCACTTGCTCGTAATTCTTCTTTAACTACGTGTTTTTGTTATAGCTGTGTCCATTTTCCTTAAGTGTTTCGCTACTTTGTTCTTAACACAGAATCCTTACAATTTTTCACTCTCCCTATCATTGTTCGTCGAGCCTTTGACTATATTAATATAACCACATATCTATTCCTTTATATTCCTTCCAAGGACCCAAGTCTCTTAATACTGTCACAGAGCCTAAACATTCCTTCTCTTACCTTACATTCCCTCTATCCTAGTCACTATTCCTTTAGCCTCACTTATCGAAATCGACTCTCGAAACTCATACACTCCTCTCACTGTTTCCTTTTACCACACTCTATCTCTTTTCACATGCCTACTTGACTTCTTACTCAAATAGTCTCGTACTTAGCCGGTAGTTTCTCTCGGTAGCTTCCCTTACTGAGGTTTCTTACCTTTCACCTCCCTCCGACACTTCATTCTCTTGGTTTTCCAGCTACTCACTCTTTTCTTTTCCAATTATCGTTATACTAGAATTTTTCAAGCTTAACCTATAGTAAAAATAATAGCAATTTACCTGGTAACACTTGTACCATTTATTTTTGCCGTCCCTCGAACTTCGGTACCCTTGTGTGATCAATGCCTTCTTTACCGTGGCGCTGATTGCTGGAACTCACATGTCCACCGATACGATTATATGTGGGATATCCTACGCGTCCGTATAAATATATTGTTATATCCCGTATTGTTTTGCACATTCGAAAAATTCAAAATAAGTTTGATTTGTAAGCAATAAGGCCATATTTGATTTTTATTAAATATATATGTGTTGTTTATGAAAAATTTTGATGCGAAAATATGGAGGAAGGCCAAGGGCAAAATTGCGAATTTTGAAAATTAGCTTCGGGAATTTCAAAAAAATTAGCCACAACTAATTGGGCTCAAAAAAAAATAAGAAAAAGAGGCCCAAAGTGGATGGGTGGCCGGCCAAGCCCATGTCCAAAAGGAAAAATAATACATGTGATAAATTAAATAAAAAGGGGTCCTTATCATAGAACCTTCAAGAGAAAATTGAGAAGGAGAAAAACAAAAAGAAGAAGAGCAAAAGAGAAGGCCATTCGGCCATGGAGAAAAAAATTTGACCCTTTGAAATCTTGTCCCAAAAATTATTTTCTTGTGGTATTCCTACTAATTCAAGGGTCCTCTACAACGTGGTGTAATTGTTTCGGAAGATAGGACGCTTGTTTCGTCGATTTAGCATATTTGTCAAGTGAAGAAGCTAGGAAGAAAAGGTAAGATTGAATCCCTTTTTATATGTTATGAAGGTTTTGTTTATGTTGTAGAATGTAGAAAGGGTTAAAATTCATGGAAATATGGGAGTTGCATGAATGTATATAGCCGTGTGCATGTGTTGTTGTGTAGGCAAAGATGAGTTAGTTTTATGTAGTATTCTAGTTGTGGTTGTTGTGAATTCTATATTGGGAATGAAAGCTTAATGGTTTGGTTAAAGTTGGAAATATTGGAAGGTGGCCGAACATATATATATGTGTAGTGTGACATATGAACTAAGTTCTATGTAATGGTTTAATTGTTGTTGATATGCATTCTAAGATGCAAATGAGAATATAATGATTCTAATGAAGTTGCAATCTTGTTTTGGGAAGTGTTGTAAAAGCTAATGTAACTTATATGTGGTCTTTTGCATTGATGGGAGGTGGTGTGATTAGTATGTGAAACTTAATGTAAATCATGAAACTAGAAGGTGAAAATGTGCTGTGAATGATTATGTCGAAGATTGAAGGTTTTGGGCGAATTATGGTTTTAGGTGGAACTTTTGTACATTTTGTAGTATAATGTGAAATGCTTCCGAACCGTATTTAAATGGTCTTAAATTAGTAAATGAATATGGAAATGTTGATATTAGTTTGAAAGTGTGGAGTTAGATTGGAAGTTGTCGTACTATGTAGAAGAGAAGACTATTCATGTTAGAATGTGTTTTAATTCGATTGTTGATGTTGTTGGTGTTGTTATGGGTGTTGTTGTTGACATTTTGGCCGAGTTAAATTCTCGGGGATGTTGAATTTATAGGGGAAATGTTGCCCAAATTTCTGTAGACAAGTATGGATTTAAAAATTGAATTCCTAAAGGCTTATAATTAATATTTGGTAATTGTGACCAATTGTAGATTTTGGAGGAAACGAGATTTGGGTTTGGATAAGCATAAGAAGCGAATAAGGTATGCAAGGCTTCACCTTTCCTTCTTTTGGCATGTCTTAGATCTAATAGGTTTGGATACGAGCCTTGGGGACGATTCTATTCCTAGAAATACAAGTTTGAATTCGACCCTTTTTAATTCAATAGAATTGAATTAAGTTCTGCATGCCTTGTTGAAACAATTGTTGGAAACATCTATAACTTGCCCAAATGGAACCGAATGACACTAAGACTTTCATAAGTGACTCCATGAAGCTTAATGTACGTAATTTGTGTATGCCACCTCTGTTGACCGAGGTGGGTCCACTATTCCCGAATTCTCTCCTATTGTTCCATTTAACTTATTTTCGTACTATAACTAAAGGAAACTTTTGGTTATCCTTCCGACTACTAAACAAGAGTTATTTTAACTAATCCATTGACTCCTATGATATATTTTGGTCTGTACGGATGATCTCAAAAGTTTTGCCTTGGCATAATCTATCATGACATCCGAAAGGTACGTACTATGACTATTGTTTGATATCTCCTCTGAATGATCTACCGTCCGGATTATCCTATCGAGTCTTTATGAATATTTTATGATGTAAACGGTTTCGCACTATTTTGCTCGGGTGTACCCCCATTGTGTCGTTTTCCAAGTCCCAGCCGTTATATTATTATTCGTATTACGTTAAGTTTGGTACTAATATGTGTGTTATGAATATGTATATTATATTATGGATCGGGCCGAACGTTCCTCGGCAGCATCATATGTATATATGGATCGGGCCGTACGTTCCACGGCAGTATGATATGTATATATGGATCGGGCCATACGTTCCACGGCAGTATGATATGTATATATGGATCTGTCACGCCCCAAAATCCACCCTAGACGTGACCGGCATCCGACGTCATGAACAACATCGGAAGAACCTAAACGACATAATAATAATACTTGAACCCGCCAGGTTCAATATTCGCCTCCAACAATTTATAAATTAAATGTAACACATCATGAACACATGAATTAAATCAGCGGAAGTCTTTATAAGTAATAGCCATCAACGTGGAAAAACACCCATTAAGTCGTACGAGACGTTTGACAATCTACCCACAATTCTGACAACTATCTGTGGAGCTTCTAAGAGACATAACAATTGTCAAACTTCGGGACGCAGCCCGAAAATCCAAAATAATAAACGAAATAGAAAGTGTCCCACGAACAAAGATGTGGGCTCACCAAATCCACAGCAGTAGCAAGTCCTCTTAAATGTCGAAAGTATCACGAACCTGCTCTTCTTCGTTACCTAACATACCATAAAAAACAACAATGGTATGCCTGAGTACTTTCGTACTCAGTGAGTGCCTTGGGGACAACAAGTATTATGAAAATAAAATATAATAATACATAAAGAAATCAGTTCTGAAAAAAAGGATGGCATAAAAGCAGTCATTCCACTTTGTGATTCTCAATATCATTTGTTAAATAGTTTACAAAGCCATCAATCAATATAAAAACAAGTATTCAGTATGTGTATATCCATAAGAATTATCAAAACTGATTATAAAGTCTTTGTGAGGCTACCCCCTTAGGGCCCTATTCACATACTCAGTATTATCCATGTGTAGGCGCAAATCTAGCTCGACGTGTGACTTACACCATGCCGCAACATGTCCCCCAGCCTCACTGAATGGGAATCGAACCCGCAGGCGCAAATCTAGCTCGACGTGTGACTTACACCATGCCGCAGCATGTCCCCCAGCCTCACTGAATGGGAATCGAACCCGCAGGCGCAAATCTAGCTCGACGTGTGACTTACACCATGCCGCAGCATGTCCCCCAGCCTCACTTAATGGGAATCGAACCCGCGACCATGCACTTCTTTACACCCCAAAGGAGTCGCCTCTTATGAAATCCCCGGTGACCACTCATCCTCCCGAATGGCTAGGCGTAAGCACACCGGAATAAGAAAAACCTCGGTGACCACTCATCCTCCCGAATGGCTAGGCATAAACACATCAACAGAGTTCATAGCTTAAAAGCCGAATTACAATTCATCTTAAAGCAGTCACATCCATTTACCATTAAGGTTCGTTATGCCATAACGTAAAGATAAATCATTCCAATCAATGTTTTGAAAACATACAACTTCTTTAAAAAGATTTCCATGTCTTAAATCATCAATGGGAATATCATTACCAACCCTTAACCATCATTATTAAGCATCTCTTATAGAGGAAAACATTCATAATATCACATACATATATAGGGTTTGATACAATCTAGGTTTTAATGTGGGTTTGTCCCCTCACACACATTAACCATTATTTAAACATGAATTAAAGTTCAAGGAACATGAGAATATTGATTTTCATTTCATTCATTAAAGGATCTTGAAATTTAATCCATCCTTAAATTACTTCCAAAACAACCCAATATACCTTCGGATGCCAATGCTCGTATACACTTCTTTATTTCCGTATATCCATAGTATAACAACAACAACAACTACAACCAACCCCACGATATTCCAAATCACAAAACAGTTCATAACAACCACCTAACAGCTCCCAAAATATCATCACAAAACAACCACGAAAATCATATAAAACAGCCCCCAAATATCGTCACAAAATAGCCCGGTATACGCTTTGTATACAATATCTTCATACACTTTATTCTCCCAATTTCAAGAACAACAACTTATCAACAACATCAACAAAAATATCAACAATTATTTTATATCAATATCCAACTAATCCTATCCATTTAATCATACCAAAACAGCCCACAAATCATTTGATATCCAAAAATTATAACCGAACTTTCAATGCCATTTTCTCTATTCTAACTCGTCAAATCTATCAATGATAAGGATAAAAACATCATTAAAATCTTAGACATACCTTATATAAGCATCCACCACGAAAACAACCTCCCCCAAGTTCAATTTTTAGCTTAGAACGACGGCAACAACTTGTGCTACACTTTATCCTTCACGAGCCTCGGGATTCGGGGCCTTGAACTTGATCGATTCTCCACTTTCTCTCTCTACTTCTCCTCTCTCTCTCTCTCTAAAAATTCTGAACCTTTGGTAGGGCAAATGTGGCTGCTAGGGCTGATCATTTCCCTTAAATACTAAGGGAAATGGGCCTGACCCGGTTTTGAATTGGGTTGGGCCAACAACTTGACCTTTCTGTCTTAAAACATCCATATCTCCTTATCCCGATATCACATGGAGGCCCACGACCTATGGTTCGAAAGGTATTTCAATTATCTACAACTTTAGTTCTTTGAGTTTTCCCAAATTCCCAATAAATAATGGGGTTATGGCCTCCCGAAGTCAGAATCGTCTGAAAACGTACTGTTTTCACTGTGTTACGCCCCCAAGGGACGGTCCGTAACTCGTGTTACGGCCCGTAACTTGGAGCGTAACACTGGACAAATTTCCAGTGAGGTTCTGGAAATTTTTGGGACGTTACGGCCCCAAGGGATGGTCCGTAACGCAGACCAAATTTCCAGTGCGGACAGGCTTCAGTAAAACGGTCATAGCTTTTTGTACACAGCTCCGTTCAAGACCCATAATATACCGTTGGAAATCTCTTTCAAATATCTAAAACTTGTATTTGAGGAGGTTTTTCCAAATTCTTAACATATTTTTATGAAAATCGCCCAGAAGACAGACCTACCAAAACTTAGGCGAATTTAAGAGCCCTTAAGAACTTCGATTGTTGGTTTGACTTCAAAACGACCATCCTCCACCCGAATTCATCAAGAATGGATTCACATAGATAAAATATCATCTTAATACTACTTTTTTTTTTTAACACCTAGTTCAAGTTTACGGGATGTCACAGGATCGGGCCGTACGTTCCACGACAGTATGATATGTATATATGGATCGGGCCGTACGTTCCACGTCAGTATGATATGTATATATGGATCGGGCCGTACATTCCACGGCAGTATGATATGTATATATGGATCGGGCCGTACGTCCCACGGCAGTATATAATATGTATATATATATGGATTGGTTATATGAATATGTATATAGAGACATATGATGCCAGCACGTAAGGTCTGTGTTTGGGAAGTAAGTATTTCGGCACTCTAGATGATTTATTCATTTTTTGGTATTTTTCCAACATATGGCACCGGTAAGTATGATGTACGTTCGGAAAATAAGTACCTTGGTATTTTGACTATTGTACTTACTTTTCTTGCATCGTTGTTCCGGTTACGTTTCTATTTTCTGTATTCTATGCCTTACATACTCAGTACATATTCCGTACTGACCCCCTTTCTTCGGGGGCTGCGTTTCATGCCCGCAGGTACAGACGGTTACTGAGGTGATCTGCCAGCCTAGGATACACATTCTGCTAATTGAAGTGCTCCTTTGTCCTGGAGCCCATATTTGGTACATACTCTTCCGTTATGTATATATGTATGTATATTCAGGGGTACGGCGGGGCCCTGTCCCGTCATATGATTTTGTTATGTTTGTTAGAGGCCTGTAGACATATATGTGGGTAGTGGGTCGCTATTGTTCGGTTTTGTCCGTGGTTTGCGCTTAAGTGATCCTATTTGTTGTGATGGCCTCAACGGCTTGTATATATATATATATATATATATATGTAGTTATGTATATGCTTCGATATGATATGTACGATACATGCGGCTGCTTCAGAGTAATACTTGAATAAATTATCACATGTTGGGTATGAATAAGATATGGCTATGTCGATTTAGTAAACAGGTGTGTACGGGTGTCCAGCTCGGACATTAGTCATGGCCTACGGGGTTGGGTCGTGACATATATATATATATATATATATATATATATATATATATATATATATATATATATATATATATATTTTATTACCAACTAGCCCACAAAGTACTTCCAAACGCTGTTCAAGCCTATCCTAATTCCAAGGCTGTAATGCACTTTCTGTCCCTTCACCGAGCTAGTCTGCCTCGTCCTGCGCGTCTTCCTATGGTCTCCGACCATCCCATATGCTCTAGTTTCCCTTAGGCTACCCTAACTTCTCATTTGTCTCTTATGTCCGAATATGTAGAATTTCTTGTAAACTTCCCAGGGGGGTCACCCATCCTCCCACTTTAGCACGCTTAACCTCGAAACTTTGGTGGAATTCAGTGCCTTAATGCTGCTATAATCGCGTCCATTTCCTCGTATGACCTTTGTTACCTGATCTGGAGCAAGTCGAGGTTTCACAGACTTCGAGGCATTTTCGTAACACGTCCTTTCTTTTACAATTACCATTTTGCCCTTCTTAATTTCGAAGGTTCACCTTCCGTCTGTGTGTATGGCTACCTCCTATCCTGGACTTCCAGTTTCCCGATAGTAGTGATTGCACCTTCATCGCCACGCCAGACCCATAGGTCCTCTAGAACAACACATCCCATTTATTGTCTGTTTACGGCATTCCCTTTCCACGTTTCCTTCTGTTAAGCGTATCCATTCTAGTAGAATCTCCTCCACCACTCCTACTATTCAAAATCTCTGTGACTTGCCATATTGTCACTCCCCTTCTTCCGTCGCTACTAGGCGCCTGCGGAAATCAACGATTAGTATCAGGAATCTTATTTCCTACGACTTGGTTCTATCGCACGATCTAAGACAGAAAGAAGGTCAACAATCCCTAGATGCCCCGCAGCCTCCTGTTTATAAATGTGGCCAGCTTCACACCCATAAACAGGACTCTACTGGACACGACTTTGCAGACAACCCTTAGACCGACCTGCTTTGATACCACTTTGTCACACCCTGACTTTACTACAGTGTGATGGGCACCCGACCCTTACTTAGGGCCGAGCGAACCCTCCGACTCCTATTACATACATAATCTTTTGAACCTTTAAATCAAGTATACATAATAAAGCTTACTGAAATATTCTTTTTGTTGCTTTCAAATCAAATAAAATTCGTAACTGTGTAAAACTTATATCATAATACAAACTGACACATCGGCTCATGGAGCTGCTGACAGAACCGTTACCATATACCCACGAATCTATCTGCAAAGTCTCTAACATCGAACAAAGCATCATAGCACATATACTCTGACTCGGCAGCACTCCAGGACAAAGTGGAGCCTACCAACTCTGCTGGAACATCTTCTATGCTAGCTTCAGCTCATCTGGGTGTACCTGCGCGGCATGAAACGCAGCCCCCGAAGAAGAGGGGTCAGTACGAGCAATGTACTGAGTATGTAAGACACAAATGATAACATAATAAAATGGACAGAATATGAACAACAACATAATAATGAACATATGGAAGGTATAAGAAAAGATACGACTGTAACTGCCTGCTTCTTAAGGCGGAATCATGCATGCTTACTTTTACCTTCATATATACATACATAACCCGTCTGAATCACATACATTATTAGCCCGCGTCCGGGGTAATCATCTCATGCCACCCACTGGTGGTGATCATGCCCGGCCTTCTAGGCTCGGTGTAAACATAGCAGCCCGCCTTAGCGGTGACATGCCCGACCATCTAGGCACGGTGTAAACATAGCAGCCCGCCTTAGCGGTGACATGCCCGGCCATCTAGGCACGGTGTAAACATAGCAGTCCGCCTTAGCGGTGACATGCCCGGCCATCTAGGAACGGTGTTATTATCCATCATAAGCATGCATAAGAGCCCAACCAAACGCTATAACTTTATCGGAGTGACGTAAGGTCGGGAACCTCCGATTACATTATGAAATAATCAGGATCGTCATGTCTCACCTTGAAGGGACTAGTATCATAAGGCGAGACTATCAATGAAGAATAACATTAAGAGAAAACGTCGGATAAGATCATAAGCCTCATAAAACATTAATTCATACACTTTGGAGTCTTTAGAAAATAGAGTCATAACAAGGGAATAGAATTGAAATCAAGAATTAGCTCATTGTCCTATATTCATATTGAATCCTTAACTTAAGACTTTAGACATGAAACCATTCTTGTCATTATCATTCTAGACATATTCTCTTCTTTGGCGTCCTCATTATCATTACCAAAGCATAGTCATCGTTGTAGTCATAAAAGTTTACAAAATCATGAACCTTTGTTTTGGAAAAGTATAGACATTTTGGAAAACATTACGGGTTATTAAGAAAGAAATCATGTCTTGGAACCCTAGATTTTTATCTTTTGAAAACAAGAAAGATATGGAACATTTATAAAATCATAATGCAAGATTCATGCCTTTGAAAGAAAGGGACGAGCCTTAACATACCTGTGCCGCGCCTTACTAGCTACGCTTATCCGTCCAACTTGTTAGTCTACATTCAAGAAAGTTGACGTAATCATTAGATCATTGTCACATACACTTGTCTTAGTCCTCTAATTAAATTCACTAATGACCTGCCGAAATTTCGGCAGCATCTCCCCTGTAAATATACCACCCCGAGAATCTAACTCGGCTCAAATCATCAATCAACAATACCAACAATCTTGCCAATACGTCAACAACCCATTCAAGACACATTCTAACAATGACAACCGCTGTCATACAATTCAACAACATTCTTTTTATATTCAATTCAATTCAATTCAATTCACATAACTTTCGAAACAATTTAATCAACATACTACTCCATCCAACACCTTCCAAATTTAACAAAACCAATGACAACCCATTTCCTTCTCCCAAATTTAATCACAACAACCCAACTTACAATCTTCCAAACAAATGTCTCACTTCCAATTTCATGAATTACATTTGCAACCTACACATTAGCAACATTATTCCTACAAATACAAGAATCATACTAATTTCACACTAACTCCTTCCATGATCCACAAGATATCACAACTTCATTTCTAACCATTAAATCCCCATTTAACATCATGGAATTCATAACACAACAATTAAAATACTTAGTAAAATTAATTCATCATTTCTCCACAAATGCAACTATATTCGGCCAACACAACTACATGCATATTTTCATGAATTCTTCACCCATGTCTATACATTACAACAACAACCAATATACTACATAAAATTAATCCATTCTTCTAGCACAACATCACACACACACACGGCCAATACCATGCACACTCGGCCACATTCACAACTTCCATATTTCCATGAATTCCATTCATTTCCACATACCACAACATACACAAACATCCATAACATATAAAAGAGGATGAATTCTTACCTTTTTCCTTTAACCCTTCACTTAGCTATGATTTGCAACTTGCAAGAATACATGTTCTTCTTGCCCCAACAATTGTCTCATGTTAGAGAGGACCTTCCAATCACTTGGAATACCACAAGAATTTTTTTTTTTTGGATCAACTTCCATGGCCTCCATGTTTGGCCACCATGGCCGAACCACCTCCTCTCCTCTTTTCTTTCTTTTGTTTTTTGTTCTTTCTTCCAATTTCTTGAATTAATATGATAAGCTCTCTCATATATATATATATATATATATATATATATATAGTCTTTACAAGCCTGTGAGGGGCACATGCCCCTCCTTCTTTCTCCTTTTGTTTTTCTCTAGATTTTTCTCCTTTTTTCTTGAATTTTCCTATTATAACAAAGAGACTAGTTGTCTTCTTATGCAAGCTTTGACCCCCATGTATTTTTAGTTTACATTTGGCCCCCCATTAGATAATAAGAATGTGGACACATATTTATGCCACTCGGCCACATAGGGCCTTCAAGAATTTTCTTGAACTTTTCGTGAAATTACCATTTTGCCCCTAAGCTTCCTCAATATTACCATGAACCATTTTTGTGAATTTTCCTTTTTGCCCTTGACCATTCTTAATATTCTCACTTCACAATTTTCATAAGCAACTTATGCACCATACAAGATCAAAATTATAGTCTTGCTCTTAACCTCCCGCAATTATCTTAAATTATCCGAACGCGAAAAATGCGGGATATAACATCTAGCCATAGAATCAAAATAGACACAATACTCTTGGACACTCATACTGCCCTGTTCAATACGCATAAACCTATCTGCTCGGGATCGTCGGACTTCTGGAGGTAGATAATGGCGAATAAAAGCATCTGAAAACTCTCGCCAAATAGCTGGAGGGGAATTCTCTCCCCTCGATAGCTTCCAAGTCTGATACCACTGTACTGAATTATCACGAAGCCTATACGAAGCAAACTCCACAGACTCGACCTCATCCGCGTGCATAACTCTCAAGGTCCTTTGCATACTATCAATAAAATCCTGGGGGTCCATATTTTGCTTTATCACTGAAAACTCTAGAGGATCTAACTCAAAGAAGGTCTTAACCCTCGAACTACCAGACCTGTCTGCCTAGTCAACATCGACTCCCTGCTGCTGAGCCTGGGTGGCTACTAATCTGGTCAATAACTGTACAACATCCCTCACGTCCTGGCCCGTGCATCCGGCTGACGAACTAGGGCAGGTACTGGAGGCGGGGTATGCGAAGTCTCAAACAAGCTCTCATTTTGGATATCATCTCCAGCCCTCGTAGCCTGCTGAGTATGGCTAGTGGCCTCACCGTCCGCTCTCTTGCCCTTCTGGGCAGTTGTAACTTTCTTACGAAGCATCGCTGAAATAAGAACAAATCATGAGAAGACAAACTCTAAACTCCTAGCTCAATCGCACGATCTAAGAGCAAAACGAATGACATCATCCTAAATGTCCTGTAGCCTCCTGTTTATAAGCGTGGTGCACAACACACCCATAAACAAGACTTTACTAGACACGGTCTATAGACAACCCTAGGATGAAACTGCTCAGATACCACTTCTGTCACGACCCAAATCGATGAGTCGTGATGAGTGTCTGACCTCTAGTGACCAAACACCCCAATACACATATTTGAACTTCAAGGGCCCATAAGTGACCTAAATTGATCTCATACTGCCTCGTGAAAGGGCGACATCATGAACTCTGTACAATCTCTATATATACATAGATGCTGAAAGAACAGTGCAAGCCAACTAGACCGCTGCATATACTGCACACAAAAGAATAGGAGTCGACATGGCTACATCATCTGACAAATACATACAATTGTCTACAGACCTCTACTGGAATAAACACTGTAGAAAGGACGGGACAGGGCCCCGTACATACCCATATTCATGTGCATCTCAAAAGGGCTAGCATATCAAAATAGACTGCAGCTCTGAATCGATGGAGCGCACTGACCACTGCTGGATAGAAGTCCTACTAAGCTGGACCACCTGTCGGTCTACCCGAACCTGCGGGCATGAACGCAGCCCCCCGAGCAATGGGGAGTCAATACGAATAATGTACTCAGTATGTAAAGCATAAGAGTAGTATAAGCATAAGAATCATGAACTGAATCTGGAAATCAAATATCATTGAATGTCAACATAGATTTGTATGAACCAGTATCTGTAAGCATGTGCATAAATCTGTATAACTGACAATGCCTCTGTGGGCACATAATATGCATGCTATCAACGATAATCATACTCATGCCTATCAACATAAGTCATACATATATATGGTTATATAACGCCTGTCAAGCCTCTGTGGGCATCCCATCATATCATATCGGTCTCTCGGCGGCCATCATCATCATATACATTACTGCAGTACATGCAGCCCGATCCTTATAACATCATTCTGGTGCAGTACGTGCAGCCGGATCCTTATAACATCATTCTAGTGCACCATCTGATCAGGTGGTAATGCGGATATAACGCCATTCCCTTTCCTCATACCCCATAAACATATAATACTCGCGTATATAACGCCTTCTGGTCACGGGTCAATGTGCATATATATATGAATGAATGTAATGCATGAATAAATTGTATACATAGAACTGGACCCATGAACAAAAGGGACAATAATAAGCGGGGCACAAGAATATCACAGACTGAAGTACTCCTAATGCTTCTAAGAGTAGAGTAATATTGAAGCTCGTTTACTCACTTGTTGGTTCATTTCATAAGATCATGCCTAAATGAAGAAGGAAAAGCCTTAACATACCTTAACGTCTCCTTAATCGCTTAACGTTCTCCTTCCAATTTGCAAGGTCTACATTCAAGAGGAATTACACTAAAGTCAATCCTTGAAAAAACACTCTTAAGCTCACACTAGCATAGTTAACGATTTAACGATATCTGGGCAGCATTTCTACTATTTCATCAACTTCCACCAAATGATGAAATAACTCCCAAACAACAATAACTACATCCACAATATCACAATCAAGAAGTTATATTCAATTAAACCCAAGTCTAGCAAAAATTCCCATTTTAAGTGCACACATAGTCATCTTCTTCATTACACCATCCATGGCTTCTCCACTTTCATTCTTTTCCTTTCTAAGGGGTACTATTCCTTTATATCAACTCAACCAAAAAAATAAGATGAAGAACATACCTTATAATCAAAGAACTTCACTTCGCCCAACTTTCTCCAACACCCACTTCACCCCAACTTGAAAAGGAGCAAGAAACTTCACCTTCCGTGGATTACCTTATGCTCTTAATGTTGATCTTCTCTCATGATGATATGGAAAGGTGGAAAGGGTTTTGGAACCTTCAAAAGCTCTCAAGAGGACTCTAAAAAGGTAAGGAAATAAGTGAGAGAACATGGAAATGAATTTGGGGCCATTTGGGTTTTAAAAAGGTGGCCAAATCACAGCCCGACGCACTTGGCGAAGAGTATGCGGCTTAGCACACTGAGTGTGCGACCGCACACTCCTCCCTTGTCTTGGGAGAGCCTTAGGCAGTACTTCCAGCCATTTTGGCAAGTTGGCATCCAGTGTGCGGGTCAGCACATTTAGTGTGCGACCGCACACTGTCCACTTTCTTTCGGCTTCTTGAAAATGCGATCCTTTCAATTCGTTTGATCTCCAATCCTTATGGAACCTTATTGGCACATGTCTAGAACTTCATTAACCATATAAGGGGCCTCATATCTCTTCCTCAAGGTGATACTAGGCAATGTATAGCTCAAATGATATGAAATTTCTCACCACATGGCTCAACCTTAACTTTCTCCAACGAACTTACTTCTTTAGCCTCAAATGCCTTTGGAATCTTAATTAGAATCACCAAACATCCTTCTTACCTTACGAGGGCTTCATGCCCACCTTAGATTTACATTTGCATGTTCATAATGCGGGTGACACGAAAATCCAAGGTGTAGCACCACATTTTATAGGAAAAGATCATTTGATGGACCAACTTTCATGCCCTTAATGCACTTGACTTCTCACATCTTTAGACTGTTAGAATTGTCCTTGGACAAGTCCCCGCTTTTACCTTAAGTTTTATGTTCAAGCTTGATATATGTAATCTAGGTATTCTTCGAAGCAACCTTGCACATGTCAATGGCCACTCTCTTGCTAATATCTTTAGATGATACATCCACTATTTAAGCTTCACCCTTTCTTTCAATATGTATCAATCCAGAAAAAGATTCTTTATCAGCAGTTTCTTCAGTTCTAAGGTTCAAGTCAAAGAAACATACATGTGTTATCTTGCAAATGAAGATGTTTCTCTTTCATGTACCTAAGGATCCAAGAATTTTTGGTTCTGTACTTGCCTTGCCCTTGGCTAACAAGGCTGGAGGTCTTAGAATCACTAACCAACTCATTAAATAAATCATATGACAAAAGTACAATAGACAATAACACATAGTAAGTATGAAACATAACAGCCTTTCTTTAAAAGTTTAGAAAATTATAACTCCCCGAGACCTAGTCTAGACGTGTACAAGAGCTTCTACAATACAGAGGAATAGGCTTAAAATAAAATGACACAACTTCTGCCTTGGAGCGAGACACACAGAAGCTGTAGGAAGATCTTCGCCATTGTAAGCAAATGAAACCTTCAAGCAATGACCTGAAACACATCTACACCCCAAAAGGGAAATGTAGCAAGAGTAGTATCAGTACACCACACGTACTGGTAAGCATCATAGGCCGACTAAGATTAGTTCACACAACATAATATAAAGTCAAACAGAATAAACAAATGCGTACAGTCGTAACACCTTTTTAAATCCTACCCATACATAAAAAGTTCTAACATAAACATGCTCGTATCCCATTACCATGTCAATGCAACACTAGAAAGTAAGGACCAATAGAAAACAATAGTTACATTCAAGACAAACTCCTAGACCAATTAAACCCCAGCAAATTATAAAGAACGTACCTGAATCTCTCTATCAACCGACACTCAGTGGGACCACTAATCCTTACCTTTCTCCCCCTTACTTTAACATACTAGTAATTTAACGATTAGACTCAATCAACACATAGCCCGCAATGGACACCAGACTCACACCACTTGTCAAGTAATAACAAATAAAGCAATACAGTCAATGATAGCAAATCAATATACTCCCAAACACTTAGCCACGCAAATGGGGTCAACTCAACCTACCTTTCTCTATTTATCAACAGATTATGAGGTTACTTGTAACGCCTCATCTCTACAACCATAAGGAAATCAATTGTAACTTACCAGACTGAACCATGACTATATGTAATCCAATCGGAATCAGCTCTGCCACCGTCACAAAATAAAAACATACAAGTACAATGCAATCAATGTTAGTATCATATTCGTGCACAAATGCTAAATGGTAATGTTTGCCTAAATAGCCATGACCTGCAGGGGACCAATGGTGTCCATGTACCACTTGCTCTGGAACTGACCTCGGATGACGAGCCTATAACTAGGCCACATTCTCGTCCCCTGTCAAATGTGCCTTTTCATATTTACAATGCCTTTCTCATCACAATGTATTTTTGTTCCACAATCAATAAGGAATGTGAACAATCAACACACCAATATCAAAGAACATAAGTCACCATGCCACAAGTCATATCAACACTCAAGAATCAATTCATCAAAAGCATGAACAGGGGTTTACTCCAAGTCAACAAGAAGAGTATTCATTAACTCCTTCTTTATCATATCAAAATAGTTAATCACATAATCAATCAATCAATATCAAACTTAGGAATTTCCACCCACACTTTATGTGTGAACCCCCATGATGCTTCTCATGTCAATTTCATAACATATACAATCAACTAATCAAAGTCTAACTCAAGTAGACCATAACATACCTCATTGCCGAGCAGCTATCGCGAACGTTCATGGAGTATCCACTATCCCGTCCTTGAGCCACAAACCTTGATAGAGAAATCTTTAAGGCATATAACGCGAAGAATGTTTGGAGGACTACTTTTTCCTAGTCAACAGGTGTTTTACTCTGGAAATACCCTAATGACGGCTTAGAAAAGGGGTTTTGTGGCAAAAGGATTAATTCTGAAATAAGGTCATTGCACGCGGGTACTGGTCCGCTCATACCGCTGCAGCGGACTGATCGTCTACTACAATGAGCTCGCTATGACGGTCGTTTACCCGCTGCAGTGAAGACGCCTCCCCCCGGCACACAACTCTTTAACTCTTATCTAATGCAATTATGATTAAGTGTTACACCTAAAACTCCTTCGTGGACCAATCTAATGACGATACACTTGGTTTTTATAAACGGGCTACGGAAGGTCCAATAACGACCAGGTGGGTCGTTATAACTTGATGGTAATTGAGGTAACAATAGGGACTTTGAGCAAGAAAATGTAAAGGTTCAGTAAAAGTTTTTGACAACTAGAAGAAAGTACTTGTAGCATTGAATTTTGTTGTCTATTGTTCATTTGATTGTCGCGATGTCTTCTTTGTTGTTCTGGCTCCACGTCCTTTTATAGTCTTAGCCTTTCACCTGAGATTAAGATAATGAAATTGTGACACTATATGATAGAATAAGATTTCTTGTTGACGGATGCTTCTTGTTAGTAAATGTCAAATTATTCACATAACTTGCGATGTTTTTATACATTAATTTCATCTTTTGACACATTTATTTTATCATTTAAGGACATAAAGTCTGAAGGCCAAGAATTCACATGTGGAAGATTTTAATATGATGAAGACATATAGAACTTATTTGAAGACATTATTCGATAGGATTCGTTATATTAATACAAAAATACAAGTTTCTTTTTTAATTTTTGACATTAATATTTTTGATTAGTACTTCCTTTTGTTTGTCAGATTTAATGAGATATATTCTGTTTTATGAGTTTGTCACGACCCAAATCACGCATCATGATGGCACCTACACCATCCCAAGTGGTAGGAGAACCATCCCCAATTCATATATTAATTTGAAGAGAAAATGCGAAAATTAAACACCATAACATAATCTTTGACATACTTAGAATATATAAGTGCGGAACTATTAAAATATTACAATCCCCAAATCTGGTTTGAACTTGTACGGGAGCATCTAAATATTATTACAAATCTGGAATATTGAAAAAGTAATAACTGTCTCAAAAAGGAAATAAGACAGATAATGAGATACATGGCTACAGATGGAATCTAAAGGCTCACCTTGAAACCCCATATCGACTACCTCGGGATCAGAAACAATGCCCGAAACTAGAACTAGGAGCTGTATCAACACCCAAAAAGGTGCAACAAGTGTAGTATGAGTACAACCACAAGTACTCATAGACATCATAGGCTGACAACGAAAGGAAAACACATATACAAGACATAAAGATCTAAGATAACACTCACCACAACAATTCAACCTAAAGATAACACTCACCACAACAATTCAACCTAGCTTCACCAACTATACCTAAATAGTACAACCAACACCATAACACACATAAACACAGTGCACATTGGACATTTAGAGAAATAATAGAAATAAGATGGTATGAATACAATGCAATACAATGGCCATATGTCAAACCTGGTACACACACGCTAGTGGTCATTCGATCTAGTCGTGACCCATGGGGGACTCGCAAACATCCATACACCTTGTTGCGGCGTGCAACCCGATTCCTTGTTGTGGCATGCAACCCTATCCCAATATATATATGTTGCGGCATGCAACCCGATCCTAAGTATGTATGTTGCGGCATGAAACCCGCTCCCAATATATACATATGTTCAAATTAATGCATGTGTGCAACAATAACAAGATTCATGAATTATACAAATGAAGATGGATTAGCATAAGTATTTATGGACAACTCAAATACTTCCACTCAAGCACAAACAAATTCACTCTTTCATAATTTGTATAAGTCATAGAGTGATGAGGTAATCAACAACACACAATTGCATGTATTTATCAATCATGGCTCTCATGGCCCCTACAAACAATAAAATACCAAACTAGTGGATTCATCACCACAACTATGCCCGAATGCCCTAAAATGCATTCCCCGTCTCAATCACTAGATATAACAACAACCCACACAACTACACTGGTACCCACCGAGTGCTCATCATAGTCACTAAGGTGGGAACCCCATCATGCCCAATACCCCTTTGATATTTTTAAACGACATATGCTCTCCAATCGGAGTCTAAACATAAACTGTATCCTAGCTCAAAGCCGAGCGGGCTTCCCGAACCCTCAAGCCAATGCTTTACCCTTTCGAAGTGCTTTCGAAACGATCGAAGTCTAACAAGCATAAATTCTATGACAGAACATGAATATAAGGATGCTCAAATAATCGTACAAGGATTCGAGCCCAAATCCCAACCCCGAAGGTCAAAGCGGTAATTTATTGAGAAATTGAACTTATCATGGTCAAATTAGTAACATGTGCGGTCATATGAACATAACAACACCCATATTCTTATACTTAAATAGAAACCCAAAAATGAACCCAAAATAACCAATCCCGAGCCCTAAGGGTAAAACTGGAAATTGAACGTAAGATCATGTTACCTATAGTCTAGGTAGTTCAAAGCCTTTCATGAGAATGTAACCACAATTTTACCTTCAATTCCACTAATTAGCTAAAAAACCCAATTTATAGAAACTCCTTATTTTACTAAGTCGGTTCATGGATTAGAAAGGATAATTAAAGACGGAACCATGTCATATAGTCTTGAAGGGAGTTATAATCTTACCCCAATGAAGAATTTTGACTTTATTGTTTTGAATCATCAAAATCCGAGCTTTAGAACTTAAAATATTTGAGAATGAGGTTTGTTTTCGGAAATCGGATTTAAATCATTGTTCAGTGATTTCCTTCTTCGAGAACACAGAGCACCCTCGCGAATTCTTTGAAGTGCGACCCTGCCCAGCAAAATTGGCCTTCCCAAATGTAAGGCTTTACATTTGAGCCTAGACGCATTCCTCTTTGCGAACGCGAGATGGACCATACAAACGCGACCTCACGAATACGAAGAAGGAAACCAGATGAAGTGACACTAGAAAAATCCGATGTCCCCCAAACTAGGAATGGATACCCGAAACTCACCCGAAACCCCCCGGACGTAAACTAAATATGCTGACTGATTGTAAAAAATGCTACGAACTCGTTCGGCCACTCAAATTTCCCAAAAGAGGTGTTCTTGACCCGGGGTTGACCACGGTCAACTCCAAAATATCCAACACTCATAAGTCCCACCAATAGCCCAAAACACACCCTAACCAAAAGCTCAACTAAGTTACAAATGACGTTCCGGACTTAACGGGACTACTAGAATTCAATTCTAGAACACAATTCCCCAAAAGCCACCTATTGATCAACACTTTTTCACTTATTCAACTTAAAAATTTCTAAAATCTTCAAAACCAACCAAGACCCACCTGATTGCCTCGGGAACTACGCCACCTATCCTCACAAGTCATAAATACAAAAAAGAGACAACGGGAATGGCAATTTGGGAAAAAATGAGTAAGATGTCTAAAATGACCAAACGAGTCATTAAATCAGATACCAAATAAACAAACGTTAATATTTGTCCTCGAATGGAAAAGAAATGAAGGGAAGTTACTTGAATCAGAAAAGAGTTGGGGATATCCTATGCATATCAGCCTCGGTCTCCCATGTAGCCTCCTTAATTGGACGATGCTTCCAATGCACCTTTACTGAAGCTATCTCATCTGACCTTAACTTTCTAACTGGCCTATCCAAAATTGCGACCGACTTTTCCTCAAAGGACAGATTCTAATCAAATAACACCGAGTCCCAATGAATTATATAAGACCAGTCCGAATGGTATTTCTTCAGCATGAAAACATGAAACACCGGGTTAACACTAGCCAAACCTGGTGGCAAAGCCAACTCATAGGCTACCTCACCAACACGTCGAAGGATCTCAAAAGGACCAATGAACCTCGGACTTAACTTACCTTTCTTCCTAAATCTCATCACACCCTTCATGGGCAAAACCTTCAATAGGAGCCTGATCACAAACCATGAACTCCATATCACGAACCTTCCTATCTGCATATTTCTTTCGTCTACTGAGCCGCAAAAAGCTTTTCCTAAATCAACTTCACCTTGTCAAAGAAATCCCTCAACAAATAGGTACCCAAAGGCCTTACCTCGAATGCATCGAACCAACCAATCAGAGAGCAACATCTCCTACTATATAAAGCCTCAAATGGAGCTATATCAATACTATACTGATAACTGTTGTTGTAAGCAAACTCGGCCAAGGGCAAGAACTATTCCCAACGGCCATCAAAATCAATCACGCAAGCCCGCAACATATCTTCTAACACCTTAATAGTCCTCTCGGACTGACTATCCGTCTGTGGGCGAAATGCGATTTTAAGATCCAACTGAGTCCCCAATTCCTTCTGTAAAGTCCTCCAGAAATGGGAAGTGAACTGAGTGCCTTGTCTAAAAGGATAGAATTGGGCACCCCTGCAGTTGGGCAATCTCCCTAATGTAGATCTTCGCCATCGGGTTTCTAATGTTCATACTTAACCGGCTGGTAATTCAAACACTGGATATGAACTCCACTATATCTCTCTTCATCTTACCCCACCAATAATGCAGCCTTAAGTCACTGTACATCTTTGTAGCGCCAGCATGGATGGAATATCTAGAACTGTGAGCCTCCTCCCTAATCAACCTAATCAAACCGCCCACACGAGTAATGGAAACACCCCCCTTTATCTTCAAAACTCCCTCGCCATCAAGAGTTGCTTCCTTTTGCCTCGCCTCACAACACTTTATCCCGAATCTTACACAAGTTCACATCCTCACACTGTTGTGCCTTAATCTGCTCCAAAAGTGACGACCTCACCTCTACACAAGACACAACCTTGCCCAATTTCAAAATATCAAGTCTCACCATGCTATTAGCCAAAGACCGAACCTCTATCTCCAAGGGACGCTCCTCAACAATCAAACGAGCCAAACTACCCATATTCAATGGCTTCCAGCTCATCACATCTGCTATCACATTAGCCTTGCCTGAATGATAAAGAATGGTAATGTCATAATCCTTGAGAAACTCCATCCACCTACGATGCATCAAATTCAAATCTCGCTGATTGAACAAATGTTGAAGACTACGATGATCCGTGAACACCTCATAATGAACTCCATAAAGGTATTGTCTCCAAATATTCAAGGCAAAAACTACTAGCGCCAACTCTAAGTCATGAGTGGGGTAGGTCTTCTGATACACCTTCAACTGCCTCGAAGCATATGCTATCACTTTGCCCTCCTGCATCACTAAACAACCCAAACCAATCCGAGAAGCATCATAATAAATCGTAAAATCCTTTCCCTCCATCGGTAAAAGCTGTGATCGGAGTTGAAGTCAATAAGACCTTGAGCTTTTGAAAGCTCTCCTCACACTCATCAGACCACTGAAAAGCTACATTCTTCAGAGTCAACTGAGTCAAATGGGAAGCAATAGATAAGAACCTCTTCACGAATAGCCGATAATAGCTTGCTAGACCAATAAAACTCTAAACTGTTGTCACTGAAGTAGGCCTAGACTAATTTCTAACTGCCTCGATCTTTTTTGGATCTACCATGATTCAATCCTTAAACATTACATATCCCAAGAATGCCACTGAGCTAAGCCAAAACTCGCATTTCAAAAATTTAGCATATAATTTGTTCTCCTTCAACAAACCAAGCACGATCCTCAAATGCTTCTCATGATCTTCCTTGCTATGAGAATAGACCAAAATGTTATCAATGAAGGGAGTCACAAAGGAATCCAAATAGGGCTTAAAAACCGTAATCATCAAATCCATAATAGCTATGGGGGCAATGGTATGCCCAAAAGACATGACCAAAAACTCGTAGTGACCATATTAGGTCCTAAAAGTAATCTTCGGAATATCCTCCGCTCTAATATTCAACTGGTGATAACCTGATCTCAGTCGATCTTAGAGAAGACCGACACACTCTGAAGCTGGTCAAATATGTCGTCGATGTGGGTTATCAGACATTTATTCTTGATGCCGATAGTCGATACACATCCACATGGTACCATCTTTCTTCTTCACGAACAGAACGGGAACACCCCAGGGGAAATACTAGGTCTAATGAACCCCTTACTCAACATATCTTGCAATTTCTCTTTCAACTCTCTCAACTCCGCCGGGGCCATATGATAGGCCGCAACAGAAATAGGCCGAGTGCATGGCTCCTAATGGATGCAAAATTCAGTATCTCGCTCAGGCAGCATAACAGAAAAACCTATAGGGAAAACCTCTGAAACCTCACTGCCTACCGGTACTGACTCAAAGGAAGGAGTATCCACGCTAGTATCCTGAATATGAGACATGCTAAACACCCTTTATCCATAAACCTTTTCGCCCTAAAGAACGATATAATCTTCTTAGGTGCAGGCTAGGAGTACCCTTCCACTCTAATCTCAGAATACCTGGTGTGGCCAACGTGACTGTCTTAGAGTGACAGTGCAAAATTGCATGACAAGGAGACAACTGATCTATACCCAAAATGATACTGAAATATACCATATCTAAGATAACCTCACTGACTGAGAGTTGGCTCTACCAGACTGAGCTCCACCTCTACTAACCTGCAAACCCCCTCTACCGAAATATCCTCCTCCTCTAGCTGGAGGTGTTGGAGGCCTAGGTACCTGAATTTGGGAATCCTGCTGGGACCCACTCTGTGTATACCAGGGACAGCCTATTCTAATATGTCCTATTTTATCACCCTCGAAACATCCCCTAGCAGCCATGGGCTGCTGAACGGTCATAGAAGAACCTGTGTGACCTCCACAGTCAGAGTGTCTAGAATAAGAACCTCGAGATACCTATCCCGAACTGAAAGCACTGTGCCCGGCACTGTACCCACTATGTCCAGAAGAACACCTACTGAATTCTGGAGTGCTAACTAGATAGCACTACTACATGATGTTGGGGGACCCTTTCATGATGTCCCTAACCTCTAGGAGAAGGCCTACTGAAACTACCAAACTTGCGAGCCCTGTTGTCCTGACTCTTCCCAAAGACTTGGCCTCTCACCGACTCGACATCCTTGGCAGGATCCACCACTGTCTGAAATGAAGCTCCGAAAGTACTAACTGGAATATCACAAACCTAATCGGAAGTGCCAACCCCTTCACAAATTATCGCACCCTCTCGGCTCGGTGAGAAGTAACAATATAAGCATAGAAAGACAAAGCATGAAATCGAGACTCATACTCCGCAACGGATAACCCTCTCTGCTCCAAGCTGTAAACTCGACCCTCTTCATGTCTCTCAAGCTATAAGGGACGTAATTCTATAGAAAGACCTAATAAAATCGAGTCCATCTCAAGGGAGTTGACTCGAATGGCCTGCAATCAATGTAGGACCTCCACCATAACTTAGCATCCCCAATCAACTGAAATGAAACATAATCAACTCTGTGCGACTCCACTATCCCCAACTTATGAAGCCTTTCAAGGCAACTGACAATAAACTCATAAGCATCCTCCTCGGGAGTACCATAGAAATAGGGAGGCATTATCCTAATAAAATATTCGAATAACTTCTGCTTATCTCGGGTCATAGCTGGGCCAGGGACTAGTTGAGAAGCAAAATCAGCTGCGGGAATCTCATCAATACGGGAGCCACAGCAGCAGCAGGTTGTCCCTTAGGAGTTTGAAACTACTCGGGATTCTATTCTCCAACTCTGGTCTGGGACCCATCTGGTGTAGCCTTAATTGTGCCAGCTTGGGTCAAACCCTCAGAATACTCAAAATTCGCACCATGGCATCCTGAAGTACTGGCGTAGCAATAATCTCTGGTGGAGCCTAGGCTCGCCTCATCTCCTCCTCGAATGGCTCATCATGATGCTCTACCTCCAGCTCAGGAGATGGTGATCTAGCATGGGCATGGCCAGCCACTGGTGCTCTACCTCTGACCAGTGCTGCTCTACGAGCCCGGCCTGTGCCCCATCCACTTGTCACGGCCTCAGACGAAAGAGCTGGTGCCTCATCCCTAACAAGTTTCACACGTATCCTCACTATTTGTGAGAGAATAGAATATGAATCAGATTCAAATTTAATCATCTAGATACCAATTTGAATAAAGTAGCACGAAAAGAGTGAAAGAATGGAAGTTTCCTAAATGTCTTATAGCCTCTCGAGGATGGGTACGGACGTCTAAGTACCAATCTGCAAGACTTTACTAGACATTGCTCTTATACTCATTAAACCGATTAACCTAGGGCTCTGATACCAACTTCTCACGACCCAAATCACTAATCATGATGGAAACAACACTATCCCACCTGGTAGGCGAACCATCCCCAATTAAAATATTAATTTGAAGAGAAAGTGCAGAAATTAAATACAATAACATAATACTTAACATACTTAGAATATATAGATAAGAGCGGAAGTATTAAAATATTACAATCCCCAAATCTGGTCTGAACTTGTACAAGAGCATCTAAATATTATTACCAATCTGGATTACTAAAATACTAACAACTGTCTCAAAAAGGAAATAAGATAGATAATAAGATAGAGGGAGAGCCAGGGCTACGGATGGAATCTAAAGGCTCACCCTGAACTCCAAATTGACTGCCTCAGGATCAGAAATGAGGCCCGAAACTAGAACTCGGAGCGGTATCTGCACCCAAAAAGATGCAGCAAGTGTAGTATGAGTACAACCACAAGTACTTGTAGGCATCATAGGCCGACAACAAAAGGAAAACACATATACAAGATATAAAGATCACAGCTAACACTCACCAAAACAATTCAACCTAGCTTCACGAACTATACCCAAATAGTCCAACCAACACTATAACACACATAAGCACATAGCACATTAAGATAGTATGAATACAATGCAATGGCCATATGTCAAACCTGGTACACACGCTAGTGCTTATTTCATCTAGTCGTGACCCATGGGGGACTCGCGAACGTCCATATATCTTGTTACGGCGTGCAACCCGATCCCTAATATGTATGTTCTGGCGTGCAACCCGATCCCTAATATGTATGTTCTGGCGTGCAACCCGATACCAATATACACATATGTTCAAATGAATACATGTGTGAAACAATAACAAGATTCGTGCATTATAAATATAAAGATGGATTAGCCTATGTTTAACACAGACAACTCAAATACATCCCATCAAGCACCAACATGATTCATTCTTTCGTAATTCGTATAAATCATAGAGTGATGAGGTAATCAACAACACAAAATTGCAAGTATTTATCAATCATGGCTCTCATGGCCCACATAAACAACAAACATACCAAACTACTGGATTCATTGCCACAACCATGCCCGAAGGCCCTAATATGCATTCCTTATCTCAATCACTAGATATAACAACAACCCACACAGCTATAGGGGTACACACCTAAGTTCTCATCACAGTCACTAAAGTGGTACCCCCATTATGCCTAATACCCCTTCCATATTTATAAACGACATATACTCTCCAATTGGAGTCTAAACATAAACCATAGCCTACCTCAACTCCAATCAGGTGCCACATACCCTCAAGCCAATGTTTTACCCTTCCGAAGTCCTTTCGATCGATCGAAGTATAACGAGCATAAATTCTATGTCAAAATATGAATCTAAGGATGTCAAATGATTGTACAAGGATTCGGGCCCAAAAGCCCAAATCCCAACCCCGAAGGTCAATACGATAAGTTATCGAGAAATTGAACTTATCATGGTCAAACTAGTAACCTATGTAGTCATATGAACCTAACAACACCCATATTGTTATACTTAAATAGAAATCCAAAAACGAACCCAAAATAACCAATCCCGAGACCCAAGGGAAAAACATTAAATTGAAAGTAAAATCACGTTACCCGTAGTCTAGGTAGTTCATAGCCTAAATTTCATGAGAATCTAACCACAATTTGACATGCAAATCCACTAATTAGCTAAACAACCAAATAATAGAAAACCCTTATTTTACTAAGTGGGTTCATGGATTAGAAAAGAAAATTGAAGATGGAATCATGTAATAAAGTCTAGAAGGTAGTTATAATCTTACCCCAATGAAGAATCTTGACTTTGGGGCTTGGACTTTCCAAAATGCGAGCTCTAGAACATAAAATATTTGAGAATGAGGTTTGTTTGAAAATCGGATTGAAATCATTGTTCAGTTATTTCCTTAATCGCGAATGCAGAGCACCCTCGCGAACACGATGAAATGCGACCCAGCCCAACGAAAATGGCCTATGAGAACGCGAGGCTTCGCGTCTGGGTCGGCCCAGACCCATTCCTCTTCAAAATTGCGAGGTTGGCCATTTGAAAGCAGCCCTTTCCTCGCGAACGAGAAGAAGGAAACCAGAAAAATCTAGTGTTCCCCAAACTTGGAATGGATACCCGAAACTCATCCGAAACACCCCAGACACAAACAAAATATGCAATCTGATTGTAAACGACGCTACGAAATCGCTCGCCTACTAGGATTTTCCAAAAGAGGTCGTCTTGACCCGGGGTTGACCACGGTCAACTCTAAAATATGCAACACTCATAATTCCCAGCAATGATTAAAAACACACCGAAATGCCTGGGGACCCGAACCAAAAGTTCAACTAAGTAACAAATGAAGTTAGGGCCTAATGGGACTATCTGAATTTGATTCCGGACACAACTCCCCAAAAGTCAACTAGTGGTCAATACTTTTTCACTTATTCAACTTAGAAATTTCTAAAGTCCTCAAGACCAACCAAGACCCGCCCGATTGCCTTGGGAAGCATGCCACTCATCCCCGCAAGTCATAAATATAGAAAAGAGACTACGGGAAGAGCAATTTGGGGAAAAGGAGTAAAATTTCTAAAATGACCAAACAAGTCGTTACAGAGTTAATAGTAAGATGTTTTTAGCAATTGTCAAACTTTGTTGCTACTAAGAAGCTATTTTTTACTAACAACTTTGTTGGCTTCTTATTTATAAAAATATATATTACTAGAAGTGCAAACTAGATCATTTTCTAGACAAATGCAGTAGTCATTATTACTGACGACTAAAAAATTGTCATTAAAGCTTGTGACTTTTGGCATCAATTTGATTGAATTTACCAGCCAAAAATAGACGCTAAAGGGGGACATTAAAACATTTTCACAAGGGATATTGTATCCTTTAGAATTTCCACCAAACAATTGTCGTTAAACATGATGAATTTAGCGACAATTTAATTGAATTTACCTGCCATTAAAATGGACACTAAAAGGGAAAATTAAGACGTTTCGGAAGGGATATTGTGGCCACTCTAATTGCCATAAAATATTTGCCGTTAAAACTACTAATTTTTAGCGGTGATTTAATTCAATTTATCAGCTATTTAAATGGACGCTAAAAGACCATATTTAGCCGTTATGAATTCGATTTAGCAGCAAACATAATTGCCGTTAATACTAATGGTTATTAGCGACAATTAATAATACCCTTTACCTGTTTTTGGATAACGACCAGTAAAGCCTTTACTGATCCCGTCATTGCTCGCCAAAGACCATTGGCGAGTACAGACTATAGCGTAGCTTGTTATTGCTGCTAAAGGAATTTTTAATTGCCGCTAAAGCCTGTTTTTATGGTAGTGCACGGTACTAGCTTTTGTAGAAAGGTCTAGCTCTAATGCCACTTGTTAGGATCGGGCTACTCTATGTTCCAAGAATCAGATTCTTAGAACAATTTTTGTAAGAAGGTAATGCAGCGGAATGTTAATCAACACAAGTATTTTCACGTGGTAACCTCCTTACTCAAGGGAGTCAAAAACCATGACCTATATTCTTATATGATTTCCCATTCTTCACTAAATCAGAGTTGTTCAAAGGTTTACAAATTTCTTGTAAACCATAAAGGACTTGTTTCTGAAATAGTCGGCTTAATAACCTTGCTGTTTTCTAGATCCTGTAACAACTAACGAAACACCTATTAAATAATATTTTGAAAGGTAAATAGGCCTAACCATAATAGAACCCTAACTACTACAACTAAAGAACTAGATGGATAAATTCTTGATAACCTCGGGTTCGTTGTTGTTTGAACAGTTGGCTCTTCTTGAGACGAAGGTGTTGACTAAGCTCACTCTTGTCTCTTATTGGAATATTAGTTGTTGTGGTTCAAGATCGAATGCTTGTTCGTGTTGTCTTCATATAAAATTAGTTTTTGTTTTCAATGATTGAATCCAATCAGGCTTTGGTTTTGATTAAATGTACCCGAAAATCAAACCTCGTTTGACTTGGAACTTCCTTCCTTTCCTTGTATGTGTGTCGGCTTTCTTGTTCTACTTTATTGATAATTTACATGTTTATCAAATTATTGTATTTGTAGAATATTATTTTAACTTTAAATCCAACTCTTCATTGAATAGGAATCAGTCAATTTTCTTTCTCTAACGTTGGCATGAAATAACTACCAGTCTCCAGTTGCGTAAGAATCAATTCTTTTGAGTAGTTCCTCTTAATATTGTGACTGCTTCACTGAGTCCTTTAGAGATCTGATTGGATGTCTGGTTCTTTAAATGAATTCCTCCTTATATCTCTCTTTGATTGTCTTGGGTACATTGTTTGTCAAATTATCAAAACTTCAATATTAAGCATGTGATCATTGAGCTAGCAACTACTCAACACAAGGTCTTTGGGAGCTCTTCTTTGAATTTGAATCTTCCTTTAGATCTTTTGGAGGGATTAATGCATGTAAGGCTAACTTTCTCCATGTGGGAACGTTTAATTGTTTTTCCTCATGCCACATCGTCTAAAATTATATGTTTTCCTTGCTAGATGAGTGATGCCCTTTTAATACAAAATGTTATGTACTGTTCGTGTATTATATTATGAATATCATGAACTCTCTATGTCATCCATGAATCCTTATTACTTCAATTCCATGAGTTACATTATTCCTACTATAGCAATATGACAAATGATAAGCTGATTATTCCTCTTCAAAAATTGTAACTTTAATCACCACCTTTGTCTTTGTTACTACTTAAGGACTTTTTTCTGCTATTTCACCTATTATTCTGTTTCTCAACTTCCCTGCTGCTTGTTCTGGCCAGTAGTTGTTGGAGGCTGAGTATCATAATTCACTTTGGAGTGCGTAGGAACCTGTTGGGGTTTCACCAGTTCAGGTCTCTTACACCATTCCTTCTTGGTTTGGCCTTGAATTTGCTTAGGCTGTGGAGCAGGTTTCTATTTGGGCTTCGCCTCAAGCTTACTCTGCTTTGGTTAAATTGGCATGACTGTGTTATGAAATCTACAATTTTTCCCAACCATGAGCAAACCTAGCAATACTCAGGGACCAATAGTAGTCAGTGTGTTGTTCGAACACCTTACCAGTTGGGTCCGTGACTATGATTGATTGAGGCAAGGGTTTTCTCACGTCCATCTCCACAAGCAGCCTCACATATAAAATTTGTTCAACTTTTGGTTTTACATTTCTCATCATACAATGAGATTCCAAGACCACTTCCAGTTTTAGTGAGTCTGTACTCTAACAATTCAAAGGAAGGTTTTGTAGTTGAACCCAAATTGAAATTGTTCGGACTACCTCTGTATCAAAATCAAAATTAGGTGACCAAGACTTAACAATTATGGCTTACATCTAATAGTGTAAGGCTTACAGACCACAATTGCATATCTTTCCTCCTTATAGGTGAATCATAGTACAAAGTACCCATCGTTGTGAAAATACATATAAGGCTTAGTAGCAAAGTTCCATTGTGCATATATAAACCCGTCTAGAGCTCCAATGGATGGTGATTCCCCCACCACACACAAAATAACAGCATGTGTCCATTTTGTCGTCTCCTTGTCAACATCATTTTTGTCTAATGCAATGAAATTTTCCCCACCTTTGATCATAGGAGCAACAAAATTAAGATTCATACCTCTGGCTGTCATTTTGTTGTTCGCAAATAGACTCGCTCACTTTTTTTTCCAGTAGTTGTGTCTCCATCTCCATCTTCTCAGTTGGTTGAGCTACCTCAGTTGGCATAGTCACAGTCTAAGGAGTCGATGGTTTCCCCTATTGAGGACATGGATGGAGCACCTTGCTTGCAGACACTATTCCATTGGCTGGTAGCACAGTGTTGCCTACCTTTGACTTTTCCATACTCATAATCAAATTCACTATCCCACTCGCACTAGTAATTCCAACAGTTGGTGTTATCGGAATTGAGACTGTAGCCCTCAGAAGCGGCCAGATCTATTCTCCGAGAGCATATTGCTCTAATGGCTTCCCGCGACCTTGTTGTGAGACAATCGAGGTGACCTTGGCTTTACCTAGTTGCGGTGTCAACATAGCAAGCTTCGTAGTAATCAGAACCACCTTTTTTGGCCTCCCCCGTGTTACAGTTCGCATTTCGCGGGCGGGGTTAGCGCTTGGAAAGCTATTACAGACTTGTTGGTGCTCTTTCGGACTTTATTTTAAAAGAGTCGCCACGTAATTTTTAGGAAATTAGGAAAACCAGGTTCAAAGGATTTATTCAAACACCTTGAAAAAAGCCTTTGTAACTAATGTTTTAGGTAAGCGTTCTGGTGATCCCCTAGGGAAGGCGTTAGGCACCCTAGTATTAAGGATCCGTACTATACGATTGACCTTCGAATTCGAATGTATGCGTATTTTCATGAATTGTTTATTTTGTGTTATTTTCCCACATTTATAAAGTCTATCATTTTACCTTTATATATATAGGGTATTTAGGTTCGGATTTATAATATCCGGATATAAATAATTACTTTTTTATATAAGGATAGTATTTGTTGTAAAAGATGTCAAGAATTGTTTATACTTAAGTGAGAAATGTAAGTATGTTTTGTTCATGCTTAACTCATACGTGGCTCGGATCAAACCGTTTAATATGTTTTAGAACACCTCATGAGACTTCGTTTACAAAGGCGCAATTATTTATAAATACTTGTGATTATGAAATGGCATGATTATCTGATTTCAATGGGCCAAGCTGACTTGTTTAAATTTTTCAAGACAAAATTATACAACTAAAACGGATCCTATTCTTTCTAGGCTCAGCCCAGTTATTTATAGTTTAAAAATCAGTTGGGTTTGGCCCAAAGCTTTTCCCCTTTTACTATTAATACACGGCCCATAAGGTTGGCCCAAAATTCATAAGTTTTTCTTGATTATTTGGGGCTTGGCCCAAAACGTTTTGTTTTAAAATCCAACACCTAGCATATTAGCCTTAAAAACTGGTTGGGTTTATTTCTTGGCCATGTCACAGTTTTGAAAGTTTTTTATCTGTTTGTACTCGTCCGTTTTCAAAATTGGCTCTAATGAATAGTTTTCTCCCATTTTTTGTCTTCAAAATTTTATTTATACTAAGCGGATTTTGAAAAGAGAACTCGTGTTGGGGTAAGTACCGTTGTCCTAAGACGGCTAGTTCAAACAATAAAGATTCCAATATAATTTATGAGTTTCTTACAAGTTCATACAAATACACAACTACAACCAAATCGTACCAAGAAATCATAAATAAATAAATAAGGAGAATGGAAGGCTGGGGGCGTACCAAGCCCCTAGTAGGCCATTTTCACCCATGGCTAGGCCTTCTTTGCATTTATGTTACCTTCCATTTCTCTTCGGACTCTATATGTATTTTTGAAAGAATTTTGCCTATTAGGCCAAAGGCTAGACCTGACCCGAATGGCCACATAGTAGAGAAGGAGGAAAAAGAAACGGGACCTGGTTAGTTTTTATTTACTGAACCTATCATATGCATAATTATACATATGCAATACATACATACATATACGCAGATACAAACCGCAAGACAGAAACAGTGTAAACACAAATATACCATATTGGGCCGTAGTAATAAAGTAAACCATATTCAAAGCCTTATTATTTCTGGATATTTTTAAGAGGTCTGCTATTCTGATTGGGCTAGGCCCATCTTCCTTTCAAATAGAAATCCAATCAAAGCGTATATCTAGTGTATATCAAGTATATACCTAATGTATACCTTCCCTTTTCTATCAGCCTAATGTGCATCTTATGTATGTTCAACTTTTAGGCAGGTCCCGGAGCTCACTTTTCAATCCGATGGACCAAGCCCTTTCACTTTATACTATAACTAATTCCTAATTTTCTATAGGGATTAATTAAACAAGTTCCCAACCAAATAAGGTTATATAGCCATATATTAAAATTAATGCTCAGATTCTAACACTTTTACATGGCTGCAAGTTTTATTTAGAAAAATGGGATAATCTCATAAATTCGAAGTAATGCCATTGTGGACGGAACAAGTATTTCCCAGAAACAGAATAGATCATGCAATGGAAAGTTCTAAAGAAGCAGTAATAGGCTAGTCATGAAATATCAGGAAATGGGGCATACCAGACAGGGTATCCATGGCAAATGCAAACAGGTATTACAGATACAGAACCAAAGCCCTTCTGTGTATACATCATCATGTCAAAACATTATAATTTGTGGAGAAAGAAGTTGCTGCTCAGGCACACATATATGACTTAAACAAAACAAATTACGGGTCTTGGCGCATAAAGATGAGATGCCTCACACAATGACAACAGTGTAGAGAAAATGTATAGGGCTTATGCACAATCAAGAAAACATATACATAGGCTGAACCATGATTTTCGTTGAGTCTGAATGACCATATGCAAAATATAATAGTATGCAGAGAGACATTTGTGATTTAAGTAGACATGGCATAGGCATAACTAAGCAGACAATTTCAGGATTCTTCTAGTCCAAATGACTGTATGCAGGGTGAGGTACCATGTAGAGCAAAGCTATTGCAGACAAAACCAACAGCAGTGCAAGTAAAATCAAGTGCATGTAAGACTGAGTACATGAAAATGATACAGGATCATCTCTTGAAAATTCAGTTAAGTTTGTCTAGTGATAGCAATATATGACAAGTATCTGCAAAACTCATATTGTAAATGCAAGCCCAGGAAAGATGGAGAGGATGTAAAGAAATACAAACATGCTCCTCTAACAGAATGCTAGCAACAAAAGAATCATATGACTCCAAAGATCCTTAATGGCTCAACACTCAATATTCAAATTTTCAAAGTTTTTTTATATCTCTTTTTTGTGCCTGACTTACACATTGTGCACTTAAACTTCTTACTTAATCTCAACAAATCATTCATTAATACATCTCTGATTCCAGTTTTGTGCTTTTGAGATCATATGATCACCATGTGGGTCTTATGCGGCAAGCATGCCCTCATAGACCATGGAAGTGCCATGGTGCCCTTTATGTGGAGGGAAGTTGTTATGAATCAAGCAGGTACTTGGTTCTCCCTTAACCCTCTCTCCAGAGCACCTTTTTAAAAAAGACTCATCCAGGTCATGTGGCTTTGGCTTACTCTTAACCCCTAGTGATCATAAGAACTCTGTTTTTAAGTTGTTTGTAACTGAATGTTCAAACAAGTGCAAATGCAAGGGTTTACAAGCAGGCAGGATCATTTTAGCATAGTTAAGGATCATTTTCATCGCTAAGACCTAATTGAGTTCCCATAGAGACACAGAATGAGTCAAAGTGGCATCACATTGTTCTTTAGATCACTTTAGTTCCACAAGGCCATCACAGTCTGTTTTGAGCATTCAACAGGCCAAACCATATCATAAATCTTATTCCACTAAATCACTAAGGCATATATCAAATAAAAAGTCATGCAGTGATAACTAAACATACAAACAGTATTCTCAGAGGTGCAAGCAAGCAGAAATAACTAAATGATGGCACTACATCCATATCAATAGACTATCAGAATTCAGATCAAGGACTCAAGTAAATCAAGCATGGATATAGCATATAGATTTTCATTGTTTCAACACTGAAATACTTCATACACATAGGCATTTAACAAACAGGCATTATTTGAGATTAACCCTAATTAGTTTAGCCCGAGAACCTCCATATCTTCCTGTTTTAACTCTATTTGATTTCATAGGGACCTTATGCTAATTCACTAACCAGATTAAATCAGGACAAATCTTTTAATTCATTTCAAAGGGGATCCATCAGACTTAGGCATATTTAGATAGGTCTACACTCACTTAAAGCAATCAGGCCCCATTTATTACATTCTAGCACCTTGATCACATCTTAAGACTAATATAAGCATGTTTAGACCAATTAAGCCTTATTTGGATCAACTATAACTCTCTACTTGGTCTAGCCATGACCTTTTTTATGTGTAGCCCTTGTCAAGAATGTATTTGGAAAACTTGTGCTTCCAATCTCAATACTTAGCCCCACGAGACAAGAAAACAAGTAACTAAATAAATATTTGGACTAAAAAGACTCGACTTTAACTGTTAAGTCTTGAAATATTTTAAACTAAGAGCTCAAATTTTTGAGTTATTCACTCAAAATTCAAGTTGTGTGTGTTCAAAACTTTTTTTTTTCTCTTTTTCCTTTTTTCTTTCTTTTCAAATAGAGAGGGTTGAAGTTCTATTTATAGAACCCCAAACTATCAAAATACCTAAAAATTTCAATGTGGTCCAAACTGGTTTTTAAAGTGCAAACACTCAAAGCATGAAATTAACACCAAGATCTAAAGGCATCACACATATACGGTCAGATCTGACCCATTCTGGGTTGATCCGAATCCAACCTTAGAGAACCAATGAAAATCATGCTTTAATGAATAAAATATAACAAAAAAATATAGAAATCCCTATTTTGATTCAAAAAATAAAGAAGAAAAGCAAAAGTAATGAAGACCAATACCGCGTTTGGACAATTTTGAGTGAAAAACGTTGAATCATTAATTGTTAGCTTGAAATAGATGTACAAGACTGCGCAAATGCTGCCATCTCTGTGTCGTTTCCGTTTTGGGATGAAATTGAAGAGGGTTGTAAGGCGGCTGCTAGGGCTTCCTAGAGGGGAAGAGGTGAGAGGAGATAGGCTTTGTGCCAATAACAATATACCTCTCTTGATCTCATATATAACCTTGTTCACAGTGATAGTACCTCCATGTCTCCTTGTATTTCTACCCTTCCAAAGTTGCTACCAAAATAAAAGCTGGAACTGCTTGATATAAGGTCTTCAAATTAGATTTAACAGGAGCGTTCCGCCATTGCAGGATTGCATGTTTAACCTGAATTAGAGGTCCTGAAATTTCAGGTGCATCCCAATAATAGTTCTAATTTTCATAGCAAATGGACCGGTTAAGAATAAATGATCCATTGTTTCTTGATGATTATAACAACAACAATATCTTGAAGCTACGGAGATATTCATCCTTTGCAATACCTCATCAACAGGTAACTTGTAAAACCAAACTCTCTAAATGAGAAGAGATATTTTAAAGGGCATACCTTTGATCCAAACCCTTGAACAAAAAGAGGAAACCTGCCTTTTTTGCCTTATGTACTCCCATGCACTACTTACTGTGAATTTACCAGAACTAGTAAGCATCCAATGAGGTTTGTCAATTTCCTGAGGTTCAATCAAATTTCCAAGCTTATTATTGATAAGCTGCACCATTTCACCACAAAAAAAATGTTGTACTTTTGTCATATCCTAATGATCTCCTTCCATTATTTCTGCCAGATTTTCTACACTGTCATCCTTGTAAGCTTGAAACGGAAGTTGGTCATTCAAAGCACCTATCTTCAACCAGTTATCATACCATATTGATGTAGAAACTTTTTGAGGCTCCCACTAAATATGATGCTCCATATCGGACCTAGCTTCTAACATATACCTCCATGTCTGAGTACCACCCTTCCATTGAACAAGAGTTGGTCTAACCTTCTTATAGTATTTATTCCACATAAAATTTGACCATAAAGAGTTACTTGTTCTAAACCTCCACCAAAGCTTTAAGAAAAGAGCTTTTGAAATATCATTCAATGATATGAATCCTAAACCACCTTCCACTTTGGGATAACACAATTTGTTCCATTCAGACCAGTGTTTACATTTACCATCTTCCTTTGTTTGCCAGAAAAATCTATCAAACATTTTATGCAACTCTTTGATGACACATTTGGGAGCAACCATTGCTGATAACAGATATACAGGAATGCTTTGCAGCACAGTGTTAATCAGTACAACTTTTCCACCAAAAGTCTCTTTACTCCATACTGATAGAGCAACTTTCATCTTCTTCATTTTCAACCTGAAAGTAATAAAACCATCTCGCACAAACTCAGTACTCCAATGTTGCTCCACTGTATGCAAGAAAGATTCATGATCTACCAAAAATTTTAGAAATTTGAAAGGCTTGGAGAATTGTTGAACTTGTTCTCCTGCTGTAAGCAAAAGAGGTGCATGATCTTATCCAGTTCTGGATAAGTGCTCCATTTGTAGATTACCAAACCATTCTTGCAACTGATTATTGACTAAAATCCTATCCAATCTTTTGAATATGCAATCTTCCCCACCTCTACCATTCCACCAACTAAAAGGACTGCCCCTAAAGTCAATATCCTGCAGGTCACAAGAGTTTTTGCATGAAACACTGGACATCAAAGGTAGGTAAAAGGAAATTCACCTCTTGAAAATCCTGGGATCTGCTGGACTTCATGCACCAGTTCACTAGATATTTTCTTATACATGTAAAAAGCACTCTTATGAACATTAATATTTTGACCAGAAACAGCTTCATACTCATGCAAAATCTTTATAATCCTTTGAAGTGACCATTTGTCAACAGAGGCAAAAACTATTGTGTCATCAGCATATGACACATGATTAAGATTAAAGCTCCATTTAGGCAATCCATAACCTTTGTACATCTCTTCATCAAACAAGCTATTTAAAGCTCTTGATAACACTTCAGTAGCCAAAATGAACAAATCAAGTGATAGTGGATCACCTTTCTTTACTCCCCTTGTAAAATGAATGAAACTAGTAGCCTGACCATTAATGAAGATTGAATACCAGTTATTATCTAGGATTCTCCAAATCATATCCACGAACACATCTGAAAATCCCATCCTCTTTATCACCTGAATCAAATACTTCTAAGAGACCCTATCATATGCCTTTGCCATGTCTAGTTTAAGGATCACATTTGCTGGCCTTCCCATCTTTCTAATATCTGCAACAACCTCTTGAGTAAGTAACACATTTTCTATAATAATCCTTCTTTTTACAAAACCAGATTGGTTTTGAGAGATTAAGTAAGGCAGAATAGATTCCAATCTGTCATGAGTAACTCTAGGAATGATCTTGTTGATGAAGTTGCTTAAACTGATGGGCCTGAGATCAGAAAAATTGTTAATAATTTCCTTCTTTGGTAATAACACCAAGTTAGTGTGAGTGACAGATTTTGGAAGAGTTTGACCATCAAAAAAAGCCTTAACTACATTGTATACATCTACCAACAATGTCCCAACACTTCTGATAGAAGATTCCTGATAAACCATCAGGGCCACATGCACTATCACCTGTTAACTCAAATACAACTTTATGCACTTCCTCCAAAGATGGAATAGAACATAATAACTCATTTTGATCCTGAGTAACAGCTTCCTGCATATGCTCTAAGATGATGTAGTCTGATGATGCTAGCTCAGAAGAGAATTGTTGCTGATAGAAATCTATAGCTGCTGCTGAAATCTGATGCCTATCTTCCAACCAAGGACCTTCATCATTCTGTATTCTATTAAGTTGCATTCTCTTCCTTCTTCCATTTACCAAGCTATGAAAAAACCTTGTATTTCTATCTCTTTCTGATTGCCATTTAACACCAGCCTTTTGTTTCCAAAACTCTTCTTCAAAATACATATATCTTTTGAATTCAGCTTGAGCTTGTTGCAACACCATTCTATTAACTTCAGAGGGATCCTCTTCAAACAGCTGCTCTTTGATCTTAACAATATCCTCTCTAGTAGTTAATTGCTTAAAGATATCACCAAAAGTCTATTTACTCCATACTGATAGAGCAGCTTGCATTTCTTCATTTTCAACTTGAAAGTAATAAAAACATATCCCACAAACTCAGTACTCCAATATTGCTCCACTGTATGCAAGAAAGATTCATGATCTACCCAAAATTTTAGAAATTTGAAAGGCTTGGAGAATTGTTGAACTTGTTCTCCTACTGTAAGCAAAAGAGGTGCATGATCTGATCCAGTTTTGGATAAGTGCTCCATTTGTAGATTACCAAACCATTCTTGCAACTGATTATTGACTAAAATCCTGTCCAATCTTTTGAATATGCAATCTTCCCCACCTCTACCATTCTACCAACTAAAAGGCCTGCCCCTAAAGTCAATATCCTGCAGGTCACAAGAGTTTTTGCAAAATGCAAAATCTTCAACCTCAGTTTGGTAAACAGGCAAACCACCTATTTTCTCTTCTTCATGTAAAATGACATTGAAATCTCCACCTACCAACCATGGAGCATTCATGCTGCTTGATAAAGATTAGATATTATCCCACAGTTCCAATCTATCCACAGTCACTTTACTCCATACTGATATTACATTAGCAGTATGCTCCAATCTTTTCCCTGCTGCATACACTAAATCTCCATTATGATCTCTAATGCAGAAAGCAGCTGAACTTGGGCCTGGATTACCCCTTGAAGCACCATCAGTGTTGCACTTGTACTTCCCCCTTTCTGGTGGTAACCAGGTTACTTCCTTGTGAAGAACTGTCTTTCTCAGATTCTCTAAATACTACACAAAGAAAGGCCACCTTTTTGGAAGCTGCTTCATCCCAAGAAATAGGCTTTGTGCCAATAACAATATACCTCTTTTGATCTCATATAGAACCTTGTTCACAGTGATAGTACCTCCAAGTCTCCTTGTATTTCTACCCTTCCAAAGTTGCCACAAAATAAAAGCTGGAACTGCTTGATATAAGGTCTTCAAATTAGCTTTAACAGGAGTGTTACACCATTGCAGGATTGCATGTGTAACCTAAATTAGAGGTCCTGAAATTCCAGCTGCATCACAATAATATTTCCAATCTTTCGTAGCAAATGGACCGGTTAAGAATAAATGATCCATTGATTCTTGATGATTGTAACAACAACAGCATCTTGAAGCTACGGAGATATTCATCCTTTGCAATACCTCATCAACAGGTAACTTGTAAAACCAAACTCTCCAAATGAGAAAAGATATTTTAAAGATATCACCAAAAGTCTCTTTACTCCATACTGATAGAGCAGCTTTCATCTTCTTCATTTTCAACTTGAAAGTAATAAAAGCATCTCCCACAAACTCAGTACTCCAATGTTGCTCCACTGTATGCAAGAAAGATTCATGATCTACCCAAAATTTTAGAAATTGGAAAGGCTTGGAGAATTGTTAAACTTGTTCTCCTGGTGTAAGCAAAAGAGGTGCATGATCTGATCCAGTTCTGGATAAGTGCTCCATTTGTAGATTACCAAACCATTCTTGCAACTGATTATTGACTAAAATCCTGTCCAATCTTTTGAATATGCAATCTTCCCCACCTCTACCATTCCACCAACTAAAAGGACTTCCCCTAAAGTCAATATCTTGCAGGTCACAAGAGTCTCTTTACTCCATACTGATAGAGCAGCTTTCATCTTCTTCATTTTCAACTTGAAAGTAATAAAAGCATCTCCCACAAACTCAGTACTCCAATGTTGCTCCACTGTATGCAAGAAAGATTCATGATCTACCCAAAATTTTAGAAATTTGAAAGGCTTGGAGAATTGTTGAACTTGTTCTCCTGCTGTAAGCAAAAGCGGTGCATGATCTGATCCAGTTCTGGATAAGTGCTCCATTTGTAGATTACCAAACCATTCTTGCAACTGATTATTGACTAAAATCCTGCCCATTCTTTTGAATATGCAATCTTCCCCATCTCTACCATTCCACCAACTAAAAGGACTGCCCCTAAAGTCAATATCCTGCAGGTCACAAGAGTTTTTGCAAAATGCAAAATCTTCAACCTTAGTTTGGTGAACAGGCAAACCACTTATTTTCTCTTCTTCATGTAAAATGACATTGAAATATCCACCTACCAACCATGGAGCATTCATGCTACTTGATAAAGATTAGATATTATCCCACAGTTCCATCTATCCACAACATCACACTTTGCATACACTAAGGTAGTGATTAACATTTTGCCACTGTCAAGGAAAGTAAGCTTGAGAGTAACCTGCTGATCAGAGTTCATCAATACTTCCACCTTAGTGCCATCTTTAACAAAAAACTAGATTTTACCATTACTGTTAAAGCCAGCCATCTGTATACCCAATCTCCTTTTATATTTGTCAATGTGTCTAGAATCTTGAAAAGGCTACATGAATGCTATCAAGAAGAATTTATGATGTCTATGCAACATCTCAACTCTATGAAAAGCCTTCTGAGTATACACTGATCTTATGTTCCAAAAGAATGCCTTCATCATTAGGAACTTACTTTAGAACTTGAACCCCTCTTTGGCAGAATCCTGGATGGTTGTTCTCCAGTTTTCTTACTTGCACCTATGTTTCTTTCTGTCACGACCCAGCTAGGGGACGTGACGGGTACCCGGGGCTAACCACCGATCACCGCTCGTGCCATCACTTATTAAGCTTATTTAGCAATCATACAAACCCTTAGGCTAGCAAAACAATATACACCTATATATATATATACATAATGACCATGCCATGAAACCACACGACCCACGTCGAGTATCTACGAGCCTCTAAGAGATGACATCTACAACTGTACACAAAAGAATCATCATAGGCACCTCCGGGACAATGGAGGGCTTCCAATCAGCTAGCAACCTCTAAGAATCGGGAGCAAGATCTCCTCCCTGCCTACCTATGGGAATGAACACAGCGTCCATAGAAAAAGGACGTCAGTACGAATATTGTACTGAGTATGTAAGGCAGGAATGAAATAAACAAACGTAATAGAAAGATCATGAGTCATGGGACAAAGATATAACCTGCACACATGTCATAGGCAATCGTATTACTATCATATTTCACATTTTACACGATCATAGTACACATGTTAGCACATCCCATACATCATCACGTACGTCGTCATATACATCATCACATCATAATCTATATCGTTACCCGCGTCCGGGTAACCCTCTTATGCCGCCCACTCGTGGTGATCATGCTTGGCCCTCTCGGCTCGGTGTAAACATTGCAGCCCGCATTAGCGGTGACATGCCCGGCCATATAGGCCTGGTGGAATCATACGCGGCCCGCATTAGCGGTGACATGCCCGGCCATATAGGCACGGTGGAATCTTATTATCACGACATCAATCATAGCACGTCAATATTATACATCTCAAACCATAGCATCATGTTATCATTTCTTAGCGTTCCATGTATCCCATAGTGTTACAAGTTAGCATTACTTATCATCTTATTGTCATAACATCCAATAGCATTAAGAGCATTCATTAGGCTTTAAGACAACCATACTATGTCGGGGTGACATAAGGTCGTGAACCCCCGATTGTATTATGGACATTTATGAGTATCATGCCTCGCCTTGAAGGGAAGAAAACATAAGGCGAGTGTTAACAATAATAACATCATTAGCATTGTAGGAACATCATTCCACAATTTCTTGAGTCTCTAGACTCTAGCTCATTGTCATCACTATCATGCTCATAGGGGATTTAATATATAGAAGGACTCTTAAGCTTCATCTTATAGAAGGATTTGTGGAAAGCTTGAAGGATTCATGCCTTTTGAAAGAAGAGTTAAGCCTCACATACCTTTGTCGTTTAAGCAATTTAGCATTTGCTTATTCTCCTTCAATGTCACGCCTCTACCTTAAAAAAGAGGATTCGTACGATCGTTAGTTAACCAACTATAAGAAAGCACTACTATTTCTAGAGAAAATTGGGCAGCACTTCCTTTGTTTATACTACTTTTCCCGCATTCCATATCAACTCCCAATCACCCACAATAACAATCACAATATAGCAAATCACAATTATCATTCATATACAATGGCCATGATCCACCATTTCTCTTCATTTTTCCCCACATTTATGGTTTTGGGTTCGCTATCGTATTTTCCCATGTATCACACTTATCTCATGGTCTACATGTCATTTATAACATATTCATACTCACAACACACTAACATTCATGATTCAATTTAACTACCACTCACTCATGACACTATTCACTCTTGAATGACCCATTTGCTATGTTCTTCTACAATTCGGGTACCTTAACCTTCCAATACCTTAAACAACATAAAATGGTCATGAAACCTACCTTGGATGATGGTTGAACAAGTCTTGAGTGGAGTTTCTCCTCTAGCAACAAAACCCTATCTCACCTCTTTTGGTTTTCTTTGAGGAGGATGAACTTTACTTGGGTTTCACACTCTTGTTTTCACAAACTTGGTGTGGTTGATCTTGATTTTCACTTGGATTCTTGTATTGGAAGAGTTTTGGAAGGTTCTAGAGAGATGTTGGGTCGTGGAGAGGGAAGATGAAATAAAATAAAATGAACTTGGGTCCTTATTTAAAAATTGAAATCTGACCCGACATCATTATACGGTCCATTATACGGTCCGTATAAATTTATACAGTCCATATAATCGACCGTAAAACTGCTCCAATGACTACCCTTTTTCTGTGTCAACTTGACGGTACATTATACGAGCAGTATAATTTTATACGGTCTATATAATTGACCGTAAAATCATCCCTTCAGGAACCTCATTCTGCCTCATTCTGTGACTCTTTTACGGTCCATTATACGGCCGTATAATGTTATACGGTCCGTATAATTGACCGTATAACCCATCAGTTCACTAAGTCTTATCCTCGTCATTTCGTTTGATCTCCGATCCTTATGGAGCCTTCTTAACAATTATTTAGCACCTCAATACTAGTCTAAAGGACGTTGTCCCTCGTCAAAACACCATATACATCATACCCTTCATTGGCCTAATCACTGTACGCTAGCGGGGGGCCGGGGGGGGGGGGGGGGGAATTTCCAAGGTGTAAAACTTTTAGAAGCTGATCTAGTAACCACCAATTCAACATCAAGCTTGTCCTTCCTCCGTTTCTTATTTCCTTTAGAGTTCTCATGTGATCCTTCACACTCCTCCAAAATTAGATTACTCTCAGCTTTCTTGACATCTGAACTGATTGTATCTTGCAAATCAGTAAAACAACATTTATTCTCCAAATCCTGCAGGTTATGTGACACCAGATCATGCAATTCTTTGTTAGGAGAAGATTTCTTATGTGTAGGTTTAACATTAGAATTATACTTCAGAATTAGATCTTAAGCAGAAGCCTCATGATCCATATAAACATTGTTACTTGGAAAGCAACCAATAACCATCTTACCATCATTTTCTAAGCTAATTGAATACTTTCCAATTTCACCTTGAACTTCCTCGTTAGAAACTTCATTCACATTCAGATTACCAGCTTGAATACATTCAGAAATCTGATTCTCCTGGGAAACTTTAGAGACCTCCTCAATATCATGATGCTTGTTAAGTACATCAGAATTTTGAGGAATATTCTCCTCTTCATCTCTAACACCCCTATCTTGCTCTCCTAGTTACTGACCATCTGTATCTACAAGTGCTGGCATATTGTTAACATATACTTGATCCTTATTAACCAAATTATACACCCCATCATCAGGGTCATGCAAAACTTCCAAAACACCTTTATTCTGATCAACATCATCTTTTCCCCATATTGCTATAGGTTCAGATACTCCTTCTACAACATTAGGATCTTAATCAATACTTCCATGTACCACAGTAGACTCATGCACATCATCAAATATTAACTCCATCTCTTGTTGCTCAGTGAATTCCACCACCCCAATGTTATGCTCATTGTTCTCCTGTTTTTGATAGTCACGAGCCTCTTTTGAATCATAATCCACAATACTCTCTTGAAATTCTACTTTGCCATCCATCTTATGAACTTCATTATCATTAGTTTCACCCTCTTCTAGAGATATGATCCTATTATTAGCCTAATATTTATCAAGAGAACACATTGCAGCTTCTACACCGTCATGCACAACATTAACTTGACTATGATCCTTCATATCATCATCAATTGCAACCGCAACCCTTTTCTCTACAGAAACATTATCTTCTACCACATCCTCCACAGTACTTTTATTGCCCTTGTTCAACTTACTAACTTCAGTATCATCAACTCCTTGGTTCAAGACCTCAAATTTGTTTGATACAGTAACTTCTTTCTTTCCATCATCCTTCCCAGTTGGAATCACTTTGTTCTTGTTCTATCCTTTGTTTCCAGGATATGTTACCACAGTACCACTAGATAAAACCTTTGGTATATATTGCTGCATTGGTTGTTTCCACCCCCTATAACCTCTATATCTTCGTCGTTGGAAGTACCCTTGTTTGCTTGTTCCAGGTTCCTCTGCTACAACTATAGCCTTTCCATTGTTTTGAGCCACTTCTTCTTTCTCTTCCACTTCATTTTCTAGTAGTTCTTGATGAAGCACAATCATCACTTGAATGACTTTGCAGCAAACAATTTGTGCAATACTTTGGTAGATAGTCATACTGAATATTAACTTGAATAGACCTGATATCATTGGTAACATCATCTTCAATCTCCATCCACACAGATTTAGGAAAATCTGCAAGCAAATCTACTTGCACTTTCACTCTTGCACTATTTGGCCTAGTTTTATTGATAGTAGCAGCATCAAGTTGGATTGGTTTGCCTACGGCTGAAGCCAATGTAAATAAATATTCCTTAACAAAAAAGGTAGGAAGAAGGTTTGGAAACGAGATCCAAGCCATAGCAATTGAAGCCTCCTTTTCAATACTAAACTTAGAATCATAAATCAAAGGTCTTATTTGATAAGAGTGACCACCCTTTGATTTTAACCAAAAAACATTTTTTGATGAGATAGTAATAAAGTCTTCTTTTAAGTCACATCTTATTAATACATGTCTATCTCTCAAGAAACTGACACGACAGTTTCCCTTTGCACCACACTGTTGAGGTATAATAGTTCTCAATTCATGTAACTCGGGCCATCTATACGAAAACTTACCAACTATGGCATTTTGTAGATTTTCAATCATCTCCATTCGTAAGACTTTAGAGGAGTACCATCTTACAACGTGTTTACTATCTATAATCTCCACCTTCTTTATAGGGATGGGTTCACACGTCTGCATGGGAGTTTCAACAGTTTCATGCATAAGAGTATGAAGATATTTTGGTTCATTGTTCGTAATAGTTGCTGGTTTTCGATGTTGAGGATTGCTGGACATAGAGAGAGGAGGGAGGTAATTAAGAGAGAGAGGCGGCGGCTGGCCAGTGGCCGGAATGGCCATAGAAATTTTAGGGTTTTCAAACTAGGGTTTGCATGGGAGGAGAGAGAATAGAGCATTTTTCCTCAACTACGTAGGCATTTTTTTGAGTTCGGTTTGCTTTATTTATTATCCAAGGACTCTGAGTAATTAAAATACATTATGAGAGGTCAAAAATTACGTGTCAACAATTGCCCCTTCGGTGTTCAGGGATGGCGAGACCATCCTTGAATAACGAAATTTGACTAACCCTAATTTTTGACCGACCACACTCATTCTACCTCTCAACTTTATGCAATTTTCACATATGTGGCCAGATCCTGGCTTCTGGGTTTCCTACATATCTCAGGCTATATGATCATTCAGGCCGCTTGTAGTTTAGCTCAACTAAATACTTTTAAGTTATCCGGAAGGAAAATCTTAAGATTCCCGGTGTTATGACCGGGTTCTCTTAGGATGGCTGTTACAATGTGACCGACTCTCTAGTTTTGAGCCCGCCTATATATTCTTGGTCTCTGAGAATCAGGTCATATGTAGTTCGACCCGTTGGGGAAGAGTATGTCCCTTACGCGGGAATACCTTCAGATTTCCAGGTGTGTGTCCAACCGGTCGCGATTTTTAATAAGAAAAACTAAAAACAGACAAAACTTGTGGCTGAGTCTGAGATCGGATGGCTTCCGAATGCCGACCGGAGAGCTTGACTCTCATGGGCATCCTATCTTGACTGGCTCCATAAGAAAAAGTTCCGCAATTTGTCTAGATTTGGTTCAGCAAGCCGGCTCCTTTCTGGCGGCTGTGTACATGTTTCCCGAATTTGACAATATTGCCGATATTCTTCGTGATTGTTACGCCCCAAAACCCACCCTAGACGTGACCGGCATCCGACGTCATGAACAACATCGGAAGAACCTAAAAGATGTAATAACAATACTTGAAGCCGCTAGGTTCAATATTCGCCTCCAACAGTTTGTAAAATAAATGTAAACAAATGATGAATATATGAACTAAATCAGCGGAAGTCTTTATTAATCAAATACTTAGTCAAACGTAATAACTTGCCCGAGAGTTAATCAATAACTCAACAACTACCCACAAGAATGTATACTATGGAGCTTCTAAGATAATGAAATAATAATTTGACTCATCTGGACGCAGCCTGAAAAACTAATATAATGAATAAATAGGGTGTCCCACGAATAAACGTGTGGGCTCACCAAATCATAAGCAACAGCAAGTCCTTCCTAAACGCTCGGAGTATTAAGAACCTGCTTTTCCTTTTCTCCGTTACCTAATATACAATAAAAAATAACAATGGTATGTCTGAGTACTTCATACTCAGTGAGTGCCTCGGTGTTACGCCTCTCGTTTTCATCATAATAAAACTTATGGTTCCTATTCGGGTATGCCTTAAGAATGGAGACTCATGCCCTAGTTTAGGAATATAAAGTGCTTTACCTCATGTATAAGTGTACCACCCGCTATTCCTGGTAACTTACAGGATTGGAAGTTGAACGGATCGAATCATCGCAATCTGAACGAAATCAGGAAATTCTGCAGACCTCAGTCAGTGTCGACGGGCCGTCAACATGTCGAAAGACCGTCGTTAGGGCATCGTCAACATGCTTCTGTAATCACAAATTTGCAGGCGTAACTCGACAAAGCAAGTCGACGGACCGTCGACACGTCGACGGATTGTAGACCTGCTCGTCGAACCACCTCGCTGGAACTTTCTAGTTCCAGTTATAAATAGACGAACCTTGATATATTTTTCAGTTTCCTCCTTCTGTACAAGTCTTTTAGGCTCTATAATATTCTCTCTACCATATTAACTCAAACCCAATGGGGATCAAGGACTATTTACCTAGAATCAAGAGGATCAAGTGTAGAGAGGCTCACTAGGGTTTGGGGGAGTCAAGAATCCCTTTTGTGTTGAAGTTGGGGATTTCCCAAGTGAAGTATTTTCATCTGAAGACCATGCCTACATAATCAAAGGTGAGTTCTACATCTATTTCATGTTATTAACAGTATTGAGTGGTTGAATGACTTGGATTAGAGAAGAAAGTAGAGTATTAGCTCAAAATATGGAAATAATGGTATTTTGAGCAGTAAGTTAATTTGAGTCATGATTCTTAGTATGAGATGAGTATAATCTTATTATGAATGATTCTAGTGACGTTGGGGAAGTATTATTTCATGAGTGAATATGGTGTTGTATGGTAGTCATAGTTATGGATGACTTTGAAAGTGAATTTGAGAAGTGAACAATGTTTAAGTTGAGAAATCTATTGATTATGATATTATGGGTGTTGTTGTTGCTATTTGGGAGTTGCTTATTATATGGAGAAAGTGGTCGAAACAAAGGAAATGCTGTCCAATTTTCGTTAGCTCTTAGTCGCTTTAGATTAGACTTAAGAATGTTTCAAATGATCTAATGTAGTGCGAATTCTCTTGAATGTAGAGTTGTGAGCTTAGAAGGAGAACGCTTTGTCGTTAAGGAGACATAAAGGTATGTAAGGCTAGTCCCCTTTTTTCAAAGGCATGACTTCTATATTATGATTTCTTTTTTATGTTTCCATGATCTCCTTACATCCCAAAAGGATGAAAGTTAAAGATTCTAAAGAGCTTCTTAGGAGATAGAGATGAGATATGTTCTATGATAATGATGATGATAATGATGCTATCATGAGCTTGATAATCCTATCTTTATGATTTCATTGATGCTATTTCTTATTGTCGTCTCACCTCATGATATTAGTTCTTTCAAGGTGAGACATATCGATGATGATTATTCCATAATGTAATCGAAGGTTACCGTCCTTACGTCACTCTGATAGAGTTACAGCTTTTACTTGGGCTCTCATGCATGCTCTATGTATTTCATGTATGATTACACCATGCCTAGTTGGCCGGGCAGACACCACTGCGTTGGGCGTAAGTGGGCAACTATGATGATAATAACACCGGGCCTAATTGGCTGGGCAAACACCACTAGTGGGCGGCATGAGGATGGTTACCCCAGATGCGGGAGGCCCGGACGCGGACTAATGATGATCACACCATACTTATACGGTCGGGCCGTTTATATATGTATACATGATATGATGATGTTTATCATTAAAAGTAGCATGCATGGTTCCGCCTTAAGAGGCAATCAATTACAGGTTATTCCTTCACTTTATGTTCTCTCATTTCTTTATTATGTTGATATGAATGCCTTACATACTCAGTATATCTTCAAGCAGAAAGAGTTGAATTTGCGGCAACGACGATGGTTGGAACTGCTAAGGATTATGATGTTGATATCTTGTATCACCCCGGAAAAGCGAATGCTATGGCTGATGCTCTTAGCCGTAGATCTATGGGAAGTTTTTGTGATGTTCAGCCAGAGAAAAGAGAAATGGCTCATGAGCTCCAGCAGTTAGCTAGCCTAGGAGTTCGAGTAGTGGACTCAGGTAACAGGGGAACTACTATTCAGAATTCAGCAGTTTCGTCGCTAGTAGCGGAAGTGAGAGAGCGGCAATACTAAGATTCCATGCTAATGCATTACAGAGATACATTCCCTCAGAAGGAGGAGTCATCATTTGAGCTTTCAGAAGACGGAGTTCTTCGATGCCAGGGCAGATTTTGTGTCCCCAATGTGGCAGGTCTACGCCACCAAATATTGAAAGAAGCTCATTGTTCCGGTTATTATATCCACCCCGGAGCAACGAAAATGTATCATGATCTTAAGTCTATATACTGGTGGAATGGGATGAAGAAGGATATAGCAGAATTTGTAGCTCAATGTCCCAACTGTCAACAAGTAAAAATCGAGCACCAAAAGCCCGGCGGATTGTCGCAAGCTATAGAAATCCCAACTTGGAAGTGGGAAGTGATTAACATGGACTTCATTACAGGCTTACCCCGTTCTCGACGTAAGTATGATTCCATATGGGTGATTGTGGATAGACTCACTAAGTCAGCTCATTTCTTACCAGTCAGAACGACGTATGTGGCAGAAGACTATGCAAAGCTCTATGTTAAAGAGATAGTGCGACTTCATGGTGTTCCAGTATCTATTATCTCAGACAAAGGAACCCAGTTTACGGCTAATTTCTGGAAGTCCTTCCAAGAGAGTTTGGGGACTCAGGTGAGCCTTAGCACGGCATTTCACCCGCAGACTGATGGACAAGCCGAACGTACCATTCAGACTCTTGAGGATATGTTACGGGCATGTATGTTAGATTTTGGAGGTAACTGGGATGATCACTTACCACTCATTGAGTTTGCTTATAACAATAGTTATCATTCCAGCATTCAAATGGCACCGTATGAAGCGTTATATGGGCGAAAGTGTAGATCCTCAATTGGGTGGTTTGAAACAGGAGAGGCTAAATTGATAAGGCCAGACTTGGTCCACCAAGCCATAGAGAAGGTTAATCTCATACAAGATCGGTTGTTAGCAGCCCAAAGTCGTTAAAAGTCCTATGTGGATAATCGTCGAAGGGACTTAGAGTTCCAAGTGAAAGATTGGGTATTCTTCAAAGTGTCACCAATGAAGGGTGTAATGAGATTTGGCAAAAAGGGGAAGCTTAGTCCCCGGTACATTAGGCCCTATGAGATTGTGCGCAAGGTAGGCAATGTGGCCTACGAATTAGATCTACCTCCGAATTTGGAGTCAGTCCATCCAGTTTTCCATGTCTCGATGCTTCAAAAGTGTGTTGGAGATCCTAATAGGATCGTGCCAATAAATGATGTGCTAGTGACGGAAAAGCTGACTTATGAAGAGGTACCCATTGCCATATTAGATAAGCAAGTACGGAGGCTTAGAAACAAAGAAGTGGCCTCAATTAAAGTTTTGTGGAGAAATAATAACAGAGAAGAGATGACATGGGAAGCGGAAGAAATCATGAAATCCAAGTACCCACACTTATTTCAGCCCCCGGAAGAGGGCCAAGATGGGACATCAAGATCATAAGGTATGTATGTTTTCCTTTTTATGCATTTGGGTCGTGTGTGGCCAAATTCCATTGCTATTATGTTGTGGCCCTGTGAAGCATTGTTATTATGAGTTGTTGTGACAGGATGGTATTGCATATTATAGGGGAAACTCTGGCGAAATTTCTGTAAATCCCCGAGTGCTTAACATTCGAGCACGAATGTTCTTAAGGGGGGAAGAATGTTACACCTCGGAAAATTTCCCGTTGATGCACAGTGAATGGGCTTACGAAGAGCACGAAGTGTATGGTATTTCAATAAGTAAATAATGACATTCGATGACCCTAAGTAAGATTTCAAAGACATCCGATGTTAGAAAAGAAAGTTGCCAAGTGAAGGCAAGGCATACGATAGGTATCAGACGAGAATTATGAGTAACAAGTTGATGACGGCTTAATGATATTTGGGGAAGCGTTATAACGTCCCTTGGATTGTTAATGAAGTGTTAAACAAGTGTTGAGAAGATCCCATAAGGATTGGATATCAAACGAAGTAGCGAGAACAAGTTTAGTGGACTGATGGGTTATACGGCTCATTATACGGACCGTATAATGTTATACGGACCGTATAATGGACCGCAGAACCCTCACAGTGAAGATCGCTCACTGGTGGGATTATACGGTCAGTTATACGGACCGTATAAATTTATACGGCCCGTATAATGGTCACAGAGACGAGTGAATGAAAGGTACATTTCACGGTCACTTATACGGATCGTATAAGTTTATACGGACCGTATAATGTCCCGACAGATGAGATTTTTGGGTTATTAAAAAGGGAACCAAGTTCAGTATTTCATTTCCACATTTCACTCCTTCTCTCTAGAACTCTCTAGAACATTTCTCCCACACAAATTCAAGAGATATTAGTGATCATCTACATCAAGCTAAGTGAATCATGTGTAAGAAACCCATTAAAGTTCATCCAAAGCAAGAAATCCAAGTGAAGGTGAAACTAGGGTTTTCTTCAAGTGAAGTGTTTGCACCCAAGGTTCATTCCTACACCATCTAAGGTAAGTTTTATGACATTTCCTTGTTGTTTGAGGTACTTGAAAATTGAAACACTTGGATTATATGAGGAAATAGAAAATGGGTCATGAATGTGGGAATAGTGTCACTTTTGAGTAAATGTTTGGATTGAGTTATGACTCTTGATACATTATGATTATAATCATGTTATAAATGACATTGAGAACGTGAAATAGACTTTGTATATGAATGAACGAAATTGTGTGATATGACCATGAATATAGATGGATTGGGGGGGATGAGAAGTAAGGATAATGTAGGTGAATAAAGGCTATTGTGATGATATTGTGAATATTATTATTGATGTTTGGGAGTTGATATATGATATGGAGGAAGTCGTATAAATAAAGGAGATGTTGTCCAATTTTCCCTAGCTTTAGTCATGAATGCTAAGCTATCAATTCTCTAATGTTAGTATGCACTCTAATGAAGGTAGAAACGTGAGCATTGAAGAAGCACGTGCGAGTGATAGAATAGTCGAACGGAAAGGTATGTAAGGATAAATAAGGCATGGTTCTTTGGCCAATCATCTAAATCTTCTATAAGTCTATGACATATTCCAAATGATTCTATCTTCAAAAGCTACTAATCTTATGACTCTCGATATGTATTACGACTGTACTAAGTTGTCACGACCCAACTCCGTAGGCCGCGACTAGTGTCCGTGCTGGACACTCAAACGTACCCAATAACCCAAGTTAGCAAACGACAGAATATTTTCAAATATAGAAGTCGCTTGGCATTAATAATAACCATAAATGAACCGACATCGTACATGGAAGCCGATGAGGCTGTCACAGATCATATCATACTCAAACATATTCAGAACCCACACAAGTATGTCTACAGACCTCTACAGATCATAACAAAATCATAAGATGGGACAGGGCCCCGTCATACCCCTGAATCGCATACATATATATAATATAGCGGCAGACTATACCAATATACAGGCTCTGAACAAAAGAGCGCTCCCAATATAGCAGAATAGATGTCCTAGGCAGGCGATCAGCAAATCTGTCTTCTGTACCTGCGCGGCATGAAAACGCAGCCCCCGAAGAAAGGGGGTCAGTACGAAATATGTACTGAGTATGTAAAGCACGGAACGTAGTAAACAAAGTCATAATCAAAGTAGAAGGTACAGAAAAATGGACAAAATGTACAGATTAGCAAAATGCTGATCATAAAGTATAAATAGTATTTGTTGAAACATATGTCGTACCTGGTCCCAATACGGAACAAGATCATAACCGAAACAGAACTTACAGAGAAGTGAGTGTGACATCCGAAGTATCAAATGCATATTTCCAACATAGTGCAATATCTTCCATTTCAACTTCAAATTTCCAAACCAAGCTCGATGGTTTCACATTCATCATTAATCTAGATCATCACAATATAATTTGGAAGCATTTCATATCATTTCCACAAAATATTCACAAGATATACAAAATATACAAACTTTCCACCAAAGTCATAATTCATCCAAAACTTCTAATCTTTAACATACTTATTCCTAACATGTTTCCATCTTCCTATTACATCAACAATCATCATTATTTGCACCTTAACAACTTCATTTCCATAATGTCATAAAATCATACTAAAATGACACAAACTTCTACATTCCATTACAATGCAAACTTATATCATTTTACCTTCATTTACATTGCAAGGATCACCACAACACAACTAACATATTAAACAAAATTAATTCATTCCCATTCCAATTTCAATATACCACTCGGCCAATACATATAATTCCAACTTCAACCAAATTCAATCAACTTTCATTTCCAATATGAATTTCACCATAACCACAACTAGAATACAACATAAAATTAACTCATCTTTGACTACACAACCACACATGTACACGGCTACATTCATACATATATATATTCATGCAACTTCCATATTTTCATGAATTTTAACCCTTTCTACTTCCCACAACATAAACCAAACCGTCATAACACATAAAAAGGAATTAAATCTTACCCTTTCTCTTCAACTTCTTCACTTGGCCAAAGTGCGGAAACAATGAAACGGATGACTTATCTTCCGAAACAATTATACTATGTTGTAGAGGACCCTTGATTAGTGGAAATACTACAAGAAAATAATTTTTGGAATAAAATTTAAAGCACCTAATTTCCATGGTCTTGGCCGAAATGGCCCCTTTCTCTTGCTCTTCATCTTTTGTCTTCTCCCTATCTAATTTTTCTTGAAGCTTCAAAAGGATAAAGACCCCTTTTTAATATAATTGTCACATGACTAATCACATGACAATTTCATATTGTGGGTTTGGGCCAAGGCTTGGCCGGCCTCCCTTCAAACTTGGGCCTAAATGTTTTTCTTTTCATTATTTTTGGGCCAATTCGGTTGGTCCCGAGTTGGGCCTAGCCCACTGACCTTTCGACCTTAAAACGTCCATATCTCCTTGTACCAACGTCACCTAGGAACCCACGACCTATGGTTGGAAAGCTAATTCAATTATCTATAACTTCTATCTCTTGGTATTTTTCCAAATTCCACACTTATAATACCGTTTTTGCCCCTCCAAGTCAGGTCACCCGGAAACGTTTTCTTAAAAATATTCGTTTGGAGGGCTTCCACTTTGATTTGGCCCAAGGGTCCTTCATGAGTTGTGTTTAACTTTACATATGTGATTCATATAGCTTGTCACATGTTCCAAAAAAAAATCTTGATGTGTGGGCCCCACCTCAGCTTACAAATAATCCGACGTTCAAAAATACGGGATATAACATTCCTCATATGACGAGTAATCCTATAAGGATAGATGTGATGAACGACGATGATAGTGATTACGATAATGATAACGATGATAATGGCGATGATGATAACGATTACGATAATGATAGTGATGAAAATAGTAAAATGCTTATGAGTAATTATGTATGTGTATCTATGTATGACTATTATCGAACCCCGAGCTTATGAGGCCGGGTAGAATATGTGTCTATTTACGTAACGCGTGCACACCTCTGCAGATGGTACGGATAACCCTGAAGCCTTGGTAGGGACAGGTAGATGTAACCCTGAGGCCTCGGTAGGGCCAGGTATGAGTAACCTTGACCCTTGGTTGGCCAAGTATGTATGAAACACCAATCCTTCATGGTCGGGTATGCTATGCAAATGCTATGTATATGATATGATTATGTATATGATATAGATATGAGTATGAATACGAATATGATACAAATATGAATAAGACTATGTGTATGGATACAGCGATGAACGCAGGGTAAATGGGTACGGATATGAGTACGGACACGGATACGGATGTATGTACACAAATACACGTTAAAAATGGGAAGTCCCTATGAAAGGCAAGTAAGTGCTTATGACGATGATTCTACGGTCTTCCATCTTATGCTATTTCTTATGTTGCTTATTATGCTCCTATATTGATATTGATCATGCTTTACATACTCAGTACATTCTTCGTACTGACGTCCTTTAGTTTGTGGACGCTGCGTCATGCCCACAGGTGCCCAGGGAGATAGACTTGATTCGTAGCCACATTACTCAGGGACTACATAACGGAGTTCCATTTCTTTCGAAGCTAAAGCTTTGGTACTCATTCTTTTGTGTATATATTTATGGGCCTATCGGGGTCCTGTCCCGCCTATATGTTATGACATACTCTCCTTAGAGGCTCGTAGACATGTGTATATGGTTAGATATTCCTGGCCTTGTCGGCCTATATTTTGTATATCATTTTGTTAGCCTTGTCGGCTTATGTACATTGATATGGCATAGATGCCAATGATGATATAAAGGCATTGTTGTCCAATGGGACTAGCATGATAGATGAATAGAAATATATGTTTTATTATGTAGGCTCACCTAGATGTAAGTGTAAAGGTACGTTAAGGGGTGCCCGGGTGGGCTAGCACCGGGTGCCCGTCACGGCCCTCCGGTTGGGTCGTGACATTCGCATACTCCACCGATATTAGAGGAGCATAAAGGGGTATCCACTCCAGCTCCAATGCCTCCAGTTCGCCCAACGGGTGCTTCGAGTCAGCAAATGACCGAGGCTATTCAGTTGTTAACACAGCTAGTTGCTGCTTATGCTTAGCGGCAAAGTACGGGCCCTAGTGACAAAGCGACTAGTGCCAGAGCCCGTGATTTTATAAGTTTGAATCCTCCAGAATTTTTCGGGTCAAAGCCGGATGAAGACCCGCAAGGCTTTATAGATGAGATGTTGAGTACGTTGAGGATAATTCATGTTTCTGATATTGAGTCAGTAGAGTTGGCATCTTGTAGGCTGCGGGATGTAGCCGTTCTATGGTATAATAATTGGATATCTTCATGGAAAGAAAATGCACCTCCCCCGGTTTGGTAGGAGTTCATAGATGCTTTTATTCGCCACTATTTGCCACACGAGGTTCGAAAGGCCCGAGCTCATAGGTTCTTGAATCTCAAGCAAGGAAATATGAGTGCCCGGGAGTATAGTCTCCGCTTGAATTCATTGGCTTGGTATGCCCCGGCCATGGTAGCCGATATGAGAGACCAGGTACATCGATTCGTGAGTGGCTTAGGGCCACATTTGATTAAAGATTAGTTGACAGCTTCACATCAGGAAGGGATGGGCATCTCCCGTATTCAGGCCCATACCCAGAATTTGAAAGAGCAGCAGCAACTGCACAGGGGTAAGCGTGATATGGATACAAGGCATAGTAAGAAGGCTAGATCTACCGGTGCTAGTCGTGAGTATAGAGGGGGCCAGAGGTAATAGTATTCCGAATATTCAAGCCAGTCTATGGCTAGTGCACCTCCTCTATTTTCAGGCAGGAGATTTGATCGCCCTATTTATTCTGGACCGGGTCAGGGCTCGAGAATTCCAGGTTCTTAGTTTGGAGGTGATTTTAGTCAGAGGAGGCCACCGGTACCACGATGTAGCTAGTGTGGTAAATTACATGCGGATTAGTGTCATCAAGGATCAGATGCTTGTTATGCCTGTGGTCAGATTGGGCATATGATGCGAGATTGTCCATCGATGAGTGGTAGAGTTGGGGCTCAGCCTACAGGATAAGCAGCGGTTCTTCTTCGTCTGTGCGCCCCCTAAGGTAAACTCCCCAGACTTCTGCAGGCCATGGTAGGGGCAGAGGGATAGCATGCAGTTTGGGTGGTTCTCAGCCTCGTATTTACGCCTTAGCCGAACGACAAGATCTTGAGTCCTCCCCTGACGTTGTTACAGGTATATTATCCATATTCTCTCGTGGTGTTTATGCACTGATTGATCCGGGTTCTACTTTTTCGTATATCACTCCTTATATTGTTGGTCGTATATGGGTGAAACTCGAGCCAATCAAACCTTTTGAAGTATTTACTCCTGTTGGCGACCCGTTAATAGCTCGACAAGTATATAGGAATTGTGTGATTATGGTATTTGACCGTCATACTGTAGCTGATTTGATGGGGCTGGAAATGGTGGACTTTCATGTCATTATAGGCATGGATTGGTTGGCTTCTTGTTATACTAATGGGGATTGTAGAACAAAAATGGTCTGATTCCAATTCCCAGGAGAACCAGCTCTTGAATGGAAAGGCAACACAGCGTCCCTAAGAGGTAGGCTTATTTTCTATCTCAAAGCGAGGAAGATGATTGCGAAAGGCTATATTTACCATTTAGTCCGGGTTCATGACACCGAAGCAAAGCTGCCGACTCTTCAATCTGTTCTGGTAGTGAATGACTTTTCGGATGTATTACCAGATGAACTTCCAGGTCTACCACCAGAATGGGAAATTGATTTTACTATTGATCTATTGCTGGACACCGAACCCATATCTATTCCTCCTTATAGAATGGCTCCTGCGGAATTGAAAGACCTAAAGGCACAACTGAAGAATTTGCTCGAGAAGGGATTTGTTAGACCCAGTTCATCTCCATGGGGAGCACCTGTCTTGTTTGTAAGAAAGAAAGATGGATCCCTATGAATGTGTATTGACTATAGGCAGTTGAACAAGGTGACAATAAAGAATAAGTATCCACTTCCGAGAATCGATGATTTGTTTGATCAGTTGCAAGGTGCTAAGTGGTTTTCTAAGATTGATCAGAGATCAGGATATCATCAAGTGAGAGTTAAAGAAAAAGATATTCCAAAGACGGCTTTCAGATCCAAATATGGTCATTATGAATTTCGGGTTATGTCATTTGGCTTGACTAATGCCCCGACAGTGTTCATGAACTTCATGAATGATGTATTCAGACCTTTTCTGGATCAATCTGCTATCGTGTTCATCGATGACATTCTGGTATATTCTCGATCAAAAACGGAGCATACAGATCATTTGCGTATTGTCCTTGGAATTCTTTGGACTCGTGAACTATATGCCAAATTTTCAAATGTGAGTTTTGGTTGAATTCTGTGACTTTTCTGGGCCATATGATCTCAGCTGACGGTATTCGGGTTGATACTCAGAAAATTGAAGCTGTGAAGACTTGGCCAAGGCCTACGATTCCTACAGAGGCTCGTAGCTTTTTGGGATTAGCAGGGTATTATAGAAGATTTGTGGAAGGATTTTCTTCTATTTTTTCACCATTGACGAAGCTAACTCAGAAATCAGTAAAGTTTCAGTGGATTGATGCTTGTAAGTGTAGCTTCCAGGAATTAAAAGATAGATTAACTTCAGCCCCAGTCCAGACACTTCCCGAAGGATCGAAAGGATATATTGTTTATTGTGATGCCTCCGGTGTCAGGTTAGGCTTTTGTTGATGCAACACGATAAGGTTATTGCTTATGCCTCAGGACAGTTGCGGAAATATGAGAAGAATTATCCGACCCATGATCTTGAATTAGCTGCGGTTATTCATGCTCTAAAAATAAGGAGACATTATTTGTATGGTGTTCATGTTGATATTTATACAGATCACAAGAGTCTCCAATATATTTTCAAGCAAAAGGAGTTGAATCTATTGCAAAGGCGATGGTTAAAGCTGTTGAAAGACTATGATGTAAGTATTTTATATCATCCCGGGAAAGCGAATGTGATGGCCGATGCTCTTAGTCGAAAATTCATAGGTAGTTTATGTGATGTTCAACTGGAGAAGAAAGAATTAGCCCGTGAGCTCCAATAGCTAGCTAGCCTAGGAGTCCGCTTAATGGACTCGGGCAATGCAAGAGTTACTATTCATAACCCAGCTGTTTCATCTTTAGATATGGAAGTGAAAGGGCGCCAATATGAAGATTCCAAGTTGAACCACTATAGAGATGCCCTTCCCCAGATGGAAAAGTCATCATTTGAGGTTTTTACAAATGGGATTCTTAGGTATCGGAACGGGTTATGTTTCCCGAATGTTGCAGGATTACGACAACAGATTCTGGGAGAAGCCCATTACTCCCGTTATTCCGTTCACCCAGGAGCAACAAAGATGTATCATGATCTTAAGTCAATGTATTGGTGGGATGGAATGAAGACGGATATAGCAAAGCTTGTAGGTCAATGCCCAAATTGCCAACAAGTGAAAATTGAGTGTCACGACCCAGCTAGGGGGCCGCGACGAGCGCCCGGTGCTACCCCACCCGAGCACCCGCTTATCGTACATAACATAACATCTAGGTGAACCATAAGTCAATCCGTGCTTTTCTTATCGTTAATCATATTGAACCCATTAGACGACCATCATCATTTAACATATCATAGGCATATATGCCACATCATAAGTACAAGGCCGACGTGGCTAACAAAACATATACAAAACATGGGCCGACATGGCGAAACATCTCTACCCACATACACATGACTACGAGCCTCTAAGAGTATGACATATCGTATGAGCGGGACAAGACCCCGCTATGCCCATAATTATATACACAAAAGAATAAGTACCCAAAAGCTACGGCTCCGAAAGAAATGGAGCTCTGCTATGCAATCTCTGAATAAGCAGCTATGGACCAAGTCTGTCTCCCTGTGCACCTGCGGGCATGATGCAGCGTCCACAAACAAAAGGACGTCAGTACGAAGAATGTACTGAGTATGTAAAGCATGATCAACATCAATATAGAAGCATAATAGATATCATATGAAAATAGCATAGGAGGAGAGACAGTAATATCATCATCGTCATGTCGCTTACTTGCATACATCGTCGTTCGTATCCCATAATAATACTCGTACCATATTTGTGCTCGTATTCGTATACAAGTCCTTATTAGTATCCTTATACATAGTCCTATCACATTCATATTCATATTATATACATAGTCATTTCATATACATAGCATTTATATAGCATACCCGACCTTATAGGATCGGTGTTTTATATATATACGTGGCCAACCAAGGCTCAAGATCATGCATACCTGGCCCTACCAAGGCATCAGGGTTATCCGTACCATCTGCAAAGGTGTGCGCGCGTTTCGTAATCGTATACATACTTTATACATAGTCATATACATATAGTCTTGCCCGACATCATAAGCTCGGGGTCTTATTATAGCCCTGCATGGCATACATATACATATATCATAGCTCGTAAGCATCTCTAATCTCATTTTACTCTCATTATCATTACTATCCTCATCATTATCGTTACATCTACATTATAGACTTACTCGTCTTACGAGGAACATAGTATAATCATAGTACATATCAAGGGTCGTGAGCTTATGAGCTCGGAATGTCAACCATGTGAAGACAACATACTCATATAGAGGAATTAGGAATTTGGCCAAGAACCATGCCTTATGAAAGAAGGGTTAGCCTTACATACCTTTCCGTCAAACTATTCTACACTTGCACGTTCCCTTCCAATGCTAGCGTTAATACCTTCATTAATATCATAACAATGGCCATTAGTCATTCACATTATCCACATTATCTAGATTCCTCAATTTGCCTCTAATTCACCAACATTCATGGTCATAACACCCATCTTCGTCCATTCATCTAAAGTGCTTAGTTCATGATCTTAATACCATTTATAACACATTTATATCACAACACAACAACATTCATAACTCAATTCAAACTATTTCTCAAAATGTCACTATTTATCATTCATGACCTAGTTGACCATATTTTCTACAATCCATGTACTTTAATTCTCCAATACCTTAAACATCTTGTAAAAATCATGAATCTTACCTTAGAAGTTGTAGGGACAAGCTTTGGTTGATAATATTCTTCTTTGAGCAAAACCCTAGTTTTTCTCCATTTGGATTTCTTGACTTGGATGATCCTTGATGATTCCCTTATCCTTGATTCACTTGCCTTAATGTTATGGATGACTTATAATCCTTGAAAACCCATATAATAAATGTAGAGAGAAGTTTTAGAGAGAAGTGGTGTAATGTTGTAATGAAATAAAATAAGTCTTGATCCTCATATTTAATGAATTGGAAAATCTGTGCTGGGTGAACAGTGGTCGTCCATGGAGGTTTATGGTCCGTATTCCACTTTATGGACCGTCCTTCGTGGTCGTCTTTAAGCTTAAGCAGGACCAGAGACTTTGGCCTGCATGCATGGTGATTTACGACCATGGTTTACGGGCCGTAAATCACTTTACGGTCTGTCCACCAGTTCGTATTATACCTCTTCCTGAGCTGGCAGCAAGTTGAAGTTTGGCATGCCAGTTTACGACCTGGTAGTTTACGGACCGTATACACGTTTACGGTCCGTATTTTGCACTTTACGACCACTGGCAGAAGCTGAAGCTTTTGCATGGCAGATTATGACTGCCAGTTTACGGACCGTATTGCACTTTACGGTCCGTATTTTGCAATATACGACCACTGGGCACTCCTCGCACACATCATTAGTCCATTTACTTGCGTACCAACGGAAAATTTCCGAGGTGTAACATTCTACCCCCCTTAGGAACATTCGTCCTCGAATGTTAAAGGCTTGGGGAATTCTATAAAAATTTCGCCAGAGTTTCCTCTATAATGTGGCACTACCACCCTGTCACAACAACCCACAATAACAATGCCTCACAGGGCAATAATACAATAACACTAGAAATTTGGCCACATACGACCTGAATGTATAAAAGGAAAGCATGCATACCTTATGATTTTGACGTCTCATCTTGGACTTCTTCCAAGGGCTGAAATAAATGTGGGTATTTGGATCGTATATCCTCTTCCGCTTCCCATGTCATTTCCTCTCAATTGTTATTTCTCCACAGAACATTAATTGAGGCCACTTCTTTGTTTCTAAGCCTCCGTACTTGCCTATCTAATATTGCAATGGGTATTTCATCATAAGTTAACTTTTCTGTCACTTGAACATCATTCACTGGGACGATCCTCGTAGGATCTACAACACACTTCCGAAGCATCGAGACATGAAATACTGGATGGACTGACTCAAAATCTGGAGGTAGATCTAGCTCTAGGCCACTTTGCCTATTTTGCACACAATTTCGTATGGCCCAATATACCGGGGACTGAGCTTTCCCTTTTTGCAAAATCTCATCACACCTTTCATTGGCGACACTTTCAAGAATACCCAATCTTTCACTTCGAACTCTAAGTCTCTTCGACGATTATCCGCATAGGACTTCTGACGACTTTGAGCCGCTAGCAATCGATCTTGTGTGAGCTTAACTTTCTCTATTGCTTGCTGGACCAAGTCTGGCCCTATCAACTTAGCTTCTGCGGTTTCAAACCACCCAACTGGGGATCAACACTTTCGCCTATATAGAGCCTCATACGGTGCCATTTGAATGCTAGAATGATAATTGTTATTGTAAGCAAACTTAATGAGTGGAAAATGGTCATCCCAATTTCCTCCAAAATCTATCATACATGCCTGTAACATATCTTCAAGAGTCTGAATAGTACGTTCAGCTTGCCCATCAGTCTGGGGGTGAAATGCCGTGCTAAGGCGTACTTGGGTCCCTAAACCTTCTTGGAAGGACCCCCAAAACTTGGCTGTAAACTGAGTTCCTCTATCGGAGATAATAGATACTGGAACGCCATGGAGCCTAACTATCTCTTTAAGATAAAGATTTGCATAATCTTCTGCCACATAGGTCGTCCTGACCGGTAAGAAATGAGCTGACTTTGTGAGTCTATCCACAATCACCCATATGGAATCATACTTACGTCGAGAACGGGGTAACCCTGTAATGAAATCCATATTAATCACTTCCCACTTCCAAGTTGGGATTTCTATAGCTTGCAATAAGCCACCCGGCTTTTGGTGTTCTATCTTCACTTGTTGGCAATTAGGACACTAAGCTATGAATTCCGCTACGTCTTTCTTCATCCCATTCCACCAATATATGGTCTTAAGATCATGATACATTTTCGTCGCTCCGGGGTGAACGGAGTAACGGGAACAATGAGCTTCTCTCAAAATCTGATGGCGTAGACCTGCCACATCGGGAACACATAACCTGCCTCGACATCGGAGAACTCCGTCTTCCGAAATTTCAAATGATGACTCCTCCTTCTGAGGGAGTGTATCTCTGTACTGCATTAGCATGGGATCCTCATATTGTCGCTTTTTTACTTCCGCTACTAACGATAAAACTGCTGACTTCTGAATAGTAGCTCCGCTGCTACCTGAGTCCACCACTTGGACTCCTACGCTAGCTAACTGCTGAAGATCACGGGCCATCTCTTTCTTTTCTGGTCGTACATCACTTAAGACTTCCCATCGACCTACGGCTAAGAGCATCAGCCACAACATTTGCCTTTCCGGGGTGGTACAGGATTTCAACATCATAGTCTTTTAGCAACTCTAGCCATTGTCGTTGCTGCAAATTCAACTCTTTCTGCTTGAAGATGTACTGGAGACTCTTATGATCTGTATAAATATCCACGTGGACACCATATAGGTAATGTCTCCATATCTTTAAAGCATGGACCACCGCGGCCAATTCTAAGTCATGGGTAGGATAATTCTGCTCATGTTTCCGTAATTGTCTAGAAGCATACGCAATCACCTTACCATTTTGCATCAATACACAGCCTAGCCCGACGCCTGAAACATCACAATAAATAACATATCCTTCCAATCCCTTTGGAAGTGTCAAGACTGGGGCTGAAGTCAGTCGGTCTTTCAACTCTTGGAAACTACGCTCGCAAGCATCTGTCCATTGAAACTTAGCTGACTTCTGAGTCAACTTGGTGAGCGGTGCAGAAATAGAAGAGAAACCCTCAACAAATCTTCTGTAATAACCTGCTAAGCCCAAAAAGCTACGAACCTCCGTAGGGGTCGTGGGCCTTGGCCAAGTCTTCACTGCCTCAATCTTTTGGCTATCCACTCGAATACCGTCAGCTGCAACAATGTGGCCCAGAAATGCCACTGAGTTCAACCAAAACTCGCATTTGGAAAACTTCGCGAATAACTCTCGGGTTCGAAGAACTCCAAGGACAATACGCAAGTGATCCGCATGTTCTGCCTTAGATCTAGAATACACTAGGATATCATCGATGAATACAATCACGAATAGATCCATAAAATGCCTGAATACATTGTTCATTAAGTCCATAAACACTGCCGGTGCATTAGTTAGCCCAAACGACATTACTCGGAACTCGAAATGGCCATATCTTGTTCTGAAAGCTGTCTTAGGGATATCTTTCTCCCTAACTCTTACTTGGTGATACCCGGACCTCAAATCAATCTTCAAAAACCATTTGGCACCTTGCAATTGATCAAATAAATCATAAATCCGCGGGAGGGGATACTTGTTCTTAATTGTCACTTTATTCAATTGCCGATAATCAATGCACATTCTCAAGGAGCCATCCTTCTTCCGGACGAACAATACGGGTGCTCCCCACAGGGATGAACTAGGCCTAATGAAGCCTTTTTCAAGCAAGTCTTTTAATTGCTCCTTCAACTCTTTCAAGTATGCGGGTGCCATCCTATAGGGAGGAATATATATGGATTTAGTGTCTGGCAACACGTCAATAGAAAAATCAATCTCCCGCTCGGGAGGAAGGCCTGGAAGCTCTTCTGGGAACACATCCGGAAATTCATTCACTACAGGAACTGACTGAAGAGTCGGCGACTCAGCTTCTACATCTTGAACTCGCACTAGGTGATAAATACACCCTTTCGTGATCATCTTCCTTGCCATTAGATAGGAAATAAACCTACCTTTTGGTGATGCCGCATTCCCTTTCCATTCTAAGACTGGTTCTCCCGGAAACTGGAAACGAACCATCTTCATTCGGCAATCAACATTGGCATAACAAGAAGCCAACCAATCCATGCCCATAATGACATCAAAATCTACCATCTCTAGCTCATGCAAATCAATCACGGTACGACGATGACAAATCACAATTACACAATTCCTATATACTCGTCTAGCTATTACCGAGTCACCCACGGGTGTAGACACCTCAAAAGGTTTGATAGACTCCGACTCAATTATAAATCGACCCGCAATATATGGAGTAACATATGATAATGTGGAGCCCGGATCAATCAAAGCATATACATCATGAGAGAATACCGATAATATACCTGTGACCACATCAGGAGAAGACTCAAGATCTTGGCGTCCAGCCAAAGCATAAATACGGTGCTGAGGACCGCTAGTACTGGGAGCTCTGCCTCTACCTCTACCATGGCCGACTGGCGCATGTCAACCTGGCCCCGTAGGGCGTACAGATGCCGAAGATCCGGCTACCAACCCTGATGGCTGGGTCCTACCTCTACCATGTACTGAGGGGCAATCACGCATAATATGGCCTGACCGACCACATGAATAGCAATCATCTGAACCAAATCGGCATCGACCCAAATGCATCTTCCCACACTGGGAACACGGTGGTACGGGTGGCCTTGACTGGCCCAAATTGCCTCTGAACTGAGGTCCTATATAACTCGGACTCGGCACTGAACGACAAGATCTATCAAGGCCCTGGCCTGAAAACCGTGGAGGTGGACTAGTCATAGAATAGCCTGAATGGCTGGGAAACTGCTGTCTGTGTCCGTCCCTGGACTCGCTCCTCGAACCCGAAGGTCTGGCCCTCTTGTTATGGCCCCTATCCTGCTCACGTTCATTTCTCCGCTGCTGTAGGTGTTCCTCTAATTCCTGAGCATGTGCCTAAATGCGTGCAATATCCATGCCATCCTGAAGGGACGCAGTCAAGCACTTATCCATCAAGTGTGGCCCTAGGCCTTTCACAAACCGGTGCACCCGATCGCCCATATCTGCTACCATGGCCGAAGCATACCTGTCCAAGGAGTTAAAGCGGAGACTATACTCTGTAGCACTCATGTTACCTTGCCTCAAATTCAAGAATTTATCGGCCCTAGCTCGCCGAACTTCTGGAGGCATGTAGTGACGGAGAAAAGCATCGACAAACTCTTGCCATACCGGCGGAGGTGCATTGGCTCCCCGCGAAGCCATCCATACTTTATACCACTGGATCGAGATATCTCTCAATCTATAGGACGCTAGCTCTACCGACTCAGTGTCTGAAGCATGTATCAACCGGAGCGTCCTTAGCATACCATCAATAAAGTCCTGGGGATCCTCCTCCGATTTTGACCCAAAGAATTCCGGGGGTTTCAAAGCAATGAAGTCACGGGCCCTTGCACTAACAGCCCTGTCACCTTGCCCTGCGCTTGGCCTCTGAGTCTGGGCCGCAACCAACTGAGTCAACAAATTAATGGCCACTCTCACGTCTTGGCCCGAAGCATTCGGTGAAGGAGCTGGAGCTGGGGCTGAGGCTCCCACGTGCTCCTCGGTAATAGGCACTGTCTGAGAGGACTGAGATTGAGCCGCACTCTGGGACTCATCTTCCTCTACTACCGGTGGCGGTGCTCTTTCAGCCCGCTTTTCTGCCACTGTCTTGCCCTTTTGGGCTGTTGTAGCCTTTTTCTTTTTAGGCATCTCTGAAATACACAACACACGATTTAGGAACAAGAATTTCTTACATCATAGCTTTATCGCACGATTCTTATGAAGAAAGAAGGTCATATATTCCTAAAATGTCCGCAGCTTCTCGTTTATAAGTGTGGCGCGCAACACACCCATAACCAAGAATCTACTAGACACGGCTCGTAGACACATCCTAGGACTGAACTGCTCTGATATCACTTTGTGTCACGACCCAGCTAGGGGGCCGTGACGAGCGCCCTGTGCTACCCCACCCGACCACCCCCTTATCGTACATAACATAACATCTAGGTGAACCATAAGTCAATCCGTGCTTTTCTTATCGTTAATCATATTGAACCCATTAGACGACCATCATCATTTAACATATCATAGGCATCTGTACCACATCATAAGTACAAGGCCGACGTGGCTAACAAAACATATACAAAACATGGGCCGACATGGCCGAACATCTCTACCCACATACACATGACTACGAGCCTCTAAGAGTATGACATATCGTATGAGCGGGACAAGACCCCGCTATGCCCATAATTATATACACAAAAGAATAAGTACCCAAAAGCTACGGCTCCGAAAGAAATGGAGCTCTGCTATGCAATCTCTGAATAAGCAGCTATGGACCAAGTCTGTCTCCCTGTGCACCTGCGGGCATGATGCAGCGTCCACAAACAAAAGGACGTCAGTACGAAGAATGTACTGAGTATGTAAAGCATGATCAACATCAATATAGAAGCATAATAGATATCATATGAAAATAGCATAGGAGGAGAGACAGTAATATCATCATCGTCATGTCGCTTACTTGCATACATCGTCGTTCGTATCCCATAATAATACTCGTACCATATTTGTGCTCGTATTCGTATACAAGTCCTTATTCGTATCCTTATACATAGTCCTATCACATTCATATTCATATTATATACATAGTCATTTCATATACATAGCATTTATATAGCATACCCGACCTTATAGGATCGGTGTTTTATATATATACGTGGCCAACCAAGGCTCAAGATCATGCATACCTGGCCCTACCAAGGCATCAGGGTTATCCGTACCATCTGCAAAGGTGTGCGCGCGTTTCGTAATCGTATACATACTTTATACATAGTCATATACATATAGTCTTGCCCGACATCATAAGCTCGGGGTCTTATTATAGCCCTGCATGGCATACATATACATATATCATAGCTCGTAAGCATCTCTAATCACATTTTACTCTCATTATCATTACTATCCTCATCATTATCGTTACATCTACATTATAGACTTACTCGTCTTACGAGGAACATAGTATAATCATAGTACATATCAAGGGTCGTGAGCTTATGAGCTCGGAATGTCAACCATGTGAAGACAACATACTCATATAGAGGAATTAGGAATTTGGCCAAGAACCATGCCTTATGAAAGAAGGGTTAGCCTTACATACCTTTCCGTCGAACTATTCTACACTTGCACGTTCCCTTCCAATGCTAGCGTTAATACCTTCATTAATATCATAACAATGGCCATTAGTCATTCACATTATCCACATTATCTAGATTCCTCAATTTGCCTCTAATTCACCAACATTCATGGTCATAACACCCATCTTCGTCCATTCATCTAAAGTGCTTAGTTCATGATCTTAATACCATTTATAACACATTTATATCACAACACAACAACATTCATAACTCAATTCAAACTATTTCTCAAAATGTCACTATTTATCATTCATGACCTAGTTGACCATATTTTCTACAATCCATGTACTTTAATTCTCCAATACCTTAAACATCTTGTAAAAATCATGAATCTTACCTTAGAAGTTGTAGGGACAAGCTTTGGTTGATAATATTCTTCTTTGAGCAAAACCCTAGTTTTTCTCCATTTGGATTTCTTGACTTGGATGATCCTTGATGATTCCCTTATCCTTGATTCACTTGCCTTAATGTTATGGATGACTTATAATCCTTGAAAACCCATATAATAAATGTAGAGAGAAGTTTTAGAGAGAAGTGGTGTAATGTTGTAATGAAATAAAATAAGTCTTGATCCTCATATTTAATGAATTGGAAAATCTGTGCTGGGTGAACAGTGGTCGTCCATGGAGGTTTATGGTCCGTATTCCACTTTATGGACCGTCCTTCGTGGTCGTCTTTAAGCTTAAGCAGGACCAGAGACTTTGGCCTGCATGCATGGTGATTTACGACCATGGTTTACGGGCCGTAAATCACTTTACGGTCTGTCCACCAGTTCGTATTATACCTCTTCCTGAGCTGGCAGCAAGTTGAAGTTTGGCATGCCAGTTTACGACCTGGTAGTTTACGGACCGTATACACGTTTACGGTCCGTATTTTGCACTTTACGACCACTGGCAGAAGCTGAAGCTTTTGCATGGCAGATTATGACTGCCAGTTTACGGACCGTATTGCACTTTACGGTCCGTATTTTGCAATATACGACCACTGGGCACTCCTCGCACACATCATTAGTCCATTTACTTGCGTACCAACGGAAAATTTCCGAGGTGTAACATTCTACCCCCCTTAGGAACATTCGTCCTCGAATGTTAAAGGCTTGGGGAATTCTATAAAAATTTCGCCAGAGTTTCCTCTATAATGTGGCACTACCACCCTGTCACAACAACCCACAATAACAATGCCTCACAGGGCAATAATACAATAACACTAGAAATTTGGCCACATACGACCTGAATGTATAAAAGGAAAGCATGCATACCTTATGATTTTGACGTCTCATCTTGGACTTCTTCCAAGGGCTGAAATAAATGTGGGTATTTGGATCGTATATCCTCTTCCGCTTCCCATGTCATTTCCTCTCAATTGTTATTTCTCCACAGAACATTAATTGAGGCCACTTCTTTGTTTCTAAGCCTCCGTACTTGCCTATCTAATATTGCAATGGGTATTTCATCATAAGTTAACTTTTCTGTCACTTGAACATCATTCACTGGGACGATCCTCGTAGGATCTACAACACACTTCCGAAGCATCGAGACATGAAATACTGGATGGACTGACTCAAAATCTGGAGGTAGATCTAGCTCTAGGCCACTTTGCCTATTTTGCACACAATTTCGTATGGCCCAATATACCGGGGACTGAGCTTTCCCTTTTTGCAAAATCTCATCACACCTTTCATTGGCGACACTTTCAAGAATACCCAATCTTTCACTTCGAACTCTAAGTCTCTTCGACGATTATCCGCATAGGACTTCTGACGACTTTGAGCCGCTAGCAATCGATCTTGTGTGAGCTTAACTTTCTCTATTGCTTGCTGGACCAAGTCTGGCCCTATCAACTTAGCTTCTGCGGTTTCAAACCACCCAACTGGGGATCAACACTTTCGCCTATATAGAGCCTCATACGGTGCCATTTGAATGCTAGAATGATAATTGTTATTGTAAGCAAACTTAATGAGTGGAAAATGGTCATCCCAATTTCCTCCAAAATCTATCATACATGCCTGTAACATATCTTCAAGAGTCTGAATAGTACGTTCAGCTTGCCCATCAGTCTGGGGGTGAAATGCCGTGCTAAGGCGTACTTGGGTCCCTAAACCTTCTTGGAAGGACCCCCAAAACTTGGCTGTAAACTGAGTTCCTCTATCGGAGATAATAGATACTGGAACGCCATGGAGCCTAACTATCTCTTTAAGATAAAGATTTGCATAATCTTCTGCCACATAGGTCGTCCTGACCGGTAAGAAATGAGCTGACTTTGTGAGTCTATCCACAATCACCCATATGGAATCATACTTACGTCGAGAACGGGGTAACCCTGTAATGAAATCCATATTAATCACTTCCCACTTCCAAGTTGGGATTTCTATAGCTTGCAATAAGCCACCCAGCTTTTGGTGTTCTATCTTCACTTGTTGGCAATTAGGACACTGAGCTATGAATTCCGCTACGTCTTTCTTCATCCCATTCCACCAATATATGGTCTTAAGATCATGATACATTTTCGTCGCTCCGGGGTGAACGGAGTAACGGGAACAATGAGCTTCTCTCAAAATCTGATGGCGTAGACCTGCCACATCGGGAACACATAACCTGCCTCGACATCGGAGAACTCCGTCTTCCGAAATTTCAAATGATGACTCCTCCTTCTGAGGGAGTGTATCTCTGTACTGCATTAGCATGGGATCCTCATATTGTCGCTTTTTTACTTCCGCTACTAACGATAAAACTGCTGACTTCTGAATAGTAGCTCCGCTGCTACCTGAGTCCACCACTTGGACTCCTACGCTAGCTAACTGCTGAAGATCACGGGCCATCTCTTTCTTTTCTGGTCGTACATCACTTAAGACTTCCCATCGACCTACGGCTAAGAGCATCAGCCACAACATTTGCCTTTCCGGGGTGGTACAGGATTTCAACATCATAGTCTTTTAGCAACTCTAGCCATTGTCGTTGCTGCAAATTCAACTCTTTCTGCTTGAAGATGTACTGGAGACTCTTATGATCTGTATAAATATCCACGTGGACACCATATAGGTAATGTCTCCATATCTTTAAAGCATGGACCACCGCGGCCAATTCTAAGTCATGGGTAGGATAATTCTGCTCATGTTTCCGTAATTGTCTAGAAGCATACGCAATCACCTTACCATTTTGCATCAATACACAGCCTAGCCCGACGCCTGAAACATCACAATAAATAACATATCCTTCCAATCCCTTTGGAAGTGTCAAGACTGGGGCTGAAGTCAGTCGGTCTTTCAACTCTTGGAAACTACGCTCGCAAGCATCTGTCCATTGAAACTTAGCTGACTTCTGAGTCAACTTGGTGAGCGGTGCAGAAATAGAAGAGAAACCCTCAACAAATCTTCTGTAATAACCTGCTAAGCCCAAAAAGCTACGAACCTCCGTAGGGGTCGTGGGCCTTGGCCAAGTCTTCACTGCCTCAATCTTTTGGCTATCCACTCGAATACCGTCAGCTGCAACAATGTGGCCCAGAAATGCCACTGAGTTCAACCAAAACTCGCATTTAGAAAACTTCGCGAATAACTCTCGGGTTCGAAGAACTCCAAGGACAATACGCAAGTGATCCGCATGTTCTGCCTTAGATCTAGAATACACTAGGATATCATCGATGAATACAATCACGAATAGATCCAGAAAATGCCTGAATACATTGTTCATTAAGTCCATAAACACTGCCGGTGCATTAGTTAGCCCAAACGACATTACTCGGAACTCGAAATGGCCATATCTTGTTCTGAAAGCTGTCTTAGGGATATCTTTCTCCCTAACTCTTACTTGGTGATACCCGGACCTCAAATCAATCTTCAAAAACCATTTGGCACCTTGCAATTGATCAAATAAATCATAAATCCGCGGGAGGGGATACTTGTTCTTAATTGTCACTTTATTCAATTGCCGATAATCAATGCACATTCTCAAGGAGCCATCCTTCTTCCGGACGAACAATACGGGTGCTCCCCACAGGGATGAACTAGGCCTAATGAAGCCTTTTTCAAGCAAGTCTTTTAATTGCTCCTTCAACTCTTTCAAGTATGCGGGTGCCATCCTATAGGGAGGAATATATATGGATTTAGTGTCTGGCAACACGTCAATAGAAAAATCAATCTCCCGCTCGGGAGGAAGGCCTGGAAGCTCTTCTGGGAACACATCCGGAAATTCATTCACTACAGGAACTGACTGAAGAGTCGGCGACTCAGCTTCTACATCTTGAACTCGCACTAGGTGATAAATACACCCTTTCGTGATCATCTTCCTTGCCATTAGATAGGAAATAAACCTACCTTTTGGTGATGCCGCATTCCCTTTCCATTCTAAGACTGGTTCTCCCGGAAACTGGAAACGAACCATCTTCATTCGGCAATCAACATTGGCATAACAAGAAGCCAACCAATCCATGCCCATAATGACATCAAAATCTACCATCTCTAGCTCATGCAAATCAATCACGGTACGACGATGACAAATCACAATCACACAATTCCTATATACTCGTCTAGCTATTACCGAGTCACCCACGGGTGTAGACACCTCAAAAGGTTTGATAGACTCCGACTCAATTATAAATCGACCCGCAATATATGGAGTAACAAATGATAATGTGGAGCCCGGATCAATCAAAGCATATACATCATGAGAGAATACCGATAATATACCTGTGACCACATCAGGAGAAGACTCAAGATCTTGGCGTCCAGCCAAAGCATAAATACGGTGCTGAGGACCGCTAGTACTGGGAGCTCTGCCTCTACCTCTACCATGGCCGACTGGCGCATGTCAACCTGGCCCCGTAGGGCGTACAGATGCCGAAGATCCGGCTACCAACCCTGATGGCTGGGTCCTACCTCTACCATGTACTGAGGGGCAATCACGCATAATATGGCCTGACCGACCACATGAATAGCAATCATCTGAACCAAATCGGCATCGACCCAAATGCATCTTCCCACACTGGGAACACGGTGGTACGGGTGGCCTTGACTGGCCCAAATCGCCTCTGAACTGAGGTCCTATATAACTCGGACTCGGCACTGAACGACAAGATCTATCAAGGCCCTGGCCTGAAAACCGTGGAGGTGGACTGGTCATAGAATAGCCTGAATGGCTGGGAAACTGCTGTCTGTGTCCGTCCCTGGACTCGCTCCTCGAACCCGAAGGTCTGGCCTTCTTGTTATGGCCCCTATCCTGCTCACGTTCATTTCTCCGCTGCTGTAGGTGTTCCTCTAATTCCTGAGCATGTGCCTAAATGCGTGCAATATCCATGCCATCCTGAAGGGACGCAGTCAAGCACTTATCCATCAAGTGTGGCCCTAGGCCTTTCACAAACCGGTGCACCCGATCGCCCATATCTGCTACCATGGCCGAAGCATACCTGTCCAAGGAGTTAAAGCGGAGACTATACTCTGTAGCACTCATGTTACCTTGCCTCAAATTCAAGAATTTATCGGCCCTAGCTCGCCGAACTTCTGGAGGCATGTAGTGACGGAGAAAAGCATCGACAAACTCTTGCCATACCGGCGGAGGTGCATTGGCTCCCCGCGAAGCCATCCATACTTTATACCACTGGATCGAGATATCTCTCAATCTATAGGACGCTAGCTCTACCGACTCAGTGTCTGAAGCATGTATCAACCGGAGCGTCCTTAGCATACCATCAATAAAGTCCTGGGGATCCTCCTCCGATTTTGACCCAAAGAATTCCGGGGGTTTCAAAGCAATGAAGTCACGGGCCCTTGCACTAACAGCCCTGTCACCTTGCCCTGCGCTTGGCCTCTGAGTCTGGGCCGCAACCAACTGAGTCAACAAATTAATGGCCACTCTCACGTCTTGGCCCGAAGCATTCGGTGAAGGAGCTGGAGCTGGGGCTGAGGCTCCCACGTGCTCCTCGGTAATAGGCACTGTCTGAGAGGACTGAGATTGAGCCGCACTCTGGGACTCATCTTCCTCTACTACCGGTGGCGGTGCTCTTTCAGCCCGCTTTTCTGCCACTGTCTTGCCCTTTTGGGCTGTTGTAGCCTTTTTCTTTTTAGGCATCTCTGAAATACACAACACACGATTTAGGAACAAGAATTTCTTACATCATAGCTTTATCGCACGATTCTTATGAAGAAAGAAGGTCATATATTCCTAAAATGTCCGCAGCTTCTCGTTTATAAGTGTGGCGCGCAACACACCCATAACCAAGACTCTACTAGACACGGCTCGTAGACACATCCTAGGACTGAACTGCTCTGATATCACTTTGTGTCACGACCCAGCTAGGGGGCCGTGACGAGCGCCCTGTGCTACCCCACCCGACCACCCCCTTATCGTACATAACATAACATCTAGGTGAACCATAAGTCAATCCGTGCTTTTCTTATCGTTAATCATATTGAACCCATTAGACGACCATCATCATTTAACATATCATAGGCATCTGTACCACATCATAAGTACAAGGCCGACGTGGCTAACAAAACATATACAAAACATGGGCCGACATGGCCGAACATCTCTACCCACATACACATGACTACGAGCCTCTAAGAGTATGACATATCGTATGAGCGGGATAGAACCCCGCTATGCCTATAATTATATACACAAAAGAATAAGTACCCAAAAGCTACGGCTCCGAAAAAAATGGAGCTCTGCTATGCAATCTCTGAATAAGCAGCTATGGACCAAGTCTGTCTCCCTGTGCACCTGCGGGCATGATGCAGCGTCCACAAACAAAAGGACGTCAGTACGAAGAATGTACTGAGTATGTAAAGCACGATCAACATCAATATAGAAGCATAATAGATATCATATGAAAATAGCATATGAGGGGAGACAGTAATATCATCATCGTCATGTCGCTTACTTGCACACATCGTTGTTCGTATCCCATAATAATACTCGTACCATACTTGTGCTCGTATTCGTATACATGTCCTTATTCGTATCCTTATACATAGTCTTATCACATTCATATTCATATTATATACATAGTCGTTTCATATACATAGCATTTACATAGCATACCCGGCCTTATAGGATCGGTGTTTTATATATATACGTGGCCAACCAAGGCTCAAGATCATGCATACCTGGCCCTACCAAGGCATCAGGGTTATCCGTACCATCTGCAGAGGTGTGAGCGGGTTTCGTAATCGTATACATACTTTATACATAGTCATATACATATAGTCTTGCCCGGCATCATAAGCTCGGGGTCTTATTATAGCCCTTCATGGCATACATATACATATATCATAGCTCGTAAACATCTCTAATCTTATTTTACTCTCATCATCATTACTATCCTCATCATTATCGTTACATCTACATTATAGACTTACTCGTCTTACGAGGAACATAGTATAATCATAGTACATATCAAGGGTCGTGAACTTATGAGCTCGGAATGTCAACCATGTGAAGACAACATACTCATATAGAGGAATTAGGAATTTGGCCAAGAACCATGCCTTATGAAAGAAGGGTTAGCCTTACATACCTTTCCGTCGAACTATTCTACACTTGCACGTTCCCTTCCAATGCTAGCGTTAATACCTTCATTAATATCATAACAATGGCCATTAGTCATTCACATTATCCACATTATCTAGATTCCTCAATTTGCCTCTAATTCACCCACATTCATGGTCATAACACCCATCTTCGTCCATTCGTCTAAAGTGTTTAGTTCATGATCTTAATACCATTTATAACACATTCATATCACAACACAACAACATTCATAACTCAATTCAAACTATTTCTCAAAATGTCACTATTCATCATTCATGTCCTAGTTGACCATATTTTCTACAATCCATGTACTTTAATTCTCCAATACCTTAAACATTTTGTAAAAATCATGAATCTTACCTTAGAAGTCGTAGGAACAAGCTTTGGTTGATAATACACTTCTTTGAGCAAAACCCTAGTTTTTCTCCATTTGAATTTCTTGACTTGGATGATCCTTGATGATTCCCTTATCCTTGATTCACTTGTCTTAATGTTATGGATGACTTATAAACCTTGAAAACCCATATAATAAATGTAGAGAGAAGTTTTAGAGAGAAGTGGTGTAATGTTGTAATGAAATAAAATAAGTCTTGATCCTCATATTCAATGAATTGGAAAATCTGTGCTTGGTGAACAGTGGTCGTCCATGGAGGTTTACGGTCCGTATTCCACTTTACGGATCGTCCTTCGTGGTCGTCTTTAATCTTAAGCAGGACCAGAGACTTTGGCCTGCATGCATGGTGATTTACGACCATGGTTTACGGGCCGTAAATCACTTTACGGTCCGTCCACCAGGTCGTATTATCCTCAGCTGGCAGCAAGTTGATGTTTGGCATGCCAATTTACGACCTGGCAGTTTACGGACCGTATACCAGTTTACGGTCCGTATTTTGCACTTTACAACCACTGGCAGAAGTTGAAGCTTTTGCATGGCAGTTTACGACTGCCAGTTTACGGACCGTATTGCACTTTACGGTCCGTATTTTGCAATATACGACCACTGGGCAGTTTTGCCAACTTTCAATTTTTCTCATTTCTCGACTTTTCATTCTAATCATCCACATCCATTTCCCATGAAACATTATACACTCGCACTCCTCGCACACATCATTAGTCCATTTACTTGCGTACCAACGAAAAATTTCCGAGGTGTAACATTGAGCATCAAAAGCCAGGAGTATTGTTGCAAGCCATGGAGATTCCAACCTGGAAATGGGAAGTGATCAATATAGATTTTATTTTACGCTTGCCTCGTTCTCGATGTAAATATGACTCCATATCGGTAATCGTTGACAGGTTTACGAAGTTAGCTCATTTTCTTCCAGTCAGAAAATATCTTAAAGAGATAGTGCGACTTCATGGTGTTCCAGTATCCATAATCACAGATAGAGGAGCACAATTTATAGCTAAATTCTAGAAGTCCTTTCAAGAAGGTTTGGGAACTCAAGTGAGACTGAGCACAGCGTTTTATCCACAGACTGACGAACAAGTTGAACGTACTATTCAGACCTTGAAAGATATGTTGCAGACATGTGTACTGGATTTCGGAGGTAATTGGGATTAACATTTTCCACTTATAGAATTTGCCTATAATAATAGTTACCATTCCAGTATCCAGATGGCCCCGTATGAATCTATACGGAAGGAAGTGTAGATCGCCATTTAGATGTTTTGAAATCGGAGAAACACAATTAATAGGCCCAAAATTGATCCAGCTAGCGATGGAGAAGATCAAGCTTATCCGAGGCCGATAGTTAACAGCCCAGAGTCGCCAGAAATCTTATATGGACAACTGTCGACGAGACTTAGAATTTCAGGTTAATGATTGGGTATTCCTAAAGGTGTCGTCGATAAAAGGTGTGATAAGATTCGGCAAGAAGGGTAAGCTTAGTCCCCGGTATATTAGGCCTTATAAGATTGTGCGCAAGGTAGGCTAAGTGTGTTATGAATTAGATCTACCTTCAGTATTTGAATCAGTCCATCCAGTTTTTAATGTGTCGATGCTCTGCAAGTGTGTTGGAGATCCTTCCAGAATCGTGCCTTTTGATAATGTTCAAGTTACCGAGAAACTGGCTTATGAAGAAGTACCTACTACCATTCTAGGTAGGCAAGTGCGAAGACTAAGAGCCAAAGATGTAGCTTCAGTTAAGGTCTTGTGGAGAAACAATAACAGAGAAGAGATTACTTGGGAAGCAGAAAAAGATATGAAATCTAGATATCCGCATTTGTTTCTTCTCCCAGAAGAGGCTTAGGATGAGACGCCATTATCCTCAGGTATGTAATGCTTATTTTGATGCTTTCTTGGTCGTGTGTGGCCACGTTTTTGTTGTTGTTGTTGTAGCCCTGTGAGGAAATATATGTTGGGTTGCTGTGACAGGATGGTAGTACCATGTTACAGGGAAAACTCTGGCAAATTTTTTTTAGAATTCCCGACAACCCAATATTCGAGGACGAATGTTTCTGGGGGGAGGGGGGAGAATGTTACACCTCTCGTTTTCGGCATAATAAAACTTATGGTTCCTAGTCGGCTATGCCTTAAGAATGGAGACTCGTGGCCGAGTTTTGGAATATAAAGTGATTTTCCCCGTGTACAAGTGTACCACCCGATATTCCTGGTAACTTACAGGATTGGAAGTTGAACGGATCGAATCGTCGCAATCTGAACGAAATCAACAAATTCTGCAGACATCAGTCAATGTCGACAGACTGTCGTTGGGGCTCTGTAAACATGCTTCTACAATCAGAGATTTGCAGGCATAAGTCAAGGGAGCAAGTCGACGGACCGTCGATGGGTCGTCGACCCGCTTGTCGAACCGCCTCGCTGGAACTTTCCAGTTCCAATTATAAATAGACGGCCCTTGCTCATATTTTTTAGTTTCCTCCTTCTCTACAAGTCTTTAAGGCTCAAGAATATTCTCTCCACCATATTAACACAAACCCAAGGGGAATCAAAGACTAATTTCCAAGAATCAAGAGGATCAAGTGTAGAAGGGCTCACTAGGGTTTGGGGGAGTCAAGAATCCATTTTGTGTTGAAATTGGGGTTTTCTCAAGTGAAATATTTTCATCCGAAGACCATTCCTACATAATCAAAGGTGAGTTCTACATCTATTTCATATTATTAACAGTATTGTGTGGTTGAATGACTTCGATTAGAGAAGAAAGTAGAGTATGAGCTCAAAATATGGAAATAATGGTATTTTTGTAGTAAGTTAATTTGAGTCATGATTATTAGGATGAGATGAGTATAATCTTGTTACGAATGATGCTAATGACATTGGGGAAGTATTATGTGATGAGTGAATATGGTGTTGTTGTCATAGTTATACTTTGAAAGTGAATTTGTGAAGTGAACAATGTTTAACCTGAGAAATCTATTGATTATGATATTATGGGTGTTGTTATTTCTATTTGGGAGTTGTTTGCTATATGGAGAAAGTGGTAAAAACAAAAGAAATGCTGCCCAATTTTTGTTAGCTCTTAGTCGCTTTCGATTAGACTTAAGCATGTTTCAAATGAACTAATGTAGTGCGAATTCTCTTGAATGTAGAGTTGTGAGCTTGGAAGGAGAACGCTTAGTCGTTAAGGTGACATAAAGGTATGTAAGGCTAGTCCCCTTTTTTCAAAGGCATGTCTTCTATATTATGATTTCATTTCTATATTTTCGTGATCTCCTTACATCCCAAAAGGATGAAAGTTAAAGATTCTTAAGAGCTTCTTAGGAGATAGAGATGAGATATGTTCAATGATAATGATGATGATAATGATGCTATCATGAGCTTGATAATCCTGTCTTTGTGATTTAATTATTGCTATTTCTTATTGTCGTCTCACCTCCTGATATTAGTTCTTTCAAGGTGAGACATAACGATGATGATTATTCCATAATGTAATTGGAGGTTACTGACCTTACGTCACTCCGATATAGTTATAGCTTTTACTTGGGCTATCATGCATGCTCTATGTATTTCATGTATGATTACACCGTGTCTAGTTGGCCCGGCAGACACCACTGCGTTGGGCATAAGTGGGTGGCTATGATTATAATATTACCGGGCCTAATTGGCTGTGCAGACACCACTAGTGGGCGGCATGAGAATGGTTACCCGGACACGAGCTCATGATTATCACACCGTACCTATACGGTCAGGCAGTTTATATATGTATACATGATATGATGATGTTAATTATTAAAAGCAGCATGCATGGTTCCACTTTAAGAGGCAATCAGTTACAGGTTATTCATTCACTTTATGTTCTCTCATTTCTTTATTTTGTTGATATGCATGTCTTACATACTTAGTACATTATTCGTACTGTCGTCCTTTCTTTTATGGACGCTGTGTTCATGCCCATAGGTGGACAGGGAGACAGATGGGATTCCTAGGAGCTTTCTCAGCTGCTATGCAGGACCGCTCCACTACTACGGAGTTGCCGCTCATTGGTATATTCTTTTGTGCACATATTTGGGGCATGACGGGGTCCTGTCCCATCCTTATGATTTCAGTACTCCTATTCGAGGCTCGTAGATACATATGTGTGGGTAGTAGATGTCATGTGACTTTTGCAGTGTATATTTTGCACATCCTTTTTGTAGCCTCGTGAGCTTATGTACACACACATATTTTGGAAGTTATTTGGAGATTGTTTCATGATAAGTCTTGTGTTAAGAATGATGTATTTCCAGGTTGAGTATGATAGATAGGATGATGAGTGGTGCTTGGTAGTCAGCTCCGGGTACCCGTCATGGCCCACTAGTTGGTTCGTGACAAAAGTGGTATCACAGCAGTTCCGTCCTTGGGTGTGTCTACGAGCCGTGTCCAGTAGAATCTTGTTTATGGGTGTGAAGTGCGCCACACTTATAAACCAGAGGCTGCGGGGCATTTAGGAATAATGGCCGTCTTTCTTCTTCATAGATCGTGCAATAGAGCTATAATGTAAGATTCCTCTTTTCTCTCTAATTGTGCATTATGATTTCAGCTATTCCTGTGAAGAGGAAAGCAACCGCTGCCCAGAAGGGCAAGACAGTGGGAGAAAGGTGGAATGAACAAGAGTCCCCGGTACATATAGAGGAGGGTGAGTCTCATGATGAGGCTCCATCTCGTACTTCTCATACTTCGCCGATATTAGAGGAGCATGAAGGGGCCTCCACCACAGCTCCAATGCCTCCAGTTCCTCCACCGGGTGCTTCGAGTCAGCAGATGACCGAGGCTATTCAGTTGTTGACACAGCTAGTTGCTGCTCAGGCTCAGTGCCAAAGTACGGGCCCTAGTGGCATAGCGACTAGTTCCGGAGCCCGTGATTTTATGAGTTTGAATCCTTTAGATTTTTTCGGGTCAAAGCAAGATGAAGACCCACAGGGTTTTATAGATAAGATATTAAGGACGTTGAGGATAATTCAAGCTTCTGATACTGAGTCAGTAGAGTTGGCATCTTATAGGCTGCGGGATATAGCCGTTCTATGGTATAATAATTGGATATCTTCAAGGAAGGAAAATCCACCTCCCCTGGTTTGGCAGGAGTTCGTAGATGCTTTTATTCGCCACCCGAGGTTCGAAGGGCCCGAGCTGACAGGTTCTTGAATCTCAAGCAAGGAAATATGAGTGTTTGGGGGATAGTCTCCGCTTCAATTCATTGGCTAGGTATGTCCCGACCATGGTAGCCGATATGGGAGACCGAGTGCATCGATTCATGAGTGGCTTAGGGCCACATTTGATTAAAGATTGTTTGACAACTTCACTTCAGGAAGGGATGGACATCTCCAATATTCAGGCCCACGCCCAGAATTTGGAAAAGCAGCAACAACCGCACAGGGGTGAGCGTGATATGGATAGAGGGCATAGTAAGAGAGATAGATCTGCTGGTGCTAGAAGTGAGTATAGAGGAGGCCAGTGGCGACAGTATTCTGGATATTCAGGCCAGTCTATGGCTAGTGCACCTCCTCAATTTGCGAGCAAGATATTTGATCGCCCTATTTATTTTGGATTGAGTCAGGGCTCGAGAATTCCAGGTTCTCAGTTTGGAGGTGGTTTTGGTCAGAGGAGACCACTGGTACCACGATGTAGCAAGTGTGGTAAATTACATGCGGGTTAGTGTCGTCGAGGCTCAGATGCTTGTTATACCTGTGGTCAGACTATGCATATGATGCGAGATTGTCCATCGATGAGTGGTAGAGTTGGGGCTCAGCCTACAGGATCAGCAGTCGGTTCTTCTTTGTCTGTGCGCCCTGTAAGACAGACTCCCTAGACTTCAGCAGGCTGTTGTAGGGGCAGAGGGGTAGCATCCAGTTCAGGTGGCTCTCAGGCTCGTATTTATGCCTTGGCTGGACGAAAGGATCTTGAGTCCTCCCCTGACGGTTATTGCATGTATATTATCCAAATTCTCTCATGGTGTTTATGCACTGATTGATCCGGGTTCTACTTTTTCGTATATCACTCCTTATATTGCTGGTCGTATATGGGTGAAACTCGAGCCAATCAAACCTTTTGAAGTATTTACTCTTGTTGGCGACCCGTTAATAGCTCGACAAGTATATAGGAATTGTGTGATTATGGTATTTGACCGTCATACTGTAGCTGATTTGATGGGGCTGGAAATGGTGGACTTTCATGTCATTATAGGCATGGATTGGTTGGCTTCTTGTTATGCCAATGTGGATTGTAGAACAAAAAATGGTCTGATTCCAATTCCCAGGAGAACCAGCTCTTGAATGGAAAGGCAACACAGCGTCCCTAAGAGGTAGGCTTATTTTCTATCTCAAAGCGAGGAAGATGATTGCGAAAGGCTATATTTACCATTTAGTCCGGGTTCATGACACCGAAGCAAAGCCGCCGACTCTTCAATCTATTCTGGTAGTGAATGACTTTTCGGATGTATTACCAGATGAACTTCCAGGTCTACCACCAAAATGGGAAATTCATTTTACTATTGATCTATTACCGGACACCGAACCCATATCTATTCCTCCTTATAGAATGGCTCCTGCGGAATTGAAAGACCTAAAGGCACAACTGAAGGATTTGCTCGAGAAGGGATTTGTTAGACCCAATTCATCTCCATGGGGAGCACCTGTCTTGTTCGTAAGAAAAAAAAGATGGATCCCTACGAATGTGTATTGACTATAGGCAGTTGAACAAGGTGACAATAAAGAATAAGTATCCGCTTCCGAGAATCAATGATTTGTTTGATCAGTTATAAGGTGCTAAGTAGTTTTCTAAGGTTGATCTGAGATTCAGATATCATCAAGTGAGAGTTGAAGAAAAAGATATTCATATGACGGCTTTCAGATCCAAATATGGTCATTACGAATTTCAGTTTATGTCGTTTGGCTTGACTAATGCCCCGACAGTGTTCATGAACTTCATGAATGATGTATCTAGACCTTTTCTGGATCAATCTGTTATCGTGTTCATCGATGACATTTTGGTATATTCTCGATAAAAAATGGAGAATACATATCATTTGCGTATTGTCCTTGGAATTCTTTGGACTCGTGAATTATATGCCAAATTTTCAAAATGTGAGTTTTGGTTGAATTCTGTAACTTTTCTGGGCCATATGATCTCAGCTGACGGTATTCGGGTTGATTCTCAGAAAATTGAAGCTGTGAAGACTTGACCAAGGCCTACGACGCTTACAGAGGTCCATAGCTTTTTGATTAGTAGGCTATTATAGAAGATTTATGGAAGGATTTTCTTCTATTTTTGCACCATTGACGAAGCTAACTCAGAAATCAACGAAATTTCAGTGGACGGATGCTTGTGAGTGTAGCTTCCAGGAATTAAAAGATAGATTGACTTCAGCCTTAGTCCTGACATTTCCAAAAGGATCAGAAGGCTACATTGTTTATTGTGATTCCTCCGGTGTCGGGTTAGGCTGTGTGTTGATGCAACACGATAAGGTTATTGATTATGCCTCCAAACAGTTGTGGAAACATGAGAAGAATTATCCGACTTAGGATCTTGAATTAACTGCGGTTATTCATGCTCTAAAGATATGGAGACATTATTTGAACGGTGTTCATGTTGATATTTATACAGATCACAAGAGTCTCCAATATATTTTCAAGCAAAAGGAGTTGAATCTACTGCAAAGGCGATGGTTAGAGTTGTTGAAAGACTATGATGTGAGTATTCTATATCGTCCCGGGAAAGCGAATGTGGTTGTCGATGCTCTTATCCGAAAATCCATAGGCAGTTTATGTGACGTTCAACCGGAGAAGAAAGACTTAGCTCGTGAGCTCCAACAACTAGCTAGCCTAGGTGTCCGCTTAATGGACTTGGGCAATGCAAGGGTTACTGTTCAGGATTTGAATCATTTCATCTAGTTTTTCATGTGTCGATGCTCCACAAGTGTGTTGGAGATCCTTCCAAAATCGTACCTATTGATGATGTTAAAGTTACCGAGAAACTGGCTTATGAAGAAGTACCCATTGCCATTCTAGATAGGCAAGTGCGAAGACTAAGAGCCAAAGATGTAGCTTCAGTTAAGGTGCTGTGGAGAAACAATAACAGAGAAGAGATGACTTGGGAGGTAGAAGAAGATATGAAGTCTAGATATCCGCATATGTTTCTTCCCCCAGAAGAGGCTCAGGACGCGACGCCATTGTCCTCAAGTATGTAATGCTTTTTTTTTTTATGCTTTCCTGGTCGTGTGTTGCCATGCTTTTGTTGTTGTTGTTGTAGCCCTGTGAGGCAATATATGTTGACTTGCTGTGACAGGATGGTAGTGCCATGTTACAAGGGAAACTCTGGCAAAATTTTTGTAGAATTCCCGAGAACCCAACATTCGAGGACGAATGTTTCTAGAGGGGCGGGGGAGAATGTTACACCTCTCGTTTTCGTCATAATAAAACTTATGGTTCCTAGTCGGGCATGCGTTAAGAATGGAGACCCATGTTCGAGTTTGGGAATATAAAGTGCTTTAACTAGTGTATAAGTGTACCACCTGGTATTCCTGGTAACTTATAGGATTGGAAGTTGAACGGATCGAATAGTCGCAATCTGAAGGGAATCAGGAAATTCTGCAGACATCAGTCAGTGTCGACGGGTCGTCGACATGTCGATGAACCGTCGTTGGGGCACCGTTAACATGCTTCTGCAATCAGAGATTTGCAGGTGTAAGTCGACAGACCGTCGACGGGTCGTCGACCCGCTCGTCGAACCGCCTCGCTGGAACTTTCAAGTTCCAATTATAAATAGATGACCCTTGCTCATATTTTTCAGTTTCCTCCTTCTTTACAAGTCTTTAAGGCTCTAGAATATTCTCTCCACCATATTAACACAAACCCAACGGGAATCAAAGACTGATTACCAAGAATCAAGAGGATCAACTGTAGAGAGGCTCACTAGGGCTTGAGGGAGTCAAGAATCCCTTTTGTGTTGAAGTTGGGGTTTTCTCAAGTGATGTACTTTAATCCAAAGACCATTCCTACATAATCAAAGGTGAGTTCTACATCTATGTCATGTTATTAACAGTATTGAGTGGTTGAATGACTTGGATTAGAGAAGAAAGTAGAGTATGAGCTCAAAATATGAAAATAATGGTATTTTTAGTAGTAAGTTAGTTTGAGTCATGATTCTTACTATGAGATGAGTATAATCTTGTTACGAATGATGCTAATGACATTGGGGAAGTATTATGTGATGAGTGAATATGGTGTTGTAGTCATAGTTATGGATGACTTTGAAAGTGAATTTGAGAAGTGAATAATGATTAACTTGAGAAATCTATTGATTATAATATTATGGGTGTTGTTATTGCTATTAGGGAGTTGTTTGTTATATGGAGAAAGTGGTCAAAACAAAGGAAATTCTGCCCAATTTTCGTTAGCTCTTAGTCGCTTTAGATTAGACTCAAGCATGATTCAAATGATCTAATGTAGTGCGAATTCTCTTGAATGTAGAGTTGTGAGCTTTGAAGGAGAACACTTAGTCGTTAAGGAGACATAATGGTATGTAAGGCTAGTCTCCTTTTTTCAAAGGCATGACTTCTATATTATGATTTCTTTTCTATATTTCCATGATCTCCTTACATCCCAAAAGGATGAAAGTTAAAGATTCTTAAGAGCTTCTTAGGAGATAGAGATGAGATATGTTCTATGATAATGATGCTATCATGAGCTTGATAATCCTATCTCTAGGATTTCATTGATGCTATTTCTTGTTGTCGTCTCACCTCATAATATTAGTTCTTTCAAGGTGAGACATAGCGATGATGATTATTCCATAATGTAATCGTAGGTTACCGACCTTACATCACTCAGATAGAGTTATAGCTTTTACATGGGCTCTCATGCATGCTCTATGTATTTCATGTATGATTACACCGTTCCTAGTTGGCCGAGCAGACACCACTGCGTTGGGCGTAAGGGGGCGGCTATGTTGATAATAACACTGGGCCTAATTGGCGGGCAGACACCACTAGTGGGCGGCATGAGGATGGTTACCCTGGACGCGGAAGGCCCGGACGCGGGCTGATGATGATCACACCGTACCTATATGATCAGGCAGTTTATATAAGCATTGATGACATGATGATGTTTATTATTAAAAGTAGCTTGCATGGTTCCGCCTTAAGTGTCAGCCAGTTACAGGTTATTCCTTCACTTTATGTTCTCTCATTTCTTTATTATGTTGATATGCATGCCTTTTATACTCAGTACATTGTTCATACTGCCGTCCTTTCTTTTATGGACGCTGTGTTCATGCCCACAGGTAGACAGGGAGACGGACCGGATTCCTAGGAGCTTTCTCAGCTGCTATACAGTAGCACTCCACTACTCCGGAGTTGCCGCTCATTGGTTTATTCTTTTGTGCACATATTTGGGGCATGGTGGGGTCCTCTCCCGTCCTTATGATTTTAGTACTCCAGTTAGAGGCTCGTAGATACATATGTGTGGATAGTAGATGTCATGTGACTTTTGCAGCGTATATTTTGTGCATCCTTTTTGTAGCTTTGTGAGCTTAGGTACACACGCATGTTTTAGGAGATATTTGGAGAATTTTTCATGATAAGTCTTGAGTTGAGAATGATTTTTGTCCAGGTTGAGTATAACAGATAGCATGATGAGTCGTGCTCGGTAGTCAGCTCCGGGTACCTGTCATGGCCGACTAGTTGGGTCGTGACACTCGGGGACAATAAGTAATAAGAAAATAGAGTACAATCATACATAAAGGAACTAGTCCTGAAAGTCATGTGAAACCGATGTAAAAATAGTTATTCAACTTGTGTGTCTCAATAAGAATTATCATCACTGATTACAAGGTCTCTTGTCGAGGTACTGTCATGACCCAACCGATGAGCCGTGACGGGAGTTTGACCTCTAGCTACCAAGCACCCCTAAATACTTATCTGAGACATACTGAACATCGAAGGCAAATAAATGGCACAAACTAATCTCATAAAAGGGAAACATCAGAACTCTATACAATCAGCATATATATACACAACATGTGGAAGAACAGTGCAAGCCAGCTGGGCTGCTACATATACTGTACACAAAAGAATAGAATCCGACAAGGAGACATCATCTGACTACTACATACAACCGTCTACAGACCTCTACTGGAATGAAAGCTGTAGAAAGGATGGGACAGGGCCCCGTCATACCCATATGCATACAAATCTCAAAAGGGGCATACCAAAACTGACTGTAGCTCCGAATCCAATGGAGCGTACTGCCCACTGCTAGATCTAGAGGTCCTACTGAGCTGGACCACCTGTCTTGTCACGACCCAACCCCGTAGGCCGTGACTAGTGCCCGATCTGGGCACCCAAACCCATCTATCAAATGCATTTAAGTATATAGCAAAAGCCGACGAGGCTATATTCCAAATTTAGATAATTTCCAGAAAAATTTCAGCAAAGCTTCCTTTGTTTTACAGACTATCCGAAATAACCCTGCGCACAGAAAATAACAACAAAGGCCACACCGGCCAACAAGGCAACATGTAAACATATGCGGACCGGCCGCCGCGGCGAATGGGATCGCCCCAAACACATCATATACACACATCCGAACAGAAAGACCCCAACCCACAAACATGTCCACAGACCTCTAAACAGACCGACAGAATCATATCACGGGATAGGGCCCCGCCGTACCCAAATAGTCAGATATACAGAAATATATATATAACAAAAGATGTATGTACCAAAAGTGGACTCCGGATCAAAAGGGAGTACTCCGAAATAGCAGAAAGTGGAGTCTACAGTGGTGGATCACCTGTGTCTGTACCTGCGGGCATGAAACGCAGCCCCCAAAGAAAGGGGGTCAGTACGAAAGATGTACTGAGTATGTAAAGCATAGAGTACAGAAATATGAGCCACAACTGAAAGTAAACAGGATACAAAAGGGGGAATACTGAACAGTATATCAGAATCTATATCAAAATCATATATACATAATGCAAACAAAATCATGCAAAGCTCAGGAATGTGGTCACCACTCCGACACTGGTGCCACACACAACATAACACCAGAAGGTTCAAATCTCCGTACATCCCCGAGCACACATATCATCATAACATATCACCAGCCATATCACAGCATAACACTAAACGGAACCCGGCCCTATGGCGAGGTCTCGAGAACCGTAACACAGCATACGGCCGAATTTATCATAGTGCGCACGAATCATAACCGGCCCGGGAACCGGTGAACGAAGTCATAATAAGGGCACAAGCGGATTCGTGAGCAAACAATGCAATTTATAAGTCAAAACATCTTTTGAAACTTGATAATATCATATGCTAATTCATTAATCAACTAGTTCGAATAGTTAGTCAATACGGGGTTCGTTTAACAAAATATTTCCAACATAGTATTTATGGTTCAAAATATAATCTAGAATACTGTGGCAGTCAAAAAAATATTCTATGATAGCCAAATTAATAAACAAAAGTGTTTTGCTGACATTATACAAAAATGAGAATAATAGAGTCAACAAGGAAGTCTCGATGCTAGCGGGCCACCGCGGGTCAAGTCGAGGTGACGGACATGAATCACGAACATTTAGGGTCTATGGAATCATACATGGAAGATCCGAAGCGATTTGATTACATTTGCATAAGTTTCGGACATTTAATTACTTTGCAAGCAAAAGAAGGACTTTAAGGTTCAATTCAATTGAATGAATAGTGCTCGATTTCAAATTCGGATTTCAAGGAACAGAATTGCCCCCGGGGCTCCGATATCAACCTAGGATACTTAAGACATGCCAAAAGAAGGAATAGGGTAGCCTTACATACCTTATAAGCGTCTTACGCTCGCCCCAAACTCAAGTCCCGTTTCGCTCAGAATCTGCAAGTGGTCAAAGTTACCAATTAGGGATTTCAAGGCTTAAGAATTCACTTAACCACATATTTGTCTACCGAAATTTCGGCAGCATTTCCCCTACATGTATAACACCCCCGAGACTTAGCTCGGCTCAAATACATCAACACAACAACCCACAATATCACAGACATCATAAGTCATAACAACATCACTCTAACGTCAATATTCTTCCTTTCTATATAAATCGACAACTTTCATTCAAACTTCACAATACCAAACTAATGTCCACATTATTGTATTCATTTACTCATTCAAGGTTATTCAAACACATCCCAATAATATTCCGAGCAATATACACAAGTTCGAATGATTAGTCACTTTCCATATTCCATCCGAAACGTCAACAACTACGGCGAACATACTAACTCGCATTGTTTCATTCCAAATTCATTAACAACAACCATAATCCACATTTAAAGTCTTACTTTCACAATTATATAAGAATATACAAAAATCATATAAATTCCCATAAGAACCCGCAATCATTTTCCAATGCCAATTCAATTCGTTAAACATTCATTTACGCCATAAATGCCACAACGACGCAATTAACAACTAAACAAAATCAAATTCACCTCCCCTCCACCACACTATGGCTCACGGCCAAACACACCCTCCTCACACACACACGCCATGCACAAACACACCACACTCCCATAATCTTCATGCAACTCTAATCACCATAACATATATATTCATTCCATAACATAAAAACATAGAAATCTTACCTTTTTCTTAAAGTTCCGATATGCCGCAAACGTCGCTCTTTCGCCAAACTAATTGTACCACGTCGGAGAGCGTCTTGCATACACTACGAATACAAGAAGAACAAGATTTTTGGATTAAGATCAAAGCTTGGAGAATTTTTTTTTTCTTGTTGCTCGGCCGAGAGCTCCTTTTGGAGGGGTTCTTCAATTTTTCACTTGTGTTTTAATTGATTCTTGAACATTCTAATGATAAACATGACTATATAATATTGCTCCCTTAAGTAGTCACATGATCATCACATGATCATCAAGTGGGTTGGGCCATGGCCTCTTGGTCGGCCACCCCTATAGTTTTGGGCCTAAATTTCATTAGTTTATTGAGCCCAATTCGTTAAAGCTCTCGTTTTGTAATTCCCGAAACTAATTTCCGAAATTCCAATTTTTGCCCTCGGCCTTCCCTGATGTCTTTGCACCAATATTTTCATAAACAACATAGACATATTATAACATACAAGTCTTAATTATTCTTACAATTTCCAATTATGCGAAAACACGGGACATAACATTCTCCCCCCCTTTAGAACATTCGTCCCCGAATGTTAAATTAATCTTATAAAGTCTTATGAGCATAACGGGGGAGTCCCTCTCTTATAGGTAGTACACATAATTCATCCATCGATTAATACAACAAGTTTAAAAAGTTTAGATTACCTGTGGGCGTAGGAAACAAGTGGGGATATTTCCTCCTCATCTCCTCCTCTGACTCCCAGGTCATCTCTTCCCGGTTGTTGTTGCGCCATAGGACTTTAACAGAAGGAACTTCCTTGGTGCGTAGTCTCCTGACTTGCCGATCCAGAATAGTTATAGGCTGCTCTTCATAAGACAAATTCTCCGTTACCTGAATATCATTCACTGGGAATATTCTGGAAGGATCACCAATACATTTTCGCAGCATGGACACATGAAATACCAGGTGCACTGCCTCCAAATCGGATGGTAAGTCTAGCTCAAAGGCGACCTCGCCTATCTTCCGAATGATCTGATACAGCCCGATATACCGCGGGCTTAACTTACCCTTTTTACCGAATCTCATAACACCCTTCATAGGCGACACCTTCAAAAATACCCAGTCGCCAATCTGGAACTCTAATGGTCGACGTCGTCTGTCTGCATATGCTTTCTGTCGACTCTGTGCAGCCAATAATCGCTCCCGAATAAGTTTTACTTTATCCACTGCTTCCTGGATCAGATCTGGCCCAATTAATTTGGTTTCGCCCACATAGAACCAACCAATAGGAGATCTGCATTTCCTGCCATAAAGAGCTTCGTACGGTGCCATCTGAATGCTGGAGTGATAACTGTTATTGTAGGCAAATTCAATAAGTGGCAAATGATCATCCCAGCTGCCTCTGAAATCAATAACGCAGGCCCGCAACATATCTTCCAGCGTCTGAATAGTGCGCTCGGCCTGCCCGTCGGACTGAGGATGAAAAGTTGTACTGAGGCTCACCTGAGTCCCTAATCCCTCCTGAAATGACCTCCATAAATTTGTCGTAAACTGGGCACCCCGGTCAGTAATAATAGATACAGGGACTCCGTGAAGTCTGACTATCTCTCTGATGTACAATCTAGCGTAGTCCTCAGCCGAATAAGTAGTCCGGACTGGAAGAAAATGGGCTGATTTCGTCAATCTGTCAACGATAACCCAAATAGAATCAGACCTGCGTGGAGTGCGCGGTAACCCAACGACGAAATCCATATTAATCATCTCCCATTTCCAGGCTGGAATTTCCATCTCCTGTAATAACCCACCGGGCTTCTGGTGTTCGATTTTAACCTGCTGGCAATTCGGGCACTGACTAACGAACTCTGCAATATCTTTCTTCATACCGTCCCACCAATACAAACTTCTGAGATCATGATACATTTTAGTGGAACCAGGATGAACAGAATACCGCGCATTATGCGCCTCGCCCATGATTTGTCGCCGTAAGCCTGCAACATCCGGAACACAGAATCTGGCTTCATATAATAATACCCCTTCAGGTGAAATTTCAAACGGAGTCTTGTCTCTATTAAGGGCCACATCTCTGTACTGAACCAGGATAGGATCTTCAAACTGACGCTGCTTTACCTCTGCTATAATAGATGATTCAGCAACTGCACGAACAAAAATCCCAGAATCTCCAGAATCCGCCAAACGAACTCCAAGGCTGGCCAACTGATGAATTTCATGAACCAAGTCTTTCTTATCAGATGGTACATCAGCTAAACTGCCCATGGACTTGCGGCTAAGTACATCCGCTACCACATTGGCTTTCCCAGGATGGTACAGAATATCAACGTCATAATCTTTCAATAATTCAAGCCATCTTCTCTGCCGCAAATTTAGTTCTTTCTGCTTAAAAATATGCTGGAGATTCTTATGGTCCGTATAAATATCAATGTGGACCCCATATAAATAATGCCGCCAAATCTTCAAAGCATGAATCACCGCGGCTAACTCAAGATCATGAGTGGGATAATTCTTCTCGTGCGGTCTGAGCTGCCGGGAAGCATAGGCTATGACTCGACCGTGCTGCATCAACACGCAACCTATCCCAAAACCAGAGGCATCACAGAAGACAACATACCCGTCTGATCCTTCTGGAAGATCTAACACTGGGGCTGTAATTAATTTTTCTTTCAACAGCTAGAAACTGCGCTCGCAGGCATCGGTCCACTAAAATTTCGCTGCTTTTTGAGTAAGCTTCGTCAGTGGTGCTGCAATAGAAGAAAACTTTTCCACGAACCTGCGATAATATCCGGATAACCCCAGAAAACTGCGCACCTCTGTCGATGTAGTAGGCCTGGGCCAATTCTGTACCGCTTTAATTTTCTGCGTATCGACCCGAATACCGTCTGCTCCGACAATATGCCCCAAGAAAGCCACAGAAGTTGACCAGAATTCACATTTGGAAAATTTAGCATATAATTTCTGTTGACGGAGAGTGCCAAGTACCGTCCACAAATAATCCGAATGCTCCTCTGCTGATCGTGAATAAATCAGAATATCATCGATAAACACAATCACGAACATGTCCAGGAAAGGCCGAAATACCCGATTCATCAGATCCATAAATACTGCTGGAGCATTAGTCAACCCGAAAGACATAACTCTGAATTCATAATGCCCGTACCGGGTCCTGAAATCAGTCTTTGGAATATCAGATTCTCGCACTCACACCTGATGATAACCTGAGCGCAGATCCACCTTTGAAAAATATTTAGCACCCTGCAACTGATCAAACAAATCATCAATCCAGGGGAGGGGATATTTATTCTTTATAGTCACCTTATTTAATTGCCGGTAATCGATACACATGCGCAGTGACCCGTCTTTCTTTCTAACATATAATACCGGCGCTCCCCAGGGGGATGTACTGGGTCTGATAAAGCCTTTATCCAACAAGTCTTTCAGCTGCTCTTTCAACTCCTTCAATTCAGCCGGTGCCATTCTGTACGGAGGAATAGATATAGGCTGCGTATCCGGCAACAACTCTATAGTAAAATCTATCTCCCGCTCGGGCGGAAGACCCGGAAGCTCATCAGGAAATACGTCTGGGAATTCATTAACGACCGGAACAGACTGAATGGTAGGTGTCTCAGCTGTAGTGTTGTGCACACGAACCAAGGGATAGATATAGCCTTTCTGAATCATCTTCTTAGCCTTGAGGTACGAAATAAACTTACCCCTCGGCGATGCTGTAGACCCGAACCACTCTATAACTGGTTCCCCTGGAAACTGAAAACGGACTACCTTTTTCTGGCAGTCAACATTAGCATAATAGAAAGCTAACCAGTCCATACCCATAATGACATCGAATTCCAGCATATCTAATTCTATCAAATCAGCTTTAGTGCAGCGATCACATATAGTCACAGAACAATCCCTATATACCTGCCTCGCTATAATACAATCCCCAACCGGTGTAGCCACTTCAAATGGCTCTATAGGCTCAGACACTATCCCAATTTTACTAGCAACGAGCGGGGAAATATATGATAAAGTAGAACCAGGATCAATCAGTGCATATACAGATCTGGAGAAAACCAATAATGTACCTGTGACGACATTCGGCGAGGCCTCCTGATCCTGGCTGCTGGCTAATGCGTATATGCGTTTCGAAGGACCGCTAGAACCTGAAGCACTGCCACGGCCTCGACCGCGTCCCGCCGGTGCCAGCATACCTCGCCCCGCAGGGCGTGCAACTGATGGAGCAGATGATGAACCAGCGGCTGACCCCGTCGGCTGAGCCACACTACCAGAACCGCTCGCCAACGGACAATCTCGCATAAGATGGCCCTGACCACCGCATGAAAAATAGGCTCCAGTAAGTCGATAACACTCTTCCGGGTGAGATTTCCCGCAATGGGAACAACGGGGCCTGCGTGGTCTGGGCTGGCTAGGACCTCTAGCTATCTGTGACCCTGATGCTCTGGAGCTCTGACCGGCCCCAGACTGTCCTGCACTGTCAAATCTCCTACCGGCTGGCTGTGTACCCCGGCCTGACGGAGGAGGATGTCTGCCTGACTGCTGCTGCTGAGGCTGTCCGCCTCGAGAATCTCCAGAATAACCTGCGGATCTGGCCCTCTTGGGCGGCCTCCTGTCCCGATCTATGCTAGAATAATCAGCTCTATGTCGGTCCTCCATACCCAGGGCATAAGTCTGTAGTCGGGCAATATCCATGTCTGCCTGCAATGCCACCACCATACAGCCATCAATCAAATAGCGGGCTAACCCCATTACGTATCTGTGCATCCGATCGGCCATATCTGCTACTATTGCAGGTGCATACCGCGCCAAAGAATCAAACTCCATATTATACTCACGGACGCTCCGACCCCTCTGCTGCAGATGCAAAAATCGGTCAACCCGTGCCCGCCGTAACTCTGGGGGCAAAATGTGGTGAGTGAAAGCAGTCACGAACTCGTCCCAAGTAGCTGGGGTAGCACCCTCACCCCTGGATAGCTCCCAGGACTCATACCAGCGAGCAGCAACATCCCGTAGTCTATGCGAAGCCAACTCATGGGGGTCCTCTGAAGCCCTGACCAAGTCTAGTGATCGCCGCATCCCCCGAATAACGTCATGGGGGTCCTCGTCGGGCTTAGACCAGAAAAACTCTGGAGGGCCACACGATAGGAACTCTCGAACTCTCAGGCTGTCACGCCTGTCGTCATCATCATCATCTCTCCGCCCGCGTCTGCGAGCCTTTCCCGCTACCAGAGTGCTCAATAACTGCACAACCTCTCTCAATGTCCTGTCCTCCGCCCCTGGGTGAGGAGCTGGAGGCTCGGGTGCGGGTACTCGTGCCCCTGGAGCTGCTGATGGACCTGCTCCAGGCTCCGCCGGAGGTGTAGCGGATCCCTCTGAATGGGGCACAACCTCGGGCAAATCATAAACACGAGCCCGGGTAACTCGCTGTGCCTGACTAGTCCCTGCTATCCCTGCCTTGCCCTTCTGGGCCGCCGTTGCCTTCTTCGGAGGCATCACTGCAAACACAATAACGAATCAGATCAAAATCATCCAAATAGCACAACTCTAACGCACGATCTAATATTCCAAAGAAAAGTAACACCCTAAATGCCCTGTAGCCTCCTATTTATAGATGTGGTGCACAACACACCGATAAACAAGACTCTACGAGACACGGCCTGTAGACATTCCGAGGACAAACCGCTCTGATACCACTTTTGTCACGACCCAACCCCGTAGGCCGTGACTAGTTCCCGATCTGGGCACCCAAACTCATCTATCAAATGCATTCAAGTATATAGCAGAAGCCGACGAGGCTATATTCCAAATTTAGATAATTTCCAGAAAAATTTCAGCAGAGTTTCCTTTGTTTTACAGACTATCCAAAATAACCCTGCGCACAGAAAATACCAACAAAGGCCACACCGGCCAACAAGGCAACATGTAAACATATGCGGACCGGCCGCCGCGGCGAATGGGATCGCCCCAAACACATCATATACGCACATCCGAACAGAAAGACCCCAACCCACAAACATGTCCACAGACCTCTAAACAGACCGATAGAATCATATGACGGGACAGGGCCCCGCCGTACCCAAATAGTCAGATATACAGAAATATATACATAACAAAAGATGTATGTACCAAAAGTGGACTCCGGATCAAAAGGGAGTACTCCGAAATAGCAGAAAGTGGAGTCTACAGTGGTGGATCACCTGTGTCTGTACCTGCGGGCATGAAACGCAGCCCCCGAAGAAAGGGGGTCAGTACGAAAGATGTACTGAGTATGTAAAGCATAGAGTACAGAAATATGAGCCACAACTGAAAGTAAACAGGATACAAAAGGGGGAATACTGAACAGTATATCAGAATCTATATCAAAATCATATATACATAATGCAAACAAAATCATGCAAAGCTCAGGAACGTGGTCACCACTCCGACACTGGTGCCACACACAACATAGCACCAGAAGGTTCAAATCTCCGTACATCCCCGAGCACACATATCATCATAACATATCACCAGCCATATCACAGCATAACACTAAACGGAACCCGGCCCTATGGCGAGGTCTCGGGAACCGTAACACAGCATACGGCCGAATTAATCATAGTGCGCACGAATCATAACCGGCCCGGGAACCGGTGAACGAAGTCATAATAAGGGCACGAGCGGAGTCGTGAGCAAACAATGCAATTTATAAGTCAAAACATCTTTTGAAACTTGATAATATCATATGCTAATTCATTAATCAACTAGTTCGAATAGTTAGTCAATACGGGGTTCGTTTAACAAAATATTTCCAACATAGTATTTATGGTTCAAAATATAATCTAGAATACTGTGGCAGTCAAAACATTATTCTATGATAGCCAAATTCATAAACAAAAGTGTTTTGCTGACATTATACAAAAATGAGAATAATAGAGTCAACAAGGAAGTCCCAATGCTAGCGGGCCACCGCGGGTCAAGTCGAGGTGACGGACATGAATCACGAACATTTAGGGTCTATGGAATCATACATGGAAGATCCGAAGCGATTTGATTACATTTGCATAAGTTTCGGACATTTAATTACTTTGCAAGCAAACAAAGGACTTTAAGGTTCAATTCAATTGAATGAATAGTGCTCGATTTCAAATTCGGATTTCAAGGAACAGAATTGCCCCCGGGGCTCCGATATTAACCTAGGATACTTAAGACATGCCAAAAGAAGGAATAGGGTAGCCTTACATACCTTATAAGCGTCTTACGCTCGCCCCAAACTCAAGTCCCGTTTCGCTCAGAATCTGCAAATGGTCAAAGTTACCAATTAGGGATTTCAAGGCTTAAGAATTCACTTAACCACATATTTGTCTACCGAAATTTTGGCAGCATTTTCCCTACATATATAACACCCCCGAGACTTAGCTCGGCTCAAATACATCAAAACAACAACCCACAATATCACAGACATCATAAGTCATAACAAAATCACTCTAACGTCAATATTCTTCCTTTCTATATAAATCGACAACTTTCATTCAAACTTCACAATACCAAACTAATGTCCACATTATTGTATTCATTTACTCATTCAAGGTTATTCAAACACATCCCAATAATATTCCGAGCAATATACACAAGTTCGAATGATTCGTCACTTTCCATATTCCATCCGAAACGTCAACAACTACGGCGAACATACTAACTCGCATTGTGTCATTCCAAATTCATTAACAACAACCATAATCCACATTTAAAGTCTTACTTTCACAATTATATAAGAATATACAAAAATCATATAAATTCCCATAAGAACTCGCAACCATTTTCCAATGCCAATTCAATTCGTTAAACATTCATTTACGCCATAAATGCCACAACGACGCAATTAACAACTAAACAAAATCAAATTCACCTCCCCTCCACCACACTATGGCTCACGGCCAAACACACCCTCCTCACACACACACGCCATGCACAAACACACCACACTCCCATAATCTTCATGCAACTCTAATCACCATAACATATATATTCATTCCATAACATAAAAACATAGAAATCTTACCTTTTTCTTAAAGTTCCGATTTGCCGCAAACGTCGCTCTTTGAACTTACACTACGAATACAAAAAGAACAAGATTTTTGGATTAGGATCAAAGCTTGGAGAATTTTTTTTTTCTTGTTGCTCGGCCGAGAGCTCCTTTTGGAGGGGTTCTTCAATTTTTCTCTTGTGTTTTAATTGATTCTTGAACATTCTAATGATAAACATGACTATATAATATTGCTCCCTTAAGTAGTCACATGATCATCACATGATCATCGAGTGGGTTGGGCCATGGCCTCTTGGCCAGCCACCCCTATAGTTTTGGGCCTAAATTTCATTAGTTTATTGAGCCCAATTCGTTAAAGCTCTCGTTTTGTAATTCCCGAAACTAATTTCCGAAATTCGAATTTTTGCCCTCGGCCTTCCCCGATGTCTTTGCACCAATATTTTCATAAACAACATAGACATATTACTAAAATCAAATTATTGCCTTATAACATACAAGTCTTAATTATTCTTACAATTTCCAATTATGCGAAAACACGGGACATAAAATGTCTGTCTCTCTGTACTTGCGGGCATGAACGCAGCCCCCCGAGCAACAGGGAGTCAGTATGGATATTGTACTGAGTATGTAAGGCATAAAAACAATACATACATAAATATACAAGAGAATCATGGATAAAATTTGAACTTATAAAATGAAATGACTGACTGCATGTACTTGTATGAACTAGTATATGCCTAAATCTGCGTAACTGATAATGCCTCTATGGGCGCATAATATGCATTCTCATACCTATCAATGATGACCGTGCATCTATGTGAGTGCGTATATAACGCCTGACGCATGTGCGTATGTAACGCCTGTAAGCCTCTATGGCATCTCGTCATATTATATTGGCTCCTCTATGGCCATAATCAATATCATCATCATAGTAGTAATGCGTATATAACGCCTATATCTATTCTCATACTTTGCATATGTCTAATATTCGCGTTTATAACGCCTGATATGTGTGCGTATATAACACCTTCTAGTCACAGGTCAATATACATAATATATAATAAATGTAATGCATGAATAAATTGTATACACAGGACTGGCTACATAAGACTGGACCCATGAACATAAGGATCACTCATAAATGGGGTACATGAATATCAAAGACTGAAGTACTCCTAATACTTCTAAGAGTAGAGTAATATGAAATCTCGCTTACTCGCTTGTTGGATCATATCATAGGATCATGCCAAAAGAAGCAAAGGTTAGTCTTATCATACCTTGAAGTATATGCAATCACCCAACTTCTACCTCTTGAACTTGTAAGTCTACAATTAAGATAACATAGAGCGTAATTAGGCTATTGTCTTCGCTCACTAGTCATCCTCAAATGCGCATAAAGCTCAACGAACTATAGACAATAATTTCCTTGTAAGCTTACAACAACTCTCCAACTTCTAATTCGATCCCACATCAACTACAATGCTCACATCAACAATGACAACACACACACACACAGATATATATATATATAAATCAAAATATACATAAACCTATTTCCAATCATCTCCTAAAACAACCCTATATCACTACATTGCCCTTCATCAACTTAACACTTCCACAATTACCTTCTCTTAACTTAACATCACTAAACTCTTGATAACCAACTTAAATATAAGGGTAGAAATCATTTACATACCTTGAGGGGTCAAGAATCCCAAGAATCACTTCAACTTCAACTCCCTAAACTCCACAACTTGAAGAAACCCTTTTCTTCACCATCTCAGGTTTACAGGGTTCGGGTCTTAGCAAATCTTCACTAATATGATGGAAAATATTGGGATAGAATATATTAGGGTTTTTTGATTTTTGGAAGGAGGAAAATATCAAATAGGGTCGTGGACCACTTATTTATATTTGGAAGCCAAAAAGGCTACAGCGGTCCGGTTCGACGAGCGGGTCGACCGCTCGTAGACGTGTCAACAATCAGTCGAATTGCCCGTCGACATGCGCCTGCAAATGCATGGCTGCGGGATCCCATCGACGCCGCACGTCGACGGTACATCGAACATGTCGACAACCCGTCGATGATTGGTGTCCTTCAAGTTTTTCTGATTCAGTTTGGATCGCGTCGACTTGATTCGCTCAACTTTTAACTCTATAGATTGCCAGGAATATCTGCTGGTACCCTTGTACACGGGGTAAGAAATTTTCTACCTCCAAACTCGGGCTCGGGTCTCTATTCCAAGGGCATACCCAACTAGCAAAACCATAGGTTCTACCACTACGAACACGAGGGGTGTAACACTCTCTCCCCCTTAGGAACATTCGTCCTCGAATGTTCGAACAATCCCGGGTTATAAAATTTTCGACAGAGTTTCCCCTGTACTTATACCAATCCACCCTGCATGCAACAAACCAAAATAATGCCACAGAAGTCCACATACTATAACAAACAATGCCATGGCCTCACACGACCAATCACAACAACTGAAATGAAATAATACCCGGGGGCGATAATGCCTCAGACTGAACCTCCCGTACTGCTGGGAACAAATGCGGGTACTCCGTCTTCATTTCCTCTTCCGCTTCCCAAGTCACTTGCTCAAGATTCTTACTTCTCCATAAGACTTTAACCGAAGCTACATCATTGGTCCGTAACCGACGGACCTGTCTGTCCAATATAGCCACTGGAACTTCCTCGTATGATAACTGCTCGGTCACCTGGATGTCATTCATTGGTATCACTCTTGAAGGATCTCCGATACACTTACGAAGCATTGCTACATGATATACTAGAGGTACCGATTCTAACTCAGAAGGCAATTCTAGTTCATATGCCACTGTACCCACTATACGAATGATCTTATATGGCCCAATATATCGAGGGCTCAACTTACCCTTCTTACCAAACCTCATCACTCCCTTCATAGGCGAAACTTTCAGGAACACCCAGTCGCCCATCTTGAACTCTAGCTTACATCGCCGATTATCCGCATAGGATTTCTATCGGCTCTGAGCTGTTAGCAACCTCTCTCTAATCACTTTCACCTTATCGACTGCTTGCTGAATTAAGTCTGGGCCTAGTAACTGATTCTCCCCGATGTCAAACCATCCTATAGGCGATCTGTATCTCCGCCCATATAAGGCCTCATAAGGAGCCATCTGAATACTGGGATGATAACTGTTGTTGTACGCAAACTCAATAAGAGGAAAGTATTCATCCCAACGGCCTTGGAAGTCAAGTACACAAGCCCTAAGCATATCCTCAAGGGTCTGTATAGTACGCTATGCTTGTCCATCTGTCTGGGGGTCAAACGTCGTACTAAGACTCACTTGAGTCCCCAATCCCTGCTAAAAAGACTTCCAGAATTTAGCAGTGAACTGTGCTCCCTTATTTGAAATAATGGCTGGAGCAACACCATGGAGTCGTAGAATCTGCGTAACATAAAGCCTTGCATAATCCTCGGCTGTATAAGTAGTTTTGACAGGTAGAAAATGAGCTGACTTTGTGTGTCTATCAACTATGACCCATATTGAATCACACTTCCACTGAGTACCGGGCAACCCTGTAATGAAGTCCATATTAATTACCTCCCATTTCCAAGTCAGAATCTCCATAGCCTGCAATAGACCTCCAGGCTTCTGGTGCTCTATTTTGACCTGTTGACAATTTGAACACTGAGCGACATATTCTACTATATCTCTTTTCATACCATCCCACCAATAAACTTCCTTGAGATCATGGTACATATTTGTTGAGCCTTGATGAATAGAATAGCGGGAGTAATGTGCCTCTCCCATAAACTGCTGACGGAGTCCCGCAACACTAGGGACACACAATCTACCTCGATATCTGAGTACTCCATCACCTGTGATCACGAAGGGTATCTTTTCTTTTTGAGGGGTTGTATCTCGGTAAAGAACTAGAACCGGGTCCTCATACCAACGGTCCTTTATCTCAACTTCCAAGGATGATACCGCAGTGTCTTGAACAGTAACTCCTGCATCACCCGAATCTAGCAATCGAACTCCAAGGCTAGCCAATCGATGAACCTCACGGACCATTTCTCTTCTCTCTGGCAATACGTGAGACAAGCTACCCATAGATTTATGACTGAGGGCATAGGCTACTACATTAGCCTTCCCGGGATGATACAGAATATCCATATCACAATCTTTTAACCTCTCCAACCATCGCCTCTGACGCAAGTTCAAATCCTTCTGCGTAAAGATGTACTAGAGACTCTTATGATCAGTATAGATATCAACATGGACACCGTATAAGTAGTGCCTCTATATCTTCAAGGCCTGAATCACTGCTGCTAACTCAAGATCATAGGTTGGATAATTCTTCTCGTGCTTCTTCAACTGTCTGGAAGCATAAGCGACAACCTTATGGTGCTGCATCAATACACAACCCAATCCAACAACTGAAGCATCACAATATACCACATAGCCATTTGCTCCCTCTGGAAAAGTCAAAACTGGTGCCGAAGTTAGCTTATCCTTCAACGTCTGAAAAATCTACTCACAAGCATCTGTCCATTGGAACTTAGCTGATTTCTGAGTCAATTTGGTCAATGGGGCTGAAAGAGAGGAAAATCCTTCTACAAACCTTCTATAATAACCTGCCAATCCCAAGAAACTACGTATCTCCGTTGCTGCCGTGGGCCATGGCCAATTCTTCACAGCCTCAATCTTTTGGGCATCCATTCTAACACCTTCCTCTGAAATAATGTGACCCAGAAAATCCATTGAGTTCAACCAAAACTCACATTTAGAAAACTTGGCACACCACTCTTTACCTCGACGAATTCCAAGCACTCTCCGCAGATGTTCTGCATGATCGGCCTCTGACGGCGAATAAACCAGAATATCATTTATGACCACAATCACGAAAAAATCTAGAAAGGGCCTGAATATACGATTTATCAAATCCATGAATACAGCCGGGGCATTAGTTAGCCCGAACGACATAACACGAAGCTCGCAGTGGCCATATCTAGTTCGGAATGCCGTCTTCGGAATGTCTTCTTCCTTGACCCTGACATGGTGATATCCTGACCTCAAGTCTATCTTCGAGAAATATTTAGCGCCTTGCAGCTGATCGAACAAATCATCGATCCTCGGGAGGGGATACTTATTCTTTACAGTTGTCACGACCCAAACCGATGGGCCATGATTAGTGCCCGAGTTGGACACTCGTATACGAACATGTTAGATATAATCAGACTGATACTAAGGACAATGTGGAAATATGTAAAACATTTCATAGACTCATAATGCCATATATCAGAATGAACCTGTCTCCTGAAGAGTCACAGTTAACCAAATATAACAAAATACACAAGCCGACAAGGTTGCCAATATACACGGGAATATCCAAAACGAACTACATTTGTATAGCTAACCAAACCATATACATAACCCACACATGTCTACAGACCTCTATGAGTATGACAAAGTATATATAAGAAGATCTGTACCAAAACAGCTCAAGCTCCGGGACAATGGAGCTCTCCAAACAGCTAGGCAGAAATCCTAAGCCGGAGGGTAACCAAGCTGAAGGTCTGTACCTGCGAGCATGAAACGCAGCCCCCGAAGAAAGGGGGGTCAGTACGAATAGTGTACTGAGCATGTAAGGCATGAAGTCAATATATACATAAAATCATAGAAAACATTTGAGGCGTATCAATGAATGGGCAAAATAAATACATCAGTATAGGTATATCAAAGAAACACATATATCCATAGAAATATCACGACAAAGGCCACAGCGTCACCCCTTGTAAACTGTACCATATATATACATATCACAACAAAGGCCACAGCACACCCCCTGTCAACTGTGCCATATATATACACCTCACAACAAAGGCCACAGCACACCCCCTGTCAACTGTGCCATATATATATACATCACAACAAAGGCCACAGCACACCCCCTGTCAACTGTGCCATACATATACACATCACAACAAAGGCCACAACACACCCCCTTCCAATGTGCCATATATATATACATCACCACAAAGGCCACAACACACCCCCTGTCAACTGTGCCATATTGTTACACTTCGGAAAATCCTCCGTTGGTACGCAAGTGAATGAACTAGTGACGAGTACGAGTGTATGATGCTTCTATGAGTAAGAAATGAAGTTTAATGACCCTAAGTGAGATTTCAAAGGCATCTGATGTAAGACGAGAAAGTTGGCTAAGATAAGACAAGGTATTTAATAAGTATTGGAAAGGAAATGCGAGTAATGAGTTAACGAGAACTTAATGATGTCTTGGAGAAGTGTGATAAAGTCCCTTAGATTGGTATTGAAGTGTTGAACAAGTGTTAAGAAGGTTCCACAAGGATTGGAGATCAAACGAATCGACGAAACGAATTTCGGGATCACTGGGGATTATATGGCCAAACTTACTGGCCGTATAAATTATACGGTCCGTATGTTTGTGACCGTATAATCAGCCCAGAATGGCTCAAGTCTCTGTACCAAATGTACGACCAAACATACGGCTCGTACAATATATATGAACCGTATGTTGGTCCGTATATTTGGTCGGGGCTGAAAATGGATCATTAAATAAGGGGACCAAGGTTCATTTTATTTCACTTCCACTTCACACCCCTTCTCCCTAAAACATCTCTCTACATATATTCCACAGGAATTCAAGGATATTTGGTGATCAACAACATAAATCAAGGGAATCAAGTGTAAGATAACCATCAAAGATCATCCAAGGTCAAGAAATCCAAATGGAGATAAACTAGGGTTTTGCTCAAAGTGGAGTATTATCAACTAAGGCTCGTTCCTACGACATCCAAGGTAAGATTCATGATAATTATATGTTGCTTAAGGTATTGGAGAGTTTAAATACTTGGATTGTAGAAGAATATGGTGAAATGGGTCATGAATGTTGAATAGTGCCATTTTGAGAAATAGTTTGGATTGAATCATGATTGTTGTTGTGTTGTGACATGAATGGGTTATAAATGACGTTAAGATCCTGAATTAGACATTGTATGTGAATGGACGAAATCATGTGTTATGATCTTGAATATGGAGAATTGTAAGTGAATTGGGAATATGGATAATGTAGGTGACTAAAGGCTATTATTGTGATATGATGAATGTATCGTTGACGTGTGGTAGTTGAATTGCGATACGGAGGAATGTCGTATAAATAGAGGAGATGTTGTCCGATTTTCTCTAGATTTAGTCATATATGCTAGCTATTGATTCTAATGATAGTATGACTTCAATGAAGGTAGAACGTGAGCCTTGAAGAGGAACGTACAAGTGATACAATAGTTGGGTGAAAAGGTATGTAAGGCTAACCCTTCTTTCATAAGGCATGGTTCTTTGGCCAAACATCTAAATACTCTATACGAGTATGTTGTCTTTCAAATGATTTGATCTTCCGAGCTTGTAAGCTCACGATCCTTGATACGCTACGATTGTACTAAGTTCCTCGTATGAGGAGTAAGCCTATTAAGGTAGATGATGACTATAATGATAATGATGACGATGATGATAATGATGTTAATAGTGATGATGCTTATGAGCTAATATGTGTATGTATCTAGGTATGACCATTATGGAACCCCGAGCCCATGAGGCCGGGTATGATATGTAAATAAGTATATATACGATTACGAAACGCGCGCACACCTCTGCAGAGGGTACAGATAACCCTGAAGCCTTGGTAGAGCCAGGTAGATGTAACCCTGAAGCCTTGGTAGGGCCAGGTATGAGAAACCTTGAGCCTTGGTTGGCCAAGTATGTATGAAGCACCGATCCTGCATGGTCGGGTACGCTATATAAATGATTATGTATATGATATGAATACGAATATGATATGACTAGGTATATGAATGTGAATAAAGGCAAGTAAGTGCATATGACGATGATACTTCCATCTCCCATTCGATGCTAATTCTTATGTTGTTATTTATGCTTCTATATTGATATTGATCATGCTTTACATACTCAGTACATTATTTGTACTGACGTACTTTTGTTTGTGGACGCTGCGTCATGCCCGCTGGTGCACAGGGAGACAGGCTTGATCCATAGTTGCTTTCTCAAAGATTACATAGCAGAGCTCCATTTCATTCGGAGCCATAACTTTTGGGTACTTAATTCTTTTGTGTACATAATTATGGGCATAGTGGAGTCCTGTCCCGTTTATGTGATATGTTATACTCTCCTTAGAGGCTCGTAGTCACGTGTATATGGATATATATGTCTGGCCTTGTCGGCCTATATTTTTGTATACCATTTTGATAGCCTAGTCGGCTCATGTACGTTGGTGTGGCCTAGATTCCAATCATGATATAAAGGCATTGTCGTCTAATGGGACTATTATGATGAATGAATAGATTTATGTGTTTAATTGTATGGCTCACCTAGATGTAAGCATAAAAGTGAGTTAAGGGGTGCCCGGGTGGGCTACCACCGGGTTCTCGTCGCGGCCCTCTAGACGGGTCGTGACACATATATATACACAACAAAGGCCACAACATACCCCCTGTCAACTGTGCCATATATATACACAACAAAGGCCACATCACACCCCCTGTCAACTGTGCCTTACATATAAATGAAGAATGAAAATGAGTGCAGTGCATAATCAAAATGAAATAATAGAGCTCTCTGTAATGTCACAAAATAGCCATATGCATATATTATACTCATGGCATGCATAGGAGTTCAAATGAAAACTATCGCTCTATCCCACCTTGGAGGAACAATTTATAAGGTGAGATCAACAACAATGAAATAAATCGAGAAAATCATGAAATAGCTTAACATTTTCATAATATCGTTGAAATCATATTTGAGACCTTTAAGCATAAAATCATCCTCAATGTAATCCTCATAAAAACATTCTCGTTCTTAACATCATAAGAAGCTTTAAGAGTCATAAACTTCTAGCTTTGAAATCAAGGAGGTTATGAAAACACTTATGGAATCATACCATAGGAATCATGCCTTTGAAAGAAAAGGACAAGCCTTAACATACCTATTCAACCTCCTAGTAGCTACGCTTACGTGTCCGAGCTCGCAAGTCTACATTTAAGAGGATTTATACTAACGTTAGCCTCTTCATCGCACACTTGTACCAAGTTTCAAATTATACTATTCTATATTCTGCCCAAAATCGGGCAGCACCTCTCCTGTTTATATGCCTAGCCCGAATTCTCAATTCAACAATCAACAACAACAATAACAATACCAACATCCATAACATAATTTACAAAATCAATATGTACCATAAAACATCCCACACACTGTTTTCCAACTTCCATAACTAACAAACTTACTACACGATTGTTTAGCGACTTTATCTCCGTAAATAAGCCTTAAATAATACCAAAACAGAAAGATTCATACCTTTTTTCTTGTTAAGACAGAAATATCCTCAATATCCATGCTAAAATATCCCACAAAATAATACTAGAATCACAACCATGCGTTACCCGGACCTAAACCACTATTCCGCGACTTAAAAATTGCACACTTTTGATTCCCTTACTTCCTCTCTTCAAATTTCTGGAATTTTCCAGCAAAATATGGTGAAAAAAAAGGGGTTCTTACCCTTTTTATAAGGGTCAAATTCGGGTCGGGCACTGTAGCATTTTACTGTAACAGTACTGTAGCACACATTTCTGTTCTGTCAGCTGAACTTGTAACGTCCATAATGCTCTAGTTCGATGTCCTATCGACGAGCGGTGTGTTGCATTAGAAACTAGACTCGACGAAGTTCATTTTAGGCTTTTGTTTCACCTTAAAACACTTCATATGCTAAGCGATATGCGTCCCCCAAGTTGGACCAAAATGTTCACACAAAACAGTACCCATCCTTTCTCCGAAGTCGTACTACTTCATTTCTTCCACTCATTTCCTTATAAAACCTTCCGGTATATCTTATATACATCCTTAACTTATTAAATATAATTAATAATGTTTGCTCCTTATATTCCAAAGTGGTTTTACTTAACCCTAACTCAACGTACTTATGTTTCAAATTTGATAAGTGCTCTTTGAAGATACGGGGTGTAACATCCTTCCCCACCCCCCCCCCCCCCCCCCCCCCCTAAAAAAGCATTCGTCCTCAAAAGTTGCAATATTGCCAACCCACGACACCATATTTGATTTGTTAGAACAATTATTTTTTTCCTTTAGGGTCCGATTACCATTTGTTTAAACTATAACTTGGATCCGTCTCTTCTCATTCTTTCTTAACTTTTTTATTGCCTTCAGTCATCTTCTTTCACTTCTTTGTCCTCATGTACATGATCAGAAATTAACTTGCATCTCGCTCTTGTTCTTTCTCCATTATGGTAGTCTTGGCTTGCCGTGCCATAACTGTCCATTGTCCTGTAAGTACTCTCCTTTGTTTTTCTCGCTCCTTGTTTCCTTGTTAGTGGGCAGCTACCTTTCTTCCTTTACGGTGCCCTCTTTGCATTTACTCCTTTGGTGCCATCTCGGGCTATCCTTTTGTACCCGTTGATCTTAGATATACACTGTACCGATTTTGTTTGTAGTCCATTAGTCAGGCTCTCTAATCCTTACCTCCTGGTCATCATCTCTTTTACCCTTTGTGAATTTAGCTTGGAGACTTTTCTTGCTCTTTTCATTACCCTTTAGGGATGTCACTGCATACTTATGTACGACACACTTTTTGCTCGATACGGGGGTTTCAAACCATAATCTAGAAATATCGTAGCTCGTGTCGGCGTGAAGCATTCTTTTAAGGTGTCTTCCATACTTTTTTCTTATGTCTGCCTCATGGTACACTTATTGTCAATTTGTTTCTTCTTCTTTCTGATACCTTTCGGATATGCCAATACGCCTTGAACTCTGGCCCTGAGCTAATAAATTTCTTCTTCTGATGTTTGAGAACGTCATAAGTCCTTTCAGGTCTAATATGTTCTTCCCCCCTTATTAAGGAGGTCCTTATACGGCAATAGCCTTCAAATATCCATCATCTTCGATAATTATCTGCCACCCTTCACGATCTTCTTACGGTTGGGGTTCCATCAACGTATGGTCTGACTTATCTATCTTTTTGGTGATTACACTCTTGTATCCAATCGGAATACTTATAAGGGTTAGATCCAATTCCGATTCCTTCTTTTCCGCCTTTTCGCACCTCTGTCCTTTATGACTAACGATTTTTCGGACCCACAAGTTAATGGGGACATCGAGAGTTACCACGTCATTTATGAAGTCTTCGATTATACCTTACTCCTCGTCTTTCCTACCGACTTTGCTCATAATATATCTAAAATTCTTCTTACCATGAATTCTCCTTCCATTTATGTATATATTATACCATTTTATCAATATTCCTTACTCTTCCATCCACTACCAATCCTTTCACCTGTTACACCCCGTATCTTCGAAGAGCACTTATCAAATTTGAAACATAAGTACGTTGAGTTAGGATTAAGTAAAACCACTTTGGAATATAAGGAGCAAGAACTATTAAGTATAGCTAATGAGTGAAGGATTTATATAAGGTATACCGGAGGGTTTTATAAGGAAATGAGTGGAAGAAATGAAGTAGTACGACTTCAGAGAAAGGATGGGTAATGTTTTGTGTGAAAATTTTGGTCCAAATTGGGGGAAGCATATCTCTTAGCATATGAAGTTTTTTAAGGTGAACCAAAAGCCTAAAATGAAGTTCGCCGAATCTAGTTTCCAATGCAACAAACCGCTCATCGGTAGGACATCGGAGTAGATAATTATGGACGTTACAAGCTCAGCTGACAGAGCAAAAACGCGTGCTACAGTACTGCTACAGTAAATTGCTACAGCGAATTTGACCCTTATAAAAGGGGTAAAAACCCCTTTTTTTCACCAGATTTACCCAGAAATTTCCAGAAAATTGAAGAGAGAGAGCGGGGGGATCACACAGTGAGCAATTTTTAAGCGAAGAGTATTAATGGAAGCTCGGATAGACGCATGGATGTGATTCTAGTATGGTTTTGCGGTGGATTCAAGGTATATATTGAAGATATCTCTGTTTTAACAAGAATAAGGTATGAATCTCCTATTATTAATGTTAATTTTGGTTTATTAACGGAGATAAGGTCGTTAAATAATTGTATAGCGAGTTGGTTGGTTGTGGAAATTGGGAAAACATCGTGTGGGATGTTTTATGGTACATATTGGTGTTGGAAATGATGTGATTTTCGTTGTTGTTGTTGTTGTTGTTGGTTGCTGAATTATAATTTCGGGCTAGGCATATAAACAGGGGAGATGCTGCCGAAATTTTAGCAGATTCCAGAAAGAGTTAGTTTGAGGGCTTAAGACAGGCCTATGAAGATGAGTCTAACAATAGTATAAAATTTCTTGAATACAGATTTACGAGCCTGGGAGGCCAAGTGTTGAATAGTTAGAGTTAAGGCGACCAAAAAGGTATGTTAAGGCTAGTCCCTTCTTTCAAAGGCATGATTCTTATGCTGTGATTCCACATACGTTTCCATAACCTTCTTATTTCGAAGAGTTAGAAAGTCATGATTCTTAAAAGCTTCCTATGATACTAAAGATGAGATGTTTTCCATAATGTCTTTATCCTCAAAAGTTAAAGTTTTATGATTCCAAGAGTTTCTTATGACGCTAAAGATGAGTATGTTTATAAGGACAAAGAAGATGAGATGTTTTCTATGATGCGCATCATGACGATGATTTTGATTCTAGAAGTTCCAAAGCTTATGATTTTAATGCTATTATGAGATCATCGAGTTTATTTCATGATTTCCTTGAATTGCTCATCGTTGTTGGTCTCTCCTCATGAATTGTCCCTTCGAGGTGAGATATATCGATGATGATTATTCCATAATATAAATCGGAGGTTACCGACCTTACGTCACTCCGATAGGGTTGTAGCTTTCACTTGGTCTCTTATGCATGCTTTATAATTATGTATGTATTTTAATAACACCGTGCCTACATAGCCGGGCAGTATAACACCGTGCCTACATGGCCGGGCAGTATAACACCGCGCCATCCAATAGGCGGCCGGGCAGACACACCACTGCAGTGGGCAGTTTATGATTACCCCGGACATGGGAGGCCTGGACGCGGGCTAATGATGATCACACCGTGCCTAAATGGCCGGGCAGCATTACACCGTACCTATATGGTCGGGCAGTTTACTTGTAAATATTTATATGTTGCTTTAAAAGGTAAAGTTAGCATGCATGATATCCGCCTTAAGAGGCAAACCTAGGTACTGGTTGTTTCCTTTCTTTATGCTGTGCTTTACATCTCTTACTATGATCTTAAGATATTGTTCATGCCTTGCATACTCAGTACATTACTCTTACTGACGTCCCTTCTTGTGGACGTTGCGTTTCATGCCACGCAGGTGTATACAGATGAGTAGAGGGTATTGCTAGAAAATGTTCCAGCTGGATTGGCGAGCTCCATTTCCTTCCAGAGTGTTGCCAAGTCAGAGTATCTATGTTATGGTATATTGATTTATGTTAGAGACTTTGCAGACAGAGTCACGTATATAGCATGTCAGTATTGCAAGCGGCTCTGCAAGACGATATATCATTATGCATTATGTTACAAATTTCATATGATTACAGATTTTACTTGATTTGAGAAAGACGAAAAGAATGTTTTTGAAAAGCTTTCATTATGCATTTCATTTCGTGGTTTAAGAGTCCAGTGAGATTATGAATATAACGAGAACCAGCGGGTTTGCTCGGCTCTTAGTAAAGGATCGGGTGCCCATCACGCCCTATCAGGACTGCGGTATGACAAATTTGTATCAGAGAAGTTCGTCCTAGGGGTTGTCTGCAAAGTCGTGTCCAGTAGAGTCCTGTTTATGGTGTGAAGCGCGCCACATTTATAAATAGGAGGCTACGGGGCATCTAGGGTGGTTACTTTCTTTCACATCTAAGATCATGCGATAGAGCCAAGTCATAGGAAATGCGATTCTCTATACTAACCTTTGATCTGAGCAGAAGCACAATATCGACGGGAGAAAGTGAGTGATGATATGGGAAGTCTCAGAGGTAAGTCACTTCGTTGAGGCTACGTTATCAGAATATATATATATATATATATATATATATGATAATGGATCGGTTGACATAGAGGTAAGTCAGTGTAAGTACAAGTAGAGGAATTGATTAAATGTATCTCTTGATGATAAGTTCAGTCATAAGTTTATGAACTGGACAATTGAATGAATCGGTACAAAGGTAAGCAATGGCACGAAGGATGTATGTCGGGTAAGGTAAGAATATTGCATGTATGATTGAGGTGTAAAGCTGAAGAATGAAAAGGGAAGGTAAACAAGAAGATATAATAGGGAAGATCGCTAAAGGATCAGGTACATCTCAAGGTGTGATATATGAGGTAAGTTTTGATATTTTTGTTCTTTTACCTGAAATTGGGAGCCTTGGGTGGCTGGGATATGTCGTATACATATATATTCCCTGTGAGGCAATGCTGGTATTTGCTGCATGCAGGTTTTGGATAGTAAGAATTGTAAAGGAGACTCTGCCAGAATTTTTCAAAATCAGGTCATTTAGTTAGGTACACCTAACAGGAAGAAGCGTGGAAAGGAAATATCGTAAATAGACAATAAGTGGGATGTGTTGCTTTAGAGGAGTTATGGATTTGGCATGGCATGAAGAACGATTATGAGGTAGACGATTAGTAGTCCGAAAGATTAAAATGGGTTACATTCGAGGTTTAGTAGGAGCAAGGTCTATTGGGGGATTCAGGGAAAGTCGACAAATGAGTTCAGCTGTAGATTATTATATAAGAGTGGCGAACGGAAACCCAAAGAGGCTGATAACCGAGTATTTATAAGTAACGGCGACGAAGGTGTGTTCGCTACCATCGGGAATCTTGAAATCTAGGACGGAAAGTAGCCATACATACAGATGAAAGGTGAATATTGAGAATTAAAAAGGCCAAAATAGTAATTGTGTAGTCGGAAGAGTAAGAGACCCTTTTTAATTCGGAGGGAGATGCGTTACGAGAATGTTTTGGAATCTGTCAAGACTTCAACTTGATTTAGATTATGTGGTGAAGGTCATGCAGTGAGGTGGATACGATTATACCAGCATTAACGCATGGGATTTCATCAGAGTTTCAAGGTTAAGCGTGCTGGGGTGAGAGAAATACTAGGATGGGTGACCCCCTGGGAAGTGTACAAAAGTCCTATAAATTTAGATATAAGACATGAATGAGAAGCTAGAGTAGCCTAAGGGAAATTAGAGTATGTGGAGTGGTTGGAGTCCTTAAGAGGTCGCATAGGACGAGGCAGACTAGACCGGTGAAGAGAAAGAAGGTGCATCACAGCTCTAGAATGAGGGTGAGTTTGAATAACGTTTGGAAATATTTTGTAAGTGAGATGGTAGTAATTATATATATACGTATGCATATGATATCCCATACGTGGCTATATTAGCGGGTATGTGTATCCCGGCAACCAACGTTGCGGTATATGGAAGGCATTAATCGAACAAGGTAATAAAGGTCAAGTGACAAAAGAACGTTACCAGGTAAGCTGATTTACCTTCATTACCAGATAGGTTTGGAGAGTTCTAATGCAATGCCATTTGGAAAAGAAAGAAAGTGAATGTATGGAAGGTAAGGAGATCAAAATGTCAAAAGTGAGAAATATGAGTGAGTGGAGCCTCCAAGAGAGACGACGGGCAAAGCACGAGACTATTTGGAAAAAAAAATCTAAGGTAGGCGTGTGAAAGGGATAAAGTGTGATAGTATGGAACAAAAGAGGAATGTGTGGGGTCAAAGAATAGGCTTCAATAAGTGGGGCTAAAAGGATAGTGACCACAACGAGGAATGTGAAGTAAGAGAAAGAATGCTTAGGCCTTGCAACGATGTTAAGAGATTTCCAGCCCTTGAAAGGTATATTAAGGGATAAGTGTGTGGTCAAATTAACACGGTTGCCTCGGACATGGAGAAGTTTTCCAAAAGGATGACTTAAGAATAGAACAGATTTGCGCGTTTAAAGGAATATTTCACGAACTTCAGAGCCGATACTACAAATAACAAGAGAAGAAAGGTCCTCGAGGAGGAAGAAACCCAAGGAAGGTTAAGGATGAAAGTAGGAAAGGTATACTAATGGGTTGGTCGAAGGAAGAGGAGAGCATTTAGGACTAAAGTAACTGGAAATCTTTAACCATGGGAGTAAGAAGGATACTTTAATGAGTTGGCGGTAGGAAACCGATTACTCATCAAGGAAAGAACGAGGATGATGAGTCTACACAATTGATTAGAAAATTAATGACATGGAATAAGAATTCATGTGAAGACCGAGAGATTCGATCATAGAGGAAATGAATGAAATGTAAGGAACGTGCATGGAAGACCACCCGGCTGTAGCATCAGAACGATAGATAAAGGTTCGATGAACGAGGATAGAGATAAAGGTTCGATGAACGAGGATAGAGAGGGTGTAAACTGTAAGAATTCTGTCCTAAGAGCAAAAGTAGCAGAACACTCGAAAAACTTGGATGCACAGCTGCAACACAAACGCGTAGTTAAGAAGGATTATGAGTAAGTGAGCTAAGCGGGCGAAAGGACTAGTAGTGGATGGAAGGGTATGGAAATGTTAAAAAAAACAGAGGTGTGAAAAGACAGAAAAACGCATCGGAATTAGATCTAACCCTTATAAGTATTCCGATTGGATACAAGACTGTAACTAGCAAGAGGATAGACAAGTCAGACCATACGATGACGGAACCCCAGCCCTAAGAAGATCGTGAAAGGCGGCAGATAATTATCGAAGACGATGGCTACTCGAAGGCTATGGTCGTATAAGGACCTCCTTAATAAGGGGGGAAGAGCATACTAGACTTGAAAGGAACGGTGACGTTTCAAGCTCTAGAAAAGGAAATTTATTAGCTCAGGGCCAGAGTTCGAGGCGTATTGGCATATCGGGAAGGTAACGGAATGAAGTAGAAACGAATTGACAATAAGTGTACCATAAGACAGACATAGGGAGAAATTATGGAAGATAACAATTGTAAGAAGGCCACACCGGAAAGCTAACAAGGAATAACGACTGACAAAACGGTCGCCGATACAAGGAAATCAAAGATAAGTATACTTGTGTTGCAAGAAAGTCATAATAGAAGAATTACCGTAGTCCTATGCTTCTGGGATTGCATTGATAGATGTGAGGGAAGAAAGTAAGGAAAAAGTTATAGCAGGAGCTCGAAAATGTTGTGAGCTATGAATTAGTTGAACTCGGATTATAAGTTTACCATAAGTGTAACTGGACTGCGAAGGATAACAAATGGTGAAGAAGCATTATGTATATACGTATTTCGAATAATGATATAACTGGCCTTAGAAAGGAATATAACCATTAGGTTCACTAGCGACACAATTATGTTGGGTAAACATTTGGAATGTAAGGGTAAAAGAGATGGCTACAAGGAGGTAAGAATTAGAAAGCCTAACTAATGGACTACAAAAAATCGGTACAGTGTATATCTATGATCAACGGGTACAAAAAGGATAGCCCGAGATGGTACAGAAGGAGTAAACGCAAAGAGGGCGCCGTAAAGGGGGAAAGGTAGCTGCCCACTAACAAGGAAACAAGGAGCGAGAAAAAACAAAGAGTACTTACAGGACGATGGATAGTTATGGCACGACAAGTCAAGACTACCATAATGGAGTAAGAACAAGAGAGAGATGCTAGTTAATTTCCGATCATGTACATGACGACAGAGAAGTGAAAGAAGACGACTGAAGGCAATAGAAGAGTTAAGAAAGAATGAGAAGAGACTGACCGAAGTTATAGTTTAAGCAAATGGTAAACGGACCCTAAAGGAAAAATAATTGTTCTAACGAATCAAATATGGTGTTATGGGTTGTAAACTACAAGATTCGAGGATGAATGTTTTTAAGGGGGGAAGGATGTTACACCCCGTATCTTCGAAGAGCACTTATCAAATTTGAAACATAAGTACGTTGAGTTAGGATTAAGTAAAACCACTTTGGCATATAAGGAGCAAGCATTATTAAGTATAGATAATGAGCGAAGGATGTATATAAGGTATACCGGAGGGTTTTATAAGGAAATGTGTGGAAGAAATGAAGTAGTACGACTTCGGAGAAAGGATGGGTAATGTTTTGTGTGAAAGTTGTGGTCCAACTTGGGGGACGCATATCTCTTAGCATGTGAAGTGTTTTAAGGTGAAACAAAATCCTAAAATGAAGTTCGTCGAGTCTAGTTTCCAACTCAACAAACCTCTTGACGATAGGAAATCAGAGTAGAGAATTATGGACGTTACAAACTCAGCTGACAGAGTAGAACGCGTGCTACAGTACTGCTACAGCAAATTGCTACAGCGAATTTGACCCTTATAAAAGGGGTAAAACCCCCTTTTTTCACCAGATTTGCCCAGAAATTTCCTGAAAATTGAAGAGAGAGAGAGGAGGGATCACAAAGTGAGCAATTTTCAAGCGAGGTGTATTAATCGAAGCTCGGATAAACGCATGGATGTGATTCTAGTATGGTTTTGCGGTGGATTCAAGGTATATATTGAAGATATCTCTGTTTTAACAAGAATAAGGTATGAATCTCCTATTATTAATGTTAATTTTGGTTTATTAACGGAGATAAGGTCGTTAAATAATTGTATAGCGAGTTGGTTGGTTGTGGAAATTGGGAAAACATCGTGTGGGATGTTTTATGGTACATATTGGCGTTGGAAATGATGTGATTGTCGTTGTTGTTGTTGTTGTTGTTGGTTGCTGAATTATAATTTCGGGCTAGGCATATAAATAGGGGAGATGCTGCCGAAATTTCAGCAGATTCCAGAAAGAGTTAGTTTGAGGGCTTAAGACAGGCCTATGAAGATGAGTCTAACAATAGTATAAAATTTCTTGAATACAGATTTACGAGCCTGAGAGGCCAAGCGTTGAATAGTTAGAGTTAAGGCGACCAAAAAGGTATGTTAAGGCTAGTCCCCTTCTTTCAAAAGCATGATTCTTATGCTGTGATTCCACATACGTTTCCATAACCTTCTTATTTCCAAGAGTTAGAAACTCATGATTCTTAAAAGCTTCCTATGATACTAAAGATGAGATGTTTTCCATAATGACTTTATCCTCAAAAGTTAAAGTTTCATGATTCCAAGAGTTTCTTATGACGCTAAAGATGAGTATGCTTTATAAGGACAAAGAAGATGAGATGTTTTCTATGATGAGATGTTTTCTATGATGCGCATGATGATGATAATTTTGATTCTAGAAGTTCCAAAGCTTATGATTTTAATGCTATTATGAGATCATCGAGTTTATTTCATGATTTCCTTGAATTGCTCATTGTTGTTGGTCTCTCCTCATGAATTGTTCCTTCGAGGTGAGATATATCGATGATGATTATTCCATAATATAAATCTGAGGTTACCGACCTTACGTCACTCCGATAGGGTTGTAGCTTTCACTTGGGCTCTCATGTATGCTTTATAATTGTGTATGTATTTTAATAACACCGTGCCTACATGGCCGGGAAGTATAACACCGCGCCGTCCAATAGGCGGCCGGGCAAACACGCCACTGCAGTGGGCAGTTTATGATTACCCCAGATGCAGGAGGCCTGGACGCGGGCTAATCATAATCACACCGTGCCTAAATGGCCGGGCGGCATTACACCGTACCTATATGGTCGGGAAGGTTACTTGTAAATATTTATATGTTGCTTTAAAAGGTAAAGGTAGCATGCATGATATCCGCCTTAAGAGGCAAACCGAGGTACATGTTATTTCCTTACTCTATGATGTGTTTTACGTCTCTTACTATGATCTTAAGGTATTGTTCATGCCTTGCATACTCAGTACATTACTCGTACTGACGTCCCTTCTTGTGGACGCTGCGTTTCATGCCACGCAGGTGTATACAGATGAGTAGAGGGTATTGCTAGAAGATGTTCCAGCTGGATTGGCGAGCTCCATTTCCTTCCGAAGTGTTGCCGAGTCAGAGTATCTATGTTACGGTATATTGATTTATGTTAGAGACTTTGTAGACAGAGTCACGTATATAGCATGTCAGTCTTGCAAGCGGCTCTGCAAGACGATGTATCATTATGCATTATGTGACAAATTTCATATGATTACAGATTTTACTTGATTTGAGAAAGACGAAAAGAATGTTTTTGAAAAGCTTTCATTATGCATTTCATTTCGTGGTTTAAGAGTCCAGTGAGATTATGAATATAACGAGAACCAGCAGGTTTGCTCGGCTCTAAGTAAAGGGTCGGGTGCCCATCATGCCCTATCAGGACTACAGTGTGACACACCCGTTTAGCGCACTTACTCATAATTCTTCCTGACTACGCGTTTGTGCTGCAGCTGTGCATCTGAGTTTTTCGAGTGTCCCGCTACTTCTTTCTCTTAGAACGGAATTCTTACCATGTAAAATCTCCCCATCCTCGTTCATCGAGCCTTCATCTATCTTTCTGATGTCACGACCAGGTTGTCCTCCATGCACGTTCCTTACATTTCATTCTATTTCCTCTATGATCGCATCTCTCGGTCTTTACAGGAATTGTTATTCTATGTCACTAATTTCCGAGTCATTTGTGTCGCCCCATCATCCTCGTTCTTATCTCGATGATTGATCTGTTTCCTATAGCCAACTCATCAGAGTATCCTTCTTACCCTCGTGGTTGAAGGATTTCAGTTACTTTACTCCTAAATGATTTCCTCTTCCTTCGATCAACCCATTAGTATACTTTCCCTACTTTCGTCCTTAATCCTCTTTAGGTTCCTTTCTTCTCGAGCGCCCTTCTCCTCTTTGTTATTTATAGTATCGGCTCGGAAGTTCGTGAAATATTCCTTTGAACGTGCAAATCCGTTCTATTCTTAAGTCACCTTTTAGGAAAGCTTCTCTATATCTGAGGCAACCATGTCAATATTTGTCAATATGACTATCCATTTCATCCTTTTATATACCTCGTGAGAGCTGAAAAACTCTTAGCATCGTTGCAAGGCCTAATCATTCTTTCTCTTACTTCATATTCCTCGTTGTGGTCGCTATCCTTTTAGTCCCACTTATCGAAATCTGTTCTCTAATCCCACAAATTACTCTTTCGTTCTATTCTACCACACTTTATCCCTTTCACATGCCTACCTTCAAATTTTTACCTAAATAGTCCCGTGCTTTGCCCGTCGTCTCTCTTGGCGGCGTCACTCACTCATGTTTCTTACCCTTTTTTTCGACATTTTTGGTCTCTTTACCTTCCATATACTCACTTTCTTTCTTTTCCGGATGTCATTGTAGTAACATCAGCTTACCTGGTAATGTTCTTCTATCACTTGAACTTTATTATCCTGTTCGATCAATGCCTCCAATATGCCGCAACGTCAGTTGCTGGGATACACATACCCGTTGATACAGCCACATATGGGATATCATACGCATTCATATATATAATTTCTAACGCCTTGCTTACAAAGTATTTCCAAACGCTACTTATCTCATCCTAAATCTAGAGCTGTGATGCACTTCCTTTCTTTTCACCGATTTAGTTTGCCTCGTCCTACGCGACCTCCTAAGGTTTCCAACCACTCCGCATATTCTAATTTCCCTTAGGCTACTCTAGCTTCTCAATTATCTCTTATGTCTAAATTCATAGAACCTTTTTTTTCCACGCTTCCCAGGAGGTCACCTATCCTAATATTTCTCTCACTCTAGCACGCTTAACCTTGAAACTTTGACAAGATCCGGTGTCTTAGTGCTGATATAATCGCACCCACCTTACTGCATGAACTTCATCATATAATCTAGAGCAATTTGAGGTCTTAACAGATTCCAAAACATTCCCGTAGCGCATCTCCCGCTGAATTAGAAAAGGTCTCTTACTCTTCCGACTACACGATTATTACTTTTGGCCGTTTCAATCCTCTCTGGGGGAATGCCTGGAAGCTCATCTGGAAACACTTATGGGAACTCATTAACCACAGGAACAGACTAAGAGTCGGCGACTCAGCTTGCACATCTTGAACTCGAACTAGATGAAAAATATACCCATTTCCGATCATCTTCTCTGCCTTAAGGTAGGAAATAAACCTACCTCTAGGTGAAGCAGCATTGCCCTTCCACTCTAGGACTGGCTCGCCTGGAAACTGAAATCGAACCATCCTTGCTATATAATCAACATTAGCATAACAAGAAGCTAACCAGTCCATGCCCATAATAACATCAAAATAAATCATATCTAATTCAATCAGATCTGCTATGGTATGGCGGTCACAAACTATAACAACACAGTCTCAGTATACCCGCCTAGCTATAACCGGATCACCAACTGGCGTAGACACCTCAAAAGGTCTAATCAACTCGGGCTCTACCCCAAACTTTCCGGCAATAAAGGACGTAACATATGATAAAGTTAAGCCTTGATCAATCAGTGCATAAACATCATAGGAGGAAACTGATAATATACCTATAACAACATCAGGAGATGTCTCGCGGTCCTGTCTACCAGCCAATGCATACACGCGGTGCTGAGGACTGCTCGAGCTGGATGCTCCACTCCTCCCCCTACCTCGCCCTGCTGGCATCTGAAAAACCTGCCATGAAGGGCGCACTGCAGAAGAAGAGCCAGCCACAGACCCTGTAGGCTGAACCATACCTATACCAATCCTCATCGGGCACTCCCTCACCCTGGGGCCTAGCTGGCCACAAGCATAACAACCATCTGATCCCAGTCGACACTGACCGGCGTGTAACTTGCCACACCGCGGCAAAGGGAAGTCTCATCTGGCCCGACTCCGGTCTGTACTGAGAGCTTGATGCTCTAGAACTCCGGTCTGCTCCAGAATAAGGAGACTAGTTAAATCTCGAACATGGAAACCGCGGAGATGCACTCCCTGCTGAATGGAAAGGATATCAGGGATGTTGCTGTCTCTGTCCTCCCCTAAACTCACCCCCAATATCATAAGATCTGGACCTCTTACCATGGCCCCGGTCACGATCATGATATGTCCTCCTCTGGTGCTTGCGATCCTCCAAATTCTGCGCATATGCCTGTATATAGGAGATATCTATGCATGGCTGTAATGCGACAGCCGTACAAGCATCAATCAAATGTGGCCCTAGACTAGCCACAAAATGATGAACTCTATCCTCAATCTCAGCCACCATGGCTGGACATATCTGACCATAGAATCAAAATACACGCAATACTCCTGGACACTCATACTGCCCTGCTCAATACGCAAGATTCTATCTGCTCGGGCTCGCCTGACCTCAGAAGGAAAAGAAGGCATCTGAGAACTCTCGCCACAAAACTGGAGGGGCATTCTCTCCCCTAGATAACTCCCAAGTCTGATACCACTGTACTACAATATCACGTAGCCTATACGAAGCCAACTCTACGGACTTGACCTCATCCGCATGCATAACCCTCAAAGTCCTCTGCATACCATCAATGAAATTCTAGGGGTCCATATTCTGCTTTACCACAGAAAACTATGGAGGACCTAACCCAAGGAAGGTTTTAACCCTCAAACTACCAGTCCCATTTGCCTGGTCAACACCAACTCCCTGCCGCTGAGCTTGGGCGGCTACTAATCTGGTCAACAACCATACAACATCCCGCACATCTTGGCCCTCTGCATCCGGCTGAAGAACTGGGGCTGGTGCTGGAGGCGTTGTATGCGATGTCTCAGATGGCCCCTCACTCTGAATCTTATCCTGGGCTCTCGTGGCCTGTCAAGTGTGGCTAGTGGCCTCACTTGTGGCTTTCTTGCCCTTCTGGGCAGCTGTAGCTTTCTTGGGGGGCATCGCTGAAATCATAACAATTCATCAGAAAGTGAATGCCTAACACATGGCTCTATCGCACAATCTAGGAGAGAAAGAATGACTTCATCCTAAATGTCCTGTAGCCTCCTATTTATAAATGTGGTGCACAACACGCCCATAAACAAGACTCTAAGAATGACATCATCCTAAATGTCCTGTAGCCTCCTGTTTATAAGTGTGGTGCACAACATGCCCATAAACAAGACTCTACTAGACACGGTCCGTAGACAATCCTAGGACGGAACTGCTCTGATACCACTTCTGTCACGACCCAACCGATGAGCCCTGACGGGAGTCTGACCTCTAGCGACCAAACACCCCTACATACTTATCTGAGACATACTGAACATCAAAGGACAATAAATGGCACAAACTAATCTCGTAAAAGGGAAACATCAGAACTCTGTACAATCCGCATATATATACACAACATGCTGAAGAACAGTGCAAGCCAGCTAGGCTGCTACATATACTGTACACAAAAGAATAGAAGCCGACAAGGCTACATCATCTTACTACTACATACAACCGTCTACAGACCTCTGCTGGAATGAAAGCTGTAGAAAGGACGGGACATGGCCCCTTCATACCCATATGCATACACATCTCAAAAGGGGTATACCAAAACTGACTGTAGCTCCGAATCGAATGAAGCGTACTGACCACTGCTAGATCTAGAGGTCCAACTGAGCTGGACCTCCTGTCTGTCTCCCAGTACCTGCGGGCATGAACGGAGCCCCCTGAGCAACGGGGAGTCAGTACAGATAATGTACCGAGTATGTAAGGCATAAGAACAACATATACATAAATGTACATGAGAATCATGGATAAAATCTGAACTCATAAACTGAAATGACTGACTGCATGTACTTATATGAACTAGTATCTGCCTAAATTTGCAAAAATCTGCGTAACTGATAATGCCTCTATGGGCACATAATATGCATGCTCATACCTATCAATGATGACCGTGCATTTATATGAGTGCATTTATAACGCCTGATGTATGTGTGTATGTAACGCCTGTAAGCCTCTATGGCATCTCGTCATATCATATAGGCTTCTCTGTGACCATAATCAATATCATCATCATAGTCGTAATGCGTATATAACGCCTATATCTCTTCTCATACTTTGCATATGTCTAATATTCGCGTGTATAACACCTGATATGTGTGCGTATATAACGCCTTCTAGTCACGGGTCAATATACATAATATATAATAAATGTAATGCATGAATAAACTGTATACACAGGACTAGCTACATAAGACTGGACCCACGAACATAAGGATCACTCATAAATGGGGTACATGAATATCAAAGACTGAAATACTCCTAATACTTCTAAGAGTAGAGTAATATGAAATCTCGCTTACTCGCTTGTTGGATCATATCATAGGATCATGCAAAAAGAAGGAAAGGTTAGTCTTATCATACCTTGAAGTATACGCAATCACCCAACTTCTACCTCTTGAACTTGCAAATCTACAATTAAGATAACATAGGGGGTAATTAGGCTATTTACTTCGCTCACTAGTCATCCTCAAATGCGCATAAAGCTCAACGAACTATAGACAATAATTTCCTTGTAAGCTTACAACTCTCCAACTTCTCATTCGATCCCACATCAACTACAATACTCACATCAACAATGACAACACACACACACACACAGATATATATATATATATATATATATATATATATATATATATATATATATATATATATATATATATCTGTGTGTGTGTGTGTGTGTGTGTGTAAACATGTTTCCAATCATCTCCTAAAACAACCCTATATCACTACATTGCCCTTCATCAACTTAACACTTCCACAATTACCTTCTCTTCACTTAACATCACTAAAATCTTGATAACTAACTTAAATATAAGGGTAGAAATAATTTACATACCTTGAGGGGTCAAGAATCCCAAGAATCATTTCAACTTCAACTCCCTAAATTCCACAACTTGAAGAAACCCTAGAAGCAACCTTCTTCTTCACCATCTCGGGTTTACGGGGTTCGGGTCTTAGCAAATCTTCACTAATATGATGGAAAATATTAGGAGAGAATATATTAGGGTTTTTTGATTTTTCCAAGTATAAATAGGGTCGTGGACCACCTATTTATACTTGGAAGCCAAAAAGGCTACAGCGGTCCGGTTCGACGAGCGGGTCGACGACCCGTCGACGTGTCGATAATCCATCGACCTATTCGTTGACCTGCGCTTGCAAATGCATGGCTGCGGGATCCCATCGATGCCGCACATCGACAGTACATCGAACATGTCGACGATGACTGGTGTCCTACAGGTTTTTCTGGTTCAGTTCTAATCGCGTCGACTTGATTCGCTCAACTTTTAATTCTATAGATTGCCAGGAATATCTGCTGGTACCCTTGTACATAGGGTAAGACATTTTCTAACTCCAAACTCGGCCTCGGTCTCTATTCCAAGGGAATACCCGACTAGGAAACCATAGGTTCTACCACTACGAACACGAGGGGTGTAAATGATACAACTTAAAATATGCCTTTCAATTGATCATAATTAATAATAACAATTCCATGAGAAAATAAGAATATCACACATGCCAATACAGGCTCAAGAATCAAGCACATCGAAGGGGTGACTGTAATGGTTCCCTTGTCACAGCGCACCACACCAAAATATGAAATTCAATGGTGGTTATTCTTCCTCCAGAATAGCTAGGAATAATCACACCCCAGGTAGAGAACTCAGAAGTGGCCACTCTTCCTCCCGAATGGCTAGGAATTATCACACTCGGATCCATAGTGGCTACCCTTCCTCCCGAGTAGCTAGGCCAAACACAACAACAAAGTTCATAGCATAGAAGCTGATTCACAATTTGTCTCATAGTAGTCACACCATCAATTAACATTAAAGTTCATTATGTCATTACGAAAATCCATAGTTATATAGATAATCTTGAAGATGTTTCTACTTCTTTCAACAAGATTCCATTGTCATAGTTCCTTTTTAAAACATCCATGCGAACCAATTAACCCTCATTAATGACCATCTCTTATAGAATAAAATAGTTATGATTTCATGTACGTATATAGAGGATAATACAATCAAGGTTTAGTGTGGGCTTGTCCCCTCACGCATACCAAGCACAATCAAAACATGAACTAGGGTTTTGTACGAAAAGTTCACCTTTTTATTCAATAAAAAACTTTTGAGAAGAAGTCATGCATCCATAATAAGGTTTTTAAAAAGGGAGACATACCTTAATTAAGCCTTACGTAATTCAACAATTTACTTTTACAACGAAGAACACCCAAAACCCTAGCTTGAGTCACCTTGATTAGGATTACATTGCAAACCTAGGTTTTTCATTCCAGAATCATGTTAAGAATCATGGGTTTAATGTAAGATGTTCTTACCTTTATGTTAAGAGACATGGAGAAAAGATTTTCATCCTTAGTGTTACGCCCCTCGTTTTCGTCGTAGTAGGACTTTGGTTCCTAGTCGGGTATGCCTTAAGAATGGAGACCCGTGCCCGAGTTTGGGAATATAAAGTGTCATATCCCTTTTGGCTATATTGAACGAATGGCCTTTTTGGCTTGTTTGATATGAATGGCCCTTTTGACTGTTTTGAATGAATGGCCCTTTTGGCTATTTTGAATGAATAGCCCTTTTGGCTATTTAAATGAATTTCCCTTTTGGCAGTTTGATATGAATGACCCTTTTGGCATTGTTTGTATGAATGGCCCTTTTGGTTGTTTGAATGAATGGCCCTTTTGGCTGTTTGAATGAATGCCCCTTTTGGCTTGTTTGATATGAATGGCCTTTCTGGCTGTTTTGAATGAATGGCCCTTTTGGCTATTTTGAATGAATGACCCTTTTGGATGCTTGAATGAATGACCCTTTTGGCTGTTTGAATGAATGGTCCTTTTGGCACTTTGATATGAATGGCCCTTTTTGGCATTGTTTGTATGACTGGCCCTTTTGGGAATTTGATATAAATGGCCCTTTTGGCATTGTTTGTATGAATGGCTCGTTTGGCAGTTTGATATGAATGGCCCTTTTTGCATTGTTTGTATGAATGGCCCTTTTGGCATGCATATGACAGATATGGCCCTTGCAGCTGGATAATCTTTCTTTTGTTCGTTGTATTGGCTATGACCCTTGTGATAGGATATGCCCTTTTTGTCTTTGTCGTGACCTTTTTGGTCGAATACGTCTTTATGCTCACTCATTGTGACCCTTTTGGTCCGATATATCTTTGTCGTTCATTCTTTGTATGACCTTTTTGGTCAGATGTGTCTTTCTCATTCATTTCATGACCCTTTTAGTCAAATATGTCGGGTTGAGTTTTGTCTTTTGCTTTGTTAGGGATAAGCCAGTTGATGACGTATCTGCCCTTCTATTTTAAAACCTGCATCTACAGAAAAATAGTTAGTTTCCTAAGAGGCCGATTAGCGTCGTTGTCCTCCCGTCTAGTGTCTTCTCTTGATGCTTCTCTGAATCCTCTTGGACTCAGTATTTCGAGAGATGGCTTCAGAGCGAACTTATACTAATTTTGAAAATCCAAAAGTAAAGTTATAAAATGCGTGTTGTTTCCTTTGAAAATCATTGTTTTTGTTTTGGATGTCATGACATGTGTTTTTTCGAACGAGGTCTTCTAATCTTTCAGGGGATTTCGTTGCTGAGACCCTGAATCGGTGGAATTTTTGAGGTCTTTCTCAAACATTCTACCCCAGTTTCAGGCTCTGATCTAATTGACTCTTGTATCGTCTAGTATGCAGGAATTTTTGAGGTTCCCCTAAATTCTACCCAGTGTATGGTCTGGGATTGTCATTTTCTTTGCTGATTGCTTTTGACAGGAATTTTTGAGGTTTCCTCAAAAAATCACCTCAATGTAGGGTTGATGTTGGCTTACTCTTGCGTCGATCCTTATATTCTGATACTGTTGATTCCTATTAAATTTGTGTCTCTGAGGCTTCCAAAGGGTTTCTTGGGTTTTTCTTTTGTGACGACCGAGCTCGAAACCGCCTACGTATCCTGTTGCAATAGGAAACCAGGTCGAACGTAGTTAAAAAAAAAATGAGTTTTGGTTTTTACTAATGATGTGATCGGGTCCGATATGGACTGCCTACGTATCCAACTGTGGGGAAGTCAGGGCATTGTGTAGTTCATTACATGGATGATTGTTTTTCCCTATTCTATTACAAAAGTACGATTATAACCAAAAGATACGATTACAGGGAAATGATAATGTGATTATAAGAAAATGGTGTCCTAAATGTAGTCTCTCTTGAGTGTGTCTGCATTGATAGCTTGGTCCATTCTTGTCCATCCATCTCGGCTAGGATCACGGCCCCTCCCAAGAGTACTTTCTTGACCATGTATGGTCTTTGCTAGTTCGGTGCAAATTTCCCTTTGAATTCTTCTTAGTGAGGGATGACTCACTTGAGTACAAGTTGCCTAATTTGAAAGAGTCGGGCTCTGACCCATTTGTTGAAAGATCGAGAAATTCTAGCTCTGTATAGCTGTTCGTGGCATACTGCCACAATTATTTTTTAGTCGATCATGGCCAGTTGCTCGTAGCAGTTTCTGACCCATTCTGCGTCATTCAGTTCTGCTTCTTGGAAGATCCTGAGTGAAGGAATCTCCACTTCTGCAGGTATGACCGCTTCTGTGCCGTAGATACGGAGATATGGGGTTGCTCCGATAGATGTCCGGGTCGTCGTTTTGTACCCTAATAAAGCATAAGGTAGTTGCTCATGCCAATTCTTGTAGTTATCGATCATCATTCGCAAGATTATTTTGATGTTCTTTTTGGCAGCCTCTACGACTCCATTCATCTATGGCCGGTAGGCGGTAGAGTTCCTATGAGTTATCTTGAATTGTACACAGACATCTTTCATCAAATGGCTGTTCAGATTTACTCCATTATCTGTTATGATGGACTTGGGCATACCGAAACGGCATATGAGATTGTTCTTTACGAAGTCAGTCACGACTTTTTTGGTCACTGATTTGTCAGAAGTTGCTTCCACCCATTTGGTAAAGTAGTCGATAGAGAAAAATGAATTGATGTCCATTGGATACTAATGGCTCGATGGGTCCGATGACGTCCATCCCCCATGCCACAAATGGCCAAAGTGAGCTCATTGCATGTAGTTTTGTCAGAGGAGCCTTGATTAAGTCTCCGTGTATCTGACATTAATAGCATTTTTGCCCAAATTTACAAAAGTCATACTCCATGGTCATCCAGTAGTATCTCGTCCACAAGATCTTCTTGGATAGGATAAATCCATTCATGTGAGGTCTGCATGACCTCGCGTGTACCTCTTTCAGCAATTTTGTGGCCTCTTCGGCGTCTGCGCATCTGAGTAACCCGAGACCGAGTGTCTTTTTGTGCAACACTTGTTTGTTCAAGAAGAATCTGTTGGCTAGTCTTCTGATGGTTTCTTTTGATTTGCTGAGCTTTCTCGAGGATACTCTTCTTTATCCAGGTATGCCTTGATGTCGGCGTACCATGGTTCGCCATCTGGCTCAGCCTCAACGTGGGCGCAGTGAGCCTGTTCTTCTTTCAAAGTGATCTCTAGCGTATCAATGTGGGTACTCTCGGGGTGCTAAATCATGGATACTATTGTAGCCAAAGCGTCAACGGACTCGTTCTGAGCCCTCGGAGTATGCCTGAAGTCAATGATTTTGAATCTTCCACACAGTCTCTGTACCAGATTCACATATGGCAGTATTTTTTCATTCTTACTTGCCCAATTTCCTTTCACTTGATTGATAAGAAAGTCAGAATCCCCGATTACTAGAAACTCTTGTATGTTCATGTCCAATGCCATTCTGAGATCGAGAATACATGTTTCGTATTCAGCCATGTTATTGGTACATCTGAAGTTGAGTTTTGTGGCCATCGAATAATGTTGTCATGTTTCTGATATCAACACTGCTCCGATGCTTGATCCTTTGTAGTTGACTGCTCCATCTAAGAATAGTCTTCCATAGCCATCACTTCCTCGTCTAGGAAGAAAGCCCGTAATGGTTCGGGTTCATCATCGACGGGACTTTCTGCCAGTAAGTCGACTAGGGCTTGTCCTTTGATTTCCTTCTGTGCTACGTATACAATGTCGAATCTGCTCAGCAGCATCTACCATTTATCCAACTTTCCCACGGGCATTGGCTGCCGAAAGATATACCTTAGTGGATCCATTCTGGATATGAGGTAAGTGGTGAACACTTATAGGTAATGCCTTAGCTTTTGGGCAATCCATGTCAAGGAACAACATGTTTTCTCTACGAGTGTGTACCTCGACTCGCAGGATGTGAACTTCTTGCTCAGGTAGTAGATGGCATGTTCTTTTTTGCCTTCTTCTTTATGTTGGGCGAGCATACACCCAAAAGCATTTTCTAATACTGACAGGTACAGTAGGAGTTGGCTCCCTGGCCTGGGTAGCACAAAGACGGGAAGATTGGAGAGGTACTTCTTGATTTTGTCGAATACCTCTGTCCATTTTGTGGGAGCGTCCTTTTTGAGCAATTTGAGGATTGGTTCCACAATCACAGTCGACTGAGCTATGAATGGCCCAATGTAGTTCAACATTCCCAAGAAGCTCATGACTTCTTTCTTGTTTTTGGGTGGAAGCTCCTGGATCGCTTTGATCTTTGTAGGGTCTAATTCAATGCCTCTGCGGCTGACAATGAACCCTAGCAATTTACCCGCAGGCACTCAAAATGCGCACTTTGCCGGGTTTAGCTTCAGATTGAACTTCCTGCAGGTCTTGGGTATCTCCCTCGCAGAGAACGAGCTCATTTTCACCATTATCCGGTGTACCAGTCATTTTCTCTTTTCCTTTATCTTCTTTCGAGAGGGATGCTAACCCAGCCTTTGATCTTGTGAAGTATGCCAGCTTTCGGTACTAAACTTGTCACACTCGGATTTATTAGGGTGTGATGGGCACCCGACCCCATACTCGGAGCCGAGCGAACCCGCTGACTCTTATTACATACTTAATTTCCTTAGACTCTTGCATCAATAAAAATGAAAAACATAATAAGGCTTTCAATTTCTTTTTCCACCGTACTCAAACCAAACTGATTCTGCAATCACATGGATTTTATGACATAATACAATGACACGTCGGCTGGTGGAGCCGATCACAATATCGACACTCTGTACCCACAACTCTGTCTGCAAAGTCTCTAACTTCGAACAAAACCTCATAGCATAATACGCTGACTCGGCTACACTCCACGGCCAAATGGAGCTCGCCAACTTCGCTGGAACGTCTCTATAATAGCTTCAACTCATCTGGGTGTACCTACGCGGCATGAAACGCAGCCCCCGAAGAAAAGGGGTCAGTACAAACAATGTACCGAGTATGTAAGGAAAGAGTAGTAACATAAGATCATGGAAAAGACATAAAGAACAGTATAGAATAAGAAAATGACCTGTACCTCTGTTTACCTCTTAAGGCAGATATCATGTAAGCTAACTTTCCCTCTTGAAACAACATATAAACATATACATATAAACTGCCCGACCATACAGGTACGGTGTACTTCTGTCTGAGCATACCATGAGATAAAAGAGTAACCTATACATCTGGGTGCCCCTTAGGGCAGATGCCATGCATGATAGCTTTCTTTAAAAAAAAACATATAAATATTTGTAAGTAAGCTGCCCGTCCAAGTAGGAACGGTGTGTAAACTGCCCGTCCATATAGGATCGGTGTGTAAGCCCGCGTCCGGGCGTCCCAGGTATAAACTGCCCACTATAGTGGTGTGTCTGCCCGGCCGCCCGTTGGACGACACGGTGTTATATTGCCCGGTCATGTAGGCACGGTGTCATAAACATGCATGAGAGCCCAAGTGAAAGCTACAACTCTATCGGAGTGACGTAAGGTCGGTAACCTCCGATTTCCTTATGGAATAACCATGGTCGTTTGTCTCACCTTGAAGGAACGATAATCATAAGGCGAGACTATCAACGGAGAATAGCATTAAAAGAAAACATAGAACGAAATCATGGACATCATAAACGTCAATTCATATGCTTTGAAATCTTTAGAAAATAAGGTCATTACCCAGGAATAGAATTAAAGATCAAGATCTAGTCTGATACTTTCATGCTCATATTGAATCCTTAACTTGAGACTCTTAGTCATGGAATCATTCTTGTCATACTCATCATAGACATTTTCTCTTCCTTAACATCATCGTTACCATTGTCATCATAGAAATATTCTCATTAGAATAGTTATAACACTTATTGTTTGATAAACGGAACAATAAAGAAAATCCGAGAACAATGGGCCCACCTCGGGTCAAATGAGGCGGCGTACACAATTTACGTACGTTACATTTTTATGACGTCACTTGTGAGAGTTTTAAGGTAGTCGGGTCTCATTTGTGCAAGTTTTAGATATTTAGGCAATTCTTCCAACTATTCATGAAATGTCTAATTCAATTCTACTGAATGAAAAAGGGGAAAATTTAGACGCGGATTCCGGAGAATAGGGTTGTCCCCGAGGCTCGTATCCAATCCTATTATGTCTAAGACATGCCAAAGAAGGAAGGGTAAAGCCTTACATACCTTTTTCCGCTCCTTACGCTCCTCCAAATTCAAGTTCCAATTTCTTCAAAATCTACATTTGGTCACATTTACCAAACATTAATTAGGGCATTTAGAAGTTGATTCTTAAAGTAACACTTTGTCTACCGAAATTTCGGCAGCATTTCCCCTGTAAATACACCGTCCCCAAGATTCTATCTTGGCCAATTTCAATCAACAACAATCCGGGAATTCAACTCGGCCAAACCAACAACAATGCTAGCAATTTATTCTAGCAACACTCCAACATTCAATTCAATTCAATTCAATTCAACTCAATTCAATTCAACAACCCCAACCTTACAATCTTCCAACCACATCCTTTACTTCTAAATTCATGAGTTATACACTAACAACATTACCTTCCATGCATGCAAGAACATTATGTCCAATTTACATAACCCTCTAAAACAAGTCTCCAACTACTACAACTTATTAAGATCATTAAGCTTTTATTCGCAACATAAAATCCACAACACAACAACCAAAGTACTAAATAAAATCAATTTACTTGTCTTACACAACCCCACCATTTTCGGCCACCATACCACATACATGGCCACAACTTCAACATGCATGATCTCATGTTCTTCATCCATTTTACATTATGGAATTAACAACACAACAATCAAACTACTAAAATAAAATTAATTCATCATTTCTACACAACAATTACTCCATTCGGCCAACACCATACATACACATACTTCATGAATTTCATTCATTTCCACATGCTACAACATACATAAACATCCATAACATGTAAAAGATCATGAATTCTTACCTTCTCCTCTTATCTTCCTTCTTGGCCAAGATTGTAACTTTCAAGAATTTGTGTTTTTCTTGCTCCAATGAACACTCTACTTTGCTAAGGACCCTTCAATTAGTTGTTTGGCTAGGAGAGAATAATTTTTGGTGAAACATTAGCCAAGGTTTTGTTGGTGGGGAGGGGGCCGAATAGCCCCTTAGTCTTTCTCCTTTTTTTTTTTTTTTTTTTTGTTGTTGTTCTTGCTTGTCTTGAATTAAAGGGTAAGCTCTCATATATATATATATATAAGTAATTCCTTAAGCATGTGAGGGGCACATGCCTCTCTCTCAATTTCTCTAGAAATATCTTTCTTTTTTCTTGAATTTTTCTAAATTGGTCAAAGAAGACTAATTGTCTTCTTATGCAAGCTTTGACAGCATGTGTTTTTATTATTTACAATTAGCCCCCCACTTAATATGAAATGGCCACATGTCTCCTTTTCTTTCTTTTCCTAGAGTTTTCTTCTTTTTTTCTTGAATTTTTCTTAAAGAAATAAAAGATGACTCATTGTCTTACCATGTACACTTTGGTCCATATATTTCCATCACATGGCCAATATGCCCTTTTTGGAACCTTCATGAACTCCTTTTGTAAAATTCCCGTTTTGCCCCTCGACTTTCCTCAATATTACCATTTCGCCCCTAGCCTTCCACATTATTACCATGTACCATTTTGTGAGTTTCTCTTTTTACCCTTAACCTTTCTCAATATTTCCATAACACTAATGTTCATAAATAATATTCATAACCACATGTACGTTAAAATAATTTTTTTGAAAATGGTCTCGCCCTTAACTTTCCACGACAACTTTGAAATATCCAAGCGTACAAAATACAGGCTATAACATCCTCCCCCCCTTTAGAACATTCGTCCTCGAATGTTCAACTGACCTCATGGGGTCTTATAATACATTGGGGGGTTCCCTTGATAGTTATCCTTTTCTTTATGTCCGTTCTTTATCCTTCACCTTATTTCCTTATATACATTTCGGGAGTTTAAATCTCCTAACATTGTCACAAAGCTTTATCATTCCTTTTCTTACTCCACATTTCATGTCGTGGTCACTATTCGTTTGGTTCCGCTTGCTTAAATCGGTTTTCGAACCTCACACACCTTTTCCTCGTTTCATATTACCACACTTTATCCTTCTTCGTATGCCTACGTTGACTTCTTACCTAAATAATCTCATGTTTTACCGGTAGTTTCTCTCGGGAGCTTCACTTACTGAGGTTTCCTACCTTCTACCTCCTTCCGACACTTTTAATCTCTTCGTTTCCATCTACTCACTCTCCTTCTTTTCCAAATATCATCACACTAGAATTTTCCCATTTTAATCTGTAGTGAAGATAATACCAATTTTCCTAGTAACGCCTACATCATTTATTCTTGCTGTCCTCGATCTTTGGTACCCTTTCTTGATTAATGCTTTTTATACCGTAGGTCCGGTCGTTGGGACTCACATGTCTACCGATACAATCATATATGGGATACGCTACACCTTCATATATATATATATATATATGATTACTATCTACTAGCCCACAAAATACTTCCAGACGCTGTTCAAGCCTAGCCTAATTCCAGGGCTGTGATACATTTTCTATCTCTTTACCGAGCTAGTCTGCCTCGTCCTGCGTGTCTTCCTATAGTCTCCAACCATCCCGTATATCCTAGTTTTCTTTAGACTACCCTAGCTTATCATTTGTCTCTTATGTCTTAATTTATAGAATTTCTTGCCAATTTCCCAGGGGGTCACCCATCATAGGATTGCTCCCACCTGAGCACGCTTAACCCAAAAACTTTACTGGAATTCGGTGTCTTAATGCTGATATTTTCGCGTCCGCTTCCTCACATGACCTTTATTACATGTTCTGGAGCAAGTCGAAGTCTTACAGGTTCCGAAACATTTTCGTAACACGTCCTTTCCTTTATAATTACCGTTTTACCCTTCACCTTCGTGTATCACTTCCTTTCGTCGCAGATTCCCAGATTTTCAGTGGTAGCAAATATACCTTCTTCGCCATGACAAATCCATATCCTTTTTGAAACAACGCATCTCACCTATTGCCTATTTACAACATTTCCCTTGTCCCCGTTTCTTCCTGTTAGGCGTATCTATTTTGACAGAACCTCCTTTACCATTCTTACTTTTCAAAATCTGTACGTAACAAATATCGACAATACTTCATAGAACATACGGCTATATGACATATTCCAGCCATCCAGAACTTCCAGTTCCAAGTAACAGAAAAAATACCCAGACTTACCTCCGTGACTTGCCATATCGTGACTTGCCCTTTTCCGTCGATGCTAGGCGTCTGCGGAAATCAACGATTAGAATAAGGAACCTTATTTCCTATGACTTGGCTCTATCGCACGATCTAAGACAGAAAGAAGGTCAACAATCCCTAGATGCCCCGCAGCCTCCTGTTTATAAATGTGGCCGGCTTCACACCCATAAACAGGACTCTACTGGACACGACTTTGCAGACAACCCTTAGACCGACCTGCTCTGATACCACTTTGTCACACCCCGACTTTATATGGGTGTGATGGGCACCCGACCCCATACTCGGAGCCGAGCGAACCCGCTGACTCTTATTACATACTTAATTTCCTTAGACTCTTACATCAATAAAAATGAAAAACATAATAAGGCTTTCAATTTCTTTTTCCATCGTACTCAAACCAAACTGATTCTGCAATCACATGGATTTTATGACATAATACAATGACACGTCGGCTGGTGGAGCCAATCTCAATATCGACACTCTGTACCCACAACTCTGTCTGCAAAGTCTCTAACTTCGAACAAAACCTCATAGCATAATACGCTGACTAGGCTACACTCCAGGGCCAAATGGAGCTCGCCAACTTCGCTGGAACGTCTCTATAATAGCTTCAACTAATCTGGGTGTACCTGCGCGGTATGAAACGCAGCCCCCGAATAAAAGGGGTCACTACGAACAATGTACCGAGTATGTAAGGCAAGAGTAGTAACATAAGATCATGGAAAAGACATAAAGAACAGTATAGACTAAGAAAATGACCTGTACCGCTGTTTACCTCTTAAGGCAGATATCATGTAAGCCAACTTTCCCTCTTGAAACAACATATAAATATACATATAAACTGCCCGACCATACAGGTACGGTGTACTTCTGTCTGAGCATACCATGAGATAAAAGAGTAACCTATACATTTGGGTGCCCCTTAGGGCGGATGCCATGTATGCTAGCTTTCTTTAAAAAAAACATATAAATATCTATAAGTAAGCTGCCCATCCAAGTAGGAACGGTGTGTAAACTGCCTGTCCATATAGGATCGGTGTGTAAGCCCGCGTCCGGGGTATAAACTGCCCACTATAGTGGTGTGTCTGCCCGGCCGCCCGTTGGACGACACGGTGTTATACTGCCCGGCCATGTAGGCACGGTGTCATAAAAAAAATACATATATAATTACAAAGCATGCATGAGAGCCCAAGTGAAAGCTAAAACTCTATTTGGAGTGACGTAAGGTCGGTAACCTCCGATTTCATTATGGAATAACCATGCTCGTTTGTCTCACCTTGAAGGAACGATAATCATAAGGCGAGACTATCAACGGAGAATAGCATTAAAATAAAACATAGAATGAAATCATGGACATCATAAACGTCAATTCATAAGCTTTGAAATCTTTAGAAAATAGGGTCATGACCAAGGAATAGAATTAAAGATCAAGATCTAGTCTGATACTTTCATGCTCATATTGAATCCTTAACTTGATACTCTTAGTCATGGAATCATTCTTGTCATACTCATCATAGACATTCTCTCTTCCTTAACATCATCGTTACCATTGTCATCATAGAAATATTCTCATTAGAATAGTTATAACACTTATTGTTTGATAAACGGAACAATAAAGAAAATCCGAGAACAATGGGCCCACCTCGGGTCAAATGAGGCGGCGTACACAATTTACGTACGTTACAATTTTATGACGTCACTTTTGAGAGTTGTAAGGTAGTCGGGTCTCATTTGTGCAAGTTTTAGATATTTAGGCAATTCTTCCAACTATTCATGAAATGTCTAATTCAATTCTACTGAATGAAAAAGGGGCAAATTTAGATGCGGATTCCGGAGAATAGGGTTGTCCCTGAGGCTCGTATCCAATCCTATTATGTCTAAGACATGCCAAAGAAGGAAGGGTAAAGCCTTACATACCTTTTTCCGCTCCTTACGCTCCTCCAAATTCAAGTTCCAATTTCTTCAAAATCTACATTTGGTCACATTTACCAAACATTAATTAGAGCATTTAGAAGTTGATTCTTAAAGTAACACTTTGTCTACCGAAATTTCGGCAGCATTTCCCCTGTAAATACACCGTCCCCAAGATTCTATCTTGGCCAATTTCAATCAACAACAATCCGGGAATTCAACCCGGCCAAACCAACAACAATGCTAGCAATTTATTCTAGCAACACTCCAACATTCAATTCAATTCAATTCAATTCAACTCAATTCAATTCAACAACCCCAACCTTACAATCTTCCAACCACGTCCTTTACTTCTAAATTCATGAGTTATACACTAACAACATTACCTTCCATGCATGCAAGAACATTATGTCTAATTTACATAACCCTCTAAAACAAGTCTCCAACTACTACAACTTATTAAGATCATTAAGCTTTTATTCGCAACATAAAATCCACAACACAACAACCAAAGTACTAAATAAAATCAATTCACTTGTCTTACACAACCCCACCATTTTCGGCCACCATACCACATACATGGCCACAACTTCAACATGCATGATCTCATGTTCTTCATCCATTTTACATTATGGAATTCACAACACAACAATCAAACTACTAAAATAAAATTAATTCATCATTTCTACACAACAATTACTCCATTCGGCCAACACCATACATACACATACTTCATGAATTTCATTCATTTCCACATGCTACAACATACATAAACATACATAACATGTAAAAGATCATGAATTCTTACCTTCTCCTCTTATCTTCCTTCTTGGCCAAGATTGTAACTTTCAAGAATTTGTGTTTTTCTTGCTCCAATGAACACTCTACTTTGCTAAGGACCCTTCAAATAGTTGTTTGGGTAGGAGAGAATAATTTTTGGTGAAAAATTATCCAAGGTTTTTGTTGGTGGGGAGGGGGCCGAATAGCCCCTTAGTCTTTCTCCTTTTTTTTTTTTTTTTTTTGTTGTTGTTGTTCTTGCTTGTCTTGAATTAAACGGTAAGCTCTCATATATATATAAGTAATTCCTTAAGCATGTGAGGGGCACATGCCTCTCTCTCAATTTCTCTAGAAATTTCTTTCTTTTTTCTTGAATTTTTCTAAATTGGTCAAAGAAGACTAATTGTCTTCTTATGCAAGCTTTGACCCCATGTGTTTTTATTATTTACAATTATCCCCCCTCTTAATATGAAATGGCCACATGTCTCCCTTTCTTTCTTTTCCTAGAGTTTTCTTCTCTTTTTCTTGAACTTTTCTTAAAGAAATAAAAGATGACTCATTGTCTTACCATGTACACTTTGGTCCATATATTTCCATCACATGGCCAATATGCCCTTTTTGGAACCTTCATGAACTCCTTTTGTAAAATCCCCGTTTTGCCCCTCGACTTTCCTCAATATTACCATTTCGCCCCTAGCCTTCCACATTATTACCATGTACCATTTTGTGAGTTTCTCCTTTTACCCTTAACCTTTCTCAACATTTCCATAACACTAATGTTCATAAATAATATTCATAACCACATGTACGTTAAAATAATTTTTTTGAAAATGGTCTCGCCCTTAACTTTCCACGACAACTTTGAAATATCCAAGCGTACAAAATACGGGCTATAACAAAACTAATCGGCCTCGTTCTATAAGATAAGAATAACACGACGGTAGGAAAAGTTAGTTACTTTGATATAAATATAAAGTCATGATATCACATAAGAGCGCGCGTAGCACATAGAGTCATGTATTACAGCCAAAATATTGATCAGTCCTTTCTTCTAAATGTTTGGAGGTTATGGGCCCTTTTTGGATTCGGGTGGATCTTGGTCCAATGGGCTTTGAGGTTGACTTACTTTGGCACCCCTTTTCCTGTTACAAAATGTCACGACCCGTCTAGGGGCCGTGACGAGTACCCGATACTTGTACCGAGCACCCCTTGTCTATCGTTTTACCTTTACCTCTAAGCAAGCCATGTAAACAGAGCCATTTTTTTTTTAACATTAACATTAGCGGCGTCATTCTGAACATAGACTAATAAACTTCGTTATCACTTATACATCAACATTAGCATGCCAAAACACCATATACCTAACTATACTTAACTGACTGTACATATCTGTCTACGAGCCTCTAGACGTAGTACACTTATACATAGAAAGGGCTGAGTACTGCCATGCCCGAATATATATACACAAAATTGTACCAAGGAAGTGAGGCTCCGGAATAACTGGAGCACTGTCAACACTGCTGGTAGAGCTTCTAAGGATCAAACCCGCCTGTCTGCTGACCTGCGCGGCATGAAACGCAGCGTCCACAAGAAGGGACGTCAGTACGAATAGTGTACCGAGTATGTAAGGCATGAATAGTAATATACAGAAAATATGAATCATGTATAATGACATAAGAGAGTTACAACACATGTCCTGGGATAGAAACATAACCTGTATATATATATATACCCTTGGCAGGTGCTATGCGTACTTAGCTTTCCTTTAAGAATCTTTCCTTGTTCATATACATATACATATAAAATAGGACATCTCATATTGCCGAGGCGTCGGCAGCCGATCCATTTAACCATAAATATACACATCCCGCGTCCGGGCATCCCGCGTCCTGGACGATATCATATCATGTAATGCCAACTGATCAGGTGGATATGCGTTCATAACGCTCTGCCCTTACCTCCATTTTCCCCGTATACACATGCATATATCATGTACATATATCAGCGTCTATAGCGCTCTAGCTCTTTTATCATATACATATACGTGTGTCGTGTAGGTACATCAGCGTCTATAGCGCTCTAGCTCTTTCGTCATGTGCATGTTTTAAAAATATATACACATATCATACATACATTTACATGTCTTATATGCATTTACGTATCCTATATACATATGTCTCATAGGCACGCAGGAAAGCCCAAAGAAGAATCATGTAGTCATCGGAGTGACGTAAGGTCGGTGACCTCCAATTATATTATAGAATACTCGTGATCGCTTTGTCTCACCTTGAAGGAATGAGTATTTTAAGGTGAGACTACCAACGGGGAATAATATTAAAGTAAACGTAGAATTAAATCGGGGCATCATAGATGACGGTTCATAGACTTTGAAATCTTTTAGAAAATAAAGTCATAGCTAGGAAATATAAATAAGATTCAAAAATTAGTTTATCATTTTCATGTTTACATAAGATACTTAGCTTAGTCATCTTAGTCATAGAGTCGTTCCGGTAGTACGTATCATAGGCATATTCTCTTATCTAACATCATTGTTATCATTATCGTCATGGAAGTGCCCTCGTTAGAGGAGTCATAGTATTTATCATTTGGTATTGAAATCGGGATCAAAGGTTCCCTTTGGATTCACTTCAAGTAAGTCAAACAAGACTGTAAGGAAAAATCCGAGAGTAGCGGGCCCACCTCGGGCCGGATGAGGTAGCGTATACGATTTACGTATGTTACGTGTCATAGCGTTACTTGTGAGGGTCTTAGGGTAATCGGGTCCCATTTATACAAGTTCTAAGGGTGTAAGAGGGTTTTTCCAACAATTGACACACTTTCTAGTTCAATTCTATTGAACAAAAAGTGGAAAACTTTAGGTGCGGATTCCGGGGAACCGAGTTGTCCCCGAGGCTCGTACCCAACTTATTTCAACTAAGACATGCCATAGAAAGAACGGTGAAGCCTTACATACCTCTTTCCGCTTCTTTTGCTATTCCGAATTCACGTTGCAATCTCGTCAAAATCTGCAAATTGGTCACATTTACCCAAACTTTCATTAGGGTACTTAGAGTTAGAATCTTAAGGAACCACTTGGCTACCGAAATTTCGGCAGCACTTCCTCTGTAAATATACCATCCTCAACATTCAACATAGCCAAATTCTCATCAATCACAATCCGGGAATTCAAACCCGGCCAAACTATTAACATAATTCAACAATCACACTAAAAATTCACATATTCCATTCAAGGTGCATTCCAACACTTCAATTAACATTCTACCTCCTTCAATACTCTCCAATTCCAATGAAACAACAATAACCTTATAATACATATATTCCAACAACATCATAGTAATACCATTACATGTCTTCCATACAAAAACATTATTTTCAATTTACACAAACTTCCAATTGCCAATACTTCACCAAACTTGTCAAGTCTTTATTTGCGATATAACATCTACAACACAACGATTAAGATATTAATTACAACTCGTTCATTATTCTTTCACAACTCACCAATATACACGACTATACATCAAGTATACACGGCCACACATACCATGCACACTCACACGGCTCCAACATGTATACACCACTACAATCTCTCCAAACTCATTCAACTTCCATTTTCCACATATCATTCACAACAATAACAACTAAACACTAATTAAAATAATTGAAGCATGACTCCCACACACATATATATATACACGGCCATATACTATATTTCTCTCCTTCATGAATTTCATCCATTTTAGCATACTACAACACATATAAACCATATATAACACATAAAACAAGATCAAAACTCACCTTTCTTCTTCAACTTCTCACTTGACTACAACTTGACAACTTGTATGATTTTGAATTTTTCTTGCTCCAACAACAACTCCACCTTGTTAATCACCCTTTACTTGGTAGAAAATGATTTTTGAAGAATTTTTATCAATTGTTCCTTTGAAATGTGATCTTGGCCGAAATGGCCTTCAACTTTTCTCCTTCTCTTTCTTGTTCTTCAACTTCTTGAATATTCTAGAGGTTGTGTGATAAAGATGACTTAGTCATCTTATTTATTGACCAAATTTTATGTAATATGGGCTTGGGCCATAACCATGGCCGGTTGGGCCTCACAAATTTGGGCCTTATTATGTTTTTGATTTTTTTGGGCCAACTCGGTTTGGTCCCGAGTTGGGCCTAGCCCACTGACCTTTCGACCTTAAAACGTTCATATCTCCTTGTACCGACGTCACCTGGGCACCCACGACTTATGGTTGGAAAGCTAATTCAATTATCTACAACTTCTAGTTCTTGGTACTTTTCCAAATTCCAAACTTATAATACCGTTTGTTCCCCTGGAAGTCAGATCACCCGAAAACGTTTTCTTAAAATATTCGTTTGGAGGACTTCCACTTTGATTTGGCCCAAGGGTCCTTCTTGAGTTGTGTTTAACTTCTCATATGTGATTCATATGAATTTTCAGATGTCCCAAAAAAAAATCTCGATGTGTGGGTCCCATCTCAGCAAATAATTTGACGTTCAAAAATACGGGATACAACATTCTCCCCCCCTTTCGAACATTCGTCCTCGAATGTTAAACTGGCCTCATAGTGTATCATAATACTTCGGGGAGGTCTCCTTCATAGACATCTCACATGTCGCTTAGGTCGCTTTTATGTCGTAAGTCCATTGAGTAAGCTCTGAACGTTGGCCCTACGTTAATAAGTCCCCTTTCTGTCACGCTTTCTCCTCTTCCGTTAGTCTTGTCCGTCTCAGCCTACATGACTTTTATAGGGTTTGTAACCACTCCACACACTCTAATTTACATTGGACTACCTAGCTTCACATTCGTCTCTTGTTCCCACATTTGTGAAAATTTTAGCATATTTCCCAGGGGGTCACCCATCATGAAATTACTCTTACCCTAGCACGCTTAACCTTGAAACTTTAGTGCATTTCAGCGTCTTAGCGTTAGTATTTTCGCCCGCACTCCCTCGCACTACTTATATCACATATTATGGAACGAGTTGGGGTCTTAGCAGTTTTTGAAACGCCGCGTAACACATCTCTTCTTTTATTTACGGTTTTAACCTCCGCAATCTCTAGTATTCGTCTTTTTACCTGTGCATATGGCTACCTTTCGTCCTAATTTCTGAATTCTTAATATGATCAGCAATATAAAGGCAACGTAGGATAGGATAAAATCCTAATCAATTAACATACACATCATAGAAGGTGCCGAAAACGTACCTGTGGCCGCGTCTGCGGAATGCTCACGGTCCTGTCGTCCTGTCAATGCATATAGGCGGTGCGGAGGACCAGCTGAACTAGGTGTCCCTCCTCTACCTCGGCCACGGCCCGCTGGAGCCTGGGAGGTCTGTCCAAGAGGGCGTACGGTCGACGATGAACCAACCGCGGACCCGACGGGCTGGGCTTGGTCTGCCTCATACCTCAGTGGGCAATCACGCATCAAATGGCCAACCCGCCCACAAGTATAACATGCACCTGTACCTGCGCGACACTCTCCAGAATGTGGTCTACCACATCGCGCACACCGTGGCGGGGGTGGAATCATCCTGTTAGAATCAGCTCTATACTGGGATCCTGACGCCTTAGTACCCTGATCTGGTCGTGAGTGAGTAGAACGGTCAAGTCCCCTATCCGTAAATCGAGGCGGTGCACTGGCCGCCGGTTGTTCTGAATGCCTGAATAGCTCCTGTGCCCGTCCCCCTCTGTACTAGCTTCTAGTCCTGGAAAACCTGCCCCTTTTTCTGGAACCCTTATCTGGGTAACGCTCCTCTCGCCGTGGCTGATATTGTTCCTCCAGATTTTGGGCGTGGGCCTGGATTCGAGTAATAGTCATCCCGTCTTGGAGTGAAGCTGTCAAACATTCCTTAACCAAATGTGGCCCTAGCCCACTCACAAATCGGTGTACATGATCTCCCTTATCCGCTATCATGGCTGTGGCATACCTGGCTAATGAATTAAAACGGAGGCTGTATTCTCGAACGCTCATATTTCCCTGTCTCAGGTTCAAGAACATATCGGCTCGAGCCCGTCGAACCTCGGGCGGTAGGAAATGTCGCAGGAACGCCTCAGTGAACTCCTGCCAAACCGGAGGGGGTGCATTTGCTCCCATCGATGATATCCAGCTACAGTACCACAGAACTGCCACATCTCGCAGCCTGTATGAAGCCAACTCTATGGACTCCGTATCTGAAGCATGTATAATCCTCAGAGTCCTCAGCATCTCATCTATAAAGTTCTGCGGGTCCTCCTCTGGCTTTGATCCATAAAACTCTGGCGGCTTCAGGGTAATAAAGTCACGGGCCCTTGCGCTTACCGCCCTATCTCCCAGGTCTACATCTTGTCGCTGAGCCTGTGCGGCGACTAACTGGGTCAATAACTGGATGGCCTCTGCCATCTGCTGGCCCGGAACTGCTGGCGGTGGAACTGGAGGTGCGGGGGCTGGAGCTGGAACTCTTTCCTGCTCTGCTGGTGCAGGGGGAGCAGGAACAGTCTGAGGGGGAGCCTCATTATGAGATTCTTCTTCTTCTAGCTCCCGTTCAACTCTGCTGGCCGCCACCCCCTTGGCTTTCTCGGCCATCGTAGCCTTTTTCTTCGGCGGCATTACTGAAACCATAACACAGGTTTAGGAAAAGGAATATGGAAGCCTGGCAACTTAGCTCTATCGCACGATTTCAGAATGCAAAGAAGGTCACATTTCCTAAATGCCCTGTAGCCTCCTGTTTATAAGTGTGGCGCGCTACACACCCATAAATAAGATTCTACTGGACACGGCTCGTAGACAAACCCCTAGGACCGAACTGCTCTGATACCACTTCTGTCACGACCCGTCTAGGGGCCGTGACGAGTACCCGATACTTGTACCGAGCACCCCTTGTCTATCGTTTTACCTTTACCTCTTAGCAAGCCATGTAAATAGAGCTATTTTTTTTTTGAACATTAACATTAGCGGCGTCATTCTGAACATAGACTAATAAACTTCGTTATCACTTATACATCAACATTAGCATGCCAAAACACCATATACCTAACTATACTTAACTGACTGTACATATCTGTCTACGAGCCTCTAGACGTAGTACACTTATACATAGAAAGGGCTGAGTACTGCCATGCCCGAATATATATACACAAAATAGTACCAAGGAAGTGAGGCTCCGGAATAACTGGAGCACTGTCAACATTGCTGGTAGAGCTTCTAAGGATCAAATCCGCCTGTCTGCTGACCTGCGCGGCATGAAACGCAGCGTCCACAAGAAGGGACGTCAGTACGATAGTGTACCGAGTATGTAAGGCATGAATAGTAATATACAGAAAATATGAATCATGTATAATGACATAAGAGAGTTACAACACATGTCCTGGGATAGAAACATAACCTGTATATATATATACCCTTGGCAGGTGCTATGCGTACTTAGCTTTCCTTTAAGAATCTTTCCTTGTTCATATACATATACATATAAAATAGGACATCTCATATTGCCGAGGCGTCGGCAGCCGATCCATTTAACCATAAATATACACATCCCGCGTCCGGGCATCCCGCGTCCTGGACGATATCATATCATGTAATGCCAACTGATCAGGTGGATATGCGTTCATAACGCTCTGCCCTTACCTCCATTTTCCCCGTATACACATGCATATATCATGTACATATATCAGCGTCTATAGCGCTCTAGCTCTTTTATCATATACATATACGTGTGTCGTGTAGGTACATCAGCGTCTATAGCGCTCTAGCTCTTTCGTCATGTGCATGTTTTAAAAATATATACACATATCTTACATACATTTACATGTCTTATATGCATTTACGTATGCTATATACATATGTCTCATAGGCACGCAGGAAAGCCCAAAGAAGAATCATGTAGTCATCGGAGTGACGTAAGGTCGGTGACCTCCAATTATATTATAGAATACTCGTGATCGCTTTGTCTCACCTTGAAGGAACGAGTATTTTAAGGTGAGACTACCAACGGGGAATAATATTAAAGTAAACGTAGAATTAAATCGGGGCATCATAGATGACGGTTCATAGACTTTGAAATCTTTTAGAAAATAAAGTCATAGCTAGGAAATATAAATAAGATTCAAAAATTAGTTTATCATTTTCATGTTTACATAAGATACTTAGCTTAGTCATCTTAGTCATAGAGTCGTTCCGGTAGTACGTATCATAGGCATATTCTCTTATCTAACATCATTGTTATCATTATCGTCATGGAAGTGCCCTCGTTAGAGGAGTCATAGTATTTATCATTTGGTATTGAAATCGGGATCAAAGGTTCCCTTTGGATTCACTTCAAGTAAGTCAAGCAAGACTGTAAGGAAAACTCCGAGAGTAGCGGGCCCACCTTGGGCCGGATGAGGTAGCGTATACGATTTACGTATGTTACGTGTCATAGCATTACTTGTGATGGTCTTAGGGTAATCGGGTCCCATTTATACAAGTTCTAAGGGTGTAGGAGGTTTTTCCAACAATTGACACACTTTCTAGTTCAATTCTATTGAACAAAAAATGGAAAACTTTAGGTGCGGATTCCGGGGAACCGAGTTGTCCCCGAGGCTCGTACCCAACTTATTTCAACTAAGACATGCCATAGAAAGAAGGGTGAAGCCTTACATACCTCTTTCCGCTTCTTTTGCTATTCCGAATTCACGTTGCAATCTCGTCAAAATCTGCAAATTGGTCACATTTACCCAAACTTTCATTAGGGTACTTAGAGTTAGAATCTTAAGGAACCACTTGGCTACCGAAATTTCGGCAGCACTTCCTCTGTAAATATACCATCCTCAACATTCAACATAGCCAAATTCTCATCAATCACAATCCGGGAATTCAAACCCGGCCAAACTATTAACATAATTCAACAATCACACTAAAAATTCACATATTCCATTCAAGGTGCATTCCAACACTTCAATTAACATTCTACCTCCTTCAATACTCTCCAATTCCAATGAAACAACAATAACCTTATAATACATATATTCCAACAACATCATAGTAATACCATTACATGTCTTCCATACAAAAACATTATTTTCAATTTACCCAAACTTCCAATTGCCAATACTTCACCAAACTTGTCAAGTCTTTATTTGCGATATAACATCTACAACACAACGATTAAGATATTAATTACAACTCGCTCATTATTCTTTCACAACTCACCAATATACACGACTATACATCAAGTATACACGGCCACACATACCATGCACACTCACACGGCTCCAACATGTATACACCACTACAATATCTCCAAACTCATTCAACTTCCATTTTCCACATATCATTCACAACAATAACAACTAAACACTAATTAAAATAATTGAAGCATGACTCCCACACACATATATATATACACAGCCATATACTATATTTCTATCCTTCATGAATTTCATCCATTTTAGCATACTACAACACATATAAACCATATATAACACATAAAACAAGATCAAAACTCACCTTTCTTCTTCAACTTCTCACTTGACTACAACTTGACAACTTGTATGATTTTGAATTTTTCTTGCTCCAACAACAACTCCACCTTGTTAATCACCCTTTACTTGGTAGAAAATGATTTTTGAAGAATTTTTATCAATTGTTCCTTTGAAATTTGATCTTGGCCGAAATGGCCTTCAACTTTTCTCCTTCTCTTTCTTGTTCTTCAACTTCTTGAATATTCTAGAGGTTGTGTGATAAAGATGACTTAGTCATCTTATTTATTGACCAAATGTTATGTAATATGGGCTTGGGCCATAACCATGGCCGGTTGGGCCTCAAAAATTTGGGCCTTATTATGTTTTTGATTTTTTTGGGCCAACTCGGTTTGGTCCCGAGTTGGGCCTAGCCCACTGACCTTTCGACCTTAAAACGTTCATATCTCCTTGTACCGACGTCACCTGGGCACCCACGACCTATGGTTGGAAAGATAATTCAATTATCTACAACTTCTAGTTCTTGGTACTTTTCCAAATTCCAAACTTATAATACCGTTTGTTCCCCTTGAAGTCAGATCACCCGAAAACGTTTTCTTAAAATATTCGTTTGGAGGACTTCCACTTTGATTTGGCCCAAGGGTCCTTCTTGAGTTGTGTTTAACTTCTCATATGTGATTCATATGAATTTTCAGATGTCCCAAAAAAAAATCTCGATGTGTGGGTCCCATCTCAGCAAATAATCTGACGTTCAAAAATACGGGATACAACACAAAATTTAAACAAATGGGGAGAATTATAATTTATATTCTGTAGGGGCCAAGTCTTACGTAGACTGCCTACGTATACCACCGGGGAAATTAGGCCCCATCGTAGTTCGTTTTACAAAAGAAGGATATTTACTTTTTCCTAGATATCCTTTGGGGTAACCCTAACTAAACAAATTCCCAGACCAGGCCCAACTAGGGCTTCCCGCGTATCGCGCCATAGGGATATCAGGTCGGCACTGTTTTTTACATATTCGTGTGGAGAGGGGATAACGTTTTATGTGCAAAAGTGGGGGATACCTACTATCTACCCAAAATCTACCTCTGCGAGTCGCCGTCCTTACGAACTCATTCTCTCATTTTTCCTTTCTTCTCAGTACTGTGGCGGGAGGATGACCAAATTATCCCCCATCTTAATTATATACTCAAGCTCGAGCTTTGAATGCATAGCATTCTTCGATGTCATGTCCCATGGCTCCAGTATGGTATAAGCAAAATTTGTTCCTATTGGGCCCTATTGACCCGACCTCGTGGACAGGTTCCGCGGGTCTAATTTTCTTCAAAATAGCCAAGGTTGAGAAGATGCGGGCATATGTATCCTTAAAGACTGTGAAATCATACCGCCAGATCTGAGTTTCGGCGGTGACTCCTTCTCCTGGGATGATAGGGTGGTGGACTAGTAGGATATGTGGCCCCCATAAAGTTCCAATAATCCTATCATCAATTAAGCTAAAAATCTTTCTCCTTAATCTCAAACATTCTTTCACGGTATGGCTCGCTTGATGGCGGTGAAACGGGCATCTTTTGTAGGCATAAACCAACTCAGGGGCTAGTAGTCTGACTCGAGTGGTGCAAGGTATCCCCACAGCTTGCATTTTCTCGAACACATCCTTACAACTGGAAATATCGGGCTTTGAAGGCTACGCTCCACCAGGCGGGTGGATGAGGGTCTGCTCCTCCAAAATTTCCTGATGCCATGGTGGAGGTAGCTGGCATCGGCTCAGGTAAGGGTGCATAGAAATCAGATCCCGTGTTGGTAGGGGTATAATAGTTAGACTCATCATTCGCATCATTTGCTTCTTCTTGAAACTCAGGGAACATCCCATAAGGCTCTTGGTCTTCCTCGACCTTTATGTCCACAGGTTCAGAATCCTCTTGTTCTATATCCTGGGGCTCAACTTCCTCTAGTTGCTCTTCTTCAGCTTCTTGTGGTTCAGAGGCTTCCTCTTGAGGCTCTGACTCTTCTTGTGGATCTGACTCCATCATCCATGGGTCGGATTCAGCTCCTTGATTTCCATTTCCCTCTTCTGGGGCTCCTTCTCGAGGTGTCTCTAGCCTCTTTTCCAGCAGTATGTAGTTCATCACCAACTCCCCCACTTCCTCGGAGACATTCTCATCATAGTCCTGTTTCTGTGGTATCCCTTCCGGTGGGTTACCGACCAGATTCAGTAGCCTATCAACCTCTTTAATATTCTTTCATATTTCCCGAAGATGCTCTTCCATTTGTTGAACCTTGAGTCTTAGCATCTCGGCAGTTTCTCCTAAGGTGAGCACGTTCTGATTGTAGCGGTTCTAATTTTTTCGATTCGCATTTGCACTTGCCTCATTTAAAAGGAAAGTGTCCCGGAGAAGTACGGTTGTTAATCATACCGGAAAAAAGGAAAAAATATACTTCTACGTAATGGTGCTCTAAATGGATTTATTTTTTAGAGTCTCCACCTAATTTTTAGGAAATTAGGAAAACCAGTTCGAAAAGGGTTCATTCAAAACGATTAAATTTTAAAAGAATCCTTATCTAACCAAAGTATGGGTAAGGGTTCTGGTGATCCCCCGGGGAAGGTGTTAGGCACTCCGGTATTAAGGATCCGCTCAATTGCTGTTATGTCCCGTGTTTTTGCGCATTTGGAAAAATTTGGAATAATTTGGATTTGTAAGGAATAAGGTCACATGTTGATTTGAATTAAGATATATGTGTGTGTGTTGTTCATGAAAAATATTGGTGTGGAAGTGTTGAGGAAGGCCAAGGGCAAAATTGCAATTTCAGAAATTAGTTTCGGAATTAGAAAAATTTGATTCATAAGCATTGGGCTCAAAAATTGAATGAAAAATAATGGCCCAATATGTAGGGGTGGCCGGCCATTAAGAGGCCCATATCCACCAAATTAATTCAACATATTCCATGTGCTACTAATAAATATAAAGGGATCATTATCCCTTAGAATTTTCAAGAAGCAAAGAAAGAAGAGAAAGAAGAAAACCCAAGAGCAACATGAGAGCCATTTCGGGTTGGCCATAGAAAAATCACCATAAAAAACCTCCCTCCAAAAATTATTGTCTTGTTGTATTTCCACCAAATTAAGGGTCCTCTACAACTTGGTGCAATTGTTTAGGAAGAAAGAGCACTTATTCCTTCAATATGGCAACATGTTTGAGTGAAGAAGATTGGAGAAAAAGGTAAGAATTTATCCCAAGTTATTATGTTATGAAGGTTTATTTGTGTTGTAGTATATGGAAATGAGTAGAAACTATGGAAATATGGAAGTTTACCAAGTGGGTATATATATATGCATGTAGTCGTGTGTACATGTATGTGTATACCTATAATGTGTTGAATTTTTTGTTGTATTTTAGTTGGGGTTATGGTGGAATGCACATTGGAAATGAAAGTTGAATAAATTTGGTTGAAGTTGAAAAATAGGTGTTTGGCCGTGTGGTATGGTGTTGGTAGGATGCCAATGAATTAATTTTGTTTAATGTGGTAGTTGTGTTGTTGTGATGCTTGCAATGTAAATGAAGATAAAATGATATAAGTTTGCATTGAAATGGAATGTAGAAGCTTATGTCGTTTTAGTACGATTTTATGACATTATGAAAATGAAGTTGTTAGGGTACAAATTATGATGATCATTGATGGGTTTGGAAGATGGAAACATGTTATGAATATGTATGCCAAAGATTAGAAGTTTTGGATGAATTATGACTTTGGCGGAAAGTTTGTATATTATGTATATCGTGTGTATAATTTGAGGAAACGATATGAAATGCTTCTAAATTATGTTGTGATGCTCTAGATTGATGATGAATGTGAAACCATTGAGATTAGTTTGGAATTTAAGGTTGAAGTGAAGGTTATGACATTGTGTTGGAAAGATAGCTAGTTGTGTTATATTGTGTTTAGTGTGATTGTTGTTGTTGTTGATGTTGTTGTTTGGTTGTTGTTGATTGTTTTGGCCGAGTTAAATTCTCGGGGGTGCTATATGTATAGGGGAGGTGCTGCCGAAATTTCGGTAGACAAATATGAGTTAAGTTGAATTCGTAGAATCTATAACTCACAATTGGTAAATATGACCATTTGCAGATTTTTGACGAAACGGGAAGTGAACTTGGAAAGGCGTAAGGAGCTTGAAAGGTATGTAAAGCTATCCCGATTCTTCTTTTGGCATGTCCTAGATGTACTAGGATCGGATTCACGCCTCGGAGGATATTTTGCTCATCAGAATTCGCGTCTGAAATTGTCACATTTTCATTCAATAGAATTGAACCCTTTAAGTCTGCTTTGATGAAAAATTTAGGCAAACTTCCCCAACTGATTAGAAAGCTATGGAATGTCCCCAGAACCTTTGTAGGTGACCCCATAAGCCTAATATGCGTAATTTGAGCCCACCGCCTTGTTTGTCCCGAGGTGGGCCCACTATTTCCGATTTTACCCTTATGGCCCTTTGTAACTTGATTTCAAGCAATTTTTAAGGAAACGTCTTAACTACTTTTCCAACTACTAATGATACTTATCCTGGATACTATATTGAGTCTCTGTAAAGGTACGATATTTTGTATTACGTTTAGCTCCACTATTCCCGCTTTGCTCTTTTATTGCACTATTGCCTTATTTTCGAATAATATAAAATAAAATGTTGTAACTATTCTTTCAACTACTAAGGAAAATCGTTTGCTGACTCCCTCGAGTTTGGTAAGCTATTTTGGAATATGAAAAAGATTTCAGGAGGATTATTCTTCCGTAACTCATTATGACATATGACATACACTTGCTATGATTCCGTCCGACTTCATTGATTTGATTTGTCATTCGATATGCCTCATTGAGTCTCTGGAAATCTATGATATTTTTATTGCATTTAGTCTCTCACTACTCCATTCGTGGATGCCTCAATGTTTCCCACACTGAGCCCGGGCCAGGATATGTTGTCAAGCGTATTCCACTGCATTGTTCGCCGTGCCTCGATGTGAGGGGGCAGGTATATATGTACATGGGTTTTGGAGTATGCTGTGCCATGTACACACATTCTGATATGATATGATCTGATATGGCCATCTGATATGATATGTTATGAGACGGGGTTATCCCCTACTCTGTTCCTTATGTATGATGGCACCAGCGTCGGGGGGTGGCCACGTTCTGTTTGCTGAGCTCCTTGGCAGGGGCCAGATATGATGTGATATATGTTTCTGTACACACTCCTCATGTTTTGAAAATATGCATTTGATACTTCGGATGTCACACTCACTTCTCTGTAAGTTCTGTTTCGGTTAGAATCTTGTTCCGCAATGGGACCAGGTACGACATATGTTTTCAACAAATACTATTCATGCTTTATGATCAGTATTTTGCTAATCTGGATATTCTGTCCATTTTCTGTACCTTCTGCTTTGATTATGACTTTGTTTACTACGTTCCGTGCTTTACATACTCAGTACATATTTCGTACTGACCCCCTTCCTTCGGGGGCTGCGTTTTCATGCCGCGCTGGTACATAAGACAGATTTGCTGACCGCCTGCCTAGGACATCTATTCTGCTATGTTGGGAGCGCTCTTTTGTCCAGAGCCTATATGTTGGTATAGTCCGTCGCTATTATATATATGTATGCTATTCAGGGGTATGACGGGGCCCTGTCCCGTCTTATGATTTTGTTATGATCTGTAGAGGTCTGTAGACATACTTGTGTGGGTTCTGTATATGTTTGGGTATGATATGATCTGTGACAGCCTCATCGGCTTCCATGTACAGTGTCGGTTCATTTATGATTGTTATTAACGCCAAGCGACTTCTATATTTGAAAATATTCTGTCGTTTGCTAATTTGGGTTATTGGGTACGTTTGAGTGTCCAGCACGGACACTAGTCGCGGCCTACGGAGTTGGGTCGTGACAATTGCGGTTTACCTATGGGTTCTAATAATATGTCTATGTAGATATAAATTGCTTGTGATAAAAATAGTTATGCTTTATATTTTCGCAAATAGAAATTAGTCATTTATGTAAAAATACCACGCTTCAAGAATCAAAAGTGATAAAATTTTGCTCAAAATTAGGCGTTTAGGGTGTCGGACTAGAACACTTAGGCTAATATCCCAAGGCTCTTAGCCTAAGTACGACCCTACGTAAGTCCACCAAAAAACAGTTTTGAAAAAATAGTTAGAGTAATGGAAAATAGTTTTAGGAAAATAGATTAGGTATACTATTATAATCCGTACAATATACATATGCATAGTCCACCTTTTATTCCTAAGCTTTTAGTCAATTTTTACTTTTTAGCCTAGGTCTAAATATTCATAATTAGTCCTTTCAGTGTTGAATATTGGTCCAAATTAATTCCCATGTCATAAGTCTACAGGTTTCTCAAATGCCCTAATCAGTCCCAAATCTTGTAAAAAATCAACAGTTTTGGTTCCTTTATCCACATCAGCCCAAGTCACGTTTATGCTCCAATTTTTAGCCTCATCTTTTATTGCAAATTCATTTTAGTTTTTTTACGACTTTAAAACATGGCAATCTCATAAGGGTTCCGACGGACATAATAATTGCGCAAGTAATTATTTGAAGCACATAATTTAAAGGAGATAGGGTATTTGGGGCGACCAAGCCCAAAAAGAGAAGGTGTTTATGCACTTCGGTTCATTGGATCCAACGTATGCTCCGTTTTGCTCCGAATTGGTTTTTCTTGATCTAAATGCGTTGGTGAACCCCGTTGGGGCCCACCAACGGGTTTGAATGGGAAAAGATACAAATGAGTATGCATAATATTAGTATACATTCATGAATAAGACTAAGTACAAAAATTAAGACTACAATGATTATTACAAAAGCCAAAAATGAATTTAAAATTTATTGGGCCTAGCCCACTTAATAGTTTATTATTGAAGACTAGCAAAACAGCCCAGATGTGAAATAAGCCCACAACAATAATGGTAATAAGCCACACACAGGTAAAAGGCCCAGATGACAAGCCCAGGCCAGAATTTACTAAATATTAAGAGGTAATATACACGATACACCACAGCTATACTACTCAGTTTTTCTCAAATGTTTCTAAGTGTCAAGAGGTGATATACATAATATACCACTAATATGCACCTATGGAGAGGAAAATAAGATTGCATACCTTCCATATACCTAGTGTGTATATATATACCCAACCAGTCTCAGCTATTTGAATTACAATATATTACTCAAGATTTAATTAGTCCCAGAATGGGGAAAAGCAGAAAGGCCTCAAATTCATGTAAACAAGTAAGGCAAGGTGCAGGAGATTTCAAACTCCATATCAAAACAAGACAAGGTAGAATATCAAGACACAGAAGCAATAGTACTACAAACAAGAACCAAGTAGGATTCATGAAACAAAGGGGGAAACAACAACAATATGAGGGAAGATGGAGACAGGGAAGACAATACCAAGTACAGAATACAAGAAAGCAAAAAATAAAACAAATGTCAATACACAAACATTATTCAAGGAATTCAGCAGTCAAGTGAAGGGACTGAGCTAGTTCGAAAAATCACTTTTATGTCTTTAAGAAAGTTAGATTAGGTTCAAACTCATTTTTTAGGGCCTTTAATCAATCAACATCATATCACACGAAGCATTATTTCTGGACTGATTTTAGTCTAAAGTAGGATAAAGGTTTGAGTGATGCAAGTCATATTCTCAGGATTTGAAAATCTTGGCTAAAGACTCAATATAAGTCTCAAAACTAATTTAGCAAGATCACAAAGTATATTAGCAGGCCCTATAGGATACTAGCAAGGGTCTCAAATGGTGATATAATCTCAATTCTGTTCCCAGGATTACACAAAGGATCACAGATGCAAGTAGAAACCTTGATGAATCATAATAGGTGCATGAATGCTATCCTAGGCTGGAGATGAAATGCTAGGTACAACATAGTTCAACAGTTGGCAAAGAGGTACAAGCATAGGTCAAGACAAGTATAGACAACCTTCTGTGACTAACATAACAAAGACAAGGTTCACAAGGGGGTATTCATGAGTTCTCAGAAATGAAGTTAAAAGGGGGCATGATACTATCCTAGATCTTTAGCAGTATCAGACATGGTTCAATTTCAATAAGGCAAGCAAATAAAGGACAAGAAACATATGAGGCAATCTCAAATTTTCACAAACACATTATAAGAGGGGAAGGTGGTGAGTCACAAAACAAGTATCATACTCAGTCCTTTAAAGTATCTTTAGTCCTAGTTCAGACTCCTTACACTTAGTATATTAGGTGGTTATATCAGATCAAGGGAACCAAGTAATTTGTAAGCAGTCTAAGTGTAAAAATGCAAGCCACAACTAATAACCCAACATGAACATTGAAAACAAGTAACCAATATAGGACAGGACAGTGGTCTACAGTTTAGAAGCAAGTCAAAGCTACCAACATGCTAACCACTCCCACACCCCGTCATCCCAGTTCTAAGTCAAGAAGAAATAACTTACTTCTGAATACTAGTCACTCCTCTTTTAGCAATTTGCAAATCAAATACCAAATGCACATAAAGAGAAAAACAGCTAAGAGTTAACAAGCAAACCACAAACTTTTCAAACCCTTTCACCAAACAAGTGACCAAGTTACAGTCTTAACATCTAGTTAGCCAAGTTAAGTGGATCATTTTTCTTTTGCCTCTTTTAGACAGTCACATAAAGTTCAGGTAAAATAACACATAAGTCTATAAGTAGGTTCATAGACATAAAATCCCAAACCCTCACATTTAAACACAACTAGCTAAACAAAATAGAGAAGGCATGAGTCATCCTGAAGGATTTTGACTTGATAAGCTTTTCTTTCCAAAAACAGCAGAGAAAATTCAAAGACACATCATGCTAAGTGTAAACATGAAGAGTGAGTTTTCAAGGTCACTTTTCTTTTTCTTTTTATTTTTTTAAAAAAATGTTTTCACTGAGAGGATATTCAAAACCCTTTTAAACTAGTTTGCAGATAATGAGCACATAGATAGTACAAAGGAAAGTTCACAACTTTTTTTTTTTTAATTTCTTAAAGACAATCACAACAAGCTTGCAAGAGGCCAAACAAAGAAGGACATATAAAAAATTGTAGGGGGGCCATTATTTATCTAAGTTTTCACCTTAAAGCCTCTTTCAAGTCTTAAACTATATTTTAAGTTGTAATATCATGAAACTGTTACAAACAAAGGAACACAAACCTAGTTTTATTCTTGACTCAGTTTTAAAACAACATGTCAGCCTCCTATGCCTTCAAAACCTTTAAAACAAGATTCATCACATAACCAATGATGACTTGAGACTAGGAAAATCAGGCTTTCAAGCTTCAAATGACACAAGCAGTCAATAAACAGTGCTCAAAACAAGATTGGCCACCTATTTCATGTTTTAAAGAATTTTCTAAACTTAAGACCTCTTAAACAACACCGAGAACTCACAAGGCTCACATTATAGCCTATATAAATCAAACACCTTGGACTAAGACAAAATCAATAGAACAATAAACTCTGAACACAAACAAACCCCTCTATTCATGTCTAAAGCTATTCAAGACATTACATCCTTCAAATAACACCAGGATATCACTATTGAATTCCTTAAGACTCAGAACCAAACTTGAACACCTCAAAAACAAAGGAAAAATCCAATGAAGCAGTAACCATAGGCACATAATAGGTCCCCTTTCAATCAAACAAGCATTTTAAGGCTTTAAAACACTTATTAAACAATAGTGAGATACAACTCTATTATCACATTCTACATATCAAAACAGATTCACAAGTCAAATAGCACATCATGATTCAAACAACATAAATAACAATATAAACTAAACTAACAGAATAAAATAGGCTAAAAATGTAATATTACCTTTTTGTAGGGAAACCTAAATATCAAAATGGGGATTGAGTCTCCAAACTTCATACACCAACAACTAAAGCACCCTTAAACAGCTCTTTAAACCCCATAGATTCTTCAAAAATAGTAGTCTTTCTATTGGTCTTCTACTATATTACCATGATTATAGTGTATATTAAGTTCTATTCTCTTTATAGGTATTGGAGGGGTAGTATATATTGATATATGTGTAGCTAATATAGAAACTTAGGGATAATTTCAACCTTAGCCGTGGGGTAAAAAAATTCAGAATCCTCCCAATTCTTTTATGAACACTAGATATTTATAGGACAATAAGTGGGAACCCTAAAGACAAAAATAGAAAGTTCTAGGTGTCCTCTCCTCAAACAGATTTTCCCACCATTTCGAAAACAATTTCAAAATGCTATAACAACTCAGAAAATTCCTCAACCAGCTCACTGATTGTACTATTCCCTAATCATAAAACAACACATCACAAAATATAACCAATTTTATCCTAAAAATTCAAATAAAACCATATAAATCTATATAATACTAGGACAGTACGCTTAGTCACAAATAAGACAAAAGAACCTGTACATCTAACCTATACATTGTACAAATATGATAGAAATCCTAAAATAGTACCCGAATCACTCGATATTTTTTTGGGAAATTACCCTAGGTCCTTTGTTCGTAGTACGAGGTGTACAAGTTGGCTAGGAACTCTTGGTTCCGCCCATGGCAACCTCGTACTCAAAGAACCCGAGCAACATCCCATTAATCGACTCAATTCTAGCCCAACTATTCATAAAATCACGAAATTAAACCTGGGAATGATGATAAGACGAGACGAAGGGTAAAAACCCTCAAAAATTCAGCCACAAATGTTCGTGAAATAGCCATGGAGGCGGAACCATAGAAGTCACCTCAAATCGCCTGAAAAGAGAGAGGGGAAGTCGGGCCAGGGAAATGAAAAGTGGAGGGGTGAAAGTTTGTTTTTACAAACTTTCATTCCCCTTTTTTTAAAAACAAACACCCCCCCCCCCCTCCAAAGTTTTTAAAAAGATTAATTTGAACCCCCCTCCCCCCCCCCCCCCTCTTAATTTAAATCAAATAATAACTAAGTAATGTAAACACATATATAACTAAATAAAATAGTTATTTTAGGCTAATTGAAAATTTAAAACTCGCAAATTTAGTATATTAGTTTCAAAATGAGCCTAACATTGATATAGTTTTCGATAATTTTGAAGGATGTGAAAAAATGCGATAAAAAATGAATCGTAATTCGTACATCGGTTCAATTGTTGAATTTCCTGAATTTAGACGGAGCGGGATACACATTATCTTTTTGACTTACATTTATGAAAATAAATAATTTGTAATTTTTATAGAATAATAATTAAACGTCAATTTTTGCAATTTTCTTGGTATTTTTAAATTTTTAAAAAGCATCCTTACTCCGTCTTGGACTCGGGAAATTTGAAAATTAGAATACGCATTTTATGAGGTGAAAATTAGGTGTCAACAATTTCCCCTTCACAGTTCAAGGATGGAAAGGCCATCCTTGAGCTACGAATTTGACAAACCTAATTTTTACCGAATAATAGAAATTACAGCCGTTTTTGAGCAAATTTTTGAAAGTATGGCCGCACCCCGATTCTTGGGCTTCCTACTTATCTCAGGCTAAATGAGAATTCAGGCTGTTTGTAGTACTAACACTATGAGGACTATGAAAATAAAGAGGTTTCTTTGAACTATCTCGAGGTGTTCCTAGATAATTACAAGAATATGGTCGAGCCTCAAAACTTGAGTAGCATACATATCCCTGGCTTTGGGAATCATGCCAATTATAGTTTGACTCAATAGCCCGAAAAGGAATATCCCTTTATGTGGGAATCCCTTTAACTATTTCCGGTGAAAAACCCGACCGGAAGCGAATTTTTGGAAGGGACTTATTAGTGTTGATGTTTGAAGTGATCTCCAATCCTTGGTGTAGAAAGCTTGACTCTCATACACGATTTTTCACCGGTTGCCCAAGAAAAAGTTCCACGTTTGCTCCGCATGTTTTGAATTCGACTTTTGCTTCCATCTTGGCAGCTTTCAGCCATCCACGAATGTTGAGTCCTGCGTGTTAGCTTTTGAATTTTTTTTATTTTAATGTGGTCATACCTGAATGTCACTTTATCATTTTATTGACATTGAGGTCATCTTCCAGTATTATATCCGTCTCCTCACAAATGCTCATCCGTCTTCTTCTTCTTCTTCTTCTTCTTCTTCTTCTTCTTCTTCTTCTTCGTCTTTCGTTTTCCTGTAAGTGTGTGTTTTTGTGTATATATATTTTTTGAAAAGGCGATCTTCTCTGGATAATAATCACGATACTTTGACCGGCTCTTTTTTCATCATTTTCAGATGTTTTCATCGTTCAATGATAACTTCTGTTGGGATCGGGGTCAGGCTATACCGCATTTCTGCGAACCTACACACCCCAGTCTGGTTGTCGTTTTCGTAAGTCGATATGTCAATCATGAAACCCATGTTTTCTTGTGCGAGGCCGGTTTTATTTCTTATGGCGTCCACTACCCTCGAAAATTTGGCGTCACATCATGTTTGCATATGGCGATGACTGTCCAAATCTGGTGTCACATGTCCCATTATCCGCATACGGTGACCGCGGTATACCAGTTGATCTAACATTACCTATAGTCAAAAATACTCAAATGTAGACTGCACATCAGAGTGCAGTATCATATTCCTCTCATGATGACCTCTAACCCATGTGTCCAGAATTACAAAATTTAGTCAGAATGTTCAAGTTAACTACTGCATATTCAAGTGCGGAGCCTTTTCTCATGACTACCACTATCCCTGAACCATGATTACATTAACTTGAAATAGACTGCAATAGGGACCGCAAATCTTGATGTAGGAATCACATTCGTATTTCAACAATTGCGGACATCAACCTCTGAATTATGCTACCTATTTTTTGCTAAATATATGGATGACGACTCAGCCCTTTTGGCACGTAGTCGTTTAATCCATATCGTCATTTTGAGGAATGAAGCTTACCTCGGTGGAAAGACTTACACCTTTCTTTTTTTACTCCGGGGAAGAATACCCGCCCGTCAACAGGGTTCACATCTTCCAAAAGGACTAGACTAGATTGTGAATAATGACATTCAATCCCGCTATCAACGCATCATTTTAAATTTTTAGATTTTTGGACGTTCGCTCAGCCAATGTATCAAGGCAAGCCATGCGACGTCTAGGATGGGGTCTCAATACCTTGATACAATACTGTTTAGTGGAGACCCAGCTTTTGGTACCGTGATTATATCTTTAAGTAGTCTTTAAAGTTTTTCTTTTGCAAAAATCTTCATGCTCTGCAAAATGAACAAACTTGTCAGCGTAAAGGAAACTTTACTTAGGGAGGGCTTCGTTACCGTTTCGTACACTCTTTTGCGCCACTATTCCTTAAACATTCTAGCAAATGAGTTAGTGTAAAACATCCGTGCTTGTTTGTTCCTGCATCCACAGAAAAATTTGTCAGTTTCCTATATTGTCGACCGCTCTCCCGGTGCATGGACTTCCTCCATTCATATATCGGCAGGAAGAATTCTCATTTTCCTCAAAATTTTTTTTTTTTCTAGTAGAGCTTAAAAGTGCGGTGATTTTGGAAAATATATGCATACTTTGGTACATTATATATGTTTTTGAAAATAATATTTTATATACGCCTTTTTAATGTCATGACATTAGTTACTCAAACAAGGTCTTCCGCCTCTTTCCTCCTTTTGATCTTGACTTGTGAAATTTTCGAATCCCTTTCGAAAATTTTACCCCAGTTTGTGTACGTCTTTGTACCAACTCGAGTCTCGCTATGTCGAAGGAATTTTTGAGATGCTCTCAAAAATTTTGCCCAGTGTAAATGTGTACTTGTTATTTCTTGATCTCGCCGCGCTTGAGGATTTTTTTAGATCTTTCACAAGAATTCGGCCTCACGTCATTAGCATCATTTATAACAAGATTATACTCATCTCATTCTAAGAATCATGATTCACATTAACTTACTACTAAAAATACCATTTTCTCCATATTTGAACTCATATTCTACTTTCTTCTCTAACCCAAGTCCCTCAATCACTCAATATTCTTAATAACATGAAATGAACACAAAACTCACCCTTGAATATGTAGGAATGGGCTTTGGATGAAAATACTTCACTTGAAGAAAACCCTAACTTCAATACCAAATGAATTCTTGGCTTCTACCAACCCTAGTGGGCCTCTTTTGCATTTAATCCCCTTGATTCTTGGTAATTACTCCTTGTTTTCTCTTGGATATGTGCTCATATGGTGTATGGAATATTCTAGAGGTCCCATGAAGCGTGGAGAAGGTGAAATCTGAAAAAATAAAGACAAGGATCGTCTATTTATAACTGAAACTGGAAGGTTCCAGAGAAGCGGTTCGAGGAGCGGGTCGACGACCCGTCGACGTGTTGACGGTCCGTCGACTTGCATTGTCGACTTACGCCTGTAAATCCCTGACTACAGAATCATGTTGACAATTAGGTCGATGGTCCGTCGACTTGACCCGTCAAATTGCGCCTACAGATCTCAGTCTGCAGGAACATGTTTACGGTGCACAGTGATGGTCCGTCGACATGTCGATGGCCCGTCGATAGTGATTGGAGTCTGCAGAATTTCCTGATTCAATTCAGATTTTGTCGATTCGATCCGTTCAGCTTCTAACTCCATAATTTACCCATAATACCTACCGATACCTTTGTACACAGAGTACAACACTTTACGTCCCCAAACTCGGGCACGGGTCTCCATTCTCATGGCATACTCAACTAGAAAATCATTAGTTCTACTATGACGAAGATGAGGGGCATAACATTCTCCCCCCTTAAGAACATTCATCCTCGAATGTTAAGTTCTCAGGGATTCTACATAAATTTTTCCAGAGTTTTCCCTGTAATATGGCACTACCATCCACTCACAACAGCCCAAAAAAACATCGCCACACAGGGCTACAACATCACACTAAGAGACATGGCCACACACGACCCAAAAGCAATAAAAGTAGCATTTCATACCTGGGGATAATGGCGTCTCATCCTGAATCTCTTCCGGGGGTGGAAATAACCGTGGGTATTTGGACTTCATATCTTCTTCTGCTTCCCAAGTCATTTCCTCTCTGTTATTGTTTCTCCATAAAACCTTAACTGAGGCTACCTCTTTGTTCCTGAGGCTTCGTACATGCCTATCTAGTATGGCAAAGAGTACCTCTTCATAAGCCAACTTCTCTGGAACCTGAACATCATCCACTGGTACGATTCTAGAAGGGTCTCCAACACATTTACGGAGCATCGACACATGAAAAACTGGATGAACCGATTCAAGTTCTGGAGGTAAATCTAGTTCATAAGCCACTTGGCCCACCTTGCGTACGATCTTATAAGGGCCAATATACCGGGGACTGAGCTTGGCCTTCTTTCCGAATCTCATTACGCCTTTCATCGGCGACACTTTTAAGAACACCTAATCATTGATTTGGAATTCCTAGTTCCGTCGGCAATTATCCGTATAGGACTTTTGGCGACTTTGGGCTATCAACAATCAGTCTCTGATAAGTTTGATCTTTTCCATCGCTTGTTTAATCAATTCTGGACCTATCAATTATGTCTCTCCGACTTCAAACCATCCAATTGGCGACCTACACTTCCTTCTATACAGAGCTTCATACGGAGGCATCTGGATGCTGGAATGATAACTGTTGTTGTAGGAAAATTCAATAAGTGGCAAATGATCATCCCAATTGCCTCCGAAATCCAATACACATGCCCGAAACATATCTTCCAAAGTCTGAATAGTGTGTTCAGCTTGTCCAATGGTCTGTGGATGAAATGTTGTGCTGAGTCTCACTTGAGTTCCAAAGCCTTCTTGAAAAGACTTCCAGAATTTAGCTGTAAATTGTGCCCCTCTGTCTGTGATAGTGGACACTGGTACACATGAAGTCGCACTATCTCTTGAAGATATGACTTTGCATATTCTTCTAATGAGTATGTAGTTTTGACCGGAAAAAAATGGGCTGATTTTGTAAGGTTGTCAATAATTACCCATATGGAATCATACTTACGTCAAGAATGAGGCAAACCTACAAAAAAATCCATGTTGATCACCTCCCATTTCCAGGTTGGAATTTCCATAGCTTGTAACAATCTTCCTGGCTTTTGATGCTCGATTTTCACTTATTGGCAATTTGGGCATTGAGCTACAAATTCTGCTATATCTTTCTTCATTCCATCCCACCAATACATTAACTTAAGATCATGGTACATCTTGGTTGCTCGTGGGTGAATAGAATAACGGGAGTAATGAGCTTCTTCCAGAATCTGACGACATAATCCTGCAATATCTGGAACACATAGTCTGCCTCGATATCTGAGAATCCCATCTGCTAAAATTTCAAATTTTTGACTTCTCTTTCTGAGGGAGTGTATCTCTATAGAGACTCCACTAGGGATCTTCGTATTGGAGCCTTTCCACTTCCATGTCCAGGAATGAAACAGATGGATGATGAACTACAACTTCTGCATTGCTCGAGTCCATTAACCGGACTCCTAGGTTAGTTAACTGGTGGAGCTCACGAACCAATTCTTTCTTCTCTAGTTGGATATCACGTAAACCGCCCATGGATTTGAGGCTAAGAGCATCGGCCACCACATTTGCTTTTCCTGGATGATATAGAATATCCACATCATAGTCTTTCAATAATTCTAGTCTTCGCCTCTACCGTAGATTCAACTCCTTTTGCTTAAAAATGTACTGGAGACTCTTATGATATGTATAAATATCAACATGTACACCATACAAATAGTGTCTCCACATCTTTAGTGCGTGAATAACCGCAGCTAATTCAAGATCATGGGTCGGGTAATTCTTCTGATGTTTCCTCAACTGCCTGAAAGTATAGGCTATGACCCTACCGTGCTGCATCAACACACAGCCCAATCCAACACCGGAGGCATCACAATACACAACATAACCTTCTGATCCTTCAGGAAGCGTCAGGACTGGGGCTGAAGTCAGTCTATCTTTCAATTCCTGGAAACTGTGTTCACAAGCATTAGTCCACTGAAATTTTGCTGATTTCTGAGTTAGTTTCGTCAATGGTGCAGAAATACAAGAAAATCCTTCCATGAACCTTTTATAATAACCTGCTAAACCCAAAAAAACTACGGATCTCCATAGGTGTTGTAGGCCTTGGCCACGTCTTCACAGCTTCAATCATCAGAGTATCAACCCGAATGCCATCAGCTGAGATAATATGACCCAGAAAGGTTACAGAATTCAACAAGAACTCACATTTTGAAAATTTAGCGTATAATTCATGAGTCCGGAGAATTCCAAGGACAATACGTAGATGATCTGCATGCTCTGCCTCTGATCGGGAATATATCAAGATGTCATCGATGAACACGATCACAAATATATCTATGAAGGGTCTGAACACATTATTCATCAAATTCATAAACACTGTCGGAGCGTTAGTCGACCCAAATGACATTACCCGAAATTCATAATGCCCATATCAGGTTCTGAAAGCCATCTTCGGAATGTCTTTTTCTCTAACCTTTACTTGGTGATACCCTGATCTCAAATCTATTTTAGAAAACCACCTGGCACCCTGCAATTGGTCAAAAAAATCATTGATTCTCAGAAGAGGATATTTATTCTTGATCGTCACCTTGTTCAGCTGCTTATAGTCAATACACATTCGTAAAGAACCATCATTCTTTCTTACGAATAAGACAGGTGCTCCCCATGGTGATGAACTGGGTCTAATAAATCCCTTCTCGAGCAAAATCTTTCAGTTGTGCCTTTAGCTCTTTCAATTCCACTGGAGCCATTCTATAAGGAGGAATAGATATAGGTTCGGTGTCCGGTAACACATCGATAGTAAAATCAATGTCTCGTTCCGGTGGAAGGCCTGGAAGCTCAAATGGAAATACATCCGGATATTCATTTACTACCGGAACGAATTGAAGAGTTGACGGCTTTCTTCGGTGTCATGAACTCGGAATAGATGATAAATATAGCCCTTAGCAATCATCTTTCCTGCCTTGAGATAGGAAATAAACCTACCCCTTGGGGATGCTGCCTTGCCTTTCCATTCCAGCACTCGTTCTCCTGTGAATTGGAATCGAACCATCTTTGTCCTGCAATCTACATTAGCATAACAAGAGGCGAACCAATCTATGCCCATAGTCACATCAAAATCTAGCATTTCTAGCTCGATCAGATCGGCTATGGTCTGACGATCACATACCACAATCGCACAATTTTTATACACTTGTCTAGCTATTACCGGGTCACCAACAGGAGTAGATACCTCAAAAGGATTGATTGACTTGGGTTTCACCCCAATACAATCAACAATATACAGAGTAATATAAGAGAAAGTAGAACCTAGATCAATCAATGCATAGACATCATGAGAGAATACTGGTAGGATACCTGTGATAACGTCAGGGAAGGAGTCAAGATCCTGGCGTCCGGCTAAAGCATAAATACGGGGCTAGCAGCTACCTGAACTGGGTGCTGCCCCTTTGCCCCTACCACAACTTGCTGAAGTCTGGGGAGTCTGCCCTAAAGGGCGCACGGATGAAGAAGAACCAACTACAGATCCTATAGGTTGGGCCCTATCTCTGCCACTCATCGACGGACAGTCATGCATCATATGCCCAATCTGACCACAGGCATAACAAGCATCGGAGCCTCGGCAACATGGACCCGGATGAAACCTACCACACTCGCTACATCGTGGTAACGGTGGTCTCCTCGGACTGGGATCTCCTCCAAATTGGGAACCTAAAACTCTCGAGCTCTGACCCTATCCTGAATAAATGGGGCGGTGAAATCTCCTACCCGCAAACCGAGGAGGTGCACTAGTCGCAGACTGGCCTAAATATCTAGAATATGACTGCCTCTGACACCCTCTATGCTCGCTACTAGCACTGGCAGATCTGGCTCTCTAGCTCTGCCCTCTATCCATATCACGCTCACCCCTTTGTGGCTGTTGTTGCTATTCTAAATTCTAAGCGTAAGCTTGAATACGGGAGATGTCAATCCCCTCCTTTAGTGAAGCTGTCGAGCAATTTAATCAAATGTGGCCCTAAGCCACTCTAAAATTGTCACAACCCAACTAATGGGCCATGACGGGTACTCGGAGCTGACTATCGAGCACCACTTATCATGCTGTCAATCATACTCATCCTAAACATACATCACTCTAAGCACCAGACTCATCATGTATCAATCTCTAAATATCTCCCAAAGCATGTGTGCATACATAGGCCCATAAGGCTACAAAATGATATACAAGGTATAGGCTAAAGAAGTCTCATAACATCTATTACCCAAGCATAAGTATCTATGAGCCTCTACTAGAGTACTGAGATCACAAGGATGGGATAGGACCCCGCCATTCCCCATATATGTACACAGAAGAATATACCAATGAATGGCAACTCCGGAGTAGTGGAGTGTTCCTGTACCGCTACTGGTAAGGCTCCTAGGTGTCCGGGCCATCTCTCTGCCTACCTGTTGGCATGAACACAGCGTCCATAAAAGAAAGGACGTCAGTACGAACAATATACTGAGTATGTAAGGCATAAATGATAACACAATAAGGAAGTATAGAAAGCATAAGAAGAAAGGATAACTGTAACTGCTTGCCTCTTGATGCGGAATCATGCATGCTCACTTTCAACCTTTAAACATATAACACATACATACATAAATTATCTGATCAAATAACATAATTAGCCCGAGTCCGGGGTAATCATCTCACGCCGCCCACTAGTGGTGCTGCCCGTACCATATAGACACGGTGTCATTATCATCATCCATAAGCCGCCCACTACGCCCACCGTAGTGGTGCTGCCCAACTGTATAGGCACGGTGTAATCATCCATAAGCCGCCCACTACGCTCACCGTAGTGGTGCTGCCCGCCCGTATAGGTGCAGTTTAATCATCATCACATAAGCATGCATAAGAGTCCAATCAAAAGCTATGACTCTATCGGAGTGACGTAAGGTCGGTAACCTCCGATTATATTATGGAATAATCATCATCGCTCTATCTCACCTTGAAGGAACGATTATTATAAGGTGAGATCAACAACAATGAATAAAATCGAGAAAAATCATGAAATAACTCAACAATCTCATAATAGCATTAAATTCATAAGCTTGGGACTTTTAAACATAAAATCATCATCCTCATCATAATCATCAGAGAAAACATCTCATCTTCTTTATGCTCTTTAGCGTCATAAGAAACTCTTGGAATCACGAATCTCTAACTTTTGAGTATAAGGACATTATGAAAATATCTCATCTCTAGTAGCTTAGGAAACTCTTAAGAATCATGAACTTCAAACCTTTGGAAGCAAGAAAGTTATGGAAACACATATGGAATCACAACAAAAGAATCATGCCTTTGAAAGAAAGGGACGAACCTTAACATACCTGTTTGACCTCCTATTAGCTACGCTTATCCGTCCGAGCTTGCAAATCTACAATCGAGAGGATTTACACTAACGTTGGACTCACTGTCGCACACTTGTTCCAAGTTTTCAAATCAAACTATTTTATATCCTGCCGAAAATCGGGCAGCATCTCCCCTGTTTATATGCCTAGCCCGAAATCTCAATTCAGCAACTAACAACAACAATACCAACATCAACCATAATATTCTCAATACCAAAATACTTCACAAACATCCCATATGGTGTTTATCCCGTATTTCCACCAACAAACATCATTTTATAACTATCTAACAGCTCTGTCTTCATAAAGAAACCAAGACTAATATCAATAGGGAGAAATTCATACCTTATTCTTACAAGAACATCAATATCTTCAGTATCCGTCCAGAGTACAAACCAAAATCCACCGCAAAATGATAATACAATCACGACCACGCGCTATCCGAACCTAAACTAATACTCCGCCGCCTGAAAATCACTCAATTTTATGATATGCTCACCTCCCTCATCTGTTTTCTGGGTTTTTCTAGAAAGAATGATTAAAATAAAGGGGTTATACACCTTATATAGGAGGTCAAAGTCGATGGAACCGATTTAGTAATTGGCCTTCGCGAACGTGAAGGTCTGGAATTTCCATGGCCATCGCGAACGCGAAGGGAAATTCTGCCCAGTTCGCCCAATTTCTCATCTTCCGCCCATTTGACCTCTGATCCTTCCAATACTTCTCATACGCGATCGTAAACCCTTATAACCTCTAAATCGCAATTACAACAACCACCACCTAACGAACCTCAATGTCCAAAACTATGAGGTGTAACACAAATCTATGCACCCAGCCTCCCATATCGGCTACCATAGTCTGAGCATACCAGGACAATGAATTGAAACGAAGGCTATATTCCTGAGTACTCATATTTCCTTGCTTTAGATTCAAGAACCGGTCAGCTCGGGCCCGATGGACCTCGAGTAGCAAATAATTATGGATGAAAACATTTACGAACTCTTGCCAAATCGGGGGAGGTGCATTTTCCCCTCTTGAAGAAATTCAATTATTGTACCAAAGAACCGCCACATCACATAGCCTATAAGATGCCAACTCCACGGACTCCGTATCAGAAGCATGAATAATCCTCAGTGTCCAGCATCTCATCTATAAAACCTTGCGGGTCTTCATACGGCTTTGACTCGAAAAATTCTGGCGGGTTCAAACTTATAAAATCACGGGCTCTGGCACTAATGGCTCTGTCACCCAGACCTGCACTCTGTCGCTGAGCCTGAGCAGCAACTAGCTGTGTCAACAACTGAATAGCCTCGATCATCTGCTGACTCGAAGCACCCGGTGGAGGAACTAGAGGCACCAGAGCTGGAGCTGAGGCCCCCTTCATGCTCCTCTAATATAGGCAGAGTATGAGAAGTCTGAGATGGAGCCTCATTGTGGGACTCGCCCTCCTCTACATTTAGCGGTGGCTCCTATTCTACCTGCCTTCTTGTAACAATCTTGCCCTCCTGGGCGGCTGTTGCTTTCCTCTTTACCAGCATCGCTGAAATCATAGCGCACAATTAGGGAAAAGGAAATCTTATAACATAACTTGATCGCTCGATCTATGAAGAAGAAAGACGGTCATTATTCCTAAATGCCCCGCAGCTTCTCGTTTATAAGTGTGGCGTGCTTCACACCCATAAACAAGACTCTACTGGACAGGGCTCGTAGACATACCCTAGGACGGAACTACTCTGATACCACTTTGTCACGACCCAACTAGTAGGCCATGATAGGTACCCGGAGCGGACTACCGAGCACCACTCATCATATTATCTATCATGCTCAACCTGGACATACATATTCTCAACATAGGACTTATCACGAAACAATCTCCAAATATCTTCCCAAAATATGTATATATGCATAGGCCCACGAGGCTACAAAAATGATATACAGAATATACAAGGAAGGAGTCACTTAACATCTATAACCCACACATAAGTATCTACGAGCCTCTAACTGAAGTACTGAAGTCATAAGGGCGGGACAGGACCCCGCCATGCCCCAATATGTTCACAAAAGAATATACCAAGAAATAGCGACTCCAGAGCAGTGGAGTGCTCCTGTAAATCTGCTAAGAAAGCTCCTAAGCACCTGTGCCGTCTCCCTGCCTACCTGTGGGCATGAACACAACGTCCATAAAATAATAAGGACGTCAGTACGAATAATGTACAGAGTATGTAAGGCATGAATAATAGCTTAATAAAGAAACGAATAAGCATAAGATGAAGAACAAACCTGTAACTTTTGCCTCTTAAGGCGGAGTCATGCATGCTAATTTTTATAATAAAAAATAATATCATATCATACATATATATAAGCTGCTCGACCATATAGGTACGGTGTGATCATCATTAGCCCGCGTACAGGCCTCCTGCATCCGAGGCGTAAGCTGCCTACTGCAATGGTTTGTCTGCCCGACCATGTAGGTACGGTGTTATATTGCCCGACCATGCAGGCATAGTGTTATACTACCCGGCCATGTAGGCACGGTGCGATCATACATGAAAATAACATAAAGAATGCAAGAGAGCCCAAACGAAAGCCATGACTCTATCGGAGTGACGTAAGGTCGGTAATGTCATGACCCGACTAAGAGCCATGACGGGTACCCGGGGCTAACCACTGAGCACCAGTCATTCTGTTACTCATCATACTCATTATACACTTCTTTACTATTCATGTGCTCATAATCATAGGGCAACCATTTTTTCATTTGGAAACATAATTACTTTTATATACATAAGCCTTTCGGCTATCAAAATAATATATATATAATAAGGACATCGTGAGACCATACTACCCACACATATGTATCTACGAGCCTCTACTATAGTGCTAGACATAGGGACATGATAGGACCCCGCCATGCCCAAATATGTACACAAAATAAATAACCAAATAGCACCTCTGGAATAATGGAGTGCTCCTGTAAATCTGCTGGTAGCTCCTATGGATCTGCACCATCTCCCTGTCTACCTGTGAGCATGAACACAGCGTCCAAGAAGAAAGGACGTCAGTACGAATATTGTACTGAGTATGTAAGGCATAAACAATAATGATATATCAATGAAATACGGAGACATCGGGTGAAGAGCGATCTGTAACTGACTGTCACTTAAAACTAAAATAATGCATGCTAACTTACTTCATAATCATCATCATATCATGTATGCATATATGTATAAGATGCCCGACCATAGAGGTACAGTGTGATAATCATTAGCCTGCGTCCAGGCCTCCCGCGTCCAGGGTACCATCTCATGCCGCCCACTAGTGGTGTCTACCCATGCCATCGATAAATGGTGTAATACGCTGCCCGCCTTAGCGGTGTCTGCCCGGCCATGTATGCACGGTGTAATATCATCATCATATGCTTATCATGAATCATGCATAAAACTCAAGACAAACTATACATCTATCGGGGTGCCGTAAGGTCGTGAACCCCCGATTTCATTATGAAGTATTCATAAGTATTCTGCCTCACCTTGAAGGAATTAGCACATAAGGTGAGTGTATACGAAGAACAACATCAATGGATCATAATAAGAATCATTAACTTGTAGAAATATAATATCATGGCCTTAGACTCTTTATACTTAGACTCATCATCATCATAATCATGCTCGTAACATATATCTTATCTTGTCTCATGTGAAGCTCTTTACTAAGATTGACTCATAATTTTCGGGATGTAGAAAAGTCATGAAGAGATAGGGAATATCGTGTCATAAGAATCATGTCTTAGAAAGAAGGGACTAGCCATACATACCTTTTCGTTTAGCTACTCTATCGCTTGAACGTTTCTCTCCAATATTCACGTTTCTACGTTCAAGAGAGTTCATACTCATATTAGATAATTGATAACATAAGCGTGTTTGAACTAAAGCTATAGAAAATTGAGCAGCATCTCCCTTGTTTCTACTACTTTCTCCACATAATATATCAACTCCCAACCGTCAATAATAACATTCATGATATCATCATCAATGACTTTAGTCAAATTCATCATTATCCAATCCCCACAATTTCCTCTCAAGGTCGTCCATAATCATAATCATAATACAACGTTACATTCATTCTCATCTAATGTTTCTCTCATGCTCCTAACATTATTCATAATGTAATTACAATCACAACGTATCAAGAATCATGATTCATATTAATCTACTACTCACAATTGCCACTAATCTCATATTTTGTAACCCATTTTCCATCTTATTCTATAATCCAAGTGTTTCAACTTTTCAATACCTTAAACAACATGGAATAATCATAAAACTCACCTTTGAATGTGTAGGAACGGGTTTTGGTTGAGGTTGCTTCACTTGGAGAAAATCCTTGCTTCAATTCCGAAGGAAATTTCTAACTTCCATATCCCTAGTAAGCTTTCATATGCTTGATTCCCCTTGAATATTAGTGTTTGATCTTTGGTTCCCCTTGATTTTATGTTGAAGAAGTGTATGGAATAGTCTAGAAGTTTAGAGAGAAGTGGAGAAGTGGAAAGAATGAGAAAATAAAAGTGGGAACATGTATTTATAGTTGCAACTTAATCAGTCCGTCGGGCATTATACGGACCACTTATACGGTCCGTATAACATTGTACGGCCCGTATAAGTGTCTGTGGTTCACCACCATGGAAACCATTCTTGTTGTTGGGTTATACCAACCCTTATACGGTCCGTATAAAGTTCCACAGTCCGTATAAGGTGGTCGTGTAACTCACAGTTTTTCCGAAGTTGTCCTCGTCGTTTCGTTTTATCTCCAATCCTTACACAACCTTCTTAACACTTGTTTAGTACTTCATCAATGATCTAAACATCCCTATAACTTTCCCTCAAGGCCGTACCAAACAATTCTTAACGCAATAATTTACGAAACCTTTCCTAAACCCCACTTATACTCCACTTGTCCTTATCATTCCTTATTTCATCAATTCATATGGCTTCAAAATATTAACGTATGCATTCTAAGACTACTAAATATTCATCTTATAGTCTTAAGAACTTCATGTTACCCTTAAGCTCGCATTGGTTCATTCACTACGCGACGACATGAAATTTCCAAGGTGTAACACTCTTCCCCCCTTTTGGAACATTCGTCCCCGAATGTTAAGCACTCAGGAATTTTACGAAAATTTTGCTAGAGTTTCCCCTGTAATATGGCATTACCATCCTGTCACAACAGCCCACAATAATATTGCCTCATAGGACCATAACACAATAGCAATATAAGTTGGCTACACACGACCTATATGCATAAAAAGGAAATACACATACCTCATAATCATGATGCTTCAACGTGGATCTCTTCCGGGGGTTGAAATAAGTGTGGGTACTTGGACTTCATATTTTCTTCCACCTCCCAAGTCATTTCTTCTCGGTTAGTATTTCTCCATAAAACCTTAATTGAGGCTACTTCTTTATTTCTGAGTCACTGCACTTACCTATCTAGTATAGCAACGGGTACTTCTTCATAGACTAGCTTTTCTGTCACTTGCACATCATCTATTGGAATCATCCTCGTAGGATCTCCAACATACTTGCGAAGCATTGAGATATGGAAAACTGGATGGACCGATTCAAGTTCTGGAGGCAAGTCCAATTCATAAGCTACTTGACCCACCTTGCGGATAATCTTATAGGGTCCAATGTATCGAGGACTTAACTTTCCTTTCTTGCCAAATCTCGTCACACCTTTCATTGGTGACACCTTTAAGAATACCCAATCATCAACTTGAAATTCTAAGTCACGCCGGCGGTTGTTCGCATAAGATGTTTGGCGACTTTGGGCTGTCAATAATCGATCTCGGATTACATTGACTTTTTCCACTGCTTGTTGAATCAACTCAGGGCCTATTAGTTGTACTTCTCCTATTTCAAACCATCCAATTGGGGATCTACACTTCCTTCCATATAAAGCTTTGTACGGAGCCATTTGGATACTGGAATGGTAGCTATAGTTGTATGCAAACTCGATTAAAGGTAAGTGGTCATCCCAACTACCACCGAAATCTAGTACACATGCCGTAGCATATCTTCCAAGGTCTGAATAGTACGTTCGGCTTGCCCAGTTTGCGGATGGAATGCCTTGCTGAGCTTTACCTGAGTACCTAGACCTTCTTGGAAGGATTTCCAGAACTTGGTTGTAAATTGCGCTCCTCTATCTATGATAATGGATATCGGAATACCATGGATTCGCACAATCTCTTTGAGATACAACCTTACATAATCTCCTGCTGAGTATGTGGTTCTGACTGGGAGAAAATGAGCTGCTTTCGTCAATCTATCCACAATCACCCATATAGAATCATACTTGTTTCGGGAACGAGGTAATCCCACAATAAAATCCATCTTGATCACTTTCCATTTCCAAGTAGGGATTTCCATTACCTGCAATAATCCTCCTGGCTTTTGATGTTCGATTTTCACTTGCTGGAAATTTGGACATTGAGCTACAAACTCTGCTATGTCTCTCTTCATGCCATCCCACCAATATATCAACTTAAGATCATGATACATTTTCGTTGCACCTAGGTGAATAGAATACCGAGAATAATGAGCTTCTTCTAGAATGCAACGATGCAATTTTGCAACATTCGGAACACATAGCCTGCCTCGGTATCTAAGAATTTCATCCATAGAAGTTTCAAATGGAGACTTCTCTTTTTCATGAAATGTATCTCTGTAATGGCTCAATTGAGGATCTTCATATTGACGCTCTTTCACTTCCATATCCAGGGATGAAATAGTGGGATTATTAATACCAATCCCTACACTACCTGAATCAACTAAGCGTACTCCAAGATTAGCTAGTTGGTGGAGCTCATGAATTAATTCTTTATTTTCTAGAGGAACTTCACATAGGCTGCCCATTGATCGGCGGCTAAGCGCATCAGCTACTACATTTGCCCTTCCGGGGTGGTATAAAATACTCACTTCATAATCTTTCAATAATTCTAACCACTGCCTCTGCCGCAGATTTAACTCCTTCTGTTTGAATAGGTATTGAAGACTCTTGTGATCTATATATATGTCAACATGCATACCATACAAGTAATGTCTCCATATCTTTAATGCATGAATAACTGCAGCCAATTCGAGATCATGAGTTGGGTAGTTCTTTTCATGTTTCCACAGCTGTCTCGAAGCATAAGCAATGACTTTACCATGCTGCATTAACACACATCCTAACCCAACATCGGAAGCATCACAATATACAACATAACCATCTTGACCTTCTGGGAGTGTCAAGACTGGGGCTGAGGTTAATCTGTCCTTCAACTCTTGGAAATTGCATTCACAAGCATCATTCCACTGAAATTTAACTGACTTTTGGGTTAACTTCGTCAATGGGGCTGAAATAGAGAAAAATCCTTCTACGAACCTTCTATAGTAACTTGCAAATCCCAGAAAAATTACGGACTTCTGTAGGCGTTGTAGGCCTTGGCCAAGTCTTCACAGCTTCAATTTTCTGAGTATCAACTCTAATGCCATCATCTGAAATAACATGACCGAAAAATGTCACAGAATTAAGCCAAAACTCGCACTTTGAGAATTTTGCATACAATGCTTGAGCTCGGAGAATCCCTAGAACAATATGTAAATGATCTGCATATTCTGGTTTTGTGCGAGAGTATACCAGAATGTCGTCAATGAACACTATTACGAATAGATCCAAGAGAGGCCTGAATACGTTATTCATCAAATTCATGAACACTGCCGGAGCATTGGTTAACCCAAACTACATCACCCGGAATTCATAATGGCCATATCTCGTTATGAAAGCTGTTTTGGGAATATCTTCTTCTTTAACTCTCACTTGGTGATAACCTGACCTCAAGTATATCTTGGAAAACCACTTGGCTCCCTGTAGTTGATCAAACAAATCATCAATCCTTGGGAGAGGATATTTATTCTTTATGATCACCATATTCAATTGCCTATAATTGATGCACATTCGTAGGGAGCCATCTTTCTTTCTTACGAATGGAACTGGCGCTTCCCACGGTGATGAACTGGGTCTAATAAACCCCTTCTCAGAAAAATCCTTCAACTGTGCCTTTAATTCTTTCAATTCTGTCGGAGCCATTCGGTACGGAGGAATAGAGATAGGCTCGGTGTCCGGCAACACATCAATGGAAAAATCAATCTCTCTTTCCGGGGGAAGACCTGGAAGTTCATCTGGAAATACTGTCACGACCCAACCCTGTAGGCCGTGACTAATGTCCGTGCTGGACACCCGAACGTACCCAATAACCCGAACTAGCATATTAGCAGAGTATATCAAAATAAAAGTAAGTTGGCGTTACTAGATATCGCAGATGAACAGGTATAGCACGTGGAAGCCGATAAGGCCATCACAGATCACAGCAACCCAAAACATATACAGAACCCACATGTATGTCTACAGACCTCTACAGAATATAACAGAATCATAAGACGGGACAGGGCCCCGTCGTACCCCTGAGTAGTATACTTATGTACAATGGCAGAAACTGTACCAAAATATAGGCTTCGAATAAAAGAGCGCTCCAAAATAGCAGAATAAAGTCCTAAGCAGGCGGATAAGCAAACCTGTCGTCGGTACCTGCGCGGCATGAAAACGCAGCTCCCGAAGAAAGGGGGTCAGTACGGAATATGTACTGAATATGTAAAGCCTGAAGTACAGAAATAAATCATAACTGGAACAGAAGGTACAGAAAATGAATGTAATACCCAGAACATCAGATGCATATTTTCAAAACATAAAAAGTGTATACAGAAACATATGCCATATCGTATCCGGCCCCCGCCAAAGGACTCGGTAGACAAAACGTGGTCACCCCCCCCCGACACTGGTGCCACAACACAAAATGCTCAGAAAAGGGAATAACCCGTAACATAACGTATCATATCAGATGGCCATATCAAATCATATCATATCATATCATATCAAAATGTGTGTACATGGCACAGCATACTCCACAACCTATGTACATGTATACCTGCCCCCTCACATCGAGGCACGGCGAACAATGCAGAGGAATACGCTTGACAACATATCCTGGCCCGGGCTCAGTGGGGGAAACATTGAGGCATCCACGAATGGAGTAGTGAGAAACCAAATGCAATATAAAATATCATATATTTCCAGAGACTCAATAAGACATATTGGATGACAAATCGAAATAATGAAATCGGACAGAATCATAGTAAGTGCATCAGGATGTCATAATGGATTACGGAGAAATAACCATTCTACAATCGTTTCCATATCCCAAAATAGTTTATAAGACATAAGGGAGTATTTGAAACATTTCTCATTTAGTAGTTAAAATAGTAATTAGAACATTTCCTTTAGGACCGCTCGAAGACACATCGTAAGTACAAAAAGGGTAAAATCGGAAATAGTGGGCCCACCCCGGGACAACCGAGCGATGGGCTCAGATTACATATATTAAGCTTATGGGGTCACCTATAGAGATCCTAGAGACATTCTATAACTTTCTAAGCAATTTATGAAAGTTTGCATAACTCGTTCGACAAAACATACTTATAAAATTCAGTTCTATTGAATGAAAAATTGGCAATTTCAATTGCGGATTCCGATGAACAGAACACTTTCCGAGGCTCAAATCCGATCCTAGTACACCTAGGACATGCCAAAAGAAGAATAGAGGTAGCTTTACATACCTTATACGCTCTTTACGCCTTTCCAAATTCAATTCCCGTTTCGCCCAAAATCTACAAATGGTCACATTTACCAAATGTTAGCCATAAGACTTTAGGACCTAAATCTTAAATCAACACTTTTCTACAAAAATTTGGGCAGCATCTCCCCTATACATATAGCGTCCCCGAGAATTTAACTCGGCCAAAATAATCAACAACAACCCAACAATAACACCAACAACAACAACAATCACTATAAAACACAATATAACCTAACTAGTCATCTTTCCAACATAATGTCATAACCTTCCTTCCAACGTCGTATTTTCAAATCAATATCAACATTCTCGTATTCATCACTAATCAAAATCATTACAACACAATTCAGAAGCATTTCATATCATTTCCACAAAATATTCACAAGATATACAAAATATACAAACTTTCCACCAAAGTCATAATTCGTCCAAAGCTTCTAATCTTTAACATACTTATTCATAACATGTTTCCATCTTCTAATTTCATCAAAAATCATCACAATTTGCACCTTAACAACTTCATTTCCATAATATCATAAAATCATACTAAGATGACATATTCTTCTACATTCCATTTTAATGCCAACTTAAACCATTTTGTCTTCATTTACATTGCAAGGATCACAACTAACATATTAACAACATTAATCCATTTCCATTCCAACTTCCATATACCACACGGCCACATTCCATATTTCCAACTTCCATCGAATTCATTCAACTTTCATTTCCAATATAAATTCTACCATAACCACAACTAGAATACAACATAAAATTCAACTCATCACACTTATACACTAACACACACACACGGCCACACATACATATGCACACCCACTTTGCAAACCTCCATATTTCCATAGTTTCTACGCATTTCCATATACTACAACACAAAGAAACCTTCATAACATAATAAAAAGGAATTGATTCTTATCTTTTTCTACAAACTTCTTCACTTGAACAAGTTGTCAACTTGAAGAAATAAGTGCTCCTTCTTCCAAAACAACTACACCAAGATGTAAAGGACCCTTGAATTAGTGGAAATACCACAAGAAAATAATTTTTGGAGGAAGATTTTAAGGAGCTAAAACTCCATGGTCATGGCCGAATACCCCTATTCTTTGGCTCTTGTTGTTCTTGCTTTGTCTCTTTCTAACTTATCTTGAAGTTTCTAAGTATTATGACTCATTAATGATCTCTTATATTAATTTAACACATGGGATAATTAATAAATCCATGGGCTTGGGCCTTTAGTTGGCCGGCCACCCCATCTCTTTTGGGCCTCATTTTTCTTTCCATTTTTTTTAGCCCAATTGGTTAAAATTCTTGTTTTGTAATTCCCGAAACTAATTTCCAAAATTCCAATATTTTTCATGAAGAACACACATATATAAATTCAAATCAACATATGACCTTATTTCTAACAAATCATAATTATTTCGAATTTTCCGAATATGCGAAGGTACGGGGCATAACAAATACGTCCGGGAATTCATTCACTACCAGAAAGGAATTAGAAAGTTGGCGACTTTGCTTCAGTATCCTGAACTCGGACTAAGTGATAAATGTAGCCCTTAGCTACCATCCTTCTTGCCTTAAGGTAGGAAATAAACGTACCTCTTGGAGATGTTGTATTACCCTTCCATTCAAGCACGGGCTCTCCCGGAAATTGAAATCGAACTACTTTCATTCGACAATCCACATTTGCATAACATGAGGCCAACCAATCCATACCCATAATCACATCGAAAACTAACATTTCCAGCTCAACTAAATCAGCTTTAGTCTGGCGGTCGCATATCACAATTACACAATTTTTATACACTCGTCTAGCTACCACGGGATCACCAATCGGAGTAGATACCTCAAAAGGTTTAATTGGCTCAAGTTTCACCCCAATACGACCAACAACATACAGAGTAATATAAGATAGGGTAGAACTCGAATCTATCAATGCATACACATCATGGGAAAATACGGATAATGTACTTGTAACCACATCCGGGGAGGACTCAAGATCCTGTCGGTCGGCTAAAGCATACATACGGGGCTGAGTGGCACCTGAAGTAGATGCTCCCCCTCTGCCTCTACCTCGGCCTGCTGGAATCTGGGGAGTCTGCCCTACCGGGCGCACTGAAGATGAACCAACCGCTGATCCTGTGGGCTAAAACCCAACTCTACCACTCATCGACGAGCAATATCGCATCATGTGACCAACCTGGCCACAGGCATAGCAAGCATCTAACCTTGGCGACACTGTCCGGAATGTAGTCTACCGTACTGGCTACATCGTGGTACTGGGGGTCTCCTCTGGCTATAATCTCCCCCACACTGAGAATCTGAGGCCCTCGAACTATGACCCTTTCCTGAACGAAAAAAGCGATCAAATCTCCTACCCGCAAATCGTGGAGGCGCACTAGTCGCCGACTGGCCTGAGTGTCTAAGATATGTCTGCCTTAATCCCCCTCTATAATGGCTTCCTGCCCCCATGGATCGGGCCCTCTTACTTTGCCCTGTATCAATGTCACGATCACCCCTTTGCGGATGTTGTTGTCCTTCTTAAGCCGTCAAACAATCCTTAAATAAATGTGGCCCTAGTCCACTCACGAACCTGTGCACTCTATCTCCTATATCGGCGCCAATGAATTATAATGAAGGCTATACTCCCAAGCACTCATATTTCCTTGTTTCAAATTTAAAAATCTATCCGCTCTAGCTCGGTGGACCTCGGGTGGCAAATAGTGACGGATGAAGGCATCTACAAATTCTTGCCAAACGGGAGGAGACGCATTCTCTTTTCTTGACGATATCCAATTATTGTACCATAATACCGCCACATCTAGGAGTCTATAAGATGCCAACTCCACAGATTCAGTTTCGGAGGCATGTATAATCTTTAATGTTCTTAGCATCTCATCAATAAAACTGTGCGGGTCTTCATCCAGCTTTGACCCAAAAAACTCCAGAGGATTCAAACTCATAAAATCGCGGGCCTTAGTACTAGTTGCCCGATCACGTGGACTCGCATTCTGCCGATGTGCCTGGGTGACAACTAACTGCGTCAATAAATGAATAGCCTAGGTCACTTGTTGACCCGAAGCAGCGGGTGGAGGAACTGCAACTGAAGCTCCTCCTTGTTCTTCTACATTAGGCGGGGTGGAGGAAGTATTAGATGAGGCCTCATTATATGACTCGCCCTCTTCTACATTCATTGGCGGCTCTCTTTCTACCCACCTTTTCATCGTAGTCTTGCCCTTCTGGGCGGCTGTAGCTTTTCCGTTTGACGGCATTTCTGAAATCATAGCACACTATTAAGGAGGAGATAATCTTATAACACAGCTCTATCGCACGATCTCATAAGATGAAAGATGGTCATTTTTCCTAAATGCCCTGTAGCCTCTTGTTTATTAGTGTAGCGCACAACACACCATAAACAAGACTCTACTAGACACAGCTCGTAGACACTTCCAAAGATTGAACTACTCTGATACCACTTTTGTCACGACCCGACTAAGGGCCATGACGGGTACCCGGGGCTAACCACCGAGCACCACTCATTCTGTTACTCATCATACTCATTATAAACTTCTTTACTACTCATGTGCTCATAATCATAGGGCAACCATTTTTTTCATTTGGAAACATAATTACTTTTATATACATAAGAATTTCGACTATCAAAATATTATATATATAATAAGGACATCGTGAGACCATACTACCCATACATACGTATCTATGAGCCTCTACTAAAGTGCTAGACATAGGGACGGGACAGGACCCCGCCGTGCCCAAATATGTACACAAAATAAATAACCAAATAGCACCTCCATAATAATGGAGTGCTCCTATAAATCTGCTGGTAGCTCCTATGGATCTGCACCGTCTCCCTGTCTACCTGTGAGCATGAACACAGCATCCAAGAAGAAAGGACGTCAGTACGAATATTGTGCTGAGTATGTAAGGCATAAACAATAATGATATATCAATGAAATACGGAGACATCGGGTGAAGAGCGATCTGTAACTGACTGTCACTTAAAACTGAAATAATGCATGCTAACTTACTTCATAATCATCATCATATCATGTATGCATATATGTATAAGTTGCCCGACCATATAGGTACGGTGTGATAATCATTAGCCCGCGTCCAGGCCTCCCGCGTCCAGGGTACCATATCATGCCGCCCACTAGTGGTGTCTGCCCATGCCATCCAGACATGGTGTAATACGCTGCCCGCCTTAGCGGTGTCTGCCCGGCCATGTAGGCACGGTGTAATATCATCATCATATTTTTATCATGAATCATGCATAAAACTCAGGACAGACTATACATCTATCGGGGTGACATAAGGTCGTGAACCACCGATTTCATTATGGAGTATTCATAAGCATTCTGCATCACCTTGAAGGAATTAGCATATACGGTGAGTGTATACGATGAACAACATCAATGGATCATAATACAAATCATTAACTTGTAGAAACATAATATCATGGCCTTAGACTCTTTAGACTTTGACTCATCATCATCATTATCATGCTCGTAACATATCTCTTATCTTATCTCATATGAAGCTCTTTACTAAGATTGACTCATAATTTTCTGGATGTAGGAAAGTCATGAAGAGATAGGGAATATCGTGTCATAAGAATCATGCCTTAGAAAGAAGGGACTAGCCTTACATACCTTTTCGTTTAGCTACTCTATCGCTTGAACGTTCCTCTCCAATATTCACGTTTCTACGTTCAAGAGAGTTCATACTCATATTAGATAATTGATAACATAAGCGTGTTTGAACTAAAGCTATAGAAAATTGAGCAGCATTTCCCTTGTTTCTACTACTTTCTCCACATCATATATCAACTCCCAAACGTCAATAATAACATTCATGATATCATCATCAATGACTTTAGTCAAATTCATCATTATCCAATCCCCACAATTTCCTCTCAAGGTCATCCATAATCATAATCATAATACAACGTTACATTCATTCTCATCTAATGTTTCTCTCATGATCCTAACATCATTCATAGCGTAATTACAATCACAACGTATCAAGAATCATGATTCATATTAATCTACTACTCACAATTGCCACTAATCTTATATTTTGTAACCCATTTTCTATCTTCTTCCATAATCCAAGTGTTTCAACTTTTCAATACCTTAAACAACATGGAATAATCATAAAACTCACCTTTGAATGTGTAGGAACGGGTTTTGGTTGGGGTTGCTTCACTTGGAGAAAACCCTTGCTTCAATTCCACAGGAAATTTCTGACTTCCATAACCCTAGCAAGCTTCCATATGCTTGATTACCCTTGAATATTAGTGTTTGATCTTTGGTTCCCCTTGATGTTATGTTGAAGAAGTGTATGGAATAGGCTAGAAGTTTAGAGAGAAGTGGAGAAGCGAAAAGAATGAGAAAATAAAAGTGGGAACATGTATTTATAGTTGCAACTTAATTAGTCTGTCGGGCATTATACGGACCACTTATACGGTCCGTATAACATTGTACGGCCCGTATAAGTGTCCGTGGTTCACCACCATGGAAAACATTCTTGCTGTTAGGTTATACGAACCCTTATACGGTCCGTATAAAGTTCCACGGTCCGTATAAGGTGGTCGTGTAACTCATAGTTTTTCCGAAGTTGTCCTCGTTGTTTCGTTTGATCTCCAATCCTTACACAACCTTATTAACACTTGTTTAGTACTTCATCAATGATCTAAACATCCCTATAACTCGCCCTCAAGGCCTTACCAAAAAATTCTTAACGCAATAATTTACGAAACCTTTCCTAAACCCCACTTATACTCCACTTGTCCTTATCATTCCTTATTTCATCAATTCATATGGCTTCAAAATCTTAATGTATGCATTCTAGGACTACTAAATATCCGTCTTATAGTCTTAAGAACTTCCTGTTACCCTTAAGCTCGCATTGGTTCTTTCACTACGCAACGACATGAAATTTCCAAGGTGTAACAGGTAACCTCCGATTACATTATGAAATAGTCATCGTTTCTACGTCTCAGCTTGAAGGAACTAATATCATTAGGTGAGACAGTAATAAGAAACAACATCAATGAAATCACAAAGATGGGATCATCAAGCCCATATTAGCATCATCTCATAGGCTTCGGAATCTCTTAAATAGCATCAATATCATGGAGCATACCTCATCTTTATCTCATAGGAAACTCTTAAGACTCGTGAACTTTCAACTCTTAGGATATAATAAGATCATGGAATATAGAAAAGTGATCATAGCATAGAAGTCATGCCCTTGAAAGAAGGGAACTAGCCTCACATACCTTTACGTCTTCTTAACTTTATCAAATAAACGCTTTCCTTCCAAGCTCACGATTCTACATCCAAGAGAATTGTACTAAGGTTAGATTATTAGAAACACGTTTAAGTCTAGGCTAAAATGACTAAGGACTAACGAAAATTGGGCAACACCTCCTTTGTTTCTACAACTTTCCCCATACAATAAACAACTCCTGAACATCCATGACAACACCCATAATATCATAATCAATAGATTCTTCAAGGTAAACATTGTTTACTTCTCAAATTCACCTTCAAATCATCCATAACCATGACTATACTACAACGTCATATTTATTCTTCACATAACACTTCCTCAGCGTCATTAGCATCATTTATAACAAGATTATACTCATCGCATTCTAAGAATCATGATTCACATTAACTTACTACTCAAAATACCATTTTCTCCATATTTGAACTCATATTCTACATTCTTCTCTAACTCAAGTCCCTCAACCACTCAATACTCTTAATAACATGAAATAAACACAAAACTCACCTTTGAATATGTAGGAATGGGCTTTGGATGAAATACTTCACTTGAAAAAAACCCCAACTTCAATACCAAATGAATTCTTGGCTTCTACCAACCCTAGTGGGCCTCTTTTGCATTTAATCCCCTTGATTCTTGGTAATTACTCCTTGTTTTCTCTTGGATATGTGCTCATGTGGTGTATGGAATATTTTAGAGGTCTTATGAAGTGTGGAGAAGGTGAAATTTGAAAAACAATGAAGACAAGGGTCATCTATTTATAACTAAAACTGGAATGTTCCAGAGAAGCGGGTCAACGACCCGTCAACTTGCTTCGTATACGGTCCGTCGACTTGCTTCATCGACTTACGCCTATAAATCCCTGATTACAGAAACATGTTGACGGTTGTGTCCATGGTCCCGTTGACATGTCGACGGTCCATCGACTTGACCCGTCAAATTACGCCTGCAGATCTCAGTCTGCAGGAACATGTTGACGGTGCACATTGATGGTCCGTCGACAGTGACTGGTGTCTGCAGAATTTCCTAATTCAGTTTAGATTTCGTCGCTTCGATCCGTTCGGCTTCTAACTTCATAATTTGCCCAAAATACCTACCAATACCTTTGTACACGGAGCACAACACTTTATGTCCCCAAACTCGGGCACGGGTCTCCATTCTCAAGATATACTCGACTAGAAAATCATTAGTTCTACTATGACGAAGACGAGGGGCGTAATAGGGGGAAACAACAACAATATGAGGGAAGATGGAGGCAAGGAAGACAATACCAAGTACAGAATACAAGAAAGCAAAAATAAAACAAATGTCAAGACAGAAACATTCTTCAAAGAATTCAGTAGTCAAGTAAAGGGACTGAGCTAGTTCAGAGAATCACTTTTAAGTCTTTAAACAAGTTATATTTGGTTCAAACTCAATTTTTAGGGCCTTTAATCAATCAACATCATATCACATGAGCAAGGTTACAGGCCAAGCATTATTTCTGGACTGAATTTAGTCTAAAGTAGGATAAAGGTTCAAGTGATGCAAGCCATATTCTCAGGATTTGAAAATCTTGGCGAAAGACTCAATATAAGTCTCAAAACTAATTTATCAAGATCACAAAGTATATTAGCAGGCCCTATAGGATACTAGCAAGGGTCTCAAATGGTGATATAACCTCAATTCTGTTCCCAGGATTACACAAAGGATCACAGATGCAAGTAGAAACCTTGATGAATCATAACAGGTGTGTGAATGCTATCCTAGGCTGAAGATGAAATGCTAGGTACAACATAGTTCAACAGTTGGCAAAGAAGTACAAGCACAGGTCAAGACAAGTAAAGACAGCCTTCTGTGACTAACATAACAAAGACAAGGTTCACAAGGGGGTATTCATGAGTTCTCAGAAATGAAGTTAAAAGGGGGCATGATACTATCCAAGATCTTTAGCAGTATCAAACATAGTTCAATTTCAATAAGGCAAGAAAATAAAGGACAAGAAACATATAAGGCAATCTCAGATTTTCACAAATACATGATAAAAGGGGAGGGGGTGAGTCACAAAACAAGTATCATACTCAGTCCTTTAAAGTATCTTTAGTCCTAGCTCAGACTCCTTACACTTAGTATATTAGGTGGTTATATCAGATCAAGGGAACCAAGTAATCTGTAAGCAGTCTAATTGTAAAAATGCAAGCCACAACTGATAAACCAACATGAACATTGAAAACAAGTAACCAATATAGGACAGGACAATGGTCTACAGGTCAGAAGCAAGTCAAAGCTACTAACATGCTAACCACTCCCACACCCTGTCATCCTAGTTCTAAGTCAAGAAGAAATAACTTGCTTCTAAATACTAGTCACTCCTCTTTTAGCAATTTGCAAATCAAATACCAAATGCACATAAAGAGAAAAACAGCTAAGAGTTAACAAGAAAACCACAAACTTTTCAAACCCTTTCACCAATCAAGTGACCAAGTTACAGTCTTAACATCTACTTAGCCAAGTTAAGTGGATCATTTTTCTTTTGCCTCTTTTAGACAGTCAAATAAATTTCAGGTAAAATAACACATAAGTCTATAAGTAGGTTCATGGACACAAAATCCCAAACCCTCACATTTAAACAGAACTAGCTAAACAAAATAGAGAAGACATGAGTCATCCAGAAGGATTTTGACTTGATAAGCTTTTCTTTCCAAAAACAGCAGAGAAAATTCAAAGACACATCATGCTAAGTGTAAACAGGAAGAGTGAGTTTTCAAGGTCTTTTTTCTTTTTCTTTTTTTAAAGAAAATGTTTTTGCTCAGAGGGTATTCAAAACCCTCTTCAACTAGTTTGCAAATAATGAGCACATAGATAGCACCAAGGCAAGTTCACAAATTCTTCTTTTTTAAATTTCTTACAGACAGTCACAACAAGCTTGCAAGAGGCCAAACAAAGCAGGACATATACAAACATTTTTGGAGGGCCATTATTTATCTAAGTTTTCACCTTAAAGCCTCTTTCAAGTCTTAAACTATATTTTAAGTTGTAATCTCATGAAAACTGTTACAAACAAAGGAACACAAAACTGGTTTTATTTTTTACTTAGTTTTAAAACAACATGCTAGCCTCCTATGCCTTCAAAACCTTTAAAACAAGATTCATGACATAACCAGTGATGACTTGAGACTAGAAAAATCAGTCTTTCCAGTTTCAAATGACACAAACAGTCAATAAACAGTGCTCAAAACAAGATTGGCCACCTATTTCATCTTTTAAGCATTTTCTAAACTTAAGACCTCTTAAACAACACCAAGAACTCACAAGGATCACATTATAGCCTATATAAATCAAACATCTTAGACTAAGACAAAATCAATGGAACAATAAACTCATAACATAAACAAACCCCTCTATTCATGTCTAAAGCTATTCAAGACATTACATCCTTCAAATAACACCAGCATATCACTATTGAAATGCCTCAAGACTCAGAACCAAACTTTAACACCTCAAAAACAAAGGAAAAATTCAATGAAACTGTAACCATAGGCACAGAATAGGTCCCCTTTCAATCAAACAAGCATTTTAAGGCTTTAAAACACTTATTAAACAATAGTGAGATACATCTAAACAACCCTATTATCACATTATACATACCAAAACAGTTTCACAAGTCAAATAGCATATCATGATTCAAACAACATAAATAACAATATAAACTAAACTAACAGAATAAAATAGGCTAAAAATGGTAATATTGCCTTTTTGTAGGGAAACCTAAATATCAAAATGGGGATTGAGTCTCCAAACTTCAAACACCAACAACTAAAGCACCCTTAAACAGCTCTTTAAACCCTATAGATTCTTCAAAAATAGTAGTCTTTCTATTGGTCTTCTAGTATATTACCATGATTATAGTGTATATTAAGTTCTATTCTCTTTATAGGTATTGGAGGGGTAGTATATATTGATATATGTGTAGCTAATGTAGAAACTTAGGGATAATTTCAACCTTAGCCGTGGGGTAAAAATTTTCAGAATCCTCCCAATTCTTTTAAGAACACTAGATATTTATAGGACAATAAGTGGGAACCCTAAAGACAAAAATAGAAAGTCCTAGGTGTCCTCCCCTCAAACAGATTTTCCCACCATGTCGAAAACAATTTCAAAATTCTATAACAACTCAGCAAATTCCTCAACTAGCTTATTGATTGTACTATTCCCCAATCATAAAACAACACATATCACAAAATATAACCAATTTTATCCTAAAACTTCAAATAAAACCAGATAAATCAGCAAAATACTAGGATAGTACGCTTAGTCACAAATAAGACAAAAGAACCAGTATATCCAACGTATACATTATACAAATAGGATAGAAACCCTAAAATAGTACCTGAATCACTCGATATTTTTTGGGAAATTACCATATGTCCTTTTTTTGTAGTACGAGGTGCACAAGTTGGCTAGGAACTCTTGGTTCTGCCCATGGCAACATCGTACTCAAAGAACCCGAGCAATATCCCATTAATCGACTCAATTCTAGCCCAACTATTCACGAAATCACGAAATTAAACCTGGGAATGATGATAAGACGAGACGAAGGGTAGAAACCGTAAAACATCCGGCCAAAAATGGTCGTGAAATAGCTATGGAGGCGGAACCCTAGAAATTGCCTCAAATCGCCTGAAAAAAGAGAGGGGTAGTCAGACCAGGGAAATGAAAAATGTGTGTGTGGGGGGGGGGGGGGGGGGTTGAAAGTTTGTTTTTACAAACTTTCATTCCCCCCTTTTTTTTTAAAACAAATGCCCCCTTATGTTTTTAAAAAGGTTAATTTAACCCCCCCCCCCCCCCCCCCCCCCCTTCTCTTAATTTAAATCAAATAATAACTAATAATTTAAACACATATATAACTAAAGAAAATAGTTATTTTAGGCTAATTTAAAATTTAAAACTCGCAAATTTAGAATATTAGTTTCAAAACGAGCCTAACATTGATATAGTTCCGGATAATTTTTAAGGATGTGAAATAATGCGGTAAAAAATGAACCGTAATTCGTACGTCGTTTCCATTGTTGAATTTCCCGAATTTAGTGTCACGACCCAACCCCGTAGGCCGTGACTAGTGCCCGATCTGGGCACCCGAACCCATCTATTAAATATTATCTCAAATTCTATCAACTCATTCTAGTATATGGCGGAAGCCGACAAGGCTTTATTTCAAAGTTAGGTAATTTCCAGAAAAATTTCAGCAGAGTTTCCTTTGTTTTACGGACTATCCAATATACCCTGCACGCAGAAAATACCAACGAAAGCCACACAGGGCTAACCAAGCAATATATAAACATATGCGGACCGGCCGCCTCGGCGTATAGGGTCGCCCAAACAACATATGCGGACCGGCCGCCTCGGCGTATGGGATCGCCCAAACGACATGTACATACATTCATACAGAAAGACCCTAACCCACAAACATGTCCACAGACCTCTAAACAGACCGACCGAATCATATGACAGGACAGGGCCCCGCCGTACCCATGAACGAATATGTATAAATGCACTAACAAGTATATATACCAAAAATATAAGCTCCGGGATGAGAGGAGCACTCCGAATAGCAGAAGGGGGTGTCCTAAACAGGTGGATCACCAAGCTATGCGTCTGTACCTGCGGGCATGAAACGCAGCCCCCGGAGGAGGGGGTCAGTACGAAATATGTACTGAGTATGCAAAGCAGAAGGTACAGAAATAAGTCTTGAACAGTAATTGAATCAGAAGTATGGAAAATAAAACATATCCCAAAAATATCAAAATGTTTATTTCCAAAGTATAAATTATGCATAGGGCACAGGAAAATATGGTCGCCCGCCTGTCGATGGCGCCATAACACAGCATAACACCAGAAAGTTTCAAATCTCCGAATCCCCGGCACACATCACAACACAGCATAACGCCAATCACAGCATAACGCCAAACATATGTGGAACCCGGCCCTCGAGCGAGGAGCTCGGTGAACCATAAACACAGCATAACACCGGAATGTATCATAATACGCACGACAACCGAACCGGCCCGGGAACCGGCGAACGATATCATAGGGCACGAGAGGAGTAGTGAGGAATCATATGCATAAAATCATTATCATAAATCCAAAGATAAGTAAAATAGTCATATTTGAAATCGGAACAATAATTACAACATTTTCTTCCCGAAGTTACCGAAATTACATAAAGGGCGTCGCGGGACCCACGGACAAGTATAGACCCGAACTGAGCCCGCCTATGAAAAAACATACTCATTTTATATCATACAAACTCCTACGAAAATTTCAAAGCAATCCGAGCTTTTCTGAGGAAGTTATGGGCGTTTGAACTTTTGGAATCGCTAAAGAACAAGCTTTGAAACCTAAAATCAACTTTCATGAAATCTTTACAAATCATAAACTCCGAGGATAAAAGGATCAATGTTATGGCATATGCGCCCAAGAATACCAAGGAAACAAATACGAATCATAGACAAGCTCGGATTTGCGAGAATAGAGTTTCCTAGAGGCTCGCATCATGGCCTACTTTAACTAAGGCATGCCAAAAGAAAGGTTACTTTACATACCTCAAACGCTCTCCAATACGATCCAAACTCAAGCTAAATCCAACCTATGATTCGGGCTGCCCACGATCTATAAACAAGCCATAAAATGCCAAACATTAGCTAAAGACTTTTTGGGCATTAAATTCCAATTTCGCCCTTAATTCTACAGAAATTTGGGCAGCATTTCCCCTGTAAATAGGCTACCCCGAGAATTTAACTCGGCCGTATCAATCAACAACAACAACAACAACCAACCTAACAACATTAATAATCAATCCGAAAGGTAATACAACAATAATAGCTCTCTTTTCCATCATTCATCAACTTTCATAAATTCAATTCGACGACTTACCTTCAAGCCAAAATCGACGCTTATACGCTCACATACTAACCCGAACCCATACCAAAAACATTTCAGGACATTCTAAGCAATTTATACAATTTTTCCAACAATCCATAAATTTTCCCAAGCTACCCGAAACAGCCCCTAACCGAGACAGCCCCCCTAACCTTTTCTTCATTTCCAAATCATGGTTCGTATCTACAATTTACATTCTAACAATGCTATTTTCATCAATACACAATTTACATTAAATGTACAACAACTTCCAAATCAGTCCGCAATATTTACAACATCAATTTGAGTCAATAAACTTTCATTTCCAACATAGAATTCATGGCGACGACGGCTAAACAATAAGCGATACTAATTCAATTCTTGGCACATAAGGTGACCCATTTTCGGCTAACACTACACATATACATATATGGATGATTCTCAATTGTTCTTCACCTTACAATGATCATAATCAACTAACTAGGCATTAATTCATAATTTCAATCACAACACAACAACACCCATTTACACGGCTCAAGCTCCACATACACAACTCACCTCCAACATTTCATATTTCATGATTTTCCTCCATTATAACATACTACAACATGCATACAGCCTTTATAACATACAAAACATAATGAGTTCTTACCTTTCTTCTTCAACTTTCCAATAGCCTAGGGTTTCCAAAAGATGAAAAATGATGGTTTGATCGCTCCAACGATGCTTCCACGCTACTTAGGGACCTCAAAATAGTGGGTTTACAACAAAGAAATAATTTTGGGATGGCTTGAAATGGAGTTGATTTTTCTTAGTCTTGGCCGTGAGCTTCTTGTTGAAGCTCTTCAACTTTTGGTTTTATTTGCTAAGTGTTGAAGTGGTAAAGATGACTTAAGGTCATCTTTTAAGCTTCCACAATATTTATCCATGTGTCCCATGGCCCACACATGTGTTGGACCAATTAAAATTGGCCACACAATGTGTGGGACCATTTGAGGGCCACAAGGCCTCATTTGCAAGATTTTTTTTTTAATTCCAATTTATGAATTGTGGTCCCAAATTTTTCCTAAGTGTTCAATGCCAACAATTCCATATATAACTTATGCCTCGAAATAAAATCAAAGGTCAAAAGTCCCGACTTCGAATCCCGGAATAGTCTTGGCTCTAAATTATCATAATTAATCCGGGTTGTCCCAATGTATAAAAATACGGGACGTAACATTTAGATGGAGCGAGATACGCATCTTCTTTTTGTCTTACATTTATGAAAATAAATAACTCGTAATTTCTTGTAATTGTCAATTTTTACCGAATAATAATTAAACGTCAATTTTTGGAATTTTCTCGGGATTTTTAAATTTTTAATATTTTAAAAGGCATCCTTACTCTATCTTGGAATCGGGAAATTTTAAAATTAGAATACGCGTTTTATGAGGTGAAAATTAGGTGTCAACACTGATCTCCTTGGTTTGCCATTTGTAAATCAACCTTTTTAAGTGGAGATAAACTAGGTTAAGTCTTAAGTCAATTGGTCTTTCTTTTAGGTGTGTAATTTAAAACATTAGATCAATCGTATTCAGGCTTTAATACATGATAACACATATAGCAAGTAGGCATGTGAAGCATGTAGCAAGCAGTCATGTAATTTGTAAACAGTTATACTAAGTGTGTACCTAAGGCTTTTTTAGCCAAGGCTGTCCTAATCGTTTGAAACATGCAAGTGCCATTTGTAAAGATGAACCATTGCCCCAAAAATCATCATTCATTAATAATATCTTCCCCGAAGGGATTACAAAAGATGATGAAGCCGACATAGGGCTATAATAACAAAAGCAGTAAAATCAGCAAAGTCTTCCTCTAGCGGCAGATGTCGAAGCTTGACCTGTTTGGGCCTTTTTGTCCCTTCGAAGGGCGGTCTGAATGTGAAGACGTGTCTGATACAGCTCTATTCTGACTATCACAGGATCCGAATCTTCTAGAATCTTAGCCAAACGCTCATCCGTACTTTCCAAACATTCTTTCAGGTGATCTTCTTCTCGGATATCGTGATGAAGTGTGGGCCCTGGGATAGGTGTGTGGGCCAAATGACCTTGCAGCCATTCATAGTAGCCGGGGTCACATCCTGCTTTGAACCTTTCTGAGGCTAAGCTGTCTGGTCCCCACCTCACACGACCATTCCATTCTCTGAGAATTGTCCCAACATTCTTGATTTTCTCTTCTGTATATTCAATGATGAACTGCCCAGGGTTTCCTGTCACGACCCGACTAGGGACCGTGATGGGTACCCGGGGCTAACCACCGAGCACCACGCATTCCCTTACTTATCATACTCATTAAGCGTTTCTTTTATCAAATTCATACTCAAAATCATAAGAAAATCATTTCTCATTTGGAAATATAATCACTTTGATATACATAAGCCCTTCGGCTATCAAAATAATACATATGTACATATACAATAGCAACATCGTGAGACCATACTACCCACACATGTGTATCTACGAGCCTCTACTAGAGTACTAGACATATGGATGGGACAAGACCCCGTCGTGCCCAAAATACATATACACATATATATACACAAAAGAATAAACCAAATAGCACCTCCGGAATAATGGAGTGCTCCTGTAAATCTGCCGGTGGCCCCTATGGGTCTGCACCGTCTCCCTGTCTACCTGTGGGCATGAACACAGCGTCCAAAGAAAACGAACATCAGTACGAATATTATACTGAGTACGTAAAACATGAATGAAATGAACATAATAGAAGAATCATAAGCCATAGGAGGAAGATATAACCTGCATGAGTTTTATAGGTGAATACATTTCATACATATATCGTATATTTATATAATCATAGCAAATGTATCATCATAGCGCATATATCATCGCATCATCATCATCATCATCATCGTTAACCCGCGTCTGGGTAACCATCATATGCCGCCCACTAGTGGTGATCATGCCCGGCCCTCTAGGCACGGTGTAAACATAGCAGCCCGCCTTAGCGGTGACATGCCCGGCCATTTAGGCACGGTGAAATCGTATGCAGTCCGCCTTCGCGGTGACATGGCCGGCCAACTAGGCGCGGTGGAATCGTATTGTCATATAATTAATCATAAACTTAACATTATTACTTATCTCATAGACATATCATGACTCAACATCATTATACATTTATCATCAAAACATACATTGGAGCCTGAAGGCAACTATAGCTATGTCGGGGTGACATAAGGTCGTGAACCCCCGATTATATTATGGAGTAATCATCAACATCATATATCACCTTGAAGGAACTAACATGTTAAGGTGAGTGTATACAAGGAAACCATACCTAGAATTATTAACTTCATGAACATCTCACTTCACTCTAGGACTCTTTATACTTAACTCATCATCATCATTATCTTACTCGTCGTATCTCTGTTCTTTGTCTCATACATATATAGCTCATTACAGTCATGGACTCATAGTTCCTTTATTTAGGAAGATTATGGAAAATTTAGAAGATTCATATCATAGGAATAATTCCTTAGAAAGAAGGTACTAGCCTTACATACCTCTTTCGTTTAACAGTTTTATCGCTTGATCGCTCCCCTTCGATGCTTGCATTTCTACCTTCAAGAGGATTCGCATCAACATTAGTTAATCGACTATAAGAACATGTCACTATTTCAAGGAAAAATTGGGCAGCATTCCCTTTGTTTCTACTACTTTCTCCATATCATATATCAACTCCCAAACATCCATAACAACATTTACAATATAATAGGCAAAAATCATCATTCATCTACATTATCTGGATTTCACAATTCCTCTTCAATTTCTCCATAATTGAGGTTATAGTTCACTATCGCGTTTTCTCATATATAATACTCACCCCATGTTCTAAATATCATTTATAGCGGACTTATAATCACAACATACCAATATTCATAATTTACCCCAAACTACTACTCAACAATGACACTATTCACACATTCATGACCCATTTTCTATATCTTTCTACAATCCAGGTGTTTTTAACTTTCAACACCTTAAACAACAAGGAATGATCATAAAACTCACTTTAGATAATGGAAGATTAAGCCTTGAGTGGAAATTCTCTTCTTGCACAAGAAACCCTAGCTCACTTCCTTTGGGATTTCTTGGCTTAGATGAACTTTGATGTGTTTCCTACACTTGATTTTGTGGGTTTGGTATAGTTGATCATAGATTTATCTTGGTTTCTTGTGGATGGAGAGTGGAGAGAATTCTAGAGGTTTCTTGAAGTGTGGAGACTGGAAAATGAAATGAATTAAATGAGAGAGAGGTCCTTATATCAACTTAAAATATGTCCCGACCAGATTCTACGGACCAACATACGGTCCGTATAATTTATACTGACCGTATGTATGGCCGTAGATCTGGTCCAGTGAAGACCCTCATTCTGGGCAAGACATACGGCTGGACATACAGTCCATATGTTTTATACGGCCAGTATATTTGGCCGTATAATGCCCAGCTCTCCGAAACTCGGTCTCATCGACTCGTTTGATTTCCAATCCTTATGGAACCTTCTTGAGACTTAATTAACACCTCAATACCAATCTAAGGGATGTTATCACTCTTCTCCATAACATCTTTAAGCCATCATTAACTTGTCGCTCATAATTCTTACCCGACACGCAACATATCCCTTGCTTTCCTTGACAACCTTCTTCCCTTACGTCAAATGTCTTTGTATCTCGATTAGGATCATCAAATGCTATTTCTCACTTATCAAAATGTCGTATACGTCATGCCCTTCGCTAGCCTATTCACTGTACGTTAATGGGGAATTTTCCAAAGTGTAACATTCTTCCCCCCTTTTGGAACATTCGTCCTCGAATGTTAAACACTCGGGGATTCTATGAAAATTTCGTCAGAGTTTCCCCTGTAATATGGCACTACCATCCTGTCACAACAACCCATAATAATATTTCCTCACAGGGCTACAACACGATAGCAATATAAATTGGCCACACACGACCAAAAGCATGAAAAGAAAGCAAATGTACCTCATAATGTTAGTGTTTCATCTTGAATCTCTCCTGGGGGTTGGAATAAGTGTGGGTACTTGGACTTTATACTCTCTTCTACTTCCCAGGTCATTTCCTCTAAGTTGCCATTTTGCCACAAGACTTTGACTGAAGCTACTTCCTTATTTCAAAGTCTTTATACTTGCCTGTCTAAGATGGCAATGGGCACTTCTTCATATGCTAGCTTTTCTGTCACTTGAAAATCATCTATTGGAACAATCCTCATAGGATCCCCAACACACTTGCGGAGCATCGAGACATGAAAAACTAGGTGGACTGATTCAAGCTCTGAAGGCAAGTCTAATTCATAGGCTACATGACCCACCTTGCAGATAATTTTATAAGGTCCAATGTATCGAGGAATTAATTTTCCTTTCTTGCCAAATCTCATCACCCCTTTCAATGGAGACACCTTCAAAAATACCCAGTCATCAACCTGAAATTCCAAGTCTCGGTGGCGGTTGTCCGCATAAGATTTTTGGTGACTTTGGGCTGTGAACAATCGATCTCGGATCACCTTGACTTATTCCACCGCTTGCTGAATCAACTCAGGGCCTATTAGCTGTACTTCTCCTATTTCAAACCATCCAATTGGGGATTTGCACTTCCTTCCATATAAAGCTTCATACGGAGCCATTTAAATACTGGAACGGTAGCTATTGTTGTATGCAAACTCGATTAGAGGTAAGTGATCATCCCAACTACCACCGAAATCTAGAACACATGCTCTTAGCATATCCTCCAAGGTCTGAACAGTACGTTCGGCTTGTCCATCAGTCTGCGGATGAAATGTCGTGCTAAGCTTCACTTGAGTACTTAGACCTTCTTGGAAGGATTTCCAGAACTTGGCTGTAAACTGTGCTCCTCTGTCTGTGATAATGGATATTGGAATACCATGGAGTCGCATAATTTCTTTGAGATACAACCTCGCATAGCTGAGTACGTGGTTCTGACTGGAAGAAGATGAGCTGCTTTCGTCAATCTGTCCACAATCACCTATATAGAACATACTTGCCTCAAGAACGGGGTAACCCCACAATAAAATCCATGTTGATCACTTCCCATTTCCAAGTAGGGATTTCCACTGCTTGCAATAATCCTCCTAGATTTTGATGTTCGATTTTCACTTGTTGGAAATTTGGACATTGAGCTACAAATTCTGCTATGTCTCTCTTCATGCCATCCCACCAATATATCAATTTGAGATCCTGATACATCTTTGTTGCACCTGGGTGAATGGAATATCGAGAATAATGGGCTTCTTCTAGAATTCGACGACGCAACTCTGCAGCATTCGGCACACATAACCTGCCTCGGTATCTGAGAATCCCATCCATAGAAGTTTCAAATGGATACTTCTCTTTTTCATGAGATGTGTCTCTGTAATGGTTCAACTGAGGATCTTCATATTGTCACTCTTTCACTTCCATATTCAGGGACGAAACTGTGGGATCGTTACTATCAATTCCTGCACTACCTGAATCAATTAACGTACTCCAAGATTAGCTAGTTGGTGGAGCTCATGAATCATCTCTTTCTTTTCCAGAGGAACTTCACATAGACTGCCCATTGATCGGCGGCTAAGCGCATCAGCTACTACATTTGCTTTTCCGGGGTGGTATAAAATGCTCACATCATAATCTTTTAATAACTCTAACCACCGCCTCTGTCGTAGATTCAAATCCTTTTGTTTGAAAATGTACTGAAGACTCTTGTGATCTGTATAGATATCGACATGCACACCATACAAGTAATGTCTCCACATTTTTAATGCATGAATTACTGCAGCCAATTCGAGATTGTGAGTTGGATAGTTCTTTTCATGTTTCCGCAGTTGTCTCGAAGCATAAGGAATGACTCTACCGTGTTTCATTAACGCACATCCTAACCCAACGCCGGAAGCATCACGGTACACCACATAACCATCTGGCCCTTCTGGAAGTGTTAAGACTGGAGCTGAGGTTAATCTGTCCTTCAACTCTTGCAAGCTGCGCTCACAAGCATCATTCCACTGAAATTTAATTGACTTCTGGGTTAGCTTCGTCAATGAGGCTGAAATAGAGGAAAATCCCTCTACGAACCTTCTATAGTAACCTGCCAATCCCAAAAAACTATAAACCTCTGTAGGCGTTGTAGCCCTTGGCCAAGTCTTCACATCTTCAATTTTCTGAGTATCAACTCGAATACCATCATCTAAAATAACATGACCCAGAAATGTCACAGAATTCAGCCAAAACTCGCACTTTGAAAATTTTGCATATAATTCTCGGGTTCGAAGAATTCCAAGAACAATATGTAAATGATCTGCATGTTCTTATTCTGTGCGAGAGTATACCAGAATATCATCAATGAACACTATTACGAATAAATCTAAGAGAAGCCTGAATACATTATTCATCAAATGCATAAACACTGCCGGAGCATTAGTCAACCCAAACGACATCACCCGGAATTCATAATGGCCATATCTCATTCTGAAGGCTATTTTAGGAATATCTTCTTCTCTAACTCTCACTTGATGATAACCCGACCTCAAGTCTATTTTAGAAAACCACTTGGCACCCTGTAGTTGATCAAACAAATCATCAATCCTTGGGAGAGGATATTTGTTCTTTATCGTCACCTTGTTCAACTGCCTATAATCAATGCACATTCGTAGGGAACCATCTTTCTTTCTCACGAACAAGACTGGTCCTCCCCACGGTGATGAACTGGGTCTAATAAACCCCTTGTCAAGCAAATCTTTCAACTGTGCCTTTAGCTCTTTCAATTCTGCCGGAGCCATTCGATAAGGAGGAATGGAAATAGGCTTGGTGCCCAGCAACACATCAATGGCGAAATCAATCTCTCTTTCTGGAAGAAGACCTGGAAGTTCATCAAGGAATACATCCGGAAATTCATTCACTACCGGAATAGATTGGAAAGTTGGCGACTCTGCTTTGGTTTCATGAACTCGGACTAAGTGATAAATGTAGCCCTTAGCTATCATCTTTCTTGCTTTAAGGTAGGAAATAAACTTACCTTTTGGAGAGGCTGTATTACCCTTCCATTCAAGCACGGGCTCTCCCAGAAATTGAAATCGAACTACTTTCATTCGACAATCAACATTAGCATAACATGAGGCCAACCAAACCATGCCCATAATCACATCGAAATCTAACATTTCCAGCTCAATTAAATCAACTTTGGTCTGGTGGTCACATATCACAATTATACAATTTTTATACACTTGTCTAGCTATCACGGGATCACCAACCGGAGTAGATACCTCAAAAGGTTTTATTGGCTCAGGTTTCACCCCAATACAACCAGCAACATATGGAGTAATATAAGACAAGGTAGAACCCGAATCTACCAATGCATATACATTGTGGGAAAATATGGATAATGTACCTGTAACCACATCCGGGGAGGACTCAAGATCCTATCGTCTGGATAGAGCATACACACGGGGCTGAGTGGCACCTGAAGTAGATGCTCCCCCTCTGCCTCTATCTCGACCTGCTAAAATCTGATGAGTCTGTCCTACCAGGCGCACTGAAGAAGAACAAACTTCTGATCCTGTGGGATGAACCCTACCTCTACCATACCTTGAGGGAAAATCTCACTTCAAATGCCCAGTCTATCCACAAACATAGCAAGCGTCTGTACCCTGGCGACATAGCCCTGAATGTAATTTACCGCACTGACTACATCGCGGTATTGGTGGTCTCCTCTGACTATGATCACCCCCAAACTGAGAACCCGAAGCTCTCAAACTCTAACCCTGTCCTGAAGGAAAGGAGCGATCAAATCTCCTACCTGTAAATCGTGGAGGTGCACTAGTCACCGACTGGCTTGAGTCGCTAGAATGTGTCTGCCTTGATCCCCCTCTATAATCACTACCTGCCCCCATAGACCTGGCCCTCTTGCTTTGCCTTCTATCAATATCACGATCACCCATTTGTGGAGGTTGTTGTCTTTCTAAATTCTGGGCATGGGCTTGTATTCAGGAAATATCTATCCCATCTTGCAACTAAGCCGTCAAACAATCCTTAAATAAATATGGCCCTAAGCCACTCACAAACCTGTGTACCCTATCTCCCATATCGGCCACCATAGTCAGGACATATCTAGAGAACGAATTAAATTGAAGGCTATATTCCCGGGCACTCATATTTTCTTGCTTTAGATTTAAGAACCTATCCGCTCTAGCTTGACGGACCTCGGGTGGCAAATAGTGACGGATGAAAGCATCTAAAAATTCTTGCCACACGGGAGGAGGCGCATTTCATTTTCTTGACGAAAGCCAATTATTGTACCACAATACCGCCACATCTCGGAGTCTATAAGATGCCAACTCCATAGATTCAGTTTCGGAGGCATGAATAATCCTCAATGTTCTCAGCATCTCATCAATAAAACCTTGCGGGTCTTCATCCGGCTTTGACCCGAAAAACTCCTGAGGATTCAAACTCATAAAATCATGGGCTCTGGTACTAGCTGCCCGATCACTTGAACTCGCAGTCTGCCGCTGTGCCTGGGCAGCAACTAACTGCGTCAATAAATGGGTAGCCTCGGTCACTTGTTGACCCGAAGCAACCGGTGGAGGAACTGGAGCTGAAGCTCCTCCTTGCTCTTCTACATTGGGCGGGGTGGAGGATGTATTAGATGGAGCCTCATTATGTGACTCGCCCTCTTCTACATTCATTGGCGGCTCTCTTTCTACCCGCCTTTTCATTGTAGTCTTGCCCTTTTGGGCGGCTGTAGCTTTTCCCTTTGGCGGCATTTCTGAAATCATAGCACACTATTAGGGAGGAGAAAATCTTATAATACAACTCTATCGCACGATCTCTTAAGATGAAAGATGGTCATTTTTCCTAAATGCCATGTAGCCTCCTGTTTATTAGCGTGGCGCACAACACACCATAAACAAGACTCTACTAGACACAATTCGTAGACACTTCCTAGGACGGAACTGCTCTGAAACCACTTTTGTCACGACCCAACTAGGGGTCGTGACGGGTACCCGGGGCTAACCACCGAGTACTACGCATTCCCTTACTTATCATACTCATTAAGCGTTTCTTTTATCAAATTCATACTCAAAATCATAAGAAAATAGTTTTTCATTTGGAAATATAATAACTTTGATATACATAAGCCCTTCGGCTATCAAAATAATATATATGTACATATACAATAGCAACATCGTGAGACCATACTACCCACACATGCATATCTACAAGCCTCTACTAAAGTACTAGACATATGGACGGGACAAGACCCCGTCGTGCCCAAAATACATATACATATATATATATATACACAAAAGAATAAACCAAATAGCACCTCCGGAATAATGGAATGCTCCTATAAATCTGTCGTTGGCTCCTATAGGTCTGCACCATCTCCCTGTCTACCTGTGGGCATGAACACAACATCAAAAGAAAATAGACGTCAGTACGAATATTGTACTGAATAAGTAAGACATGAATGAAATGAACATAATAGAAGAATCCTAAGCCATAGGAGGAAGATATAACCTGCATGAGTTTTATAGGTGAATACATTTCATACATATATCGTATATTTATATAATCATAGCACATGCATCATCATAGCGCATATATCATCGCATCATCATCATCATCGTTAACCCGCGTCCGGGTAACCATCATATGCCGCCCACTAGTGGTGATCATGCCCGGCCATTTAGGCACGGTGGAATCGTATGCAGCCCGCCTTCGCGGTGACATGTCCGGCCAACTAGGCGTGGTGGAATCATATCGTCATATAGTTAATCATAAAATTAACATTATTACTTATCTCATAGACATATTATGACTCGACATCATTATACATTTATCATCAAAACATACATTGGAGCTTGAAGGCAACTATAGCTATGTCGGGGTGACATAAGGTCGTCAACCCCGGATTATATTATGGAGTAATCATCAACATCATATCTCACCTTGAAGGAACTAACATGTTAAGGTGAGTGTATATAAGGAAAATCATCAAGGAAACCATACCTAGAATCATTAACTTCCTTAACATCTCATTTCACTGTAGGACTCTTTATACTTAACTCATCATTATCATTATCTTACTCGTCGTATCTCTCTTCGTTGTCTCATACATATATAGCTCATTACAGACATGGACACATAGTTCCTTTATTTAGGAAGATCATGGAAAATTTAGAAGATTCATATCATAGGAGTCATGCCTTAGAAAGAAGGGACTAGCCTTACATACCTCTTTCGTTTAACAGTTTTATCGCTTGATCGCTCCCCTTTGATGCTTGCGTTTCTACCTTCAAGAGGATTCGCATCAACATTAGTTAATTGACTATAAGAACGTGTCACTATTTTTAGGGAAAATTGGGCAGCATTTCCTTTGTTTTTACTACTTTCTCCATATCATATATCAACTCCCAAACATACATAACAACATTTACAATATAATAGGCAACAATCATCATTCATCTACATTATCCACATTTCACAATTCCTCTTCAATTTCTCCACAATTGAGGTTATAGTTCACTGTCGCATTTTCTCATATATAATACTCACCCCATTTTCTAAATGTCGTTTATAGCGGACTTATAATCACAACATACCAATATTCATAATTTACCCCAAACTACTACTTAACAATGACATTATTCACACATTCCTGACCCATTTTCTATATCTTTCTACAATCCCGGTGTTTTTAACTTTCAACACCTTCAAAAACAAGGAATGATCATAAAAATCACCTTAGATAATGGAAGATTAAGCCTTGAGTGGAAATTCTCTTCTTGCACAAAAACCCTAGCTCACTTCCTTTGGGATTTCTTGGCTTAGATGAACTTTGATGTGTTTCCTACACTTGATTTTGTGGGTTTGGTACAGTTGATCATAGATTTCTCTTGGTTTCTTGTGTATGGAGAGTGGAGAGAATTCTAGAGGTTTCTTGAAGTGTGGAGACTGGAAAATGAAATGAATTAAATGAGAGAGAGGTCCTTATATCAACTTAAAATCTGTCCCGACCAGATTCTACGGACCAACATATGGTCCGTATAATTTATACTGACCGTATGTCTGGCCATAGATCTGGTCCAGTGAAGCCCCTCATTCTGGGCAAGACATGCAGCTGGACATACGGTCCGTATGTTTTATACGGCCAGTATGTTTGGCTGTATATTGCCCAGCGCTCCGAAACTCGTTCTCGTCGACTCGTTTGATCTCCAATCCTTATGGAACCTTCTTGACACTTGATTAACACCTCAATACCAATCTATGGTACGTTATCACTCTTCTCCAAAACATGTTTAATCCATCGTTAACTTGTCGCTCATAATTCTTACCCGACACGTAACATATCCCTTGCTTTCCATGACAACCTTGTTCCCTTACGTCAGATGTCTTTGAATCTCGATTAGGATCATCAAATGTTATTTATCACTTATCAAAACACCGTATACGTCGTGTCCTTCGCTAGCCTATTCACAGTACGTTAATGGGGAATTTTCCTAGGTGTAACATTTCTTGCTGGGGGTATTACTTTCATTCTCCCAAACTGCATCAAAACTCGGGATGGATAGTAAGGGCGGATCCCTCGGACCCTGAATAATGGCACAAATGGGCAATTTTTTCCCCAACTACTATGGTTTCATATGTGAAGTCGAGGAACATCCATTGAATCTGATCATCAGTCAAGTCAGTGAAGAAATTAACCTAACCAGTTTTGGACACAAATCCGAGAGTTGGACAGTAATCTACTAGGCGGTCTATCCTGTTCTGTCAACTCTAACCCTGAACCACTGCAGCAGCATATTACATCCTTGGAAGTATCAGAAGTGATTCCGGCATTTGTCTAAGGCCCAGAAAATGTCCGCCAAGATGATAGGGGCTAGGTCGAAATACCTAGTTTCTTGATCTTTGGTTATGCCATAAAAGATTTCCTGGGCTAAATAGATCACACGGGTGTCTATATCCAGTGATTCATCTTTTAGGAACGTCATAGTACCCAATAAGGCGATGGCAAATGCTAAAGTCCTGACGCCTTCCCACTCTTCTCTATGTTTGAACTCCCTTTAATACAAAGTATACCCAGTGACGTCCCCGAATCTCCGGTATAGGTCTCTGAAGGCTATAGTAGGCCCATGTGCCCAGGGTGCCTCGATCAAAGAAAGGTAGTTCAGAATTTGACCAATACACGGCTTCTGAGGGAATAGAAAATTATGATCCGGCTTATGCCGCCTCCTCAGACAAGTTTCATTGTAGTCTATAGCATCCCTAATCTCTTCTAGGTATGGAGTCATCTCTATGTCACCAAAACGGAATAACATTTCCTTGTTGTCCCAGTACTCGGTTAACACTTCTGAGATACCCAAGGCTAGTCTAAGTATGGATGCTCTAGTTCAGTAGGGATTTGGCTTAGCTCTATCCTAGTTATCACTAGAGTGGGCTTTTACACATGACTGGGAACCCGAGCGGACAACTGGGGCTGAACCGTTAGGGCTGTTGGACGAGCGTAAACCAACCTGCCTCATAACGGTTCCAAAGAAAGTATTTTGTTTTATAGTGAAGGATCGACCACGTGCTTCGCGAAGTCTCCTTAGGAACAAAAATGCACAATAAATACCAGGAGAGGCAGAGTTATGATATGCATGCAATGACAGTTATAATTGCGAGAAAATAAACACATAAACAGTTAAAACAAATAAACTCATATTATACTGGAATCCTTATGGTTAGAACCTTTAAGTGCCCAGCAGAGTCTCCATCTGTTACGGTTTGTATTTCGTGGGCGGGGTTAGCGCTCGGAAAGCTACTACGAACTTGTTGGTGCTCTTTTGGACTTTGTTTTAAAAGAGTCACCATTTTGCATATCATTTATGAAAGTCTATCATTTTGCATATCATTTATGAATTGAATGTATTCCCTTTATATATATATATATATATATATATATATATATATATATATATATATATATATATATATATATATATATATATATATATATAGGGTATTTAGGTTCGGATTTATAATATCCAGACATAAATAATTTCCTTTTATATATAAGGATTGTATTTGTTATAAAAGATGTAATTGTTTAACTTAAGTGAGAAATGTAAGTATTTTTGTTCATGCTTAACTCATACGTGGCTCGGATCAATCCATTTAATACGTTTTAGAATAACTTATAAGATTTTGTTTACAAAGGCGCAGTTATTTACAAATAGTTGTGATTATGAAATGGCGTGACTATCTAATTTCAATGGGCCAAGAGGACTTGTTTAAATTTTTCAAGACAAAATTATACAACTAAAATGGATCCTATTATTTCTGGGCTCAGCCCAATTATTTATAGTTTAAAACTCAGTAGGGCTTGGCCCAAAGCATTTCCCCTTTTACTGTTAATACACAGCCTATAAATTTGGCATAAAATTCATAAGTTTTTCTTGATTATTTGGGTCTTGGACCAAAATATTTTGTTTTAAAATCCAACACCTAGCATATTAGCCGTAAAAACTGGTTGGGTCTATTTCTTGGCCCTGTCACAATTTTGAAAGATTTTTGATCTATTTATACTCGTCCGTTTTCACAATTGGCACTATTGAACAGTTTTCTCCCATTTTTTGTCTTCAAAATTTTATTTATACTAAGCGGGTTTTGAAAAGAGAACTCGTGTTGGAGACCTAAAGTCTACTAAATGATATAAGCACCATTGTCCTAAGACGGCTAGTTCAAACAATACAGATTCCAATATAGTTTATGAGTTTCTTACAAGTTCATACAACACACAACTACAACCAAATCGTTCCAAGAAATCATAAATAAATAAATAAGGAGAAGGGAAGGTTGGGGGCGTACCAAGCCCCTAGTTGGCCATTTTCACCCATGGCTAGGCCCTCTTTGCATTTATGTTAGCTTCTATTTCTCTTTGGACTCGATATGCATTTTTGAAAGAATTTTGCCTGTTGGGCCAAAGGCCGGACCTGACCCAAATGGCCACGCAGTAGAGGAGGAGGAAAAAGAAACGGGACTCGGTTAGTTTTTATTTACTAAACCTATCACATGCATAATTATACATATGCAATACATATATACATATACGCAGATACAAACCGCAAGAAAGAAATAGTGTACGCACAAATATACTATATTGGGCCCTAGTAATAAAGTAAACCATATTCAAAGCCTTATTATTTTTTTGAAGAGGTCTGCTATTCTTATTGGGCTAGGCCTATCGTCCTTTCAAACAGAAATCCAATCAAAGCGTATATCTAGTGTATATCAAGTATATACCTAATGTATACCTTCCCTTTTCTAGCAGCCTAATGTGCATCCTATGTATGTTCAGCTTTTAGGCAAGTCCGGGAGCTCACTTTTCAATCCAATGGACCAAGCCCTTTCCCTTTATACTATAACTAATTTGTAATTTTCTATAGGGATTATGCTTATATGTGGATTAATTAAACAAGTACCTAAACAAATAGGGTTACATAGCCATATATTAACATTAATGCTCATATTCTAACACTTTTACATGACTGCATGTTCTATTTAGACAAATGGGATAATCTCATAAATTCTATGTAATGCCAATGTGGACAGAACAAGTATTTCCCAGAAACAGAATAGATTTTGCAATGGCAAGTTCTAATATGATACAGGATGACTCACCCAATAACAACAGTGTAGAGGAAATGTATAGGACTTATGCACAATCAAGCAAGCATATACATAGGCTGAACCATGGTTTTCCTTGAGTCTGAATGACTATATACAAAATATAATGGCATGCAGAGAGACATTTGTGATTTAAGTAGACATGGCATGGGCATAACTAAGCAGACAAAATTAGGATTCTTCTAGTCCAAATGACTGTAGTGTTACATCTCGGGGATTTCGTACTTGTTGCGTTGTGAGTAGAATAACACGAGCTTAAGGTGAACATGAAGTCCCTATGAGTTTAAGGAGAGTATTTAATAGCTTAAGTGCGTACCACAAGATTTTGAAGTTATACGAATCGGTGGAACTAAGTGCGTCAAACGAAGTGAAATGCAAGTTATGTTTGGAAAGGTTTTCGCAATAGCTGAGTTAATATTTATTTAGTAGTGTCTTTAGGAAGAGCTATAGGGCCTCTTAGATGGTTAAAGAGGTGTTATATAAGTGTTAATAAGGTCCCATAAAGATTGGAGGTTCAACAAATCGACGAGGGAAGTTTTCAGAAAATTGTGGGTTCTACGACTACTTATACGGACTGTATAAGTTAAACGACCCGTATAATGGTCCGTATAACTGTGCCAGAGAAGGGAATTTCCCTAGTGGGATTATACGGTCCATTTATACGGACAGTATAAATGGCAATATAATCGGGTCAGGCAGCTTTTTCCATTTTATTTATATAGATGACCCTTGTTCTATTTTCTCATTTCCCACCCCTCCCAATCTGTTATATTCCGTATTTTTGCACATTGTAATATTTTTTTAAGCTAATCCAGATAAGTCAAGGACAAGATTATTTTGGGATATAAAATAGAGACTTTTAATCCCCGATTTTAATTAATGCACGAATTGCTTATAAATTTTATTTGGTATAGAATTATTAATGGAGACTAGGGATTAATTAAACATGATTAGATTATTAAGTGGGAATTAGGACTAATTATCACTAATTAAGTCATTAGTGGGATTAAGTGGGCCCCACTATAGCATGGCCAAATCTGATTGGCCCATGCTATAAGTGGGACATGTGTCCACTCCTTAGGCAGCATACATAAGCCATATTGATGACTAAGGCTAGCCAATTCATTCACTTCATCTTCAACACAAAATGAAAGTAGAGAGAGAGAGAGAGTCCAAGCACGACCATGGCTGTCCATGGTGAGGTTCAAAATTGTTGATCCAAAAATAAATTTTCCAGGGTATTTCACCCATTTCAAAGGTTAATAGCAACGTGAGTTTGGTATTCAATTTAATATTCCCGAGGCTCTATTTGATATAGTTCCTGAGGCTCTATTTGATATAGTTCATATTGATATTCAAGAGTACTTAACATGACTATTGCCTTGATATTCGAGTGTTAGTTAGTCTACTTATCTATTGAGTCTCAGATGATAATTTAGTTGCATATGGTTACTCACTACTCTGCTCATGCATACTGTAATTACATCTTTCACTGAGTCCCGGGCCGAGTATGTTATCATGCACAGTTTCACTACATTATTCACCGAGTCCCTCACTAGAGGGCCGGGTACGTTATATGACGATATGATGATATGATGATGTGATGATACGATGATACGATGATATGATTATGGCACCGAGTCCTATGATGGGTCAGGTACGGTATACATGTACACAACTTTATTCACCGAGTCCCTTACTAGAGGGCTGGGTACGGTATATGTATATGATGATATGATAATATGATTATGGCACCTAGTCCCATGATGGGCCAGGTACGGTATATGATAATGATATGCATGATTTGTTTCGTAAGGCACAGGTACAATGATTTCTTGATTATCATACTTGTCTCCTGGAATCTCTACTTTAGTTATGATCTATCTTATTGTATTTCATGCTTTACATACTCATTACATATCTCGTACTGACCCCCTTTTCTTCGGGGGGCTGCGTTTCATGCCCGCAGGTACAGATACTCGCTTTGGTGATCCTCCAGCTTAGGATTTCCACTCAGCTGTCTTGGAGTCCTCCATTGTCCTGGAGCCTAGACATTTGGTACAGATCCTTTTTATGTATATATATGTTTATCCAGGGGTACGGCTGGGCCCTGTCCCATCATATGTTACTGTTGATACTCTTAGAGGTCTGTAGACATATGTGTGGGTTGTGTATATATGTTGTTCAGTTGTGTCTATATGACTTATATTTTGGGACGTTCCCATTCGTAGTGGCAGCATTGTCAGCTTGCGTATATAAATATTTTTGGATGTTTTATGTAGTGGCAGCCTTGTCGGCTTGCGTATGTATAGCTGGGACGTTCCCACACGTTATGACAGCCTTGTCGGCTTGTGTACTATGTTATCTTTTGATGGTTGTGACTCCTCAGGAGACAGGTGGCCTGGATATATATATGTGACAGTTTCGAGACAACGTTTCGTTTTTATAAGTTGCATATTATGTTTAGTTGCGGATTGATTATAGATAACAGGTGCGTACACGAGTGTCCAGCTCGGGCACTAGTCACGGCCTACGGGGTTAGGTCGTGACAAAAGTGGTATCAGAGCAGTTCATCCTCGGAGTGTCTACAGACCGTGTCTAGTAGAGTCTTGTTTATCGGTGTGTTGTGCACCACATCTATAAAAAGGAAGCTATAGGACATTTAGGATGTTATCTTTCCTTCTTACTCTAGATCGTGCGATAGAGCTATGTTATCCGGATAATCCCTCCCTAACAGATTATTATGTTTGCAGCTATGCCTCCAAATAAAGCGACAGCTGCCCAGAAGGGCAAATCGGTAGCAGGAGATACCAGCCAGACTCAGAGAGTTACTAGGGCCCGTGCTCAGTCTATGCCCGAGATTATACTTCAGTCGGCGAGTTCTGCTACATCGCCACCTCCAGAGGAACTCAGAGCAGCAGCAGTTGTAGATCAGGGAGCGGCTCCACCGCCAGCTCCATTGGTTCCAATACCCGAGCTTCCAGCTCCTCAGCCAGGGGCGGAGGATAGGGCCATGAGTGATGCAGATCAGTTGCTGACCAGATTAGTGGCAGGACAAGCTCACAGGCATGGACTAGGAGTTGACCATGCAGATAGACATGATAGTCTGAGGGCTCGTGATTTCTTAACTTGTAATCCTCCAGAGTTCTATGGGTCAAGGCCCGGGGATGATCCGCAGGAGTTTATTCGGTAGATGCAGCGTACGTTGAGGATAATTAGGGCTTCTGATACTAAGTCTATTGAGTTGGCTTCATATCGGCTGCGTGATGTAGCTGTTAATTGGTATGAGTCCTGGGAGTTGTCTAGGGGCGAGGGTGCTCCTCCAGCGGTATGGGATGAGTTTGTGGAGGCCTTCCTTGGCCACTTTCTTCCCCCAGAGATGAGACGAGCTAGAGTTGATAGATTCTTACATCTGAGGCAGAATGGCAGGAGCGTTCGGGATTATAGTCTTGAGTTTGATTCGTTGGCCAGATATGCGCCTACTATTGTAGCTGATATGGCTGATAGGGTGCATCGTTATGTGATGGGGCTGGATCGTTATTTGATTGATAGCTGTATGGCAATGGCTTCTCAGCCAGGTATGGATATTTCTCGGGTACAGGCATATGTACAGGGGGTAGAAGATCAACACAGAGGGCGTCAGCCCGATAGAGATCATGACAGAGGCCAGCATAAAAGAGCTAGATCGGCTGGTTATTCTGGTGAGTTTCGAGGTGGGCAGCCTCAGCAGTATAGTAGATATCCTTCTCAGCCAGCCCGGAGTGTACCCCCACAGTTCACAGGTAGGAGATTCGATAGCACAGGGTATTCAGGAGCCGGTCAGAGCTCCAGGGTTTCAGGTTCACAGATGAACAGGGGTTCACGCCAGTCGAGGCCATATTTGCCTCGGTGTTCTCGTTGTGGTAGGCCCCATTTTGGGGAATGCCATTTTGCTACAGCTGCTTGCTTTACTTGCGACTGTCAAGGCCATATTATGAGGAAGTGTCCATTCAGGGGTAGTCCAGGTGGTGCAGCTCAGCCTACTGGGTCAGTTGCTGGTTCATCATCTTCTGTGGCTATGCGCCCTATGGGGCAGGGTATTCAGACACCAGCAGGCCGTGGTAGAGGCCGTGGTGGAGCTTTCAGTTTCAGCGGTCCTTCGAACCGCATATATGCTTTGGCTAGTAGACAGGACCAGGAGGCGTCACCAAATGTGGTTACAGGTATACTATCGATTTTCTCTCGGGACGTATATGCATTGATAGATCCAGGCTCCATTATCGTATATTTCCCCCTTTGTTGCTAGTAGAATCAGGATAAAACCCGAAATGATAGAACCATTTGAGGTGGCTACACCGGTAGGAGATTCTGTTATATCAAGGCAAGTATATAGAGATTGTTCGGTGATTATATATAGTCGTTGCACCAAGGCAGATCTGGTAGAGTTAGATATGACTGAGTTTGATGTTATTATGGGTATGGATTGGTTAGCTTCTTGTTATGCTAACGTCGATTGTAGAGAAAAGGTAGTTCGATTTCAGTTCCCAAGACAACCAATTATAGAGTGGCTAGGGAATATGGCGAGGGGTAAGTTTATTTCATACCTCAAGGCAAGGAAGATGGTTAGAAAGGGTTATATTTATTATCTGGTTCGCGTGCATGACTTGAAAACAGAAGTACCGACTCTTCAGTCAGTTCCGGTAGTTAATGAATTTCCAGATGAACTTCCAGGTCTTCCTCCTGAGCGGGAGATAGAGTTCACTATAGATGTGTTGCCAGATACTCAGCCCATATTTATTCCTCCTTACAGAATGGCACCTGCAGAACTGAAGGAATTAAAGGAGCAGCTGAGAGACTTGTTAGAGAATGGCTTCATCAGACCCAGCACATCACTTTGGGGAGCACCGGTACTATTTGTGAGAAAGAAAGATGGGTCGCTGCGGATGTGTATTGATTATATGCAGCTGAATAAGGTGGCAATAAAGAATAGATATCCCCTCCCCAGGATTGATGATTTATTTGACCAGTTGCAGGGTGCTAAGTGTTTCTCGAAGATAGACTTGCGGTCAGGCTATCACCAGGTGCGGGTAAAGGAGGCAGATATTCCAAAGACTGCGTTCAGGACCCGATATGGACATTATGAGTTTAGGGTGATGTCTTTTGGGCTGACCAATGGTCCAGCAGTGTTTATGGATCTAATGAACTGAGTGTTCAAGCCATTCCTAGACCTGTTCGTGATCGTATTTATTGATGATATTCTGGTCTACTCACGATCAGAAGAGGAGCATGCAGATCATTTGAGGACGGTACTTGGGGTGCTCCAGCACCAAAATTTGTATGCTAAGTTCTCTAAATGTGAATTCTGGTTGACTTCAGAGGGCATATTATTGGGGCTGAAGGTATTCGAGTAGATACACAGAAGATGGAGGCCGTAAAGACTTGGCCTAGGCCTACGACACCTACTGAAGTACGTAGTTTTCTAGGGCTAGCAGGGTATTACAGGAGGTTCGTAGAGAAGTTTGCCTTGATTTCAGCGCCTTTAACAAGGCTAACTCAGAAGGCAGCTAAGTTCCAGTGGACCGATGCTTGTGAGCAGAGCTTCCAGTTGCTGAAAGATAAGTTGACTACGGCCCCAGTTCTAACTCTTCCTAAGGGACCAGATGGCTATGTCATTTATTATGATGCTTCCGGTGTTGGGTTAGGTTGTGTATTGATGAAGTATGGCAGAGTTATAGCCTATGCCTCCCGGCAGCTCAGAAAACATGAGAGAAATTATCCTACTCATGATCTGGAGTTAGCAGCGGTAATTCATGCTTTGAAAATATGGAGGCATTATCTATATGGCGTGCATGTTGATATTTATACGGATCGCAAAAGTCTCCAATATATCTTTAAGCAGAAGGAGCTGAATTTACGGCAGAGAAGATGGCTGGAATTGTTGAAGGATTATGATGTTGATATTCTATACCATCCAGGGAAAGCAAATGTTGTAGCAGATGCACTCAGCCGTAAATCTATGGGTAGTTTGGCAGATGTATAACCAGAACGGAAAGAGATAGTCCGTGAGATTTGCCAGTTAGCTAACCTTGGAGTCCGTTTGGCTGATTCTGATGATGGTGGTGTTTCTGTTCGAGGAGTTGCTGAATCCTCTATCATAGAAGAGGTGAAGAGACACCAGTACGAGGACCCTGTTCTTGTACATTATAGAGATGCAGCTCTTCAAAGGGAGGAAACCCCATTCGAGATTGCACCTGACGGAGTACTACGATACAGAGACAGATTATGTGTACCTGAGGTTGCAGGGTTACGGTGACAGGTTATGGGAGAGGCACACTATGCCCGTTATTCTGTTCATCCAGGGTCAACAAAGATGTATCATGACCTCAGATGTTTGTATTGGTGGGATGGCATGAAAAATGATATAGCGGAGTTTGTCGCTCAGTGCCCGAATTGTCAACAGGTTAAGGTCGAGCATCAGAAGCCTGGTGGATTATTACAGGAGATAGAGATCCCGACATGGAAATGGGAGGTAATTAATATGGACTTCGTTACAGGTTTACCTCGCACTCCGCGAAGGTATGACTCTATTTGGGTTATCGTGGATAGGCTGACAAAATCAGCCCATTTTCTTCCAGTCAAGACTACTTATTCAGCTGAGGACTATGCAAGGTTATACCTTAAGGAGATAGTGAGACTTCACAGGGTTCCCACAACTATTATCTCCGATAGAGGAGCTCAGTTTACAGCTAATTTCTGGAGATCCTTACAGGAGGGATTGAGGACACAAGTGAGTCTTAGCACAGCATTCCACCCTCAGACTGACGGACAGGCCGAGCGTACTATTCAGACGCTACAAGATATGTTGCGGGCCTGTATTCTTGATTTCAGAGGTAGCTGGGACGATCATTTGCCACTTATCGAGTTTGCTTATAATAATAGCTACCATTCTAGTATTCAGATGGCACCGTATGAGGCCTTATATGGGAGAATGTGCAGGTCACCTATCGGCTGGTTTGATGTTGGGGAGACTAAATTAATAGGCCCAAACATGGTTCAGCAGGCTGTTGATAAAGTGAAGCTTATTCAAGAGAGGTTACTGGCAGCCAGAGTCAACAGAATTCATATGCAGATAATCGACGTCGACACATAGAATTTCAGGTTGGTGATTGGGTATTCTTGAAGGTGTCACCCATGAAGGGTGTCATGCGATTCAGCAAGAAAGGGAAACTAAGCCCGAGATACATTGGGCCTTATCAGATCATTCGTAGGGTAGGCAAAGTGACCTACGAGTTGGACCTACCGTCTGACTTGGAGGCAGTACATCCAGTCTTTCACGTGTCAATGCTTCGCAAATGTATAGGCGACCCTTCCAGAGTATTTCCCATGGATGATGTCCAGGTGACGAAGGAGTTGTCCTATTAGGAGCAACCTATAGCTATACTTGATCGTCAAGTGAGAAAGTTACGTACTAAGGATGTGGTTTCCGTTCAGGTATTGTGGCGAAATAATAATCGGGAAGAGATGACCTGGGAAGCCGAAGAGGAGATGAAGAATAAGTATCCTCACTTGTTTCCTATTCCTACAGGTAATCTAAACTCCTAAGTTGATTATATTGATTGATAAATGAAAACTATATGTTGTAGCAATAAAAGAGATTTCCCCGAAATCTTTATAAGACCCTATGGGGCTAGTTTAACATTCGAGGATGAATGTTCTAAAGGGGGGAAGGATGTTATATCCTGTATTTTTGCACATTGGAATATTTTTTTTAAGCTAATCGAGATAAGTCAAGGACAAGATTATTTTGGGATATGAAATAGAGACTTTTAATCCCCGATTTTAATTAATGCACGAATTGCTTATAAATTTTATTTGGTATAAAATTATTAATGGAGACTAAGGATTAATTAACCATGATTAGATTATTAAGTGGGAATTAGGACTAATTATCACTAATTAAGTCATTAGTGGGATTAAGTGGGCCCCACTATAGCATGGCCAAATCTGATTGGCCCATACTATAAGTGGGACATGTGTCCACTCCTTAGGCAGCATACATAATCCATATTGATGACTAAGGCTAGCCAATTCATTCACTTTATCTTCAACACAAAATGAAAGCAGAGAGAGAGTCCAAGCACGGCCATGGCTGTCCATGGTGAGGTTCAAAATTGTTGATCCAAAAATAAATTTTCCAGGGTATTTCACCCATTTGGAAGGTCTATAGCAACGTGAGTTTGGTTGTTGGGGGCGGCAAGAACACTCATCTTTTAATTCATCAATTTCAGCAAATTAAGAAGCCAAGTGGTTAAGGTAAGATTTAATCTTCTTCTATGTGATTTAGAGGTGGTTTATATTTGTATAATATTGGTAGATGTATATTGGATATAAGAAATTATGTATGTTGATATTGAAGTGTTGTTGAAGCCGTGTAGGGGGCTGTTTCACTTGGAAATGGTGAATTAATTTTAATTAGTATTATGGTTGTTGTTGACATGGATTATGTGATGAGTATGAACGAACTAACTGATTAAAGTTGAAGTTGAATTTGATTTGTGGGCTGTTGTAAGGAGTTATTATGATATTGATGTAATTTTCATGCTTATGAACGAATGATGTAGTTGTCGTGTGGTTGCTGGTATATTTCACTAAATTAGATAAAAAATATTGTATGAAATAACGTATAACAAGCGTATGTGGGTTGCTTGGTGTATTCGTAGGAGTTCGTAAGATTATCGGGCATCTTTTTATGTTATAACTAGGGGATGTTTTGGGCATGTCGTTATTCTTGTTGAATTGAAAGATTAATTATAGCTAAGATTATACATTATGTTGTTATATTGGTTGGGCTGTTATAAGATCGTTTCGATGAAAATGTTATGATTATGGATCGTTAAGAATGACTTGAATATGTCGTAGTCGTATGTAGATTATTATCGAATGCTGTAACATGTGGGTTGATTGGAATGTCGTACGGGCTGTTCGGGGTATTCTCAAATCTTGTCTTGATTAGTCTCAACATAGTACTTGAACGTGTTGTTATTGATGTTGACCTGGTTATTGTGTAGTTGGTTGAATATAAAGCAAACATCGTCTAAGTTTCTAGAAACGTGCTACTAACGTTGGAATACGTTTTGAACCTTCCCGTAGCTTAACCATAGTTCTTGACGTCTTAATATAGGTTGAGACACTATGGGCCGTGTATACGTGTTGTGTTACGGATAAGCGCTAAAGGTATGTAAAGTTATCCCTTCTTTCTTTTGGCATGTCTTAGATACAAGTGACGTATGATATGCATATGAAATTTGGGGTAATTCCATTCATAAGTTTTGAGTGTGCTTCATAATCCTTACTCACTTCTTGATGTTAGAACTCCTAAGGTAATTGAGCTATTTCCCCTCGAGTCCTCTATACGTTGGATAGTAGTCGGTATGTAAAAGTTCCTATTCTTTAAGACTCTATAATGAGTAATGTCCTTGACTTCCAATAGTTGTTTCGCATTATCATGATACATGACATATGATTCCTGAGGCTCTATTTGATATAGTTCATATTGATATTCAAGAGTACTTAACATGACTATTACCTTGATATTCGAGTGTTAGTTAGTCTACTTATCTATTGAGTCTCAGATGATGATTTAGTTGCATATGGTTACTCACTACTCTGCTCGTGCATACTGTTATTACATCTTTCACCGAGTCCCGGGCCGGGTATGTTATCATACACAGTTTCACTACATTATTCACCGAGTACCTCACTAGAGGGCCGGGTACGTTATATGACGATATGATGATATGATGATACGATAATATGATTATGGCACCGAGTCCCATGATGGGCCTGGTACGGTATACGTGTACACAACTTTATTCACCGAGTCCCTTACTAGAGGGCCGGGTTCGGTATATGTATATAATGATATGATGATATGATTATGGAACCGAGTCCCATGATGGGCCGGGTACGGTATATGATAATGATATGCATGATTTGTTTGGTAAGGCATAGGTACAATGATTTCTTGATTATCATACTTGTCTCCTGTAATCTCTACTTCAGTTATGATCTTTCTTATTGTATTTCATGCTTTACATACTCAGTACATATCTCGTACTGACCCCCTTTTCTTCGGGGGGCTACGTTTCATGCCTGCAGGTACAGATACTCGCTTTGGTGATCCTCCAGCTTAAGATTTCCACTCAGCTGTCTTGGAGTGCTCCATTGTCCCGGAGCCTAGACATTTGGTACAAATCCTTTTGATGTATATATATGTTTATCCAGGGGTACGGCGGGGCCCTGTCCCGTCATATGTTACTGTTGATACTCTTAGAGGTCTGTAGACATATGTGTGGATTGTGTATATATGTTGTTCAGTTGTGTCTATATGACTTATATTTTGGGACGTTCCCATTCGTAGTGGCAGCCTTGTCGGCTTGCGTATATACATATTTTGGGATGCAGTATGTAGTGGCAGCCTTGTCGGCTTGCGTATGTATAGCTGGGACGTTCCCACACGTTATGACAGCCTTGTCGGGTTGTGTACTATGTTATCTTTTGATGGTTGTGACTCCTCAGGAGACAGGTGGCCTGGATATATATATGTGACTGTTTCGAGACAACGTTTCGTTTTTATAAGTTGCATATTATGTTTAGTTGCGGATTGATTATAGATAACAGTTGTGTACACGAGTGTCCAGCTCGGGCACTAGTCACGGCCTACGGGGTTGGGTCGTGACACAATCTGTTAAAATCTCTAGAACCTTCTATCAAGCATATTCTACTCAAATCCAAGGGAAATCAAAGATCAAATAGCAAGAATCAAGGTTTTCATGTGTTGGGAGGCTCACTAGGATTAGTAGACTTCAAGGGTTTCTTTGGTATTGAAGCTAGGGTTTTCATACAAGTTAGTAACTTGATCCAAGGCTCATTCCTATGAGATAAAAGGTTAGTTTTCATGTCTATTTCACGATATTAAGCATGCTTAGTTGTTGAATGACTTGGGTGAGGGAAGAAAGTAGAAAATGAAGCTTAAATATAGATTTCATGGTATTTTGAGTAGTAACTTAACTTGGGTTATCATTATTAGAATGTTATGAGTATAATCTTGTTATGGACGGTAATAATGATGATAAGGAAGTGTTGTATGCAATTGTGCAAAGGTTTGGTTTGAAGTTGTTAATATAAGTTGAATTTGAGAATGAATTTTGAGACTTAATGGAACATGACTACTTGGTTATGATATTAAGGATATTATTATAGTTGTTTGGGATTTGTTTTACAATATGGTGGAAGTCGACGAAATAGGAGAAATGCTACCCAATTTTCGTTAGCTCATGGGTTGTTCTAGTTTGAATTTAAGAATGTCTTTAAGACCTAACCATGGTATGAATCCTTTTAAATGTAGATTTCTCAGGCTTGGAGACGAACGTTAAGTAGTTAAGAAGACGACGAGGTATGTAAGGCTAACCCTTCTTTCCATAAGGCATGATCCCCTTGTTGTATACCTTTACGTGAATTCCATAATGTCTTCCAAGATAACTTTATTCCTAGAATCACTAGAGCTCATGATTCTTGATATTCTCATGATATCGTTGATCTCATCCTACGATAGTTGGCCCTATAAAGGAAGATATATTAATGATGATGATGTTTATGCTACTTATGTACTCTTATATGTATATGTATGTATATATGTATGGCTATTATGCAACACCGAGCTTGTATGGCCGGGTATGATATTCATTGCGCGCACACCACTGCAGTTGGGAATGGATAACACCGAGCCTTGATATGGTCGGGTATGTGTGACGCCGAACCTCCATGGTCAGGTATGGTGCTAAGATATATGTATGCGTATGTATGAATAGTTTCCATAGAAAAAGAGTAAGCAAATATGATGAATTTCTCAAGGTGTATATAAATATATATATATATATATATATGTAGATGGTTCTCTTATCTTATGATCCTTCTATTTCATGTTATCCTTCAAGTTTCTATTACAATATTGATTATGCCCTACATACTAAGTGCATTGTTCGTACTGACGCCCTTTTGTTTGTGGACGCTGCGTCATGCCCGCAGGTGGACAGGGAGATAGACTTGATCCTTAGGCTGCATATCCAGAGATTGCCTAGAGGAGCTCCATTTGATCCGGAGCTGCAGTTGTTGGTACTATTCTTTTGTGTATATACATATGGGCATGGCAGGGCCCTGTCCCGCCAATATGATGATGTTTCATACTCTTGTTAGAGGCTCGTAGACAGTTATGTATAACTAGATGTCCCTTAGCCTTGTCGGCTCGTATTTTGTATATCATTTTGTTAGCCTTGTTGGCTTGTATATATATATGTGTACGGGCATAGTTGAGGATGTATATGTGAAAGTGCCTTGCTCGAGAAGATTTATGTTATTGATGCACATTAATTGCGAGTTAGCCATGCGGCTCACCTAGACATGATTGTGGAAGTAAGATGAGAGGTGCCCGGTGGGTTAGCTCCCGGTGCCCATCATGGCCCTCTGGTTGGGTCGTGACAAAAGTGGTATCAGAGCAGTTCCGTCCTAGGGTGTGTCTACGATTTGTGTCCAGTAGAGTCTTGTTTACGGGTGTATTGCGCGCCACACTTATAAACAGGAGACTGCATGCATTTTAGGAATGAATGTCCTTCTTTCTTCATAGATCGTGCGATACAGCTATGATATAAGGATTTCTCTTTCCTTAACCGTGTATTATGTATTTAAGAGATGCCTGTAAAGAGAAAAGCTACACCAGCCCAAAAGGACAAGACAGTGATAGGGAGGCGGACTAAGAGAGTACCGCCGATAGTTATAGAGGAGAGTGAGTCCCAAAATGAGGTCCCGTCTCGGTCCGTTCATTCGTTGCCTATTTCAGAGGAGCATGAATGAGCCTTTGCCTCGGCTCTAGCACCCCCAGCTCCTCCACCAGATTCTTCGGGCTAAGATATGAAAGAGGCCATTCATTTGTTAACTCAGTTAGTTGCCGCTCAGGCCCAGCGGCAATGTATGGGTCATGGTGATAGGGCAGTTAGTGCAAGAGCCCGTGATTTTATTAGCTTGAACTCTCCGAAATTCGTTGGGTCAAAGCTTGATGAGGACCCTCAAAGCTTTGTTGATAGAATGTTGAAAACACTCCGACTAATGCATGCTTCCGACGTCGAATTGGTAGAGTTAGCATCATATAGTTACGGGATGTTGCGCTTCTTTGGTATATGGTTTGGATGTCTTCTAGGGGAGTCAATGCACCTCCCTCGGTGTGGCAAGAATTTCTTGATGCTTTCCTTCGACATTACTTGCCCCCAGGGGTTCGGCGGCCTAGAGCCGATAAGTTCTTAAATCTTAGGCAAGGAAGTTTGAGTGCCTTAGAGTATAGTCTCCGCTTCAACTCTTTGGCTAGGTATGCTCCTACCATGGTAGCGAATATGGGTGAAAGAGTGCACCGATTTATGAGTGGCTTAGGGCCACATTTAATAGATAAGTGCTTGACTGACGCCAGTCAGTCGTGGTAGGGGTAGAGGAGAAGCTCCCAGTTCTAGTGGTCCTCAACACCGTATTTATGCATTGGCTGGGCGACCGGATCTTGAGTCCTTCCTCCCCTGATGTAGTCACAGGTATATTGTCGATATTTTCTCTTGATGTATATGCATTGATATATCTAGGCTTGACATTGTCGTATGTTACTCCTTATATTGCTGGTCGATTTAGGGTGGAACCGGAGTGAATCAAACCTTTTGAGGTATCGACACCAATTGGTGAACTGGTAATCGCTAGTCGAGTATATAAAAATTATGTAGTTGTGATTTGTAATCATCGTACTATGGCTGATTTACATGAGTTGAAAATTGTGGACTTTGATGTTATTATGGGCATGGATTGGTTGGCTTCTTGCTATCCCAATATCGATTGTAGAACAAAGATGGTTCGCTTCAAGTTTCCGGGAGAATAGGTTTTGGAATGGAAGGGAAATACAGCATCTTCGAGAGCTATTTTTATTTCCTATCTCAAGGCAAGGAAAATGATTGCTAAGGGTTGTATTTATTATTTAGTCCAAGTTCAAGATATAGAAGCTGAATCGCCGACTCTTTAGTTTGTCCCCGTAGCGAATGAGTTTCCGAATGTATTCCCGGATGAGCTTCTAGGCCTCTCTCTAGAGTGGGAGATTGATTTTGCTATTGATGTGCTACCGGATACTAAACCCATATCTATTCCTCCGTATAGAATGTGTCACGACCTAACTAGAGGGCCATGACGGGTACCCGGAGCTAGCATACCGAGCACCACCTATCAGACTTATCATCAAACTCAACCTGAACATATACCATTCCCAACACAAGCTTATTGTTACATTCGGCATTTTTGCATATTCGAAAAATTTGAGATAACTTGACTTGTAATGAATAAGGCCATAATTGGACCTTACTTGGTATGAATGTGTTGGCTATGAATACATTGGTGTGGAATTACCAAAGGAGGCCAAGGGCAAAGTTGGAATTTTGGAAACTTGTGCCATGAATTACAAGAAATCTAGCCTATTGGACTCAAAAAAAAAAAAAAGAGAAAATGAGGCCCAATTAGGAGAGGCCCAACCGGCCAAGCATTGACCCAAGTCCATGGAATTATTTTTCCATGTGACAATTATCTATTAAGTAATCTATATCTTGTAGAAGCTTCAAGAGAAAGCAAGAAAAAAAAAAAGCAAAGCAAGAACAAAAAGAGGAGGAGGTTTCGGGTGAGGGAGAGAAAGAAAGGAAAGAAAAAGCAAAAAATTCTAGCCCTTCAATCTTGAACCCAAAAATTGTAATTTTGGTGTAATACTACTAAGTGCAAGGTCCTCTACAAGGTGGTATAAGTATCTTGGCAAGAAAGTGATTTTTGTAGCAAGTGAAGAACTTGAAGGAAAGGTAAGAATTTTATGCTTTTGTTATGTTATGGGAGATGTATGTATGATGTAGTGTGTGTAAATGAATGAAAAGCATGAAAATTGTGTGTGTTGGAATTGGATATGTGTTGGCCGAATATATGCATATATATTGTATGGTTATGGTGACTTGAATTCATGTTAAAATCTAGTTGTAGTTAATGTGGGAATTGTATTAGAAATGAAAGTTGAATGAATTAATCGAAGTTGGAGAATATAGTATGTGGCCGTGTGGTGTGTGTTGATGTTGGAAGGTGAACTAAATTTTGTTAGTATGTTAATTGTGTTAATTGTGAAGTGAATGAAAGAGTAGTGGTTTTTGTTGTTATGGAAAAATGATTATTAAGTTGTTGTAGGAAAACATGCAACTTTATTATGGTTTATGTAAATGTGGAAATGAAAGTAGGAAGATGCAAATTATGGTTATCATTGATGGAGTTGGAAGGTAAGAATATGTTATGGATGTTTATGCTAAAAGATTGGAAGTTGTGGGCGAAATCTGCCCTTAGTAGGAAACTTGTATATTGCGTATATCTTGTGTATATCTTGTGAAAATGGTATGATATGCCCCTGAAATATGTTGTAATGATCTTGATAAGTGTTGAATATGAAAATGGTAGGATTGGTTTGGAAGCGTAAGGTTGAAATGAAAGATGTTTCGTTATGCCGGAAAGACGTCTAGTAAAGCCATATCGTGTATTATGTTATGCTTGTTGTTGTTATTGATGTTGTTTCTGGGTTGTTGTGTTGATGAACCAAGCCGAGCTAAGTCTCGGGGATGTTATATATATATGGGAAATGCTGCCGAAATTTCGGTAGGCAAGTATGTATTAAGTTTGGAGTCTTAAAGTTTGAAATTAACAATTGGTAAACTTGACCATTTCTAGATTTTGGACGAAATTGGAATTGAAGCCAAGCGAGCGTAAGGCGCAATCGAGGTATGTAAAGCTTACCCCTTCATTCTTAGGCATGTCCTGAACATAATAGGCTCGGCCGCGAGCCTTAGATACGACTCCGTTCCTCGGAATTCGAGATGGAAATCCGCTCCAATTCTTTCAGTACGATTGAAACCATTTCCTTATAAAATGCCTTTAAAGTGAACTTTTGTACGAAACCTTCCTAAACGGAGTCGGAGTACTTCCAAATGAGTATGGATGACCTCATAAGGTCTATTATCAGTAATTTACGTATGTCGCCTCGGGTTGGTCCGAGGTGGGCCACGGAGCCCCAATACCTCTTGTATGACCTAAATTGCCTTATTCCTGTCCGTTTTTCAAAAGTAACATCTGGACTATTATCCTGATCATGATATGACTATTTTTATATAAATCCTACGAAATGGTTTTGGTATCTGGAAATCTGATTTCGGTGATAATCTGTCGTGCCTTCCCAAGTAGGATAGAGGCGCGTATTATGAACACTATCTGAATACTCTGATTTGACTCGCCATATGGCCTTCCTCAATTTGATTGGGTCTGTATAATGATATGTATGTATGTGGTCTCTCATTAATCAATTCGTGCATGTGCTATGATTCCTTTCACCGGATCCCGGGCCGGTTGATATCGTGCGGATGGGCCGCCGAGTCCCTTGTCGGGGGCCGGGTCCCATGTATGAATTCCGAAGTATGATGTGTTCGGTTCCGGGGTACTGTGGTACATGTCGTTCCCGGTTACCGTGTATATGTTACGAAGTATGATTTGTCTGGTTTCCTGGCGTGTGATCTGTCCCCGGGGTTACCGTGGTTATGATATGATGTGTTATGTGACGGAGATGTTCGAAGATATGAAATCTTCTGAAATATGATATGTTGTGGCACCAAAGACAGGAGTGGCGACCAAGTTCTTGTGCCCTATTACGATTCTGTCCGGTATCCTTCCATCTGTCTGTCTGAACTACGACTCTGTCCGGTATATCTCTGTCTGTTCGTTGGATTACGATTCCATTTGCTATACTTCTGTGCTTCTGATTCAGACCATGATTATGTTTGTTATGTTTCCGCTTTACATGCTCAGTACATATTTCGTACTGACCCCCGGTTCTTCGGGGGCTACGTTACATGCCCGCAGGTACGGACGCACCTGGAGACACGCCACCAGTCTAGGGCTCAGATTCTGCTATTTCGGAGAGCTCCTTTGATCCGGAGCGTGTACTTTTGGTATATATCTTCTGACATCTGTACATTCTGTATGTCTGTTTAGAGGTCTGTGGACATGTTTGTGGGTTAGGGTCTTTCTGTACGGATGTGTGTATAGGTTGTGTTTGAGGCGATCCCATTCGCCGCGGCGGCCGGTCCGCATATGTTTATATGTTGTTTTGTTGGCCGGTGTGGCCTTTGTTGGTATTTTCTGTGCGCAGGGTTATTTTGGATAGTCTGTAAAACAAAGGAAACTCTGCCAAAATTTTTCTGGAAATTATCCAAATTAGAAATATAGCCTTGACGGCTTCTGCTTTATACTTGAATGCGTTCGATAACCTTTGAGATAGCATTGGATAGATGTGTTTGGGTGCCCAGATCGGCCTACGGGGTTGGGTCGTGACACTTATCATGAAATGATCTTTGAATATCTCTCAAAACATATATGTACATAAGCCCACGAGGCTACAAAATGATAAACAGAGAATATATATTAAGAGATCACATAACATCTACTGCCCACACATATGTATCTACGACTCTCTAACTGGAGTACTGAAATCATAAAGACGGGACAGGACCCTGCCATGCCCCAAATATATATACAAACGAATATACCAATGAGCGGCAACTCCGAAGTAGTGGAGTGCTCCTGTATATCTGCTGACAAAGCTCCTAGGTGTCTGTGCCGTCTCCCTGTCTACTTGCGGGCATGAACGTAGCGTCCATAAAAGAAAGGACGTTAGTACGAACAATGTACTGAGTATATAAGGCATGTATAACGGCATAATCAAGAAATAAGAGAGCATAAGATGAAGAGATAACATGTAACTGATCGCCTCTTAAGGCAGAATCATGCATGCTAACTTTTATAACAAACAACATCATATACATACCACATATAAACTGCCCGACCATATAGGTACGGTGTGATCATCCTAAGCCCGCGTCCGGGGTAACCATCTCATGCGGCCCACTTGTGGTGACTGCCCGGCCAACTAGGCACGCTGTTATTATCCATAAGCCGCCCACTACGCCCATCGTAGTGGTGTCTGCCCAGCCAACTAGGCACGGTGTTATTATCCATAAGTCGCCCACTATGCCCATCATAGTGGTGTCTAGCCGGCCAACTCGGCATGATGTCATTATCCATAAAAACAACATAAAACATGCATGGGAGCCCAAGTGAAAGCTATAACTCTATCGTAATGACGTAAGGTCGGTAACGTTCGATTATATAATGGAACAATCATCATCACTGTGTCTCACCTTAAAGGAACTAGTATCATGAGGTGAGATGGACAATAATGAATAACATCAAGGAAATTGTGAAATAATATCATTAAGCTCATAACAACATCAATTCATAAGCTTTGTATCTCTGGAAATAGAATCATCATCATCATCATCATTATCATAGAACACATCTTATCTCTTTCTCATAAGAAGCTCTTAAGAATCTTTAACTTTCAACTTCTTGGATGTAAGAAGGTCATGAGAGCATATGTATGAGATGGTGATATAAGAGTTATGCCTTTTGAAAGAAAGAGGCTAGCCTTAAATACCTTGACGTCTTCTTAACGACTACACGTTCTCTTTCAAAGCTCACGACTCTACATTCAAGAGAATTCGTACTAGAATTAGGTAAGTGAAGATAAGCTTAAGTTTAAGCTAAAGTGAATAAAAGCTAACGAAAATTGGGCAGCATTTCCTTTGTTTCAACAACTTTCTCCATATAATAAACAACTCCCAAACATCAATAGCAACACCCATAATACCATAATCAATAGACATTTTCAATTTAACCATTGTTCAATCCTCAAAACTCCTTTTCAAAGTCATTCATAACCATAGCTACAACATGAAACCATACTTACTTTCACATAATACTTCCTCAACGTTATTAGTATCATCCACAACAAAATTATACTCATGGAATATCAAGGACTATGACTCAAGTCAGGATACTATTCAAGAATATCATTAAATCCATGTTTGAGCTTCATATTCTTCTTCCTCCCTTCATTCAAGTTATTCAACATCCTAATACTCTTAATAACATGAAATAGATGTAAAACTCACCTTTGATCATGTAAAGATGAACTTTGGATGAATATACTTCACTTGAGAGAAACCCCAACTTCAATACCAATGGAATTCTTGACTCTTATCAACCCTAGTGAGCCTTTCTTCACTTGAATCTCGTGATTCTTGGTAATTAATCCTTGATTTCTCTTGAGTTTGTGTTAATATGACATAGGGAATGTTCTAGAGCCTTCAAGGGTTGTGGAGAATGTGGGAAATGAATTAAATGATCATGGGACATATATATATAAAAAGAGAAAAAATCTGGAAAAAAATGACCCGACTTGGTTATACAGACACTTATACGGTACGTATAACTTTACACGGTCCCTACAAGCGACCGTATAATCCCACCAGGGATTTTCCTTCTCTGGAAAGGTTATACAGACCCTTATACGGACCGCATAAAGTTATACAGACCGTATAATTGGTCGTATAACTCAACTTTTTCGAAATTGTTCTCGTTGATTCATTTGACTTCCAATCATTGTGGGACCTTCTTGACAATTGTATAATACTTCATTAACCATCTAAGGAGCCTGTAGCTTCTCCTCAAGACATTATTAAATAAACATTAACTCGATAATTGTGAAACCTTCCCAAACACAACTTATACTTCACTTTCCTCAACGAACTTAGTTGCACCGATTCATGTGACTTCAAAATCTTGTGGTACATACTTCAAATCTATCAAATACTCTCCTTAAGGTCATATGTACTTCATGTTCACTTTAATCTTGCGTTAGTCTATTCAAAGCACAACGACGTGAAATGTCTGAGGTGTAACAGAATGGCTCCCGCAGAGTTAAGAGAGTTGAAGGATCAGTTGAAGGACACACTCAAGAAAGGATTCATTAAGCCTGGTTCATCCATGTGGGGAGCACCCATGTTGTTCGTTAGAAAAAAAGATGGATCTCTGCGAATGTGCATTGATTACAGACAACTAAACATGGTGACAATCAAGAACAAATATCCGCTTCCAAGGATTAACGACTTATTTGATCAATTACAAGGCGCCAATTTTTTTTTCAAAGATAGACTTGAGATCCGGGTATCATCAGGTGAGAGTTAGGGAGGAAGATATTCCTAAGACGGCCTTCAAAATAAGATATGGTCATTTCGAGTTTCGGATAATGTCATTTGGGCTAATCAATGCACCGGCAATATTCATGGGTTTGATGAACAATGTGTTCAGGCCTTTCTTGGATTTATTTGTGATTGTGTTCATTGATGACATCCTGATATATTCTCGGTCCGAGGCAGAATATGCAGATCATTTACGTACCGTCCTTAGAGTTCTCCAAACTCACGAGTTGTTTGCAAAATTTTCAAAGTGCGAGTTTTGGTTGAATTCGGTGACCTTTTTGGGGCATGATATTTCAGCCGATGGTATTCGGGTGGATACCCAGAAGATGGAGGCGGTGAAGACTTGGACAAGGCCTACTACACCTACGGAGGTCCGTAGTTTTTTGGGTTTGGTAGGTTATTACCAGAGGTTTGTAGAAGGCTTTTCTTCCATTTTTGTACCATTGACAAAGCTAACTCAGAAATTAGCTAAGTTTCAAACGACGGATGCTTGTGAGCGCAACTTTCAGGAGTTATAGAATTGATTAACTTCTGCCTAGTCTTGACACTTCCAGAACGATCGGAAGGCTATGTTGTCTATTGTGATGCTTCAGGCGTTGGGTTAGGGTGTGTGTTGATGCAGCATGGTAAGGTGATTGCTTATGCTTTAAGGAAGTTGTGAGAATATGAGAAAAATTATCCAACCCATGTTCTTGAGTCAGCTGCGGTGATTCATGCATTGAAGTTGTGGAGACATTATTTGTATAGTGTCCATGTGGATATTTATACGGATCAGAAGATCCTTCAGTATATTTTCAACCAGAAAGAATTGAATTTACGACAACGGCGATGGTTGGAGTTGTTGAAATATTATGGTGTTAACATCCTAAATCATCCCGGGAAGGGGAACGTTGTGGCTGATGCACTGAGCTGTCAATCTATGGGAAGGTTATGTGATGTTCAGCCATAGAAAAGAGAGTTAGCTCGTGAGCTCTAGTAGTTAGCTAGCCTAGGAGTCCGGGAAATGGACTTGGGCGATATGGGAGCTACCATTCAGAATTTAGCTATCTTGTCACAAGTAGTTGAGGTGAAAGAGCACTAGTACGAGGATCCCATGCTAGTTCACTACAGAAATATCCTTGCCCAGAAGAAGAAGTCATCCTTTGAAATTTCTGGAGATGGAGTTCTCCGATGTCGAGGCAGGTTGTGCGTTCCTGATGTTGCAAGATTACGTCATCAAATATCGAAAGAAGCCCATTGTTCACGCTATTCCGTTCATCCCGGAGCAACAAAAACGTATCATGATCTTAAATCCATATATTGGTGGAATGGAATGAAGAAAGACATAGCGGAGTTCGTGGCTCAATGTCCTAATTGCCGGCAAGTGAAAATGGAACACCAAAGGCCCGGTGGATTGTTGCAAGCTATGGAAATTCCGACTTGGAAATGGGAAGTGATAAATATGGATTCCAGCGTAGGCTTACCTCGTTCTAAGCACAAATATGATTCTATATGGGTAATTGTGGATAGACTCACGAAGTCAGCTCATTTATTACCAGTCAGAACTACATATGCAGCTGAAGATTATGCAAAGCTTTATGTCAAAGAGATAGTGTGACTCCATGGTGTCCCAGTATCTATTATCTCCGATAGAGTGACCCAATTTATAGCCAATTTCTGGAAATCATTTTAAGAAGCTTTGTGGACTCAGGTGAGTCTTAGTACAGCATTTCATCCACAGACTGATGGGCAAGCTGAGCGTATTATTCAAACTCTGGAGGATATGCTACGGGAATGTGTTTTGGAGTTTGGAGGTAGTTGGGATGATCACTTAATACTGATTGAATTTTCTTATAACAACAGTTACCATTCCAGTATCCATATGGCCCCTTATAAGGCTTTATATGGGGCGCAAGTGCAGATCGCCAATTCGGTGGTTCGAAGTAAAAGAAACTAAACTAATAGGGCCAGAATTGGTCCAGCAAGATATAGAGAAGGTCAAGCTCATACAGGATCGATTATTAATAGCTCAGAGTCGTCAGAAATCCTATGCAGATAATCCTCGAAGAGATTTAGAGTTCCAAGTGAAAGATTTGGTTTTCTTGAAGGTATCACCAATGAAAGGTGTCATGAGATTTGGAAAAACGTTCAAGCTTATTCCTCGGTATATTAGGCCTTATGAGATTGTACGCAAGGTAGGCCAAGTGGCTTATGAACTAGATCTACCTTCGGATTTGGATTCAGTCCATCCGGTTTTCCATGTATCTATGCTTCGTAAGTGCATGTGAGATCCATCCAAAATTATTCCAGTAGATGATATCCAAGTCATTGAACAATTGTCTTATGAAGAAGTTCCTATTGCCATTCTAGATAGGCAAGTACGGAGACCCAGAACCGAAGATGTAACTTCAATTAAGGTCTTTTGGAGAAATAATAATAGAGAGGAAATGACTTGAGAAGGTGAGGAAGCCATGAAGTTTAGGTATCCACATTTATTTCCACCTCCAAAGGAGACTCCGGCAGAGATTGTCCTCAAGTATGTAATGCTTTCCTTGATGTTTTCTTGGTCGTGTGTGGCCATGATTGTTAATGTTGTTATTGTAGCCGTGTGAGGCGATATATTTTGGGTTGCTGTGACAGGATGGTAGTGCCATATTATAGGGGAAACTCTGGCGAAATTTTTGTAGAATCCCCAAAAGTCTAACATTCGAGGACGAATGTTTCTAAGGGGGGGGGGGGGGGGGGGGGATGTTACATCTCGGGGATTTTGGACTTGTTGCGTTGTGAGTAGACTAACACGAGCTTAAGGTGAACATGAAGTCCCTATGAGATTAAGCAGAGTATTTGATAGCTTTAAGTGCGTGCAACAATATTTTGAAGTTATACGAATCGGTGGAACTGAGTTCGTCAAAGGAAGTGAAATGCAAGTTATGTTTGGAAAGGTTTTTGCAATAGCTGAGTTAATATTTATTTTGTAGTGTCTTGAGGAAGAGCTATAGGGCCTCTCAGATGGATAATAAGGTGTTATATAAGTGTTAATAAGGTCCCATAAGAATTGGAGGCTTAACAAATTAACGAGGGAAGTTTCCAAAAAATTATGGGTTGTACGACCACTTATACGGACTCTATAAGTTATACGACCCGTATAATGGTCCGTATAACCATGGCAGAGAAGGGAATTTCCTTGGTGGGGTTATACGGTCAATTTATATGGACCGTATAAGTTATATGGACCGTATAAATGGTCGTATAATCGGGTCGGGCAGCTTTTTCCATTTTATTTATATAGATGACCCTTGTTCTATTTTCTCATTTCCCAATCCTCCCAATCTCTTACAATATTTCGAACCTTCTATCAAGCATATTCCACTCAAACCCAAGGGAAATCAAAGATCAAATAGCAAGAATCAAGGTATTCATGTGCTGGGAGGCTCACTAGAATTAGTAGACTTCAAGGGTTTTCTTTGGTATTGAATCTAGGGTTTTCACACAAGTTGGTAACTTGATCCAAGGCTCATTCCTATGGGATAAAAGGTTAGTTTTCATGTCTATTTCATGATATTAAGCATGCTTAGTTGTTGAATGACTTGGGTAAGGGAAGAAAGTAGAAAATAAAGCATAAATATAGATTTCATGGTATTTTGAGTAGTAACTTAACTTGGGTTATCATTGTTAGAATGTTATGAATATAATATTTTTACGGAAAGTAATAATGATAAGGAAGTGTTGTATGAAATTGTGCCAAGGGTTGGTGCGAAGTTGTTAATAGAAGTTGAATATTATAATGAATTTTGAGACTTAATGGAACATGACTACTTGGTTATGATATTATGGATGTTATTACAGTTGTTTGGAATTTGTTTTGCAATATGGTGGAAGTCGACGAAATAGGAGAAATGCTGCCCAATTTTCGTTAGCTCATGGGTTGTTCTAGTTTGAGTTTAAGAATGTTTTTAAGACCTAACCATGGTATGAATCCTTTTAAATGTAGATTTCTCAAGCTTGGAGATGAACGTTAAGTAGTTAAGAAGACGACGAGGTATGTAAAGCTAACCCCTCTTTCAATAAGGCATGATCCCCTTGTTGTATACCTTCACGTGAATTCCATAATGTCTTCCAAGATGACTTTATTGCTAGAATCACTAGATCTCGTGATTCTTGATATACTCATGATATCGTTGATCTCATCCTACGATAGTCAGCCCTTTAAGGAAGATATATTAATAAAGATGATGTTGACGCTACTTTTGTTTGCGGATGCTGCGTCATGCCCGTAGGTGGACAGGAAGATAGATTTGATCCTTAGGTTGTATATCCAGATATTTCCTAGAGGAGCTCCATTTGATCCGGAGCTACAGTTGTTGGTACTATTCTTTTGTGTATATACATATGGTCATGGCGGGGCCCTGTCCTTCCTAGATGATGATGTTTCATACTCTTCTTAGAGGCTCGTAGACAGTTATGTATAGCTGGATGTCTCTTAGCCTTGTCGGCTCATATTTTGTATATCATTCTTTTAACCTTGTTGGCTTGTATATATATATATATATGTGTACTGGCATAGTTGAGGATGTATATGTGAAAGTCCTTTCCGCGATAAGATTTGTCTTGTTGATGCACATGAATTGTGAGTAAGCCATGCAGCTCACCTAGACATGATTGTGGAAGTAAGATGAGAGGTGCCCGGTGGGTTAGATCCGGGTGCCTGTCATGGCCCTCTCGTTGGGTCGTGGCAAAAAGTGATATCAGAGCAGTTCCGTCCTAGGGTGTGTCTACGAGCCGTGTCCAGTAGAGTCTTGTTTATGGGTGTGTTACGCGCCACACTTATAAACAGAAGGATGCGGGCGTTTTAGGAATGAATGATCGTCTTCTTCATAGATCGTGCGATAGAGCTATAATATAAGGATTTTTCTTTCCTTAACCGTGTGTTATGTATTTCAGAGATGCCTGTAAAGAGAAAAGATACAACAGCCCAAAAGGACAAGACAGTGACAGGGAGGCGGACAGAGAGAGTACCCCCGACAGTTATAGAGGAGGGTGATGTCACGACCCAACCCCGTGGGCCGCGACCAATGCCCGAGCTGGGCACCTATACGTACCCGATACCCCAAATTAGCATATTAACATAATAATAATATAATAATAATATTAGTGGTCACTACAGAATTTAGCAGAAAAGCAGACTTGGCACACATAGGCCGATAAGGCCATCACAGAACAGAATATCCCAAACATATGTACAGAACCCACACAGATGTATCCACAGACCTCTACAGAACATATCATAATCATAAGACGGGACAGGGCCCCGTCATACCCTGAACAAAGTACATATCCAGATAGCAGTGACAGACTGTACCAAAAGATGGGCTCTGTAGAAGAGAGCGCCCCAAATAGCAGAAATAGGATCCTAAACGTGTGGATCAGCGAACCTGTCGTCAGTACCTGCGCGGCATGAAAATGCAGCCCCCGAAGAAAGGGGGTCAGTACGAAATATGTACTGAATATGTAAAGCGGAATCACAGAAGTCAAATCATAATGGTTACAGAAAATGAGTACAGAATCCAGAGTGTCAAATGCATATTTCCAAAACAGACAGAATGCATACAAAAACATATGTCATATCATATCATATCCGGTCCCTGACACGGGACTCGGCAGACAGAATGTGGCCACCCTCCCGACGCTGGTGCCACTATACAGAGGAATCAGAAAAAGGGGTGTGGCCCCGTATCATATAATGTCATATCAAAATGGCCATACAGATCAGATCAGAATAGGCGGACATGGCACATCATACTCCACAGACCCATGTACGCGTATACCTGCCCCCTCACATCGGGACGCGGCGAACAATGCAGAGAATTACGCTTGACAACATATCCTGGCCCGGGCTCAGTGTGGGAAACATTGGGACATCCACGAATGGAGTAGTGAGAGACTAATGCAATTTACAAATATAATAAATGTTTTCAAAGACTCGATGAAGCGTATCAAAGACAAACAAATCCAATGGGGTCGGACGGAATCATAATAAATGTATTTCGGATATCATAATAAATTACAGAAGTATAACTTTCCCGAAGTCATTCCGAGTGTCAAAATAATTTATAATATTTAACAGAATATTTAAAATAATATTCGTTAAGCGATTAGTAGGGTAATTAAAACATTTCTTTCAAAATTCGCTTAAAAAGGAAGCTTTAACACATTAGGGGCAAAACCGTAAATAGCGGGCCCTCCTTGGGACAAACAAGGCGGCGGGCTCAAATTGTGCCCTCTAAGCATATAGTATCACCTAAAAAGGTTATACAAACATTCTATGATTTTCTGAATAATTTAGAGCAAAATTGCATAATTTCAGAAAAAGCGTATCAAAATGGCTCAATTCTACTGAAGGAAAAACTGAAATTTTGTCTTGCGGATTCCGAGGGCCAAGAGGTACTTCGAGGCCCGGATCCGACCCTAACACACTAGGGGCATGCCAAGGGAAGAATTGGGGTTGCTTTACATACCTTTCGCGCTCCTTAAGCCTTTCCAAACTCACTTCCCGTTTCGTCGAAAAACTGCAATTGGTCAAGTTTACCAATTGTGAATTATTAATGCCATTATTTCAACTTTAAGCATATTTGGCTACCGAAATTTCGGCAGCACTTCCCCTATACATATGACACCCCGAGAATTCAACTCGGCTATAAATCATCAACAACAACCCAAACGACAACAACAATATCAACAATGAACATTAAAAACACAAATATCCTTCAACTAGTCATTTTTCTCACAAGTTGACATAATCTTCAATTCAACCCAACTTTCAACTAAGATCAATAATTTCATATTCAACAACCATCATGATCATCACCATATAGTTCTAGAAACATTTCATATCGTTTTCCTTAAGATATACACTCGATATACATGATATACAATCTTCCGCCAAAATCATAACTTATGCAAAACATCAAATCTTTGGCATACAACTTCATAACAAGTTTCCAACTTCCAAATTCATCAACCATAATCATAATTCACATCTTAACAACTTCATTTCCATAATATCACAAAATTATTCTAAAGTGACATAATCATCTACATTCCAACTTCAACCAAAATTCATTCAACTTTCATTCCCAATATAATTTCCATCATAACCACAACTAGAATGCAACATAAAATTCAACTCATATATGTATACAACATATATACACCCATGGCTACATATATATATACATACCCACTTTGCAAACTTCCTTATTTCCATAATTTCTACTCATTTCCACATACCACAACATAAACAAACCTTCATAACATAAGAAAAAGGAATTGATTCTTACCTTTTTCTACAAACTTCTTCACTTGAACAAGTTGTCAACTTGAAGAAATAAGTGCTCCTTCTTCCAAAAAAATTACACCAAGTTGTAGAGGACACTTAATTTAGTAGGAATTCAACAAGAAAATAATTTTAGAAGCAAGATTTTGAGGGGTGATTTTTCTATGGCCAAACCCGAAATGCCCTCTTTTTGTTCTTGTTTTTCCTCCTATTCTTTCTCTTGAAAGTTCTATGGAATTTGGATGATTAAGTGGTCTTTTATTCATTGACCACATGACTTAATTCCATGGGCTTGGATCCTTTTTATGGACCATGGCCGAATGGCTCCTCACTTGGGCCTGAATTGTTTTTTTCATTTTTTTGGGCCAACTCGGTTGGTCCCGAGTTGGGCCTAGCCCACTGACCTTTCGACCTTAAAACGTTCATATCTCCTTGTACCGACGTCACCTGGGAACCCACGACCTATGGATGGAAAGCTAATTCAATTATCTACAACTTCTATTTCAAGGTATTTTCGAAATTCCAAACTTACAATACAGTTTTTGCCCCCCAAAGTCAGGTCACCCGAAAACGTTTTCTTAAAAATATTCGTTTGGAGGGTTTCCACTTTGATTTGGTCCAAAGGTACTTCATGAGTTGTGTTTAACTTTACATATGTGATTCATATGACTTTTCAGATGTTCCAAAAAAAATCTCGGTATGTGGGCCCCACCCCAGCAGATGCTCCGAGGTTCAAAAATACGGGATATAACATCCTCCCCCCCTTTAGAACATTCGTCCTCGAATGTTAAATTAATCTCATAGGGTTTGAAAATACTTTGGGGGAGTTCATGTTTACAGACATCACATATGACACACAATTGATATTAGAATAAATTAAAGCCGGGATTTAAGGTTACCTATGGGTATAGAGAACAAATGAGGATATTTCTTCTTCATTTCCTCTTCGGCCTCCCATGTCATTTCCTCCCTATTATCGTTCCGCCACAGTACCTTAAAAGAGGCTACATCTTTATTCCGAAGCCTCCTTACCTGACGATCCAAAATAGATACGGGCTGCTCCTCGTACGATAGTTGCTCCGTCACCTGAATATCATCAGCAGGAAATATTCTAGAAGGGTCACCGACGCATTTACGAAGCATAGAGACATGAAATACCGGATGTACCGCTTCCAAATCAGATGGCAAATCTAGCTCATAGGCGACATTTCCAGTTTTTCGAACAATCTGATAAGGCCCAATATAACGCGGACTGAGCTTACCCTTTCGGCCGAACCGCATCACGCCTTTCATAGGCGATACCTTCAGGAATACCCAATCGCCTACCTGAAACTCCAACGGTCAACGCCGTTTATCCGCGTATGACTTCTGTCGACTCTGGGATGCCAACAGTCGCTCCCGAATAAGTTTTACCTTGTCCACGGCCTGCTGGACCATATCTGGGCCAATCAACTCTGACTCGCCAATATCAAACCAGCCAATCGGCGATCTGCATTTCCTGCCATATAGAGCCTCGTACGGAGCCATCTGGATGCTGGAATGGTAACTGTTATTATATGCAAACTCAATCAATGGCAAGTGATCATCCCAGCTGCCTCTGAAATCAATAACGCAGGCCCGCAACATATCCCCCAGCGTCTGTATAGTGCGCTCGGCCTGTCCGTCGCTCTGAGGATGAAAGGCTGTGCTCAGACTCACCTGAGTCCCTAGACCCTCCTGAAACGACCTCCAGAAACGCGCCGTAAACTGGGCGCCTCTGTCAGAAATAATAGATATAGGAACTCCGTGAAGCTTCACAATCTCTCTAATATAGAGCCTGGCATAATCCTCGGCGGAATAAGTAGTCCTGACGGGAAGAAAATGGGCTGATTTCGTCAGCCTATCAACAACGACCCAGATGGAATCATACTTCCGTGGAGTGCGAGGCAAACCTGTAATGAAGTCCATATTAATAACCTCCCACTTCCAAGTCGGGATTTCCATCTCCTGCAACAGTCCACCCGGCTTCTGATGCTCAATCTTGACCTGCTGACAATTAGGGCACTGGGCGACGAACTCTGCAATATCCCGCTTCATGCCGTCCCACCAGTATAAGCATAGGAGATCATGGTACATCTTCGTAGACCCAGGATGGACCGAATAGCGAGCATAATGTGCCTCGCTCATAACCTGCTGCCGAAGGCCTGCAATATCAGGTACACACAACCTGCCTCTGTATAACAAAGTACCGTCCGGTGAAAACTCGAACGGGGTTCTCTCCTTATCATAGGCTGTGTCCCTGTACTGAGCTAAGATACGATCTTCGTATTGACGCCGCTTAATATCGTCCCTGAGGGATGACTCAGAAACCCCTCGAACAGAAATCCGTGTATCCCCAGAATCGGCCAGACGAACCCCGAGACTAGCCAACTGCTGAATATCACGGGCTATCTCTCTCCTGTCTGGCTGTAAATCGGCCAAACTGCCCATAGACTTCCGACTGAGCGCATCGGCAACAACATTAGCCTTACCCGGATGATACAGAATATCCACGTCATAATCTTTCAGAAGCTCCAGCCACCTCCGCTGTCGCAAATTAAGCTCTCTCTGCCTGAAAATATACTGGAGACTCTTATGATCAGTATAGATATCCACATGAACGCCATATAAATAGTGTCTCCATATCTTCAAAGCATGAATTACCGCTGCGAGCTCCAGATCGTGGGTAGGATAATTCTTCTCATGCTTCTTGAGCTGCCGGGAAGCATACGCTATAACTCTGCCATGCTGCATCAATACACAGCCCAACCCCATGCCAGAAGCGTCACAATAAATAACATACCCGTCCGGTCCCTCTGGAAGAGTCAGAACTGGGGCTGTAGTCAGCTTCTCCTTCAGCAACTGGAAGCTCCGTTCACAAGCGTCAGACCACAGGAACTTAGCTCCCTTCTGAGTCAGCCTTGTCAAAGGCGCTGAAATCGAAGCAAACTTCTCCACAAATCTCCTGTAATAGCCTGCTAACCCCAGGAAACTGCGTACCTCTGTGGGCGTCGTAGGTCTGGGCCAATTCTTCACGGCCTCAATCTTCTGTGTGTCCACCCGGACACCATCAGCTGCAATAACATGCCCCAAGAAAGCCACTGAAGACAGCCAGAATTCACACTTAGAAAATTTCGCATATAATTTCTGATGCCGGAGTACCCCTAATACCGATCTCAGATGATCTGCGTGCTCCGCCTCAGACCGAGAATAAACCAGGATATCATCAATGAATACAATTACAAACATATCCAAGAATGGCCTGAATACCCGGTTCATCAAATCCATGAATACTGCGGGGGCATTAGTAAGCCCAAAAGACATAACCCTGAACTCGTAATGCCCATATCGGGTCCGGAAAGCTGTCTTAGGGATATCGGCCTCTCGTACTCGCACCTGGTGGTAACCGGATCGAAGATCTATCTTCGAAAAACACTTAACGCCCTGCAGCTGATCAAACAAATCATCAATCCTGGGGAGGGGGTATTTATTCTTTATAGTTACCTTATTCAGCTGTCGATAATCAATACACATACGCAGCGACCCGTCCTTCTTACGCACAAATAATACCGGGGCTCCCCAAGGCGAAGTACTGGGTCTGATGAAGCCCTTATCCAACAAATCTTTCAGCTGCTCCTTCAACTCCTTTAATTCTGCAGGCGCCATTCTATACGGAGGAATAGAGATAGGCTGAGTGTCTGGGAGTAAATCAATAGAGAAATCTATCTCCCGCTCTTGAGGAAGACCTGGAAGCTCGTCGGGGAAAACATCTGGAAACTCATTAACCACGGGGACTGACTGAAGTGTCGGCGTCTCTGCGTCCAAGTCTTGCACCCGTACCAGATGATAGATATAACCCTTTCTAATCATTTTCTTTGCCTTAAGGTATGAAATAAACTTGCCTTTCGGCGATGCTGTATTTCCAGCCCAATCTAAAACTGGCTCCCCGGGAAACTGGAAGCGAACCACCTTATTCTGGCAGTCAACATTAGCATAACAGGAAGCTAGCCAGTCCATACCCATAATAACATCAAATTCAGTCATATCTAACTCTACCAGATCTGCCTTAGTATCACGGCCACATACAATCACAGAACAGTCTTTATAAACCTGTTTCGCTACAATAAAGTCCCCTATCGGTGTGGATACCTCAAATGGCTCTATAGGTTCAGACATAATACCAATTTTACCGGCAACAAGAGGTGAAATATATGATAAAGTTGAACCTGGATCAATTAATGCATACACAGACCGAGAGAAGACTAATAAAGTACCTGTAACGACATTAGGAGATGCCTCCTGATCCTGGCGGCTGGCCAAAGCATAAATACGGTTCGAAGGACCGCTAATACCAAAAGCTCCACCACGGCCTCTGCCGCGACCCGCTGGTGCCGAAATACCCTGCCCCGTAGGGCGCATAGCCCCTGACGAAGATGAAGACCCAGCGGCTGATCCGGTAGGCTGCGCTGCACCACCCGAACTACCCTTAAACGGGAAATCTCTCACAGAATGGCCCTGACGGCCACAAGAAAAGCATGCACCGGTGGCTCTATAGCACTCTCCCGTATGGTATCTGCCGCAAAAAGAACACTGAACCCTGGGTGGCCTCATCTGACCAGAACCCCTATCTGTCCGCGAACCTGAAGCCCTGGAGCTCTGGCCTGCTCCTGAATACCCTGGGCTATCGAATCTGCGACCTGCAGGCTGGGGAGGCGCGCTCTGCGCCGGCTGAGATGAAAATCTGCTAGGCTGCTGCGGCTGTTGGGACTGTCTGCCCCGAAAGTCTCCAGATGACCTGGCCCTCTTGGGCTGTCTCCGATCCTGGCCCCTGTCAGGCTGGTGTCCTCCTCTGCCCCGATCCTCCATGCCCTGGGCATGGACCTGGATACGGGCAATGTCCATACCGGGCTGAGCAGCCAATACTAAGCAGCTATCAACAAAATACCGATCCAGCCCCATAATATATCTATGCATCCGGTCCGCCATAGTAGCCACCACAGTAGGTGCATATCGGGCCAAGGAATCAAACTCCAAACTATAGTCCCGAATACTGCGGCCCTTCTGCCTCAATAATAAGAATCTATCAGATCTGGCTCGTCGCAACTCTGGGGGCAGAAAGTGTCCAAGAAATGCCTGAGAAAAATCGCCCCAAACTGCTGGAGGAGCGCCGTCCCCCCTGGATAGCCCCCATGACTCGTACCAGTTTGCCGCCAAATCATATAACCGGTACGAAGCTAACGCGACTGACTCTATCTCGGAAGCATTAATCAAATCTAGAGTGCGTCGCATCTTCTTAATAAACTCCTCAGGATCCTCCTCGGGCTTTGTCCCGAAGAACTCTGGAGGGTTACAAGTCAAAAACTCACGGGCTCTCGAACTATCATGCCTGACTGCCCGGTCACCTCCCAGTCCATGCCCCTGAACCTGCCCTGCCACAAGCCTAGTCAGCAACTGGACTGCCTCCCTCATAGACTGATCCTCAGTGCCTGGCCGTGGAGCTGGAGGCTCAGGTACTGGAACTGCGGGAGCTGGCAGTGAAGCCGTCCCCCAATCTGCAGCTACGGCTGCCCCAATCTCCTCCACGAGTGGCGGTGTAGAAGAACCCTCTGTCTGGGGCAAAGTCTCCGGAGCAATATATACCTGGGCCCTGGTAGTCCTCTGGACCCGGCTAGTCTCTCCTACGGCAACTGACTTGGCCTTTTGGGCCGCTGTCGCCTTTTTTGGAGGCATATCTGCAAATATAGCCACTCGTTAGGAAGGGGTCATCCTGATAACACAGCTCTATCGCACGATCTAAGACAGAAAGAAGGGTAGTATCCTAAATGCCCTGTAGTCTCCTGTTTATAGGTGTGGTGCACAACACACCGATAAACAAGACTCTACTAGACACGGTCTGTGGACATTCCGAGGACGAACCGCTTTGATACCACTTTTGTCACGACCCAACCCCGTGGGCCGCGACCAGTGCCCGAGCTGGGCACCTATACGTACCCGATACCCCAAATTAGCATATTAACAGAATAATAATATAATAATAATATTAGTGGTCGCTACAGAATTTAGCAGAAAAGCAGACTTGGCACACATAGGCCGATAAGGCCATCACAGAACAGAATATCCCAAACATATGTACAGAACCCACACAGATGTATCCACAGACCTCTACAGAACATATCATAATCATAAGACGGGACAGGGCCCCGTCATACCCTGAACAAAGTACATATCCAGATAGCAGTGACAGACTGTACCAAAAGATGGGCTCTGTAGAAGAGAGCGCCCCAAATAGCAGAAATAGGATCCTAAACGTGTGGATCAGCGAACCTGTCGTCAGTACCTGCGCGGCATGAAAATGCAGCCCCCGAAGAAAGGGGGTCAGTACGAAATATGTACTGAATATGTAAAGCGGAATCACAGAAGTCAAATCATAATGGTTACAGAATATGAGTACAGAATCCAGAGTGTCAAATGCATATTTCCAAAACAGACAGAATGCGTACAGAAACATATGTCATATCATATCATATCCGGTCCCTGACACGGGACTCGGCAGACAGAATGTGGCCACCCTCCCGACACTGGTGCCACTATACAGAGGAATCAGAAAAAGGGGCGTGGCCCCGTATCATATAATGTCATATCAAAATGGCCATACAGATCAGATCAGAATAGGCGGACATGGCACATCATACTCCACAGACCCATGTACGCGTATACCTGCCCCCTCAAATCGGGACGCGGCGAACAATGCAGAGAATTACGCTTGACAACATATCCTGGCCCGGGCTCAGTGTGGGAAACATTGGGACATCCACGAATGGAGTAGTGAGAGACTAATGCAATTTAAAAATATAATAAATGTTTTCAAAGACTCGATGAAGCGTATCAAAGACAAACAAATCCAATGGGGTCGGACGGAATCATAATAAATGTATTTCGGATATCATAATAAATTACAGAAGTATAACTTTCCCGAAGTCATTCCGAGTGTCAAAATAATTTATAATATTTAACAGAATATTTAAAATAATATTCGTTAAGCGATTAGTAGGGTAATTAAAACATTTCTTTCAAAAATCGCTTAAAAAGGAAGCTTTAACACATTAGGGGCAAAACCGTAAATAGCGGGCCCGCCTTGGGACAAACAAGGCGGCGGGCTCAAATTGTGCCCTCTAAGCATATAGTATCACCTAAAAAGGTTATACAAACATTCTATGATTTTCTGAATAATTTAGAGCAAAATTGCATAATTTCAGAAAAAGCGTATCAAAATGGCTCAATTCTACTGAAGGAAAAACTGAAATTTTGTCTTGCGGATTCCGAGGGCCAAGAGGTCCTTCGAGGCCCGGATCCGACCCTAACACACTAGGGGCATGCCAAGGGAAGAATTGGGGTTGCTTTACATACCTTTCGCGCTCCTTAAGCCTTTCCAAACTCACTTCCCGTTTCGTCGAAAAACTGCAATTGGTCAAGTTTACCAATTGTGAATTATTAATGCCATTATTTCAACTTTAAGCATATTTGGCTACCGAAATTTCGGCAGCACTTCCCCTATACATATGACACCCCGAGAATTCAACTCAGCTATAAATCATCAACAACAACCCAAACGACAACAACAATATCAACAATGAACATTAAAAACACAAATATCCTTCAACTAGTCATTTTTCTCACAAGTTGACATAATCTTCAATTCAACCCAACTTTCAACTAAGATCAATAATTTCATATTCAACAACCATCATGATCATCACCATATAGTTCTAGAAACATTTCATATCGTTTTCCTTAAGATATACACTCGATATACATGATATACAATCTTCCGCCAAAATCATAACTTATGCAAAACATCAAATCTTTGGCATACAACTTCATAACAAGTTTCCAACTTCCAAATTCATCAACCATAATCATAATTCACATCTTAACAACTTCATTTCCATAATATCACAAAATTATTCTAAAGTGACATAATCATCTACATTCCAACTTCAACCAAAATTCATTCAACTTTCATTCCCAATATAATTTCCATCATAACCACAACTAGAATGCAACATAAAATTCAACTCATATATGTATACAACATATATACACCCATGGCTACATATATATATACATACCCACTTTGCAAACTTCCTTATTTCCATAATTTCTACTCATTTCCACATACCACAACATAAACAAACCTTCATAACATAAGAAAAAGGAATTGATTCTTACCTTTTTCTACAAACTTCTTCACTTGAACAAGTTGTCAACTTGAAGAAATAAGTGCTCCTTCTTCCAAAACAATTACACCAAGTTGTAGAGGACACTTAATTTAGTAGGAATTCAACAAGAAAATAATTTTAGAGGCAAGATTTTGAGGGGTGATTTTTCTATGGCCAAACCCGAAATGCCCTCTTTTTGTTCTTGTTTTTCCTCCTATTCTTTCTCTTGAAAGTTCTATGGAATTTGGATGATTAAGTGGTCTTTTATTCATTGACCACATGACTTAATTCCATGGGCTTGGATCCTTTTTATGGACCATGGCCGAATGGCTCCTCACTTGGGCCTGAATTTGTTTTTTCATTTTTTTGGGCCAACTCGGTTGGTCCGGAGTTGGGCCTAGCCCACTGACTTTTCGACCTTAAAACGTTCATATCTCCTTGTACCGACGTCACCTGGGAACCCACGACCTATGGATGGAAAGCTAATTCAATTATCTACAACTTCTATTGCAAGGTATTTTCGAAATTCCAAACTTACAATACAGTGTTTGCCCCCCAAAGTCAGGTCACCCGAAAACGTTTTCTTAAAAATATTCGTTTGGAGGGTTTCCACTTTGATTTGGTCCAAAGGTACTTCATGAGTTGTGTTTAACTTTACATATGTGATTCATATGACTTTTCAGATGTTTCAAAAAAAATCTCGGTATGTGGGCCCCACCCCAGCAGATGCTCCGAGGTTCAAAAATACGGGATATAACAGGTGAGTCCCAGAATGAGGTCCTATCTTGGTCCTCTCATTCGTTGCCTATTTCAGAGATGCGTGAAGGAGCCTCAACCTCCACCAGATTCTTCGCGCCAAGATATGAAAGAGGCCATTCATTTGTTGACTTAGTTAGTTGCCGCTCAGGCCTAGCGGCAGGGTATGAGTCATGGTGATAGGGCGGTTAGAGCAAGAGCCCTTGATTTTATTAGCTTGAACCCTCCGAAATTATTTCGGTCAAAGCCGGATGAGGCCCCTCAAAGCTTTGTTGATGGAATGTTGAGAACACTCCGGGTAATGCATGCTTCCGATGTCGAATCGGTAGAGTTAGCATCATATAGATTGCGGGATGTTGCGGTTCATTTGTATACGGCTTGGATGTCTATAAGGGGAGTCTATGCACCTCCCCCGGTATGGCAAGAATTTCTTGATACTTTCCTTTGACATTACTTGACCCCAGACGTTCGGCGGGCTAGAGCTGATAAGTTCTTTAATATTAGGCAAGAAAGTATGAGTGCCTTAGGGTATAGACTCCGCTTCAATTTTTTGGCTAGGTATGCTCCGGCCATGGTAGCGGATATGGGTGATAGAGTGCATCGGTTTGTGAGGGGCTTAGGGCCACACTTAATGGATAAGTGCTTGACTTCATCACTTCAAGATGGTATGGACATTTCCCGTATTCAAGCCCATGCCCAAAATTTGGAGGAAAGCCAACAACCGCAAAGAGGTGAGCGTGAGTTTGATAGAGGTTATAACAAGAGGCCTAGATCTTCGGGTCCGACTAGTGAGTTTAGAGGAGGGAAAAAACAGCAGTTTTCTAGGCATTCAGGCCATTGCATGACTAGTGCGCCTCCGCGATATACGGGCTAGAGATTTGATAGATGTATTCATTCCAGACCATGCCAGAGTTTTAAAGCTCCAGGTTCTCATCACAGGGATGACTCGGGTTAGGAAAGATCGCCCATACCACGATGTTCTCAGTGCGGGAAGTTACATTAGGGCCAGTGCCGATTGGGTTCAGATGTTTGCTATGCATACGGCCGGCTAGGCCATATCATGCGTGACTGCCCCTCAACTGGTGGTAAGGGCAGGGTCCAGCCCTCAGGGTCAGCAGCTGGGTCTTCATCATCTATACGCCCTTCGGGGCAAGGTTCATAGGCGCCAGTCAGTCGTGGTAGAGATAGAGGAGGAGCTCCCAGTTCTAGTGGTCCTCAGCACCGTATTTATGCATTGGCTAGGCGACAGGATCTTGAGTCCTCCCCTGATGTCGTCACAGGTATATTTTCGATATTTTCTCTTGATGTATATGCATTGATAGATCCAGGCTCCACATTGTCATATGTTACTCCTTATATTGCTGGTCGATCTGGGGTGGAACCGGAGTCAATCAATCCTTGTGAGGTACCGACACCCGTTGGTGAACCGGTAATAGCTAGCCGAGTATATAAACATTATGTAGTTGTGATTTAATCATCATATTATGGTTGATTTACATGAGTTGAAATTGTGGACTTTGATGTTATTATGGGCATGGATTGGTTTGCTTCTTGCTATGCCAATGTCTATTGTAGAACAAAGATGGTTCGCTTCAAGTTTCCGGGAGAACCAGTTTTGGAATGGAAGGGAAATACAGTATCTTCGAGAGGTATGTTTATTTCCTATCTCAAAGGCTAGGAAAATGATTGCTAAGGGTTGTATTTATGAATTAGTCCGGGTTCCAGAAATAGAAGCCGAATCGTTGACTCTTCAGTTTGTCCCCGTAGCGAATGAGTTTCCGGATGTATTCCCGGATGAGCTTCCAGGCCTCTCTCCAGAGCGGGATATTAATTTTTCTATCCATGTGCTACCGAATACTTAACACATATCTATTCCTCCGTATAGAATGTTTCACGACCCAACAAGAGGGATATGACGGGTACCCGGAGCTAGCATACCGAGCACCACCTGTCAGACTTATCATCAAACTCAACCTGAACATATACCATTCCCAACACAAGCTTATCATGAAATGAACTTTGAATATCTCTCAAAACATATATGTACATAAGCCCATGAGGATACAAAATGATAAACAGAGAATATATATTAAGAGATCACATAACATCTACTACCCACACATATGTATCTACGACCCTCTAACTGGAGTACTGAAATCATAAGGATGGGACAGGACCCTGCCATGCCCCAAATATATACACGAAAGAATATACCAATGAGCGGCAACTCCGGAGTAGTGGAGTGCTCCTGTATATCTGCTGATAAAGCTCCTAGGTGTCCGTGTCGTCTTGCTGTCTACCTGCGGGCATGAACGCAGCGTCCATAAAGGAAAGGATGTTAGTACGAACAATGTACTGAGTATGTAAGGCATGTATAACAGCATAATCAAGAAATAAGAGAGCATAAGATAAAGAGATAACCTGTAACTGATCGCCTCTTAAGGCGGAATCATGCATGCTAACTTTTATAACAAACAACATCATATCATATACATACCACATATAAACTGCCCGACCATATAGGTACGGTGTGATCATCATTAGCCAGCGTCCGGGCCTCCTGCGTCCGGGGTAACCATCTCATACCGCCCACTAGTAGAGACTGCCCAGCCAATTAAGCACGGTGTTATTATCCATAAGCCGCCCACTACGCCCATCGTAGTGGTGTCTGCCCGGCCAACTAGGCACGGTGTTATTATCCATAAGCCGCCCACTACGCCCATCGTAGTGGTGTCTGGCCAGCCAACTAGGCATGATGTCATTATCCATAAAAACAACATAAAGCATACATGGGAGCCCAAGTGAAAGCTACAACTCTATCGGAATGACTTAAGGTCGGTAACCTCCGATTATATTATGGAAGAATCATCATCACTATGTCTCACCTTTAAGGAACTAGTATCATGAGGTAAGATGGACAATAATGAATAACATCAAGGAAATTATGAAATAAGATCATTAAGCTCATAACAACATCAATTCATAAGCTTTGTATCTCTGGAAATAGAATCATCATCATCCTCATCATTATCATAGAACACATCTTATCTCTTTCTCATAAGAAGCTCTTAAGAATCTTTAACTTTCAACTTCTGGGATGTAAGAAGGTCATGAGATCATATGTAGGAGATGGTGATATAAGATTCACGCCTTTTGAAAGAAAGAGGCTAGCCTTAAATACCTTGACGTCCTCTTAACGACTACACGTTCTCTTTCCAAGCTCACGACTCTACATTCAAGAGAATTCATACTAGAATTAGATAAGTGAAGATAAGCTTAAGTTTAAGCTAAAGTAAATAAAAGCTAACGAAATTTGAGCTGCATTTCCTTTGTTTCAACAACTTTCTCCATATAATAAAAAACTCTCAAACATCAATAGCAACACCCATAATACCATAATCAATAAACATTTTCAAGTTAACCATTGTTCAATCCTCAAAACTCCTTTTCAAAATCATTTATAACCATAGCTACAACATGATACCATATTTACTTTCACATAATACTTCCTCAACGTTATTAGTATCATCCACAACAAAATTATACTCATGGAATATCAAGGACTATGACTCAAGTCAGGTTGCCATTCAAGAATATCATTAAATCCATGTTTGAGCTTCATATTCTTCTTCCTCCCTTCATTCAAGTTATTCAACATCCTAATACTCTTAATAACATGAAATAGATGTAAAACTCACTTTTGATCATGTAAAGATGAACTTTGGATGAATATACTTCACTTGAGAGAAACCCCAACTTCAATACCAACGGAATTCTTGACTCTTATCAACCCTAGTGAGCCTTTCTTCACTTGATTCTCATGATTCTTGGTAATTATCCATGATTTCTCTTGAGTTTGTGTTAATATGACATATGGAATGTTCTAGAGCCTTCAAGGGTTGTGGATAATATGGGAAATGAATTAAATGATCATGGGTCATATATATATATATATATATATATATATATATATATAAAGAGAAAAAATCTAGAAAAAATGACCCGACTTGGTTATACAGACACTTATACGGTACGTATAACTTTACACGGTCTGTATAAGCGATCGTATAATCCCAACAGGGATTTTCCTTCTCTGGAAAGGTTGTACAGACCCTTATAGGACCGTATAAAGTTATACGGACCGTATAAGTGGTCGTATAACTGAACTTTTCCGAAATTGTTCTCATTGATTCGTTTGACTTCCAATCCTTGTGGGACCTTCTTGACACTTGTATAATACTTCATTAACCATTTAAGGAGCTTGTAGCTTCTCCTCAAGACATTATTAAATAAACATTAACTCGATAATTGTGAAACCTTCCCAAACACAACTTATACTTCACTTTCCTCAACGAACTTAGTTCCACCGATTCATGTGACTTCAAAATCTTGTGGTACATACTTTAAAGCTATCAAATACTCTCCTTAAGGTCGTATGGACTTCATGTTCACTTTAAGGTTGCGTTAGTCTATTCAAAGCATAACGACGTGAAATGTCCGAGGTGTAACAGAATGGCTCCCGTAGAGTTGAGAGAGTTGAAGGAGCAATTGAAGGACATACTCAAGAAATGCTTCATTAGGCCTAGTTCATCCCCGTGGGGAGCACCCGTGTTGTTCTTAGGAAAGAAAGATGGCTCTCTGCGAATGTGCATTGATTACAGATAACTGAACATGGTGACAATCAAGAACAAATATCCGCTTCCAAGGATTGATGACTTATTTCATCAATTACAAGGCGCCAAATGGTTTTCAAACATAGACTTGAGATCCGGGTATCATCAGGTGAGAGTTGGAGATGTGGAGACATTATTTGTATGGTGTCCATGTGGATATTTATACAGATCACAAGAGCTTTCAGTATAATTTCAAGCAGAAAGAATTGAATTTACGACAATGGCGATGGTTAGAGTTGTTGAAAGATTATGACGTTAACATCCTATATCATCCCGGGAAGGCGAACGTTGTGGCTGATGCTCTCAGCCGTAGATCTATGGGAAGTTTATGTGATGTTCAGCCAGAGAAAAAAGAGTCAGCTCGTGAACTCCAGCAGTTAGCTACCCTAGGAGGTCGGGTAATGGACTCGGGCGATATGGGAGCTACCATTCAGAATTCAGCTATCTCGTCACTAGTAGTTGAGGTGAAAGAGCGCCAGTACGAGGATCCCATGCTAGTTCACTACAGAAATTCCCTTCCCCAAAAAAAGATGTCATCCTTTAAAATTTCTGGAGATGGAGTTCTCTGATGTCGAGGCAGGTTGTGTGTTCCTGATGTTGCAGGATTACGCCATCAAATATTGAAAGAAGCCCATTGTTCCCGCTTTTCCGTTCATCCCGGAGAAACAAAAACATATCATGATCCTAAATCCATATATTGGTGGAATAGAATGAAGAGAGACATAGTGAAGTTCGTGGCTCAATGTCCTAATTGTAAGCAATTGAAAATTGAACACCAAAAGCCAGGTAGATTGTTGCAAGGTATGAAAATTTTGACTTGGAAATGGGAAGTGATAAATACGGATTTCATCGCCGGCTTACCTCGTTCTAAGCACAAATATGATTCTATATGGGTAATTGTGGATAGACTCACGAAGTCAGCTCATTTCTTGTCAGTCAGAACTACATACGCAGCTGAAGATTATGCAAAGCTTTATGTCAAAGAGATAGTGCGACTCTATGGTGTCCTCGTATCTATTATCTCCGATAGAGGGACACAGTTTACAGCCAATTTCTGGAAATTGTTTCAAGAAGGTTTGTGGACTCAGTTGAGTCTTAGTACAACATTTCATCCACAGACTGATAGGCAAGCTGAGCGTACCATCAAAACTCTAGAGGATATGCTACGGGAATGTGTGTTGGAGTTTGGAGATAGTTAGGATGATCACTTACTGCTGATTGAATTTTCTTATAACAACAGTTACCATTCCAGTATCCAGATGGCCCCGTATGAGGCTTTATATGGGTGCAAGTGCAGATCGCCAATTGGGTGGTTCGAAGTAGGAGAAACTAAACCGATAGGTCCAGACTTGGTCCAACAAGCTATAGAGAAGATCAAGCTCATACAGGATCGACTATTAACAACTCAGAGTCGTCAGAAATCCTATGCAGATAATCGTCGAAGAGATTTAGAGTTCCAAGTGAAAGATTGGGAATTCTTGAAAGTATGACCACTGAAGGGTGTCATGAGATTTGGAAAAAAGAGCAAGCTTAGTCCTCGGTATATTGGGTGACTTATGAGATTGTGCGCAAGGGAGGCCAAGTGGCTTATGAACTAGACCTACCTTCGAATTTGGAGTCAGTCCATCCGGTTTTTCATGTATCGATGCTTCGTAAGTGCTTTGGAAATCCTTCCAAAATTGTACCAGTAGATGATGTCCAAGTCACTGTTGACACCCAATTTTGGCCCTCCTTTTTCGTTTAATTAATTTCACTATGCTTCTTAGTCCTGAAAATTCCCCAAACAAGTTAGGACTATTTTCACTAATTATTACGCTATATTTCGAGATATATTTCTCTAAAATTAAGAACATTTTTATTTTTTCTTAAAAGTTACCAAACATCGTATTATATAATTAAAAAATTACTAAACATTATACTTTATAATTAAAATGGCTCGAAAATAATGTAGATATTTTTATATCAATATTGGTGTTGACATTTTTCCTTTAAATCCTACTTATTACCGTATTAATCATCTTTTACTCTATTTAAAAAAAAAAAACTAAAACGTATATTAAATTACTTGTATTGTAATTTATATAGGTGTATATTTTTGGGAATTAATTAGGACAAAGAAGCATATTTTAACTAATTGATAGAAGTAAAAAGGGATTAGGAAATAATCATCTACCTAAAGATATTGGGCCAACTCCCTTTAAACCAAATCAACAGCCTAAAATATCTCCAGCCCAAAATCCCCGACCCGACCCAATCATCTATAACACTAAATCCCTAAAACTAAACTTCATACCCTAACAGCCCTAACCAAACGACCCCTACACTCCTATTCAACCAAGTGTAACCCTAACTAGCCTCTAGCCAAAATCACCGTCACTTCCATCACGTTTCCTCACCACCACAACGCCCGTCGGACCACCGGATAAAGAACAAACATCACCTCCGCTGTCAACCCTAGTCCCTTTCCCCTATTTTCTTCAAGTGACAGAGTTTCGAACAGCTCGTTTAAGTCGAATCAGCCCCCAAATCGAAAAGCACGCGAACATCTTTGGGATTTTAGGTCGTTCTTCCAACAATCCATATTGTAAAGGCTCGTTTCAATCCGTTGGAGCCTAAAACCATGAAGAAACCACTAGATTCGGACCTCTAGCCTTCAAATCGCTTTGAAAATGTGAAAATCCGTCACTTTTTTGTTCATCATTTCATTTTTCGAAATTTCAGAATTTTCCCCCTTTTAATTTGAAATTCAAAGGCAAAATCCCCTGGAAGAAGCTGTTGAAACCCCCTCAGCGTTTGCCTATAAATACGGCCTTCCTGGGCTGTTTTAGATAGGTTTTTTGAAGGCTGAAAATTCCCTTTGAAATAGGCTGAGAACTGCAGAGAAAACTTTTATTTACTTTAAAGTTGAATTGCAAAATCCTTTTCTTTTTCATAAGCCTTCGTAACTAAAAAATCCATAGTTCTTTCTACATTCTTAGAAAATCCTGTTTTAACTCTAAATTTTATTGGCTGTATAATTTTGGTTGTTCTTGGCTAAGCAAGGATTGCTTTAAGCGGGTTCGGAGACTCGACAACGACACTAGCCTCAGTTCGCTGTCCCAAAGAAGGTAATTACACTCGTCTTTCTAGTGCTTCATTTTAGCTTACAGAATTAAGTGTAGTCCCTTGATTATTTTAGCCGTCCGTTCCTAGTTCTGCCTATGTGAATCAGTTCGTTTGCTATAAGCTAGTAGTGATTCTCGTCTCCATTTTATTTTTCAGTTTAGAAGTAGAGATGTAGTTGTTTCATTGTTCTTATCGTTTATTCGAGTTTAATCATTTGAATCTGTCTATTCTTTGTTTGCTACGAATCAACATGAAATAGTTGATACAAGTTGTTAACGTTTAAAGAGAACATTTATGAACTCACTGAGCATGTGAATAGTCGTATTGATCGTTACTTTCCCGTTGCTTCACTTTTATTACGTAATAGGTTAATGAGGGTGAAATCCCTCATGAACAATCACTGTTTCATGAAAAAATGAATTTTATTGTGGAGGCGTTTAATCGGGTTGTTGGTATTCAGATTCCATCGGTATTGAAAGACTGTCTTATCTTAATATTATAAAAAATCATACATGCAATGGTTTGAACGTAAGTGTGGATAATTTTGTTGTCTATATAACTATATTTCCTATTTCTTTTTTTTTATGCGTTCAACATGATGTTTAAAAGTAACATTCCTTCATCCCAAATGGGTTAAAACAAGGCTTAAGGTAATTTAAAGAGCATGCCCTTTATATTTTGTGGGAAAAATAGTGAAAGAGTGGAACTTGGTGTATCTCTCCTATTAGGTCAACTTCTCTATTGATTTTTGCTTAAGGAATTCACGTGAATTTTTGAACTTTAAAATAAGTTAGAGTCTTCTCTATTAAGTAGTCGTTGATAAGCTTTTTAGGCAACTGAAACATAGGAAAAAATGAAACATCTCTTTCAAAAATTATTTGTTATTGACACCATGTTTCAGGTATCTGAAAATGCCTTAACGTAAAGAGATATTTTAGAGAGCTATTTTTAGAATTAAATGCATACTTTCTAGGAAATAAAGTTAATTCTCTTATAAAATCTTTGCTCCACTACACAGGCCCAAATCGTTTTAATAAACACAAGGTCAAATCATTTTCTTTGGGAATTATTAATATTGTGAGCAGGCTAATTTGCAAGTTCAATACGAAAACTCTATATTAGTGTTCAAGTATAGTGGCCCAAGCTATTTTATGAGAGCTACAAGGTACATACTCTATTTTTTATATACATATATATACTATCTTATTTTATTTTATTTTATTAAATCACCGAATCATCATTACACTATATATATATATATATATATATATATATATATATATATATATATATATATGTCACGGTACTTATACATATTATTATATTGTCCATGGCTATTTCTAAAAGTATACCTCTTTATACTATTTTTACATACGATAAACATACTCAGTGTATATATTTTCTCATAAAAAATATGTATTTTCATACTCTACATTATATATACTGCCCTTATATACAATAACCATATTTATACCTAATCTTCAAAAAATACACATGTACTCTTTTTGTAAATAATATACATCCCTAGGACATATAATTTTACAACTCTTATTAATTACTTTCCTTTACAATGAGTATGCCTACATACTATTATTTTTTAAACACGTACCATACATATACTACCTTATTTCCATTAATTCCCTTGGTCGTCTTTACATTATATGCATCTATATAGTACAATCATGTCATCAATAACTATTTTTTAGTTATCCATGATATACATATCACATATATATACGTTATTTTCTTATAAAAAAAATATATATCTTCTTATTCTATATTATACATACTAGTTTTATATAAAATAGATGTCATACATATTTTTCTCACGCATACATTAGCATTAACTACTTCCGTTATAAATATGCATTTACTCACATAGTTATAATTACTTCAAAACCCCCTTTTCTATACAAATAGTTTTGAGAGAGTAGTTTCTTTCCCTCAATTCTTTAAATAGGTAATAATAAATAATTTAATAATCCCCCTCTAGTGTTAATTAAGCTAAGTTTAAAGACTGCCTTCGGATAGACTCTGAGGTGTTACACCTTGGAAAATTCCCCGTTATCGTACAGTGAATAGGCTAGAAAAAGGCACGACGTATACGATGTTTCGATAAGTAAGAAATAGCATTTGAGGATTCTAATCGAGATTCAAAGACATTTGACGTAAGAGAAGAAGGTTTGCCGAGAAAAGGCAAGGCATACGATGTGTATCGGAAAGAAATTACGAGTAACGAGTTAATGATAACTAAATGATACCTTGGAGAAGAGTTATAACATCCCTTAGATTGTTAATGAGGTGATAAACAAGTGCTAAGAAGGTTCCCTAAGGATTGGAGATCAAATGAAGTGACAAGAAAAAGATCAGTGAAAGGATGAGTTACACGGTCGATTATACGGTCCGTATAATGTTATACGGTCCATATAATGGACCGTAGGATTGTCACAGAATGAAGTTGTGGAGGGGGGTGATTTCACGGTCACTTATATGGACCGTATAAATTTCTACGGACCGTATAATGTGCCGTGAAATCGACACAGAATGGGATGACTACTGGAGCAGTTTCACGGTCACTTATAAGGACCGTATAAGTGTCCGTAGAATCTCGTCGAGACAATTTTTAAAAGTTGATATAAGGACTTCACCGCATTAATTTCATTTCATTCTTCTTCTACACAACTCAAGAATTCTCTAGAACCTTCCACACACTCAATATACACGAAATTATGAGAAATTGATGATCAACTTCATCAAACCAACAAAACTAAGTGTGAGAAACACATCAAAGTCCATCCAAGTCAAGAAATTCCATGGAAAGTGAAACTAGGGTTTTGCTCAAGTGAAGTATTTCCACCCAAAGCTTATTCCTACACCATCTAAGGTAATTTTTATGGTATTTACATGTTGTTTAAGGTGTTTAAAGTTAAAAACACCAGGATTGTAGAAAGATATAGGAAGTGGGTCATAAATGTGGGAATAGTGACATTGTTGGGTGAAGGTTTGGATTGAATTATGAATATTTGTATGTTGTGGTTCCAAGTATGTTGTGAATGAAATTTAGACCATAAAATAAGTATTATATATGAGAAAATGCGATAGTGGGCTATAACCACAATTATGGAGAAATTGAAGAGGAATTGTGAAATGCGGATAATGTAGATGAATGATGATTGTTGTCTATTATATTATTAATGTTTAGGAGTTGATATATGATATGGGGAAAAGTTGTATAAACAAAGGAAATGCTGCCCAATTTTCTTTAGCCTTAGTAAGCACGTTTAAGTAATCGATTAGCTAATGTTCATGCGACTTCACTTGAAGGTAGAAACGTGGGCATCAACGGAGAACAAGCAAGTGATAGATTAGTTAAACGTAAAAGGTATGTGAGGCTAGTCCTTTCTTTCTATGGCATGAATCCTATGGTATGACTTTCCTTCTTCTCTATGAATTTTCTATATCCCGGAAAGCTAAGAGTCTATGTCCATGAATAGCTACATGAGATAAGAGATATATTATGAGTTCATGATGCGATGTTCCTATAACGCTACTGATGTCGTATGTTGTATACACTCACCTCATATACTATTCCCTTCAAGGTGAGGCTAAATACCATAAAGTAATGATGTCATTTATTGAATACACTCACCTTATATACTATTCCCTTCAAGGTGAGGCAGAATACTTGTAAATGTCCATAATGGAATCGGGGGTTCACGACCTTAGGTCACCTCGATCAATTATAGCTATCTTTGAGATATTATACATGCATTATGATGAGTATATGTTATTTTTATGTATGATCACACCGTGCCTATATGGCCGGATAGACACACCACTAGTGGGCAGCTTATACCCCGGACGCGGGAGACCTGGACGCAGGTTAATTATTATCACACCGTACCTATATGGACGGGAAGCTTATACTTATACATTTATGCATACTTGATATGATGATGATTATGAGTAAGACAACATGTATTATTTCTCTTATAAATGACAGTCAGATACAGATGTTCCTTATTGATGCTTCCTTTATCTCATTGACGTATCATTACTGTTTATGCCTCTCATACTCAGTACAATGTTCGTACTGACGTCCGTTTTCTTTAGACGCTATGTTCCTGCCCACAGGTAGACAGGGAGGTGATCTTGATCCAGACTCGTAGGAGCTAGTAGCTGATTTGAGAGCACTCCATTCTTCCGGAGGTGCTTTCGATCATTCTTTTGTGTACATATGTATATCTTGGGCACGACGGGGTCCTGTCCCGTCCCTATGTCTAGCACTCTAGTAGAGGCTCGTAGATATGCAGTGTGGGTTATATGGTCTCACGAGGTTGCCATTATGTATGTATATATATTATTTTGATGGCTGAAAGGCTTATGTATATAAAAGTATTTATGTTTCCAAATGAAAGATGATTTTCTTATAATTTGAGTATGATGAGTAGTAGAAAGAGTGGTGCTCGATGGTTAGCCCCGGGTACCCATCACGGCCCCCTAGCCGGGTCGTGACAAAAGTGGTATCAGAGCAGTTCAGTCCTAGGAAGTGTCTACGAGCCTTGTCTAGTAGAGTCTTGTTTATGGTGTGTTGTGCGCCACACTAATAAACAGAAGGCTACAGGGCATTTAGGAAAAATGACCATCTTTCATCTTAAGAGATCGTGCGGTAGAGCTGTAATATAAGATTTTCTCCTCCCTAATTATGTGCTATGATTTCATAAATGCCACAAAAAGGAAAAGCTACAGCCTCCCAGAAGGGCAAGACTACGACAAAAAGGCGGGTAGAAAGAGAGCCGTCTATGAATGTAGAAGAGGGCGATTCACATAATGATGCCCTATCTACTACTTCCTCTACCCCGCCCAATGTAGAACACCAAGGAGGGGCTTCAGCTCCAACTCCTCCACCGGTTTCTTCGGGTCAACAAGTGATCGAGGCCATTCACCTATTGACACAGTTGGTTGCCGCTCAGGCACAGCGGCAGAATGTGAGTTCAAGTGATCGGGCAGCTAGTACCAAAGCCCGTGATTTTATGAGTCTAAATTCTCCGGAGTTTTTCGGGTCAAAGCCGAATGAAGACCCGCAAGGTTTTATTGATGAGATGCTGAGAACATTGAAGATTATTCATGCCTCCGAAACTGAATCTGTGGAGTTGGCATCTTATAGACTCCGAGATGTGGCGGTATTGTGTACAATGATTGGCTAGCATCAAAGAAGGAAAATGTGCCTCCTCCCGTGTGGCAAGAATTTGTAGATGCTTTCATCCATCACTATTTGCCACCCGAGGTTCGCCGAGCTAGAGCGGATAGGTTCTTAAATCTAAAACAAGGAAGCATGAGTGCTCGGGAATATAGCCTTCAATTTAATTCATTGGCTAGATATGCCCCGACTATGGTGGCCAATATGGGAGACAGGGTACATAGGTTTGTGAGTGGCTTGGGGCCACATTTGTTCAAGGATTGTTTGACGGCTTCATTGCAAGATGGGATGGATATTTCCCGAATACAAGCCCATGCCCAAAACTTAGAGGGAAGACAGCAACCACAAAGGGGTGATCGTGACATTGATAGGAGGCAAAGCAAGAGGGCCAGATCTATGGGGGCAGGCAGTGATTGTAGAGGGGGATCAAGGCAGACACATTCTAGATACTCAGGCCAGTCGGTGACTAGTGCACCTCCTCAATTTCGAGGGCCCCAGATTCCCAGTTTGGGGGTGATTATAGTCAGAGGAGACCCCCAGTACCGCAGTGAAGCCAGTGCGGTAAGTTACATTCCGGACGGTGTTGCCAGGGTGCGGAAGCTTGCTATGCCTGTGGCCGGGTTGGGCATATGATGCGAGATTGCCCGTCGATGAGTGGTAGAGTTGGGGTTCAGCCCACAGGATCAGTGGCTGGTTCATCTTCAGTGATCCCGGTAGGTCAGACTCCTCAGATATCAGCAGGTTGAGGTAGAGGTAGAGGGGTAGCATCTACTTCAGGTGCCACTCAGCCCCGAGTGTATGCTTTAGCAAGACGACAGGATCTTGAGTCCTCCCCAGATATGGTTACAGGTACATTATCTGTGTTTTCTCATGATGTATATGCATTGATAGATCCGGGTTCTACACTCTCTTATATTACTCTGTATGTTGCTGGTTGTATCGGGGTGAAACCTGAGCCAATAAAACCTTTTGAGGTATCTACTCCGGTTGGTGATCCTGTGATAGCTAGACAAGCGTATAAAAATTGTGTACTTGTGATATGCAATCGCCAGACCAAAGCTGATTTAATTGAGCTGGAAATGTTAAATTTCGATGTGATTATGGGTATGGATTGGTTGGCCTCCTGCTATGCTAATGTGGATTGCCGAATGAAGATAGTTCAATTCCAAATTCCAAGAGAGCCCGTGGTTGAATGGAAGGGTAATACAACATCTCCAAAAGGTAGGTTTATTTCCTACCTTAAGGCAAGAAAGATGATAGCTAAAGGCTACATTTATCACTTAGTCTGAGTACATGACACCGAAGCAACGTCACCAACGTTCCAATCTGTTCCGGTAGTGAATGAATTTTCGGATGTATTTCCAAATGAACTTCCAGGCCTTCCTCCAGAAAGAGAAATTGACTTCGCTATTGACGTGTTGCTGGACACCAAGCCTATTTCTATTCCTCCATATCGAATGGCTCCAGCAGAATTGAAAGAGCTAAAGGCACAGTTGAAAGATTTGCTTGAAAAGGGGTTTATCAGACCCAGTTCATTACCGTGGGGAGCACCAATCTTGTTCGGGAGAAAGAAAGATGGTTCCCTACGAATGTACATCGATTATAGGCAATTGAACAGGGTGACAATAAAGAACAAATATACTCTCCCAAGGATTGGTGATTTGTTTGATTAACTACAGGGTGCCAAGTGGTTTTCAAAAATAGACTTGAGGTTGGGTTATCATCAAGTGAGAGTTAGAGAAGAAGATTTTCCCAAAACAACTTTCAGAACAAGATATGGCCATTATGAATTCCAAGTGATGTCGTTTGGGTTGACTAATGCTCCGGCAGTGTTCATGAATTTGATGAATAATGTATTCAGGCCACTCTTGGACTTATTCGTGATAGTATTCATCGATGATATTCTGGTACATTCTCGCACAGAATCAGAACATGCCGATCATTTACGTATTGTTCTTGGAATTCTTTGAGCCCGAGAATGATATGCAAAATTTTCAAAGTGCGAGTTTTGGCTGAATTCTGTAAGATTTCTGGGCCATGTTATTTCAGATGACGGCATTCGAGTCGACACTCAGAAAATTGAAGCGGTGAAGACTTGGCCAAGGCCTACAACGCCTACAGAAGTCCGTAGTTTTCTAGGATTGCCAGGGTACTATAGAGGATTCATAGAGGGATTTTCCTCTATTTCAGCCCCATTGACAAAGTTAACCTAGAATTCAGTTAAATTTCAGTGGAATGCTGCTTGTGAACGCAATTTCCAAGAGTTGAAGGACAAATTAACCTCAGCTCCAGTCTTAACGCTCCCAGAAGGGTCAGATGGTTATGTTGTCTATTGTGACGCCTCCGGTGTTGGGCTAGGATGTGTGTTAATGCATCACAGTAAAGTCATTGCTTATGCTTCGAGACAGCTGCGGAAGCATGAAAAGAACTATCCAACTCATGACCTCGAATTAGCTGCAGTTATTCATGCATTAAAGATGTGGAGACATTACTTGTATGGTGTGCATGTTGATATCTATACAGATCACAAGAGTCTTCAGTACATTTTCAAACAAAAGGAGTTGAATCTGCGACAGAGGTGGTGGTTAGAGCTATTGAAAGATTACGATGTGAATATTTTGTACCACCCCGGAAAAGCAAATGTAGTAGCTGATGTGCTTAGCCGCCGATCAATGGGTAGCCTAAGTGAAGTTCCTTCCGATAAGAAAGAGATGGTTCATGAGCTCCACCAATTAGCTAATCTTGGAGTGCGTATAATTGATTCGGGTAGTGCAGGGATTGGTATTAATGATCCCATAGTTTCATCCCTGAACATAGAAGTGAAGGAGCGTCAGTGTGAAGATCCTCATTTGTGCCATTACAGAGACACATCTCATGGAAAAGAGAGGTCCCCATTTAAAGTTTCTATGGATGGAATTCTTAGATACCGAGATAGGTTGTGTGTTCCAAATGTTGCAGAACTACGTCGTAGAATTCTAGAAGAATCCCATTACTCTTGGTATTCTATTCACCCAGGTGCGACCAAGATGTATCATGATCTCAAATTGATATATTGGTGGGATGGCATGAAGGGAGACATAGCAGAATTTGTAGCCCAATGTCCAAATTGCCAACAAGTGAAAATCGAACATCAAAAGCCAGGAGGATTATTGCAAGCAATGGGAATCCCTACTTGGAAATGGGAAGTGATCAGCATGGATTTTGTTGTGGGGTTACCTCGTTCTCGAGGAAAATATAATTCTATATGGGTGATTGTGGACAGACTCACGAAATCATCCCATTTTCTTCCAGTCAGAACCACATACTCAGCGGAAGACTATGCAATGTTGTATCTCAAAGAAATTGTGCGACTCCATGGTATTCCACTATCCATTATCACATATAGAGGAGAACAGTTTACAGCCAAGTTCTGGAAGTCCTTCCAAGAAGGTCTAGGTACTCAAGTGAAGCTTAGCACGGCATTTCATCCGCAGACTGATGGACAAGCCGAACGTACTATTCAGACTTTGGAAGATATGCTACGGGCATGTATACTAGATTTTAGTGGTAGTTGGGATGATCACTTACCTCTGATCGAGTTCACATATAACAATAACTATCATTCCAGTCTCTAAATGGCTCCATATAAAGCTTTATATGGAAGGAAGTGTAGATCCCCAATGGGATGGTTTGAAACAGGAGAAGTACAGTTAATAGGCCCTGAATTGATTCAGTAAGCGGTAGAAAAAGTCAAGGTGATCCGAGATCGATTGTTGACGGCCCAAAGTCGCCAAAAATCTTATGCGGACAACCACCGGAGAGACTTGGAATTTCAAGTTTATGATTGGGTATTTTTGAAAGTGTCGCCAATGAAAGGGGTGATGAGATTTGGCAAGAAAGGAAAGTTAAGTCCTCAATACATTGGACCTTATAAAATTATTCATAAGGTGGGTCATGTAGCCTATGAATTGGACTTGCCTTCAGAGCTTCAATCAGTTCACCCAGTTTTTCATGTTTCAATGCTTCAATCAGTTCACCCAGAAAAGGTAAGGCATACGATGTGTATCGGAAAGAAATTACGAGGAACGAGTTAATGATAACTAAATGATACCTTGGAGAAGAGTTATAGCAACCCTTGGATTGTTAATGAGGTGATAAACAAGTGCTAAGAAGGTTTTCTAAGGATTGGAGATCAAATGAAGTGACAAGAAAAAGATCAGTGAAAGGATGAGTTATACGGTCGATTATACGGTCTGTATAATGTTATACGGTCCGTATAATGGACCGTAGGATTGTCACAGAATGAAGTTGTGGAGGGGGGTGATTTCACGGTCACTTATACGGACCGTATAATGTGCCGTGAAATCGACACAGAATGGGATGACTATTGGAGCAGTTTCACGGTCACTTATAAGGACCGTATAAATTTATACGGACCATATAAGTGTCCGTAGAATCTCGTCGAGACAGTTTTTAAAAGTTGATATAAGGACTTCACCGCATTAATTTCATTTCATTCTTCTTTTACACAACTCAAGAATTCTCTAGAACCTTCCACACACTCAATATACACGAAATTATGAGAAATTGATGATCAACTTCATCAAACCAACAAAACTAAGTGTGAGAAACACATCAAAGTCCATCCAAGTCAAGAAATTCCATGGAAAGTGAAACTAGGGTTTTGCTCAAGTGAAGTATTTCCACCCAAAGCTTATTCCTACACTATCTAAGGTAAGTTTTATGGTATTTACATGTTGTTTAAGGTGTTTAAAGTTAAAAACACCTAGATTGTAGAAAGATATAGGAAGTGGGTCATAAATGTGGGAATAGTGACATTATTGTGTGAAGGTTTGGATTGAATTATGAATATTGGTATGTTGTGGTTGTAAGTATGTTGTGAATGACATTTAGACCATAGAATAAGTATTATATATGAGAAAACGCGATAGTGAGCTATAACCACAATTATGGAGAAATTGAAGAGGAATTGTGAAATGCGGATAATGTAGATGAATGATGATTGTTGTCTATTATATTATGAATGTTTGGGAGTTGATATATGATATGGGGAAAAGTTGTATAAACAAAGTAAATGCTGTCCAATTTTCTTTAGCCTTAGTAAGCACGTTTATGTAATCGATTAGCTAATGTTCATGCGACTTCTCTTAAAGGTAGAAACGTAGGCATCAATGGAGAACAAGCAAGTGATAGATTAGTTAAACGTAAAAGGTATGTGAGGCTAGTCCTTTATTTCTATGGCATGATTCCTATGGTATGACTTTCCTACTTCTCTATGAATCTTCTATATCCCGGAAAGCTCAGAGTCTATGTCCATGAATAGTTACATGAGATAAGAGATATATTATGAGTTCATGATACGATGTTCCTATAACGCTAATGATGTCGTATGTTGTATACACTCACCTCATATACTATTCCCTTCAAGGTGAGGCTAAATACCATAAAGTAATGATGTCATTTATTGAATACACTCACCTTTATACTATTCCCTTCAAGGTGAGGCAGCATACTTGTAAATGTCCATAATGGAATTGGGGGTTGACGACCTTAGGTCACCTCGATCAAGTATAGCTATCTTTGAGTTATTATACATGAATTATGATGAGTATATGTTATTTTTATGTATGATCACACCGTGCCTATATAGCCGGGCAGACACACCACTAGTGGGCAGCTTATACCCCGAACGCGGGAGGCCTGGACGCAGGTTAATTATTATCACACCGTACCTATATAGACGGGAAGCTTATACTTATACATTTATGCATACATGATATGATGATGATTATGAGTAAGACAGCATGTATTATTTCTCTTATAAATGACAGTCAGATACAGATGTTCCTTATTGATGCTTCATTTATCTCATTGACGTATCATTACTGTTTATGCTTGTCACGACCCGTCTAGAGGGCCGCGACGAGCGCCCGGTGCTAGCCCACCCGGGCGCCCCTTGGCTTACACTTATACTTACATCTAGGTGAGCCACATAATTTGACATACTTCTATTCATTCGTCATGCTAGTCCCATTGGACAACAATGCCTTTATATCATAATTGGCATCTATGCCACATCAATGTACATGAGCCGACAAGGCTAACAAAATGATGTACAAAATATAGGCCGACAAGGCCAGACATATCTAACCATATACACGTGACTACGAGCCTCTAAGGAGAGTATAACACATCACATAAGCGGGACTGGACCCCGCTATGCCCATAATTATGTACACAAAAGAATAAGTACCCAAAAGCTCTGGCTCCAAATGAAATGGAGCTCTTCTAAGTGGTCTCTGAGAATACCGCTATGGATCGAGCCTGTCTCCCTATGCACCTGTGGGCATGACACAGCATCCACAAACAAAAGGACGTCAGTACGAAGAATGTACTGAGTATGTAAAGCATGATCAATATCAATGTAGAAGCATAATGAACATCATAAGAAATAGCACAAGATGGGAGATGGTAATATTATCGCCATGGGCACTTACTTGCCTTTCATATAAACTTTCCATTCTAATGTGTTTTTGTGCTCATACCTCAATATCCGTATCCATATTCGTATCCCTTCCATATTAGTACTCGTATTCGTATACATACCCTTATTCACATTCATATTGTATACATAATCATATCACATACATAATCATATCATATACATAGCATTTACATAATATGCCCGACCCCGAAGGTTCGGTGTTTCACGTACCCGACCATAGCTAGGCTCGGTGATCATATATACCTGGCCAACCAAGGCTCAGTGTTACACATACCTGGCCCTACCAAGGCTCAGTGTTATCTGTACCCAACTGCAGTGGTGTGCGCGCGTTACGTAAGCATACATACATATACATCTATACACATACTACCCGGCCATATAGGCTCGGGGTTCATAGTAGCCATACATGGGCACACATACATACAGCTCATAAGCATCTTTACTACTTTCATCACTATCATCATCGTCATCGTTATCGTCATCGCCATTACCATTATAGTCGTCATCAATATCATTATCACTATTATCATCATTCATCACACTTATCTTTATAGGCTTACTCGTCATACGAGGAACTTAGTACAATCGTAGCATATCAAGAATCGTGAGCTTAATAGCTCGGAAGATCAAGTCATTTGAAGGACATCATAGTCTCATAGAAAAGTTAGATATTTGGCCAAAGAACCATGCCTTATGAAAGAAGGGTTAGCCTTACATACCTTTCCGTTCAACTATTTACCACTTGCACGTTCTCCTCCGAAGCTCACGTTTCTACCTTCATTAAAGTCATACTATCATTAGAATCGATAGCTAGCATACATGACTAAACTAGAGAAAATCAGGAAACGTCTCCTCTATTTATACAACATTCCTCTATAGTGTATTTCAACTCTCAAACGTCAACAATACATTCACAATACTACAACAATAGTCATTATTCATCCACATTATCTATATTCTAGACTCACTTTTCAATCATCTATATCCATGGCCATAACGCACGACTATGTCCATTAACGTACATTGCTCATCTCATGTTCTCAACATCATGTATAACACATTTACATTACAATACATCAAGACTCATAACTCAATTCAAACTATTTCTCAAAATGGCACTATTCCACATTCATGGCCCATTTTTCCATACCTCTCTACAATCCAAGTATTTCAACTCTTAAATACCTGAAACAACATAAAAACATCATAAATATTACCTTAGATGTCGTAGGAACAAGCCTTGGTTGATAATACTCCACTTGAGCAAAACCCTAGTTTATCTCCAATGAGATTTCTTGACTTGTATGATCCTTAATGGGTTTTCTTATACTTGATTCACTTAGTTTATGTTGTTGTTCACTAATAATCCTTGAATCCTTATGGAATAAATGTAGAGAGAGGTTTTAGAGAGAAGGGGGTGTCATATGGAAATGAAATAATGAACTTGGTCTCTTATTAATAACCCAAAATCTAATCTTAAATGAACAGTCGTCGAAAGGGCACAGTGGTCGTAAACACAGTTTACGGGTCCGTATTCCAGTTTACGGACCGTATTTCGTGGTCGTATTTAAGGATGATAGAAACAGAAAGTCAGACTGAGGACATGGTGGTTTACGACTCAGTTTACGGGCCGTATTTCAGTTTACGGTCCGTATTCCAAGTCATCTTTAACCACTCCAGCATTTGACAGAAAGTTGAAGTTTTTGGAAGCTGAAATACGACATGGCAGTTTACGAACCGTATACCACTTTACGGTCCGTATTTCATTTTACGACCAACTGGCCAGAATGCAAACCTGCAACTTTTCACATTTCCAAAACCTATAATTAGTCATTGTGGAGCATAACCTACCTTTCATTGCTATTGCCTTTGAAATCTTACTTAGGGTCGTCAAACGTCGTTCCCTTCTTATTAAAACATCATATACTCGTATTCTTCGTTAGTCTATTCATTGTACGTTCACGGGGGAATTCCCGAGGTGTAACAATGCCTCTCATACTCAGTACAATGTTCGTACTGACGTCCGTTTTCTTTAGACGCTATGTTCCTGCCCACAGGTAGACAGGGAGGTGATCTTGATCCAGACTCGTAGGAGCTAGTAGCTGATTTGAGAGAACTCCATTCTTCCGGAGGTGCTTTCGATCATTCTTTTGTGTACATATGTATATCTTGGGCACGACGGGGTCCTGTCCCGTCCCTATGTCTAGCACTCTAGTAGAGGCTCGTAGATATGCAGTGTGGGTTATATGGTCTCACGAGGTTGCCATTATGTATGTATATATATTATTTTGATGGCTGAAAGGCTTATGTATATAAAAGTATTTATGTTTCCAAATGAAAGATGATTTTCTTATAATTTGAGTATGATGAGTAGTAGAAAGAGTGGTGCTCGATGGTTAGCCCCGGGTACCCGTCACGGCCCCTAGCTGGGTCGTGACATAAGGGATGCTTAACACCTTCCCCTCGGAGTAAATAAAACCCTTACCTAGAATCTCACAGGTTTCAAAGACTAAAAAATTGAGTTTACATTTTACAAATGGTTTCCTAATATTTCCTAAAATTAGGTGGCGACTCTAAAAATTTGAAAAACCAGAGGAAACATAGTTTTAAGTTGTGAACTAGTTTTAATCCGTTAAAAATAGGGCAGAAAAGTATGGCGACTCTGCTGGGGACCTACCCTAGGTTTTAACTTTAGTAGACTTAGTTTAAGTACTTGAGGGATGTTTTTTTATTTATTTATATTTGTTATTACCTGCTATTTATGAATTGCTACATTGCTATATTTGAAAGGACGCAAGACAAAGCCAAACTTGCGTTCCTTATTTCTTTGAAAACACTACGTGTTACTGCTTTCCTTACACTGTCATCACACTTCCTATCGAGTCTTGGTCGTACACATACACACAATGTACACGCGAGTTGTGCTTTGCGCTTCTCTGAATTTCTTTCAAATTCTTTCGTTTCAGAGGTCGGTATATGAGTCTAACTCCGTGCCACCTCGCAGTTGTCCGGCCCCACTCTCAAAATCTTGGAAAATAATCTACTCTTAGAAATATTTAGGTCATGCTGCATACACCCTAGGCAGGAAAATCCAAGGTATTGTTGCTGCAATTAGGTAGCCTCCATTTTGTCAACAGGTTCTGAACCTAACGACATGCTCTTTTTGTGTGAAAATGATAAATTGATATAAGCACTAAACTGTAACGGATTTGATACAATAGGCTAACCTTACCCCACTTTTCTTTCAGATGGAAATTAACAAGAATATCCCTAACATCCACATGGTCTCTGGAGCCCCCCATAACCTGAAAAACTGGTGGTCCAATGTCAAGGTTGCACAAGGAAATGAAATCAAGAGACATTTGGGATCTCTGACAGCACTGTTGAATATTCGGGCTAACAAAGTGCTCACTAAGTTGCTGATCAAATTCTGGGACCCTACTACTGTGACGTTCAAGTTCAAGGATTTCAAAATCACGCCTACTCTGGAGGAAATCAGTAGTTTCACGGACTTGTCCTTTGAAGGGAAAAGACCAATGCTGCCGTCAATCATGTCTGGCAATAGGTTTCTACACACTTTGGGTTTGGATGTTTTGCCCGCCCTAAGTGTCACGACCCAGCTAGGGGCCGCGACGGGTACCCGGAGCTAGTTACCGAGCACCGCTCACTCTACTACTTATCTTGCTCATTTAATATTCTTTTATCAATTTACATACCTGTTGTAGGAAAATCAAAATTAAACAAACATAAATACTATATATACAATTGCCTTTCGGCCATCAAAATAATATACACACATATGAAAATGTCTTGTGAGACCATCTAACCCACACTGCGTATCTACGAGCCTCTCCTAACATACTGTATATACATGGACGGAACAAGACTCCGTCGTGCCCAAAATATGCATATATATATATATATATATATATATATATACCAAAAGGATAATCCTAAGCACCTCCGGACGATGGAGTGCTTTCAACCAGCTGACTGCTACTGAGGATCTGGGCCAAGCTCTCCTCTCTGTCTACCTGTGGGCATGAACACAGCGTCCGAAGAAAGGACGTCAGTACGAATGTTGTACTGAGTATGAGAAGCATAAACAATGAAAGAAAACATCAACAATATAGTGATAACATCAACATGAAATATTTGGATCTGTCCGATAATCATAAAGGAAATCATGCGTGCCATCTTACTCATACTCATCCTCATAACATATATGCATCATATGCAAGCTACCCGTCCATATCGGAACGGTGTGATAATCAATAATATTAGCCCGCGTCCAGGCCTCCCGCGTCCGGGGTACCATCTCATGCCGCCCACTAGTGGTGTTTGCCCATGCCCGAAGGTCATGGTGTATCCGTATAGCTGCCCGCCTTGGCGGTGACTGCCCGGCCAACTAGGCACGATGTGAAATGCTCATGTCATGCTTATCATAAAATGCTCATAATAGTAATATACTCATCATAAAATACTTATCTCATTGTAATACATGCATAAGGCTCAAGATAAACTTTACTCTATCGGGGTGACGTAAGGCCGTGATCCCCCGATTCCATTATGGAACAACTATTGATACTCTGCCTCACCTTGAAGGAACTAGTACATAAGGTGAGTGTAAGCGATAATTAACATCATCATTATACTAGCATCATCATATCGTATTCCTCATCTTATATAGACATTAAGGAGTTAGACTCTTAGCCTTTCGGACTATAAGAACTCATGAAGAGAATAGGAATTTCGTGCTACAAGATTCATGCCATCAGAAAGAAGGGACTAGCCTCACATACCTTGGTCATTTAGCTAAGATATCGCTCACTCGTTCTCCTTCAATATCGCGTCGTTACCTTCATAAAGAATTCATATCAACATTAGCATACTAACTACAAGAACGCGTCGCTAATTCTAAGAGAAGTCGGACAGCGCTTCTCTTGTTTATACTATTTTTCCCATGTTTTATATTAACTCCCAACATTCATAGCATTACTCACAATATCGAAATCAACAATCGTCGTTTACGTACATTTAGCAAAATCCACCATTTTCCTCCAATTTCCCTCATAATTAGCCTTATGACTCGTCCTTGCATTTTCATGCGTTTAACGCTTGTTTCATGATATAAACATCATTTATAACGTATTTGTACTCACAACACTCCAATATTCGTAGTTCAATTCCACTATCATTCGTTCATGTCACTATTCACTTAATAATGACCCATTTCTATGTTTTTCTACATTTCAAGTGTCTAAGCCTTTCAATGCCTTGAACAACATGAATATATCATGGAACTTACCTTGGATGTTGGTTGAACAAGTCTTGAGTTGCAATACTTCACTTTGGACAAAACCCTAGTTTCACCTTCTTGGGAATTACTTGACTTAGATGATCCCTTGATGTGTTCTTGCACTTGATTTCATAAGTTTTGTGTTGTTGATCTTTAGCTTTCCCTTGATTCTCTTGGATTCTTATGGAGGAAGTATTTGGAGAGTTCTAGAGTGTTCTTAAGTTGTATGAATGAAGAATGAAATAAAATGAGGCCTAAGTTCCTTTTAATAACTCAAAAGCTGATGTTTAATGAATTTTTTGTCGGGATGAACAGTGGTCGTAAACTGCAGTTTACGGACCGTATTTTGATTTACGGGTCGTCCACTGTTGTCGTATTTAAGCATTCCAAAAACAGAGAGTTTGGCTGGTGGACATGGCAGTTTACGACCTGGTTTAGGGTCCGTAAACCAGTTTACGGGCCGTATTCTGGGTCGTTTTTAACCATTTCAACACTTAACAAAAACTTGAGATTTTTGACACAATGAAAGACGATTGCACTATACGGTCCGTAAATCACTTTACGGGCCGTATAGTGCTATATACGACCACTGGGTGAAAATTTTTCTGCAACTTTATTATTTCCAAAAATGCAAAATTAGCCATTCCCGACTCAGTAAAACACCATACACTCAAGTCCTTCATTGTTCTACTCATCACACAAGTACGGAAAAATTTTCGAGGTGTAACATTCTTCCCCCCTTTTGGAACATTCGTCCTCGAATGTTCGACACTCGGGGATTCTAGAAAAATTTTGCCAAAGTTCCCTTTGTAATTTGGCACTACCAATTTACCACAACGACCCATAATATCATCGCCTCACAGGGCTATATCACAATATCAGCATATTTATGGCCACACACGACCAAAAACATAAAACTAAAACATTCATACCTCATATCATCGACGTCTCATCTTGAATCTCTTCTGGGATTGGAACAAATGGGGGTACATAGATTTCATCGTTTCCTCCGCTTCCCAAGTCATTGCTTCCCGATTATTGTTCCGCCATAGCACTTTGACTGAAGCAACCTTTTTATTCCGAAGCCTTCGCACTTGTCTATCCAAAATAGCAATGGGCACTTCTTCGTATGTCAACTTCTCTGTCACTTGTACATCATCAATCGGAACAATCCTCGTGGGGTCTCTTCTGGGGATTGGAACAAATGGGGGTACATAGATTTCATCTTTTCCTCCGCTTCCCAAGTCATTGCTTCCCGATTATTGTTCCGCCATAGCACTTTGACTGAAGCAACCTTTTTATTCCGAAGCCTTCGCACTTGTCTATCCAAAATAGCAATGGGCACTTCATCGTATGTCAACTTCTCTGTCACTTGTACATCATCAATCGGAACAATCCTCGTGGGGTCTCCAATACACTTGCGGAGCATCGAAACATGGAATACTGGGTGTACAGATTCGAGCTCTGAAGGCAAGTCCAATTCATAGGCTACTCTACCCACCTTGCGGATGATTCGATAAGGTCCAATGTATCTTGGACTCAATTTCCCCTTTTTGCCAAACCTCATTACTCCCTTCATTGGCGAGACTTTCAAGAATACCCAATCATTAGCTTGAAATTCTAAATCCCATCTGCGGTTGTCCGCATAAGACTTTTGGCGACTTTGAGCTTTTAACAGTCGGTCTCGAATCACTTTAACCTTTTCAACTGCTTGTTGGACCAAGTCGGGGCCTATCAATTGTACTTCTCCGGTTTCAAACCATCTAATTGGAGATCTGCATTTTCTTTCGTATAAGGCTTCATACGGAGCCATTTGGATACTGGAATGATAGCTGTTATTATAGGCAAATTCAATAAGAGGCAAATGCTCATCCCAACTACCACCGAAGTCCAGCACACATGCTCGTAGCATATCTTCTAAGGTCTGAATAGTGCGCTCAGCTTGCCCGTCGGTCTGTGGGTGGAACGCCGTGCTGAGCTTAACTTGAGTACCTAGACCTTCTTGAAAGGACTTCCAGAACTTAGCTGTGAACTGCGCCCCTCTATCCGTGATAATGGCCCAAGGAATACCATGAAGTCGTACAATCTCCTTGAGATACAATTTAGCATAATCCTCCGCTGAATATGTAGTCCTGACGGGGAGAAAATGAGCTGCTTTTGTGAGCCTGTCCACGATCGCCCATATAGGATCATACTTCCCTTGCGTATGGGGTAATCCTACCACAAAATCCATATTAATTTCTTCCTATTTCCACGTAGGAATTTCCATTGCTTGCAATAAACCTCCTGGCTTTTGATGTTCGGCTTTCACTTGCTGACAATTTGGACATTGGGCTACCAACCCTGCTATGTCTCGCTTCATGCCATCCCACCAATATAGCAACTTAAGGTCGTGGTACATCTTGGTTGCACCTGGATGAATAGAATACCGGGAATAATGTGCTTCCTCTAAAATCCGTTGGCGTAAGTTTGCCACATCCGGTACACATAACCTGCCCCGATATCTAAGGACCCCTTCTATGAAAACTTCGAATGGAGACTTTTCTTTTTCGTGAGCTAGATCTCGATAATGGCTTAGCTGGGAATCCTCATATTGCCGTTCCTTCACCTCTAGATTCAATGATGAAACTGTGGTGTCATTGATGCTAATACTTGCATCTCCTGCATCAGTCGCACGTACGCCGAGACTTGCTAGTTTATGGAGCTCACGAACCATTTCCTGCTTTTCCGAAGGAACTCCATATAAACTACCCATCGATCGGCGGCTAAGTGCATCTGCCACTACATTCGCCTTCCCTGGATGATATAGAATGTTCACATCGTAATCCTTTAGTAATTCTACCCATCGCCTTTGCCGCAGGTTCAACTCCTTCTGTTTGAAAATATATTGGAGGCTTTTGTGGTCCGTATAGATGTCAACACGTACACCATACAAGTAGTGCCTCCATATTTTTAAGGCATGGATAACCGCGGCCAATTCGAGATCATGAGTCGGATAATTCTGTTCATGCCGTCACAACTGTCTCGAGGCATATGCAATGACTCTCCCATGCTGCATCAATACGCATCCTATTCCCACACCGAAGGCATCACAATATACGACATAGCCATCGGACCCTTCTGGAAGTGTTAGCACTGGCGCTGAGGTCAACCTGTTTTTCAACTCTTGGAAACTACGCTCACAGGCATCATCCCACTGGAATTTAGCCAACTTCTGAGTTAACTTCGTCAATGGGGCTGAAATAGATGAGAAGCCCTCTACAAATCTCCTGTAATACCCTGCTAACCCAAGAAAACTACGAACTTCCGTAGGTGTCGTAGGCCTTGGCCAAGTCTTCACAGCTTCTATTTTCTGAGTGTCGACTCGGATACCATCATCTGAAATAACATGACCTAGAAATGCCACGGATTTTAGCCAAAACTCGCACTTCGAAAACTTTGCATACAATTCCCGATCTCGAAGAACGCCAAGAACAATTCTTAGATGATCTGCATGTTCTGACTCTGTGCGAGAATATACCAGGATATCGTCGATAAACTCCATCACAAAAAAATCCAAGAACGGCCTGAACACATTATTCATTAAATCCATGAACACCGCCGGGGCGTTTGTCAACCCAAACGACATCACTCGGAACTCGTAATGGCCGTACCTCGGTCTGAAGGCTGTCTTGGGAATGTCTTCTTCTCTGATCCTCACTTGATGATAACCCGATCTTAGGTCTATCTTAGAAAACCACTTAGCACCTTGTAATTGGTCGAACAAGTCGTCGATTCTGGAAAGGGGATATCTGTTCTTCACAGTCACCCTGTTCAACTGTCTATAATCGATACACATTCGTAGCGACCCATCTTTCTTTCGCACGAACAAGACCGGTGCTCCCCATGGTGATGAACTGGGTCTAATAAAACCTTTCTCGAGTAAGTCTTTCAGCTGTGCCTTTAGCTCTTTCAACTCTGCTGGAGCCATTCGATAGGGAGGAATAGAAATAGGCTCGGTGTTGGGTACTACATCAATAGCAAAATCGATTTCCCTTTCTGGAGGAAGGCCTGGTAACTCGTCGGGAAACACATCTGGGAATTCATTCACTACCGGGACAGACTAGAAAGTTGGCACTTCCGCTTCCGTGTCATGAACCCGAACTAGATGACAAATATAACCATTGGCTATCATCTTTCTCGCCTTAAGGTAGGAAATAAACCTACCCTTTGGGGAAACTGTATTACCCTTCCACTCGAGTATGGGCTCTCCCAGAAATTTGAATCGAACTACCTTTGTCCGGCAACAAACATTAGCATAGCATGACGCCAACCAGTCCATACCCATAATTACGTCAAAATCTATCATTTCAAGTTCAATCAAATCAGCCTTTGTCTGACGATCACGTATAATGACTACAAAGTTCTTATATACATGCCTCGCTATTACAGGATCACCAACCGGAGTGAATACTTCGAAAGGTTTAATTGGCTCGGGTCTCACCCCAACACAATCAGCGATATACGGAGTAATATATGAGAAGGTAGAACCTGGATCAATCAGAGCATATACGTCACGGGAAAATATAGTCAGGGTACCTGTGACAACATCTGGGGAAGACTCAAGACCCTGTCGCCCAGCTAAAGCATACACACGGGGCTGAACAGCACCTGAAGTAGATGCTCCCCCTCTACCTCTGCCTCTACCTGCTGTAGTCTGAGGAGTCTGTGCTGTCGGGCGTGCTGAAGAAGTACCCGCTGCTGAACCTGTAGGCTGAGGCCCAGCTCTATCTCTCGCTGAGAGGCAATCTCTCATCATGTGACCAACTTGCCCGCAAGCATAACAAGCATCCGAACCCTGACGACACCGTCCGGAATGTAATTTGCCACACTGGCTACACCGTGGTACTGGAGGTCTCCTCTGACTAAAATCTCCCTGATACTGAGAACTTGGGGCCCTCGAACTCTGACCCTGCCCTGACTGAAAAGAGCGATTGAACCTCCTGTCTGAGAATTTGGGAGGCGCACTAGTCGCGGACTGACCTGAGGGCTTGGGATGTATCTGTCTCGGTCCCTCTCTATACTCAGTGCTCTCTCTCACAGATCTAGCCCTCTTACCTTGTCTTCTGTCACCATCACGATCACTTCTTTGTTGTCGTTGTCGTTCCTCGAGATTCTGAGCATGGGCCTGTATCCGGGAAATATCCATCCCGTCTTGCAAGGAGGCCGTCAAACAATCTCTATACAAATGTGGCCCTAGACCACTCACAAATCTATAGATTATGTCTCCCATGTCAGCCACCATAGTCGGAGCATATCGGGCCAATGAGTTGAATTGCATGCTATACTCTCGGGCACTCATACCCCTTTGCTTTAAATTCAGGAACTTGTCCGCTCTAGCTCGGCGGACTTCGGGTGGCAAGTAGTGACGAATAAAGGCATCTACAAACTCTTGCCACACAGGAGGTGGAACATTTTCTCCTCTTGTTATCACCCAATTCTTATACCATAACACCGCCACATCGCGGAGTCTATAAGAAGCCAACTCCATGGATTCGGTCTCGGAAGCATGGATAATCTCTAAAGTCCTCAACATCTCATCAATAAAATTTTGCGGATCTTCATCTGGTTTTGACCCAAAGAATTCCGGAGGATTTAAGGCCATAAAGTCACGGGCTCTCGTACTAGCTGAACGATCCCTTGGACCCGCATCCTGTCGTTGTGCCTGAGCGGAAACCAATTGTGTCAGTAAATGGATGGCCTCGGACACTTGTTTACCCGAAGCACCCGGTGGAGGAATCGGAGCGGAGGCTCCTCCCTGCTCTTCTATATTGGGCGCGGCCTCACTTTGCGATTCGCTTTCCTCTACATTTTCTGGAGGCTCTCTTTCCGCCTGCCTCTTTGTCGTAGCTTTGCCCTTCTGGGCAGCTGTAGCTTTTCCTTTTGGCGGCATTTTCTGAAACCATAACGCACTTTTAGGAATAACATAATCCTAAGCATGGCTCTATCGCACGATTTCATGAGAAGAAGGATGGTCACTTTCCTAAATGCCCTGTAGCCTCTTGTTTATTAGCGTGGCGCGCAACACACCATAAACAAGACTCTACTAGACACGACTCGTAGACACTTCCTAGGACGAACTTCTCTGATACCACTTCTGTCACGACCCAGCTAGGGGCCGCGACGGGTACCCGGAGCTAGTTACCGAGCACCGCTCACTCTACTACTTATCTTGCTCATTTAATATTCTTTTATCAATTTACATACCTGTTGTAGGAAAATCAAAATTAAACAAACATAAATACTTTATATACAATTGCCTTTCGGCCATCAAAATAATATACACACATATGAAAATGTCTTGTGAGACCATCTAACCCACACTGCGTATCTACGAGCCTCTACTAACATACTGTATATACATGGACGGAACAAGACTCCGTCGTGCCCAAAATATGCATATATATATATATATATATACCAAAAGGATAATCCTAAGCACCTCCGGACGATGGAGTGCTTTCAACCAGCTGACTGCTACTGAGGATCTGGGCCAAGCTCTCCTCTCTGTCTACCTGTGGGCATGAACACAGCGTCCGAAGAAAGGACGTCAGTACGAATGTTGTACTGAGTATGAGGAGCATAAACAATGAAAGAAAACATCAACAATATAGTGATAACATCAACATGAAATATTTGGATCTGTCCGATAATCATAAAGGAAATCATGCGTGCCATCTTACTCATACTCATCCTCATAACATATATGCATCATATGCAAGCTGCCCGTCCATATCGGAACGGTGTGATAATCAATAATATTAGCCCGCGTCCAGGCCTCCCGCGTCCGGGGTACCATCTCATGCCGCCCACTAGTGGTGTCTGCCCATGCCCGAAGGTCATGGTGTATCCGTATAGCTGCCCGCCTTAGCGGTGACTGCCCGGCCAACTAGCCACGGAGTGAAATGCTCATGTCATGCTTATCATAAAATGCTCATAATAATAATATACTCATCATAAAATACTTATCTCAAGTCCTTCATTGTTCTACTCATCACACAAGTACGGAAAAATTTCTGAGGTGTAACACTAAGGAAGGTAGAGAATGGGTGGGTAGGCTTGGACTATCTTTTCTAGAGATTTGGACACCGAGAGAGTTACGATAAGTATCTGGAGGAGTTCACTTGTACTAGAGAAAAGTGGCAGAGAGCTCGCCCTATGGCCTTTACACTTGCTTTCCTGGGGATCGTGATTTTTCCGAAAAGAAAGGGCCGTATTAATATCAACTGGATACCTGTGGTCCTCACCATGTGCACAGGTCCCGAGAGACTAACAATGGTACCAATGCTTCTGGCAGAAATGTTCAGGGCTTTGTCTACTTGCTCGAGAGGGCATGATTTCTTTAGGGGATGCAATTTATTACTAGAAATTTGGGCCAGGGAGCACTTTTATCAGAGGTGTCACGACCCGACTAGGGGGCCATGACGGGTACCCGGAGCTGACTACCGAGCACCACTTATTACGCTAGTCATCATACTCATCCTGGACACATATAATCTCGAAGGCAGCACATGCATATACATAAGCCCTCATGGCTGCAAAAAGGATATACAAGAATATACATTGACGTATCCATAAGACATCAACTACCCACGCATCCGTATCTACGAGTCTCTACTACAGTACTGTGTCATAAGGACGGGACAGGACCCCGTCGTGCCCAAATATATACACAAAAGAATATGACCATAAGTAGCACCTCTGGAGTAGTGGAGTGCTCCTATGAATCCGCTGATAAGCTCCTACATGTCTGCACCGTCTCCCGGTCTACCTAGGGGCATGAACACAGCGTCCAAAAAGAAAAGGACATCAGTACAAAATATGTACTGAGTATGTAAGGCATGAGTAATACTACCATAATAGATGTTATAGCCCGTATTTTGTACGCTTGGATAATTCAGAGTCGTCGTGGGAAGTTAAGGGCGAAACCAATTTCAAAATTATATTAATGCACAAGTTGTTATAAATATTATTTATGACTGTTATTAGTATAGAAATATTGTGAGAGGCTAAGGATAAAAAGAGGAATTTGCAAAATGGCCAATGAAAGTAATGTGGAAGGTTAGGGGCAAAATAGCAATATTGAGAAAAGTCGAGGGGCAAAATGGGAATTTTACAAAAGTTTCATGAAACTTCCAAAAAAAAAAAAGAAGGATGACAAATAAGTCATCCTTGCTATAAATTGAAGAAATTTCTAGAAACGAAGAAAGAAAAAGAAAATAAGATAGGCATGTGCCATGCACATGACCTCTTAATAAATATGGCACATGGAAGAAAATTCATCATATGCCTTGAGAAAGTTCATGAATACTTGAGAGAAAGGAAAGAACAAGGAGAGAAACAAAGGGCCAATTTCGGCCATGGTCTCCAATTTTTGTCTCTTGAAAGTTTGTCCCAAAAATTATTTTCTTGTTGTATTCCTACCAATTCAAGGGTCCTCTACAACATGGTGGAGTTGTTTTGGAAGATGGAGGTCTTGTTTCATCAATTTGACACCTTAGCCAAGTGAAGGAGTTTGGAAGAAAAGGTAAGAATTCAATCTTCTTTTATGTATTATGGATGCTTGTGGATGTTGTGGTGTGTAGAAATGCATGGAAATCATGAAAATAATGTGTGTTGTAAGTAAGGTCGTGTGGTGGTGTTGGGCCGTGTGTATGTTGTGATGAAAGTCATGAATCAATGTTAATTAGCATGTTTTGAATGTTGTAGTGTGAAGAAAAGAATGAAAATTTTCCTTAGGTGTGTGTTGGGTATGGGCCGAATGGCCCCTCTTGGTGTGTTGAAAAATAAACAAATTGTCGTTAGCGTTTTAGTTGCCGTCGTTATGAATTCTATGATGAGAAGTGCAAGTTTAGTGACTCAAAATAATGTTATGTTGGTTGTGGGATGATTTGGGAATTTATGTGAATTTTATGTAATTTTTGTATTTAGGAGAATTGTATTGTTAATGTGTGGGGTAATGGTATAAGTTATGAATTTGGAAGAGAAGAATGTGTTTGGTGTAGTTCTCGGATTTGGAGGCAATTTCGGGAGAGTTGGAGCCTTGTTTGAGTTGTTTGAAATATTGTGTGAATTGAATTTGATATTGAAGTGTTGCTAGGATAATTGTTGGTATTGTTGATAGATTGGCCGGGTTGTATTCCCGGATTACTGTTGGTGTTGATTTGGGCCGAGCCATATTCTCGGGTTGGTACATTTACAGGGGAGATGCTGCCGAAATTTCGGCAAAATATAAATGAATATATTGAAAGGGTGAGGCAAGTACTTGACGAAGGAACTAATGAATGGATGAACTCTCTTTCATGTAGGCAAACAAGTTGGATGCACAAGCGTAACTAGTTGGTCGCGGCACAGGTATGTAAGGCTTACCCTTTCTTTCTTTGGCATGTCCTAGAGCCAAGTAAGGTATAATGTGATATGCTGCCTTGGGGGTAACTCTGTTCTGTGATGCTGAGTCAGATTATGATTCTAATTCACTTCTTGACCTGAGTTTGTGATCCTAGTTCATCCCCTGATATAAGTATTTGATATAAGTATTTTGATATAAGTATGTTGGTACAAGTATTCTGATATACGTATTTTGATATAAGTATTCTGATATAAGTATTTTGATATAAGTGTCTTGATATAAGCATTTTGATATCAGTCTTCTGATATAAGTGTGTCGATATGAGTATTTTGATATAAGTATTCTGATGTAAGTATCCTGATATGAGAATTCCGAAATCCGTATCCTGATAAGAGCATTCTGATATGTTTATTCTGGTTCGAGAACTTCTGTAAGATTTAATGTCCCTAACTTCCGCATACGATCTCGGATTGCTCTAAAATGTTCGAAGAGATTTCTGTATCAAGACGTCCATAATTTTCTTATACGTAAGTATGGTTCCAAAATCTCTACTTGATCTGATTCGTAAGGACATCCGAAGGTGCCTGATATGACTATGACTCTAATTCTCCGAAAAAGGCTTCTGAAACGCGTATAAAGCGCTCTGTACTTCAAACGCCCGTAACTTCCTCATACTACGACGGATTGACCCGAAATCTGTTCTGAGCCTCCAGGTATCGGTAAGTACACTGGTCTGTTGAGTCTTGATGTCTATGCATGTGGTTTCTCACGACTCTTCTCGTGCATGACTCAATGTATCTTTCACTGCGACCCGGGCCAGGTTCTGTTATGTCCTCGTGTGTCCGCTACGATATGATTCACTGCGTCCCGGGCCAGGTTCTGTTATCGTGCGCATTCCCCTGCATTGTTCACCGCGTCCCTCATAGGCGGGCCGGGCTCTGTTATATGGTATGATGATATGATGATATGGGGTGGTGGCCAGGATGCCATATGATCTGTCTGTTCACCGCGTCCCGTACTAGAGGGTCGGGCTCTGTTACCGCACCCCTCACTGGAGGGTCGGGTTCTGATATATGCATATATGATACATGAATTTGATACATGATGATGTTGTTTACCGCGCCCCTTATCACAGGTCCGGGTTCTGTTATACGCATATGTGACATACGATTCTGAGTATTCCGCATGTTCTGGCATCATCTGAGTATTTTGTATGTTCTGCATTCCGTCCGATATATGACATCATCTGTACGTTCTGTATTCCGTCCGATATATGACATCATCTGAGTAATCTATACGTTCTGTATTCCGTCCGATATATGACATCATCTGAGTAATCTGTACGTTCTGTATACCGTCCGATATATGACATCATCTGAGTGTTCAGTACGTTCTGTACTCCGTCTGACGTATGACCTTATCTGTGCGTTCTGTACGTGCCACACTCCTTCTAACATCTGGTATCGGTATGTGCGATCTGTGTCTGGAAAGTAAGTATGTCGGCATTATGTATGCTCTGTATGATTTTGTTATGCTTGTATGATTTGTACGATCTGTACGGTCTGTATTGGTCGGTATGGTCTGTGTCGGTCTGTATGGTCGACATTGGTCTGTATGAACTGTGTCTAAGAAGCCAGTAATTTGGTAATCTGGATAACATGTGTACTCTTGATACTGTTTGTTTCGATTATGGTTCTGCTTTCTGTATTCTATGCCTTACATACTCAGTACATATTCCGTACTGACCCCTGTTCCTTGGGGGCTGCGTTTCATGCCGCGCAGGTACTCCCAGATGAGATAAGGACACTATAAAAGATGTTTCAGCAGTGGTGGCGAACTCCAATTGCTCCTGGAGGACTGCCGAGTCAGGGTTTGGTATGCGTGTTATGGTTTCTGTATGATGTTAGAGACTTTGCAGACAGCGTCGTGGGTATGGTGTGTCAGTCTGTAAGCGGCTCCATCAGCCGATATGTTGGTCTGAGTTGCGTATTGAATTTTGTATGACTATAGATTTGTTCGCTTGGAAGCTTCGAGAAAGAACATTTTTGAAAGAAAGAAAAACAATTACTATGTATTTTATCTGATTTGATTTAAAAGTTTGACGTAACTTTATATGCAGCAAGAGTCTGAGGGTTCGCTCGGCCCTAAGTAAGGGTCGGGTGCCCATCACACCCTAGTAAGGTCGGGGTGTGACAATAAAGAAATAACGAAACATGAGGCGAAGATATAACCTGCTTAGCTTTAAAGGGAAACACATGTTATGCATATCAAATATGCCAACATCGTTAACCGGCGTCTGGGTAACTGTCACACGCTGCCCACTAGTGGTGTCATGCCGGGCCCTCTAGGCACGGTGTAATCATAAGCCACCCGCCTTCGCGGTGTCATGCCCGGCCCTCTAGGCTCAGTGTAATCATAAGCCGCCCACCTTCGCGATGTCATACCCGGCCATCTAGGCTCGGTGTAATATCATAATCATGTACTTATCATAAAGCATGCATTAGAAGTCAATTTTAAGTACTATAACTCTATCAGGGTGACGTAAGGGCGAGGACCCCCGATTCCATTATGGCATAGTCATGATCATCATGCCTCACCTTGAAGGAACTAGCATTTTAAGGTGGGTCTAACAACAATGAATAACATCAAGGAATCATTAGCTTCATAAGAATATCATATCATAAGCTTTGGAATCTCTAGAATTAAACTCATCATCGTCATTGTCATATTCATAATGCATCTCTTGTCTTTGTTTCATGAAAAGCTCTTATTAATCATAGACTCATAGTTTCCGGAATGTAAGAAATTCATGGAAAGATAAGGAAGTCATATTGTAAGGATCATGCCTTAGAAAAAAAAGGGACGAACCTTACATACCATTTCGCCTTTCTAACTTTCTGACTAAACGCTTCCTTCCAAGTTCTTAATTCTACATTCAAGGGAATTCGTGCTATGTTTAGGTAATCGATAACATGCTTAAGCTTAAACTAAAGTTAATGAAAATTGGGCAGCATCTCCTTTGTTTCTACAACTTCCCCTACATCATATAACAACTCCCAAACATCAATAATAGCATTCATAATAGCATATTCAATAACTTCGACAGGTTCGACGTTACTCAATTCTCAAAATTCCTTCTCAAGGTTATCCATAACCATGGCCATAATACAACACCACATTCACTCTCATATAACGCTTCTCCACTATTCTTAATACCATTTATAACAAGATTATACTCATAAATTCTCAAGAATTATGGTTCATGTCCACTATTATTCAAGAACACCATTATTTCACATTTGAGCTCCATATTCTACCTTTTTCCATAATCTAAGTCTTCAACCCTTCAATATTCTAAATAACATGAAATGATCATAAAACTCACCTTTTATTGTGTAGGAATGGGTTTTGGATAGAAATGCTTCGCTTGAAGAAAACCCTAGTTCCTCTTCCAAAGAAATTCTTGACTTCTAGCAACCCCAACGAGCTTCCTGCACTTGATTTCCTTGGATTAATGATGTTGATCCTTGAGTTTCCTTGGATTTATGCTAGTGAAATATGTAGAACCTTCTAGAGGTCTTCAAAGAAGTGGATAAGTGGAGAGAATGAAAAATTAGAAGTGGGAACATGTATTTATACTTGGAAATTATTCAGCCCGTCGGGACTTATACGAACCCTTATACGGTCCGTATAAGTGTCCGTATTTAACCATCAGGGAAAACATCTTTTCTGTTGGGTTATACGGACCCTTATACAGACCGTATAAAGTTATACGGACCGTATAAGTGGTCGTATAACTCCACTTTTCTAAAATTATTTCTGTCGTTTCGTTTGATCTCCAATCCTTATTGAACCTCCTTAGCACTTGTTTAGCACTTCATTAACAACTTAAGGAGTGTTATAACTTTTCCTCAAGACACCATTAGATCAACATTAGCTCGGTACTTGCAACCCCTTTCAAAACACGACTTATACTTAACATTCTTCAACGAACTTTCTTTCTCTTGCTTCAAACATCTTTGGAATCTTTATTAGAACCGTTAAGTAACCTTTATTACTTGTAAGGACATCGTATTCATCTCACCCTGGGTTAGTCTATCCATTACATGACGACATGAAATTTTCCGAGGTGTAACAAGAGGGCACCAATCAATAACTATGCAGAAGGTGTCCTTAATAGAATCTAGAGCCACGAGCAGAGACTAAGATTTTGGATCGTACCAATGGGACAGGAAGAATGGCGTGGTTATCTGACTCATCTCACAAGAGACTCCATCCAGTGGCGGTTCTCTTGGATCTCCGGAAGAGCATTGCTGAGAAGGAACCACGACTATTTCATCGAGTTAATTGGATTGGCAGGAATTCAACCATATGCTCCACTTAGGGTTCTACGACAGTTCAGCATAAATCAAGACATCCCTTTGTGGTCTTTCATGGCGTTAGCGGAAAATAATTATGACGGTAAAATACCTCTTGCAACGATAAGGGGGTTGCAGGAAGGTTGGATAAATGTGCTCCGTTCACCCATCAGACAGACAAAATGGTGTACTCCCGAGTACCATGCATGGCAGTTAGAGGAAGGCCTCAGAGCGCACCCGAGCAGAGAAGCGCTTCCCGTGATCACAGATTATTAAAGGGTGTTTCAAGTTTCATATGAAGTATTACCCCACATGTATCTTACTACTCCCATATACCAACAGGTGATTCCAGGTTATGTTAATAACATGATACCTCCAGTTGATGATGACAACATAGAGGAAGACCCAGAGAATTAGGAAGAAATCTAGAAGAAGACCCAGAGAATTAAGAAGAAGAAGAAGAAGAAGAAGAAGAAGAAGAAGAAGAAGAAGAAGAAGCAGAAGAAGAAGAAGAAGACGAAGCAGAAGAAGAAGAAGAAGCAGAAGAAGAAGGAGCAGAAGGAGAAGCAGGAGAAGGAGAAGCAGGAGAAGAAGGAGGAGGAGGAGGAGGAGGAGGAGGAGGAGGAGGAGGAGAAGAAGAAGGAGGAGGAGAAGAAGAGGAGGAGAAACCAGTAGAGGGGTCTCCAGAGTACGACCCAGGGCCGCATTATGATCCAGCATATGATGGGGACGACAACGACGGCCCGACATGGCCCTAGACTATTTCTTTCTCCTTTTTCTTTACATTCGAGAAGAGCGTCGTATGGCCCAATCCCTTTGTATGCCCTCGTGGTCACCCCTTGCAAGTTTATTTCAGGCTTATGTTAATAACATGATACCTCCAGTTGATGATGACAACATAGAGAAAGACCCAGAGAATTAGGAAGCAATCGAGGTAAATTCAGAAGAAGAAGAAGAAGAAGAAGAGGAGGAGGAACCAGTAGAGGGGTCTCCAGATTACGACCCAGGGCCGCACTGTTACACCTCGGAAGTTTTCCCGTACTGGTATGATGAATGTATGGTGTTGCACTAAGTCGGGAATGGCTAATTATGAATCTCGGAAAAAACAAATAATAAAGTTGCAGAGAAATTCACTGCCAGTGGTCGTATGTGGCACTATACGGACCGTATAGTGGTTTACGGACCGTATAGTGCACTCGTCCTTCAACCTGCCAAAAATCTCAACTTTCTAGAATTTGTTGAATATGGCTAAATACGACCCAGTTCACGGCCCGTAAACTGGTTTACGGACCGTAAACCAGGTCGTAAACTGCCCTGTCCACCAGCCAAACTCTCTGTTTTTTTTTTAGAATGCTTAAATACGTTCACTGGGACGGACCGTAAATCAGAATACGGTCCGTAAACTGCACTTTACGGTCACTGTTCATCCCGACAGAAATTCATTAAACATTAGCTTTTGAGTTATTAAAAGGAACATTTGGCCTCATTTTATTTCATTCATCATTCATGCAACTCAGGAAACCTCCAGAACTTTCCAAATACTCCATCCACAAGAACCCAGGAGAATCAAAGGGGATATCAAGTCCAACAACACTAAATCTATGAAACCAAGTGCAAAAACACATCAAGGCATCATCTAAGTCAAGAAATTCCCAAGAAAGTGAAACTAGGGTTTTGGCTAATTGAAGTATTTCCACTTAAGGATCATTCAACCATCATCTAAGGTAAGTTTCACGATTATTCCGTGTTGTTTGAGGTATTGGAAAGCATAGACACTTGAAATGTAGAAGGACATAGAAATGGGTCATTGTTGAGTGAATAGTGACATAAATGAATGATAGTAGAATTGAAGTGTCATGAATACCAATACGTTATAAATGATGTTTATATCATGAAACAAGCATTTAATGTATGAAAACGCAAGGATAAGCTAGAAGTAGAAATAAGGGGAAAATTTGAGGAAAATGGTAGATTTTGCCAATTGTATGTAAATGACGAATGTTGAGTACGATATTGATAGTAGAATTATAAATGTTGGGAGTGATATGAAACATGAGAAAAATGGTACGAACGATGGAAGCGTTGTACGACTTTTCCTAGAATTTGCGATACGTTCTTGTAGTTAGTTTATTAATGCTGGTACGGATTCTCTTATGAAGGTAACGACGTGATATCGACGAAGAATAAGTGAGCGACATCTTAGCTAAGCGACCAAGGTATGTGAGGCTAGTCTTTCTTTCAAATGGCATGAATCTGTTGATTGAAATTTCCTATTCCCTTCACGAATTCTCACGTTCTAAGAAGTTAAAAGCCTATACCTATAAATGTCCATATGAGATAAGCTATATGATACGATGACATTAGAATGATGATGATGTTATTTCTTGCCTACACTCACCTCGTGTACTAGTCCTTTCAAGGTGAGTCATAATGTCTATGATGATTTCATAATGTAATCGGGGGATCACGACCTCACGTCACCCCGATAGAGTAAAGTTGATCTTGAGTCATGTGTACGCAATATGATAAGATAAGCATGTTATGATAAGCGTATTATTATGAGCATTCACATTGAGCATGTCATGAGCATTTCACACCGGGCCTAGTTGGTCGGGCAGACACCGCTTCGGCGGGCGGCGATACGGATACACCACGGCCTACAGGCATGGGCAGACACCACTAGTGGGCGGCATGAGATGGTACCCCGGACGCGGGAGGCCTGGAAACGGGCTAATGATACTAATGATTATACCGTTCCAACATGGACGGGCAGCTTGCATATGATGCATACATGTTATGATGATGAGTATGAGTAAGATAGCATGCAATACTGCATTTATGATTATCAGTCAGATCCATATGTTTTATGTTGATGTTTTCCTTCTTTATGTATGCCTCTCATTCTCGGTGCAATATTCGTACTGACGTCCTTTCTTCGGACGCTGTGTTCATGCCCACAGGTAGACAGGAAGGAGAGCTTGGCCCAGGTCATCAGTAGCTGTCAGCTAGAAGATAGCACTCCATTGTTCGGAGGTGCTTGTGATTACTCTCTTTTGATGTACACTCCTATATATATATTCTGGGCATGACGGAGTCTTGTTCCGTCTATGTATTCCTTATGTTAGTAATGGCTCGTAGATACTCAGTGTGGGTTAGATAGTCTCACAAAACTGTTTTCTATGTATGTATATTATTTTGGCGGCCAATAGGCCAATGTATATGCAGTATGTATGTTTTAATTATATATGATTTGCCCACAATCAGTATGAGAAATTCATAAGAGAGTATTAAGTGAGCAGAACAAGCAGTAGAAAGAGCGGTGCTCGGTCATCTCTCCGGGTACCCGTCGCGGCCCCTAGTCGGGTCGTGACAAAAGTGGTATCAGAGTAGTTCGTCCTAGGAAGTGTCTACGAGCCGTGTCTAGTAGAGTCTTGTTTATGGTGTGTTGCGCGCCACGCTAATAAATAAGAGGCTACAGGGCATTTAGGAAAATGACCATCCTTCTTCTCATGAAATCGTGCGATAGAGCCATGCTTAGGATTATGTTGTTCCTAAAAGTGCGTTATGGTTTCAGAAAAATGCCGCCGAAAGGAAAAACTACAGCTGCCCAGAAAGGCAAAGCTACGACGAAGAAACGGGCAGAAAGGGAGCCTCCGGCGGAGGTAGAGGAAAGTGAATCGCAAAGTGAGGCCGCACCCAATGTAGAAGAACAGGGAGGAGCCTCAGCTCCTATTCCTCCACCGGGTGTTTCGGGACAACAAGTGTCCGAGGCCATACAATTACTGACACAGTTGGTTGCCGCTCAAGCACAGCGACAGAATATGGGCCCAAGTGATCGTTCAGCTAGCACAAGAGCCCGTGATTTCCTTACTCTAAATCCTCCAAAAATTTTCGGGTTAAGGCCGGATGAGGACCCACAAGGCTTTATCGATGAGATGCTGAGAACATTAACACTTATGCATGCTTCTGAGACTGAATCTGTAGAGTTGGCCTCATATAGACTTCGCGACGTGGCGGTACTATGGTATAAGAATTGGGTGGTGACAAGAGGGGAGAATGCACCACCTCCCTTGTGGCAAGAGTTTGTAGATGCTTTTCTTCGTCACTATTTGCCACCTGAAGTCCGCCGAGCTAGAGCGGACAGGTTTCTGAATTTAAAGCAAAGGGGTATGAGTGCTCGAGAGTAGAGCATGCAATTCAACTCATTGGCCCGATATGCTCCGACTATGGTGGCCAACTTGGGAGACCGAATCTATAGATTTGTGAGTGGGTTGGGGCCACATTTGTACAGGGATTGTTTAACGGCCTCCCTGCAAGACGGGATGGATATTTCTCAGATACAGGCTCATGCCCAGAATCTTGAGGAGCGACAACAGCAGCAGAGAAGTGAGCGTGATGGTGACAGAAGTAGAAGACAAGGTAAGAGGGCTAGATCTATGGGAGAGAGCAGTGAGTATAGAGAGGGACCGAGACAGACACATCCCAGGCACTCAGGTCAGTCCGCGACTAGTGCGCCTCCCAGATTCTCAGACAGAAGGTTCGATCGCTCTTTCCAGTCAGGGCAGGGTCAGAGTTCGAGGGCCCCAAGTTCTCAGTATCAGGGAGATTTTAGTCAGAGGAGACCTCCAGTACCGCGGTGTAGCCAGTGTGGCAAATTACATTCCGGACGGTGTCGTCAGGGTTCGGATGCTTGTTATGCTTGCGGGCAAGTTGGTCACATGACGAGAGATTGCCCCTCAGCAAGAGATAGAGCTGGGACTCAGCCTACAGGTTCAGCAGCGGGTTCTTCTTCAGCACGCCCGACAGCACAGACTCCTCAGACTACAGCAGGTAGAGGCAGAGGTAGAGGGGGAGCATCTACTTCAGGTGCTGTTCAGCCCCGTGTGTATGCTTTAGCTGGGCGACAGGATCTCCAGTCTTCCCCAGATGTTGTCACAGGTACCCTGACTATATTTTCCCGTGACGTATATGCTCTGATTGATCCAAGTTCTACCTCCTCATATATTACTCTGTATATCGCTGATTGTGTTGGGGTGAGACCCGAGCCAATTAAACCTTTCGAAGTATTCACTCCGGTGGGTGATCCTGTAATAGCGAGGCAAGTATATAAGAACTGTGTAGTCATTATACGTGATCATCAGACAAAGGCTGATTTGATTGAACTTGAGATGATAGATTTTGACGTAATTATGGGTATGGACTGGTTGGTGTCATGCTATGCTAATGTTTGTTGCCGGACAAAGGTAGTTCGATTCAAATTTCCGGGAGAGCCCATACTCGAGTGGAAGGGTAATACAGTTTCCCCAAAGGGTAGGTTTATTTCCTACCTTAAGGCGAGAAAGATGATAGCCAAGGGTTATATTTGTCATCTAGTTCGGGTTCATGACACGGAAGCGGAAGTGCCAACTTTCCAGTCTGTCCCGGTAGTGAATGAATTCCCAGATGTGTTTCCCGACGAGTTACCAGGCCTTCCTCCAGAAAGGGAAATTGATTTTGCTATTGATGTAGTACCCAACACCGAGCCTATTTCTATTCCTCCCTATCGAATGGCTCCAGCAGAGTTGAAAGAGCTAAAGGCACAGTTGAAAGACTTACTTGAGAGGGGTTTTATTAGAACCAGTTCATCACCGTGGGGAGCACTGGTCTTGTTCGTGCGAAAGAAAGATAGGTCGCTACGAATGTGTATCGATTATAGACAGTTGAACAAGGTGACTGTGAAGAACAGATATCCCCTTCCCAAAATCGACGACTTGTTCGATCAATTACAAGGTGCTAAGTGGTTTTCTAAGATAGACCTAAGATCGGGTTATCATCAAGTAAGGATCAGAGAAGAAGACATTCCCAAGACAGCCTTCAGAACGAGGTACGGCCATTACGAGTTCCGAGTGATGTCGTTTGGGTTGACAAACGCCCCGGCGGTGTTCATGAATTTAATGAATAATGTGTTCAGGTCGTTCTTGGATCTTTTTGTGATAGCGTTTATCGACGATATCCTGGTATATTCTCGCACAGAGTCAGAACATGCAGATCATCTAAGAATTGTTCTTGGCGTTCTTCGAGATCGGGAATTGTATGCAAAGTTTTCGAAGTGCGAGTTTTGGCTAAAATCCGTGGCATTTCTAGGTCATGTTATTTCAGATGATGGTATCCGAGTCGACACTCAGAAAATAGAAGCTGTGAAGACTTGGCCAAGGCCTACGACACCTACGGAAGTTCGTAGTTTTCTTGGGTTAGCAGGGTATTACAGGAGATTTGTAGAGGGCTTCTCATCTATTTCAGCCCCATTGACAAGGTTAACCCAGAAATCGGCTAAATTCTAGTGGAGTGATGCCTGTGAGCGTAGCTTTCAAGAGTTGAAAAATAGGTTGACCTCAGTACCAGTGCTAACACTTCCAGAAGGATCAGATGGCTACGTAGTATATTGTGATACCTCCGGTGTGGGATTAGGCTGTGTATTGATGCAGCATGGGAAAGTCATTGCATATGCCTCAAGACAGTTGCGAAAGCATGAACAGAATTATCCCACTCATGATCTTGAATTAGCCGCGGTCATTCATGCATTGAAAATATGGAGACACTACTTATATGGTGTGCACGTGGACGTTTATACAGATCACAAAAGCCTTCAATATATCTTCAAACAGAAGGAGTTGAACCTGCGACAAAGGAGATGGTTAGAGTTACTGAAGGATTATGATGTGAACATTCTATACCATCCAGGAAAGGCGAATGTAGTTGCAGATGCGCTTAGCCACCGATCAATGAGTAGTTTATGTGGAGTTCCTTCGGAAAAGCGAGAAATGGTTCGTGAAGTACATCGGTTAGCAAGTCTCGGCGTACGACCCGCTGATTCAGGAAATGTAGGTATTAGCATCAATAACCCTACAGTTTCATCCCTGTATACGGAAGTGAAGGAACGACAATATGAAGATTCTCAATTGAGACATTACCGAGGTCTATCCCGTGAGAAGGAAAAATCCCCATTTGAAGTTTCCATAGACGGGATTCTCAGACACCAAGGCAGGCTATGTGTACCAGATGTGGCAAGATTGCGCCAACGGATTCTAGAGGAAGCACATTATTCCCGGTATTCTATTCACCCAAGTACGACCAAGATGTATCATGATCTTAAGCTAATATATTGGTGGGATGGCATCAAGCGTGACATAGCAGAATTCGTAGCACAGTGCCCAAATTGCCAGCAGGTAAAGGCCGAGCATCAAAAGCCAGGAGGCTTATTGCAAGCAATGGAAATTCGTACGTGGAAATGGGAGGAAATTAACATGGATTTTGTGGTAGGATTACCCCGTACGCGGGGGAAGTATGACTCTATATGGGTGATCGTGGATAGACTCACGAAAGCAGCTCATTTTCTCCCTGTCAGAACCACGTACTCAGTGGAAGATTATGCTAAATTGTATCTCAAGGAAATTGTACGACTTCACGGCATTCCTTTGGCCACTATCACAGACAGAGGGGCACAGTTCACAGCCAAGTTCTGGAAGTCTTTTCAAGAAGGTCTAGGTACCCAAGTTAAGCTTAGCACGGCGTTCCATCCGCAGACTAACGGGCAAGCCGAGCGCACTATTCAGACCTTGGAGGATATGCTAAGGGCATGTGTAATGGGCTTCGGTGGTAGTTGGGATGAGCATTTGCCTCTTATCGAATTTGCCTACAACAACAGCTACCATTCCAACATTCAAATGGCCCCATATGAAGCCTTGTATGGAAGGAAATGTAGAACTCCGATTGGATGGTTTGAGACCGGGGAAGCACAGCTGCTAGACCCCGACTTGATTCAACAGGCAGTCGAGAAAGTCAAGGTGATACGAGATCGGTTATTAACAGCTCAGATTCGTCAAAAGTCTTATGCGGACAACCGCCGACGAGACTTGGAATTTCAAGCTAACGATTGGGTATTCCTGAAAGTTTCACCAATGAAAGGAGTAATGAGATTCGGTAAAAAGGGGAAGTTGAGTCCAAGATATATTGGACCTTATAAAATTATCCACAAGGTAGGTCGAGTAGCCTACGAATTGGACTTGCCATCAGAACTCGAATCAGTCCATCCAGTATTCCACGTATCGATGCTCCGCAAGTGCATTGGAGACCCAACAAAGATTACTCCAATTGAGGATGTGCAAGTGACAGAGAAGTTGACATACGAGGAAGTGCCCATTTCCATTTTGGATAGACAAGTACGAAGGCTTCGCAATAAAGAAGTTGCTTCAGTCAAAGTGCTATGGCGGAACAATAATCGGGAAGAAATGACCTGGGAAGCGGAGGAGAAGATGAAATCTATGTACCCCCATTTGTTCCAATCCCTATAAGAGAACCAAGATGAGACGTCGATGATGTAAGCTAGGTATGTTTTAACTTCATGTTTTTCGCCGTGTGTGGCTGTAGATGTATTGATATTATGATATAGCCCGATGAGGCGAAGATATTGTGGGTTGTTGTAATGATGAAGTAGTATCCAATTCACAAAGGAAACTTTGGCAAAAATTTTCCAGAATCCCCGAGTGTCGAACATTCGAGGACGACTGTTACACCTCGGAAGTTTTCCCGTACTGGTATGATGAGTGTATGGTGTTGCACTAAGTCGGGAATGGCTAATTATGAATCTCGGAAAAAAAAAATAATAAAGTTGCAGAGAAATTCACTACCAGTGGTCGTATGTGGCACTATACGAACCGTATAGTGGTTTACGGACCGTATAGTGCACTCGTCCTTCAACCTGCCAAAAATCTCAACTTTCTGGAATTTGTTGAATATGGCTAAATACGACCCAGTTTACGGCCCGTAAACTGGTTTACGGACCGTAAACCAGGTCGTAAACTGCCCTGTCCACCAGCCAAACTCTCTGTTTTTTTTCAGAATGCTTAAATACGTTCACTGGGACAGACCGTAAATCAGAATATGGTCCGTAAACTGCACTTTACGGTCACTGTTCATCCCGACAGAAATTCATTAAACATTAGCTTTTGAGTTATTAAAAGGAACATTTGGCCTCATTTTATTTCATTCATCATTCATGCACCTCAGGAAACCTCCAGAACTTTCCAAATACTCCATCCACAAGAACCAAGGAGAATCAAAGGGGATATCAAGTCCAACAACACTAAATCTATGAAACCAAGTGCAAAAACACATCAAGGCATCATCTAAGTCAAGAAATTCCCAAGAAGGTGGAACTAGGGTTTTGGCTAATTGAAGTATTTCCACTTAAGGATCATTCAACCATCATCCAAGGTAAGTTTCACGATTATTCCGTGTTGTTTGAGGTATTGGAAAGCATAGACACTTGAAATGTAGAAGGACATAGAAATGGGTCATTGTTGAGTGAATAGTGACATAAATGAATGATAGTAGAATTGAACTATGAACATTGAAGTGTCATGAATACCAATACGTTATAAATGATGTTTATATAATGAAACAAGAATTTAATGTATGAAAACGCAAGGATAAGCTAGAAGTAGAAATAAGGGGAAAATTTGAGAAAAATGGTAGATTTTGCCAATTGCATGTAAATGACGAATGTTGAGTACGATATTGATAGTAGAATTATAAATGTTGGGAGTGATATGAAACATGAGAAAAATGGTACGAACGATGGAAGCGTTGTACGACTTTTCCTAGAATTTGCGATACGTTCTTGTAGTTAGTTTATTAATGCTGGTACGGATTCTCTTATGAAGGTAACGACGTGATATCGACGAAGAATAAGTGAGCGACATCTTAGCTAAGCGACCAAGGTATGTGAGGCTAGTCTTTCTTTCAAATGGCATGAATCTGTTGATTGAAATTTCCTATTCCCTTCACGAATTCTCACGTTCTAAGAAGTTAAAAGCCTATACCTATGAATGTCCATATGAGATAAGCTATATGATACGATGACATTAGAATGATGATGATGTTATTTCTTGCCTACACTCACCTCATGTACTAGTCCTTTCAAGGTGAGTCATAATGTCTATGATGATTTCATAATGTAATCTGGGGATCACGACCTCACGTCACCCCGATAGAGTAAAGTTGATCATGAGTCATGTGTACGCATTATGATAAGATAAGCATGTTATGATAAGAGTATTATCATGAGCATTCACATTGAGCATGTTATGAGCATTTCACACCGGGCCTAGTTGGCCGGGCAGACACCGCTTCGGCGGGCGGTGATACGGATACACCACGGCCTACGGGCGTGGGCAGACACCACTAGTGGGCGGCATGAGATGGTACCCCGGACGCGGGAGGCCTGGACGCGGGCTAATGATACTAATGATTATACCGTTCCGACATGGACGGGCAGCTTGCATATGATGCATACATGTTATGATGATGAGTATGAGTAAGATAGCATGCAATACTGCATTTATGATTATCAGTCAGATCCATATGTTTTATGTTGATGTTTTCCTTATTTATGTATGCCTCTCATACTCGGTACAATATTCGTACTGACGTCCTTTCTTCGGACGCTGTGTTCATGCCCACAGGTAGACAGGAAGGAGAGCTTGGCCTAGGTCATCAGTAGCTGTCAGCTAGAAGATAGCACTCCATTGTTCGGAGGTGCTTGTGATTACTCTCTTTTGATGTACACTCCTATATGTATATTCTGGGCATGACGGAGTCTTGTTCCGTCTATGTATTCCTTATGTTAGTAATGGCTCGTAGATACTCAGTGTGGGTTAGATGGTCTCACAAAACGGTTTTCTATGGATGTATATTATTTTGGCGGCCAATAGGCCAATGTATATGCAGTATGTATGTTTTAATTATATATGATTTTCCCACAATCAGTATGAGAAATTCATAAGAGAGTATTAAGTGAGCAGAACAAGCAGTAGAAAGAGCGGTGCTCGGTCATCTCTCCGGGTACCCGTCGCGGCCCCTAGTCGGGTCGTGACACGCACTATGATCCAGCATATGATGGGGACGACAATGACGGCTCGACATAGCCCTAGACTATTTCTTTTCAGGCTTATGTTAATAACATGATACCTCTAGTTGATGATGACAACATGGAGGAAGACCCAGAGAATTAGGAAGCAATCGAGGTAAACTCAGAAGAAGAAGAAGAAGAAGAAGAAGAAGAAGAAGAAGAAGAGAAGAAGAAGAAGAAGAAGAAGAAGAAGAAGAAGAAGAAGAAGAAGAAGAAGAAGAAGAAGAAGAAGAAGAGGAGGAGGAGGAGGAGGAACCAGTAGAGGGGTCTCCAGAGTACGACCCAGGGCCGCATTATGATCCAGCATATGATGGGGACGACAATGACGGCTCGACATGGCCCTAGACTATTTCTTTCTCCTTTTTCTTTACATTCGAGAAGAGCGCCGTATGGCCCAATCCCTATGTATGCCCTCGTGTTCACCCCTTGAAAGTTTATTTCAGGCTTCCATCAGCCTATCCTTTTGCATGCCCTCGTGGCCATCCCATGTATTTGCATTCTAGGCTTCTATCAGCCTATTTGTTATAAGCTCTTAAAACCACTTTTGGCTAAATAAAAGTTAAGTTTATTTCGAAAATGTGTTAAAACTTAGATCAATTTATTATTATTGTTTGAACCATAGGTTACCTCTAGTAAAAAAAAGGCCCCACAATTAGGACACGCTTGTTTGCACGCTAACTTGACGTAATTACTTGATTAAACATGTTGATCTACTCTTTCTAAATCTTCCTAGACTAACCTTTTTGTTTTCCAACTGTCATTATTTTGGTTTTATCCCCCTAATAGAGGTTGATTTGTGTTGATCTTCAAACTGGCCGAATCACACTACAATTTGAGGTCTAAGGGAAAAATGACTATCACCAACGAAGTCAACCCAACTGCTAACCTCTCCATAACTAATGAAAATCCAGGAAGCTTAAGAGAGAGGATTAATTTTAACGATGAAGAAGGGATCGCTATGCTAAAGCTACAACTTGTCGAACTAAGAGGGGAGCTGCGCCAAGTTCGGGACCTGACCCATCTCACTGTGACTGCTTTCCCAAACCGACCTCTCTTTCTGTCCTTGGATTCGCCGGTTCCAGAACACTTCCCTCCATCTACACGTCCACTTCGAATACCCCTTTCCTTTTCCAACCTACATCCGGTCACTCCCGTAAATGTACCAAATCTGTCTAAACAAACCCCTTACATGCCCAACTACACTCATACTTCATAAAACCCACTACCAACCCAGACTGCTACCGCACCTACTTGTCCAGCTGTGCAGCACATAGCTGGGTCACACGTTGACACTTTCCAATAGCAACACGTGCCACCGTTATATGCAACTGAGGCTCCAACCTACACCGCCCCTGTCATAGTTAGTCTTACACCTTGGAAATTCTATGTCGTCGTGTAGTGAATGAACCAATGCGAGCTTAAGGGTAACAGGAAGTTCTTAAGACTATAAGACGGATATTTAGTAGTTTCAGAATGCATACGTTAAGATTTTGAAGCCATATGAATTGATGAAATAAGGAATGATAATGACAAGTGGAGTATAAGTGGGGTTTAGGAAAGGTTTCGTAAATTATTGCGTTAAGGATTGTTTGGTAAGCCCTTGAGGACGAGTTATAGGGATGTTTAGATCACTGATGAAGTACTAAACAAGTGTTAAGAAGTTTGTATAAGGATTGGAGATCAAACGAAATGACGAGGACAGCTTTGGAAAAACTGTGAGTTACACGACCACCTTATACGGACCGTATAAGGGTCTGTATAACCCAACAGCAACATTGCTTTCCATGGTGGTGAACCACGAACACTTATACGGACCGTATAATGTTATACAGACCGTATAAGTGGTCTGTATAATGCCTGATGGACTGATTAAGTTGCAACTATAAATACATGTTCCCACTTCATTTTCTCATTCTTTCCACTTCTCCACTTCTCTCCAAGCTTCTAGAATATTCCATACATCTCATTTCAAGAATACAAGGGGAAATTAAAGGTTCATACCATAAATTCAAGTGAATAGGGTGCAAAGAAGCTCTTTGGGGTTGCTAGAGTCAAGAAATCCCTTGGAAGCTAAAGCTAGGGTTTTCTTCAAGTGAAGCATTTTCAACCAAAACCCGTTCCTATGCATTCAAAGGTGAGTTTTATGAGTATGCCATGTTGTTTAAAGTATTGAAAAGTTGAAACACTTGGATTATGGAAGAAGATGGAAAATTGGTTACAAAAGATGAGATTAGTGGCAATTGTGAATAGTAGATTAATATGAACCATGAATATTGATATGTGGTGATTGTAATTAAGTTATGAATGATGTTAGGAGTATGAGAGAAATATTAGATGAGAATGAATGTAATGTTGCATTATGATTATGATTATGGATGACCTTGAGAGGAAATTGTGGGGATTGGATAATGATGAATTTGATTAAAGTTATTGATGATGATATTATGAATGTTATTATTGACGTTTGGGAATTGATATATGATATGGATAAAGTAGTATAAATAAAGGAGACGCTGCTCAAATTTCTCTAGCTTAGCTCAAACGCGCTTATGTTATCGATTATCTAATATGAGTATGAACTTTCTTGAAGGTAGAAACTCAAGCAACGAAGAAGAATGATCAAACGATAGAATAGCTAAGCGAAAGAGGTATGTAAGGCTAAACCTTTCCTTCTAAGGCATGAATCTTCCTTATTTTCCACAACCTTCCTAAATAACGAAAATTATGAGTCCATGACTATATAAAGCTACTTATGCACATGATAAAGAAAGAAGACACGATATGAGCATGTTAATGATGATGATGAATATAAGTATGAAGAATCCTAGAGTAACATAAGATGTCTATAATTCCATTGATGATCTTCCTTATGTACACTCACCTTAAAATGCTAGTCCCTTCAAGGTGAGACATGACGATTATAATCACTCCATAACATAGTCGGGGGTTCACGACCTTATGTCACCTCGACATAGCCATTGTTACCTCCAAGTCCTAATGTAGGATTAATGATGAATGTATGATGATGTTAAGTTATGATAAGACTATGATATGCCTATGAGATGTGTAATAATGATGATTTTATGATTGATTATATGTCGATATGATTCCACCGTGCCTAGTTGGCCGGGCATGTCACCGTGAAGGCGGGCTGCATACGATTTCACCGTGCCTAAATGGCTGGGCATGTCACCGCTAAGGCGGGCTACGATGTTTACACTGAGCCTAGAGGGTCGGGCATGATCACCACTACTGGGCAGCATATGATGGTTACCCGGACGCGGGTTAACGATGATGATTCATATGATACGACGATGTATACGCTATGATGATACATGCACTATGATTATATATATATATATATATATATGTGTGTGTGTGTGTGTGTGTGTGTGTGTGTGTGTGTGTGTGTGTGTGTGTACGAAATGCATTCACCCTTAAAAGCCACGCAGGTTGTATCTTCACCTAATGACTTATGATTTCTCTATCATGTTCATTTCATTCATGCCTTACATACTCAGTACAATGTTCGTACTGACGTCCGTTTTCTTTGGACGTTGTGATCATGCCCACAGGTAGACAGGGAGGTGATCCAAACTCGTAGGAGTTATCAGCAGATTTACAGGATCACTCCATTTCTCCGGAGGTGCTATTTGGTTTATTCTTTTGTGTATATATGTACATATGTGTCACGACCCCGCTAGGGGCCGTGATGGGTACCCGGGTCTATCCACCGAGCACCACTCGTTCTACTACTCATCTTACTCATTTAAATGTGGGTACTTGGACTTCATACTTTCTTCCGCTTCCCAAGTCATTTCTTCTCGGTTATTGTTTCGCCACAAGACTTTAACTGAAGTTACCTCTTTATTTCGGAGTCTTCGCACTTGCCTGTCTAGAATAACAATAGGCACCTCTTCATAGGTTAGCTTTTCTGACACTTGCACATCATCTATCGGGACAATCTTTGTGGGATATCCAATACACTTGCGGAGCATCGAAACGTGGAAGACTGGATGGACTGATTCAAGCTCCGAAGGCAAGTCCAATTCGTAGGCTACATGACCCACCTTGCGGGTAATTCTATTGGGTCCAATATACCTAGGACTTAGCTTCCTTTTCTTACCAAATCTCATCACCCCTTTCATTGGCGATACTTTAAAAAATACCCAATCATCAACTTGAAATTCCAAGTCTCGTCGGCGATTGTCTGCATAAGACTTTTGGCGACTTTGGGCTGTTAACAATCGATCTGGGATCACCTTAACTTTTTCCACCGCTTGTTGAATTAATTCAGGGCCTACTAGTTGTGCTTCCCCTATTTGGAACCATCCGATTGGAGAACTACATTTCCTTCCATATAAAGCTTCATATGGAGCCATTTGAATACTGGAATGATAGCTATTGTTATACGCAAATTCGATTAACGGTAAATGATCATCCCAACTTCCACCGAAATCCAGCACACATGCTCGTAGCATATCTTCCAAGGTCTGAATAGTACGCTCGTCTTGTCCATCGTTCTGCGGATGAAATGTCGTGCTAAGCTTCACTTGAGTGCCTAGACCTTCCTGGAAGGACTTCCAAAACATGGCTGTAAACTGTGCTTCTCTATCTGTAATAATAGATAATGGAATACCATGAAGTCGCACAATTTCCTTGAGATATAACCTCGCATAATCTTCGGCTGAGTATGTGGTTCTAACTGGAAGAAAATGGGCTGCTTTCGTCAATCTATCCACGATCACCCATATAGAATCAAAAAAGCCGCGGGAACGAGGTAACTCCTCAATAAAATCCATGTTGATTGTTTCCCATAGGGATTTCCATTGCTTGCAATAAGCCTCCTGGCTTTTGGTGTTCAATCTTTACCTGCTGGCAATTTGGACACTGTGCTACAAATTCCGCTATATCTCTCTTCATGCCATCCCACCAATACATCACCTTGAGATCATAATACATTTTGGTTGCACCTGGGTGAATAGAATACCGAGAACAATGTGCTTCTTCTAGAATTCGTTGGCGCAATTCTGCCACATTCGGCACACATAGCCTGTTTCGGTATCTAAGAATTCCATCCATTGAAACTTCAAATGAAGACTTCTCTTTACCATGAGATGTGTCTCTGTAACGACTCAATTGGGGATCTTCATATTGTCGTTCTTTCAGTTCTATATCCAAGGACGAAGTTGTGGGATCATTGATACTAATCCCCACATTACCTAAATCGATTACATGTACTCCAAGATTAGCTAATTGGTGGAGCTCATGAACCATCTCTTTCTTTTCCGGATGGACTTCACATAAACTGCCCATTGACCGGCGGCTAAGCGCATCAGCTACTACATTCGCTTTTCCAGGGTGGTACAAAATGTTCACATCATAATCTTTTAACAATTCTAACCACCGCCTCTGCCGCAGGTTCAACTCCTTTTGCTTGAATATGTATTGAAGACTTTTGTGATCTGTATAGATATCAACATGCACACCATACAAATAATGCCTCCATATTTTTAAGGCATGAATAACCGCAGCCAATTCGAGATCATGAGTTGGATAATTCTTTTCATGTTTCCGTAATTGTCTCGAAGCATATGCAATAACTTTACCATGCTACATCAATACGCATCCTAATCCGACACCGGAAGCATCACAATATACTACATAGCCAACTGGCCCTTCTTGAAGTGTTAAGATCGGAGCTGAGGTCAATTTGTCTTTCAACTCTTGGAAGCCGCACTCACAAGCATCATTCCTCTGGAATTTGGCTAACTTCTGGGTTAGCTTCGTCAATGGGGCTGAAATAGATGAGAAGCCCTCTACGAACCTCCTATAATACCTTGCCAACCCCAGAAAACTATGAACTTCTGTAGAAGTCGTAGGCCTTGGCCAAGTCTTCACAGCTTCAATTTTCTGAGTGTCGACTCGAATGCCATCATCTGAGATAACATGACCCAGAAATGTCACAGAATTTAGCCAGAACTCGCACTTTGAAAATTTTGCATACAATTCTCGGGCTCGAAGAATGCCAAGAACAATTCGCAAATGATCTGCATGTTCTGATTCCGTGCGAGAATACACCAGAATATCATCAATAAATACTATCACAAATAAGTCCAAGAGAGTCCTGAATACATTGTTCATCAAGTTCATAAACACGGCCGGAGCATTAGTCAATCCAAATGACATCACCCAGAATTCATAATGGCTATATCTCGTTCTGAAGGCTGTTTCGGGAATATCTGCTTCTCTGACCCTCACTAGATGATAACCCGATCTCAAGTCTAGTTTAGAAAACCACTTGGCACCTTGCAATTGATCGAATAAGTCATCAATCCTTGGGAGTGGATATTTGTTCTTTATCGTCACTTTATTCAATTGCTTATAATCGATACACATTCATAGAGAACCGTCTTTCTTTTTCACGAACAAGACCGGTGCTCCCCACGGTGATGAACTGGGTCTAATAAACCCCTTTTCAAACAAATCTTTCAACTGTGCCTTTAACTCTTTCAACTCTGCCGGAGCCATTCGATAAGGAGAAATAGAAATAGGCTTGCTGTCCGGCAACACGTCAATAGAAAAATCAATTTCTCTTTCTGGAGGAAGACCTGGAAGCTCATCTGGGAATTCATTCACTACTGGAACGGATTAAAAAGTTGGTGGCTTTGCCTCAGTGTCATGAACTCGAACTAGATGATAAATGTAGTCTTTAGCTATCATCTTTCTTGCCTTAAGCTAGGAAATAAACCTATCCTTTGGAGATGCTGTATTACTCTTCCATTCAAGCACGGGCTCTCCCGGAAATTGAAATAGCACCACTTTCGTTCGGCAATCGACATTAGCATAACATGATGCCAACCAATCCATACCCATAATTACATCAAAATCTAACATTTCCAACTCAATCAAATCAGTCATTGTTTGGCGATCACATATCAAAACTACACAATTTTTATACATTTGCTTTGCTATCACGGGATCACCAACCGGAGTAGACACCTCAAAAGGTTTGATTGGCTCAGGTTTCACCCCAATACAATCAGCAACATATGGAGTAATATAAGAAAGAGTAGAACCCGGATCTATCAGTGCATATGCATCACGGGAGAATATAGACAAAATACCTGTAATCACATCCAGGGAGGACTCAAGATCCTACCGTCCGGCTAAAGCATATACACGGGGCTAAGTGGCACCTGAAGTAGATGCTGCCCCTCTGCCTCTACCTCGGCCTGCTGATATCTGAGGAGTCTACCCTGCCGGGCGCGCTGAGGAAGAACCAGCTGCTAAACCTGTAGGCTGAGTACCAACTCTACCACCCAATGACGGGCAATCTCTCATCATCTGCCCAACCTGGCCAGAAGTATAACAAGCGTCCGAACCCTGGAAACATTATCCGGAATGTAATCTACCGCACTGGCTGCATCACGGTACGGGGGGTCTCCTCTGGCTATAATCTTCCCTGAACTGGGAATCTGAGGCCCTCGAACTCTAACCCTGTCCTGAACGGAAGGAGCGATCAAATCTCCTACATGTAAATCGGGGAGGTGCACTAGTCACCGACTGGCCTGAGTACCTAGAATATGTCTGTCTTGATCCCCCTCTGTAATCTCTGCCTGTTCCCATAGATCTGGCCCTTTTACCTTTCCTTCTATCACTATCACGATCACTTCTTTGTGGTTGTTTTCGCCCCTCTAAATTCTGAGCATGGGCCTGTATTTGGAAAATATCCATCCCGTCTTGCAAGGAAGTCGTTAAACAATCTCTGAATAAATGTGGCCCTAGGCCACTTACAAATCTATGTACCCGGTCTCCCCTGTCGGCTACCATAGCCAGGGCATATCTAGCCAAAGAATTAAATTGCATGCTATACTCCCGGGCACTCATATTTCCTTGCCTCAGATTTAGAAACCTATCCGCTCTAGCTCGGCGGACCTCGGGTGGAAAATAGTGATGAATAAATGCATCCACGAATTCTTGCCAAACCGTAGGAGGCGCATTCTCTCCTCTTGATAATACCCAGTTGTTGTACCATAAAACTGCCACATCCCGGAGTCTATAAGATGCCAACTCCACGGATTCAGTTTCGGAGGCATGGACAATCTTCAATGTCCTCAACACCTCATCTATGAAACCCTGCGGGTCTTCATCCGGCTTTGACCCGAAAACTCCAGAGGATTTAGACTCATAAAATCACGGGCTTTGGTACTTTCTGCCCGATCACTTGAACTCGCATTTTGTCGTTGTGCCTGTGCGGCGACCAATTACGTCAATAAATGAATGGCCTCGGTCATTTGTTGACCCGAAGCGACCGGTGGAGGAATTGGAGCTGGAGCTCCTCCTTGTCCTTCCACATTAGGCGGGGTAGAAAAAGTGTTAGACAAGGCCTCATTATGTGATTCTCCTTCTTCTATATTTATCGGAGGCTCTCGTTATACCCGCATCTTTGTCGTAGTCTTGCCCTTCTCGGCTGTAGCCTTTCCCTTTGGCGGCATTCAGAAATCATAACATACTATTAGGGAGGATAAGATCTTATACATGGCTCTATCGCACGATCGCATAGGAAGAAGGATGCTCATTTTTTCCTAAATGCCCTGTAGCCTCTTGTTTATTGATATGGCGTGCAACACACCATACACAAGACTCTACTAGACACGGCTCGTAGACACTTCCTAGGACTGAACCGCTCTGATACTACTTTTGTCACGACCCAGCTAGGGGCCGTGACGAGTACCCGGGGCTAGCCACCGAGCACCACTCGTTCTACTACTCATCTTACTCATTTAATGCTCTTTTATCAACTTTATACTCAAATTGTAGGAAAATCATATTTTATATGGAAACATAAATACTTTTATATACATGTGCCTCTCGGCCATCAAAATAATATATACATATAATAGCATCTCGTGAGACCATCTAACCCACACTGCGCATCTACGAGCCTCTACTGGAGTGCTACACATAAGGACGGGACAAGACCCCGTCATGCCCAAAAATACATATATATGACTATACACAAAACGGATCATCATGAGCACCTCCGAACAAGGGAGTGCTCTCAATCAGCTGACAGCTACTACGAATCTGGGTCGAGCTCTCCTCCCTGTCTACCTATCGGCATGAACACAGCGTCCAAAGAAAACGGACGGCAGTACGAACATTGTACTGAGTATGAGAGGCATAAACAAGGAAATAAGGCACTGATATACAAGAAGTATCAATATGGAATAACTGTATCTAACTATCAAGTGTAATAGAAATAATACATGCTGGTTTACTCATAATCAACATCATGTAATGTATGCATAATGTATAATCTTCCCGCCCATATAGGTACGGTGTAATAATATATAAGCTTCCCGTCCATATCGGATCGGTGTGATAATCATAACATTAGCCTGCGTCCAGGCCTCCCGCGTCCTGGGTATCATCTCATGCCGCCCACTAGTGGTGTCTGCCCATGCCATTTGGCCATGGTGTATCGTATAGCTGCCCGCCTTAGCGGTGACTGCCCGGCCAAATAGGCGCGGTGTTATATCATCATCATACATGCTCATCATCATACATTTATCATAATACATGCATAATGCTTATGAACAACTTTACTTTATCGGGGTGACATAAGGTCGTGATTCCCCGGATTTCAATTTGGAGTAATCATTGACATTTTGCCTCACCTTGAAGGAATTAACACATAAGGTGAGTGTAAGCTATAAATAACATCATGTTATATCTTTTATCTTATATAGCTATTCATAGACATAGGCTTGTAGCTTTCTGGGATATAGGAACTCATGAGGAGGAAGGAAAATCATGCTATGAGATTCATGCCATTAGAAAGAAAGGACTAGCCTCACAGACCTTTGACGTTTAACTAAACTATCGCTTCCTTGTTCTCCTTCAATGTCACGTTTCTACCTTCAAAAGAGAATTCGCACTATCGTCAGTTAATTCGATCATAAGAACGCGTTACTAATTCTAGGAAAACTTGGGCAATAATTCCTTTGTTTATACTACTTTCCCATATTCTATATCAACTCCCACACGCTCACAACAACATTCACAATATTGAAATCAACAATCGTCATTTGTATACATTGACCACAATCCACCATTTCTCCTCCATTTCTCCACCTTTATGGGTATAGCTTACTATTGCGTTTCCTCGTATATAATACATATTTCATGGTCTAAATGTCATTTATAACGCATTCATAATCACAACACACCAACATTCATGATTCAACCCAACTACCATCCAACCATAACACTATTCACTCATTAATGACCCATTTCCTATGTCTTTCTACAATTCAAGTATCTTAACCTTCCAATACCTTAAACAACATGGTTTAGTCATGAAACTTACCTTAGATGATGGTTGAACAAGTATTGAACAGAATTACTCCTCTAGCATCAAAACCCTACTTCACTTCCTTTGGGTTTTCTTGAGAGAGATGAACTTTAGCTAGGTTTCATACACTTTATTTCATGGATTTGGTGTTATTGATCATGGATTTCCTTTGGTTTTCTTGTGATGAAGTGTAGAGATCATGCTAGAGGTTTCTAGAGAGAAATATCATGGAAATGAAATGAATTGAATGAGCTTAGGTCTCCTTTTAATGACTTAAAATCTGATCCGGAATGAACAGTAGCTGAAGTGCACAGTGGTCGTAAACCCAGTTTACGGTCCGTATTCCAATTTACGGGCCGTATTTCGTGGTTGTATTTAAGCATATCAAAACCAGAAAGGTATGCTGGGGATCATGGTGATTTACGATCGCAGTTTACGGGCCGTATTTCAATTTACGGTCCGTATTCCAAGTCGTATTTAACCATTTAAACATTTGACAGAAAGTTGAAGTTTTGTGAGTTGAAATACGACATGGTGGTTTACGGGGCCGTATACCACTTTACGGTCCGTATTTCACTTTACGGTCGACTGGGCCAAAGTGCAAATCTGCGACTTTCAAGTCTTCAGAACCTATAATTAGTCATTGTAGAGCTTAACCTTATCCCTTATTCCCATTGCCTTTGAAATCTTACTTAGGGTCGTCAAACGTCATTCCCTTCTGATTAAAACATCATATTCCCGTATTCTTCGTTAGTCTATTCATTGTACATTCTCGGGGAAATTTCTGAGGTGTCACAATATGTATTTTGGGCACGACGGGGTCTTGTCCCATCCATATGTCTAGTACTTTAGTAGAGGCTCGTAGATACGCATGTGTGGGTAGTTTGGTCTCATGATGTTACTATTGTATATATTTTATTATTTTGATGGCCGAAGGGCTTATGTATATAAATGTAATCAAGTTTCCAAATGAAAAATGGTTTTCCTATGATTATGAGAACATGATTATTAAAGAAGTGTATAATGAGTATGATGAGTAATAGAATGAGTGGTTCTCGGTGGTTGGCCCCAGGTACCCGGCATGGCCCCTAGTCGGGTCGTGACAAAAGTGGTATCAGAGCAATTCAGTCCTAGGAAATGTCTACGAGCCGTGTCTAGTGGAGTCTTGTTTATGGTGTGTTGCGCCACACTAATAAATAGGAGGCTGCAGGGCATTTAGGAAAAATGACCATCTTTCATCTTAAGAGATCGTGCGATAGAGCTGTGTTATAAGATTTTCTCTTCCTTAATAGTGTGCTATGATTTCAAAAATGCCGCCAAAGGGAAAAGCAATAGCCGCCCAGAAGGGCAAGACTACGATGAAAAAGTGGGCAGAAAGAGAGCCGCCAATGAATGTAGAAGAGGACGAGTCACATAATGACGCCCCATCTAATACTTCCTCCACCCCTCCCAATGTAGAAGAACAAGGAGGACCTTCAGCTCCAGTTCCTCCACCGGCTACTTCTGGTCAACAAATGACCGAGGCTATTCACCTATTGACGCAGTTAGTTGCCGCCCAGGCACAGCGGCAGAATGCGGGTCCAAGTGATCGGGCAGCTAGTACCAGGGCTCGTGATTTCATGAGTTTAAATCCTCCGAAATTTTTCAGGTCAAAGCCGAATGAAGACCGGCAAAGTTTTATTGATGAAATGTTGAGGACGTTGAAGATTATTCATGCCTCCGAAACTGAATCTGTGGAGTTGGCATCTTATAGACTTCGAGATGTGGCGGTATTATGGTATAATAATTGGATTTCATCAAGGAAAGAGAATGCGCCTCCTCCCGTATGGCAAGAATTTGTAGATGCCTTCATCCGCCATTATTTTCCACCCGAGGTCCGCTGAGCTAGAGTGGATAAATTCTTAAATTTGAAACAAGGGAATATGAGTGCTCGGGAGTATAGCCTTCAGATTAGTTCTTTGTCTAGATATGCCCCAACCATGGTAGCCGACATGGGAGACAGGGTACAAAGGTTCGTGAGTGGCTTAGGGCCACATTTGTTCAAGGATTGTTTGACGGTTTCGTTGCCAGATGGGATGGATATTTCCCGAATTCAAGCCTATGCCCAGAATTTAAAAGGACAACAACTTGCTAGGGCAGGGCACTTTTCATTCTTCATTCGAAACTAACAAGTGTCGGGCATCCACAAAGAGGTGATCGTGATACTGACAAAAAGCAAAGCAAGAGGGTCAGATCTATGGGGGCAGGTAGTGATTATAGAGGGGATGGAGGCAGACCTATTCAAGACATTCAGGCCAGTCGGCGACTAGTGCGCCTCCACGATTTGCAGATAGGAGATTTGATCGCTCCTTTCCTTCAGGACAGGGTCAGAGTTCACGAGCTTCGGGTTCTCAGTTTGGGGGTGATCATAGTCAGAGGAGACCACCAGTGTCGCGGTGTAGTCAGTGTGGTAAATTACATTCCGGGCCATGTCGCCAGGGCACAGATGCCTGCTATGTTTGTGGACAGATTGGGCACTTGATGCGAGATTGTCATTCAAGGTATGGTAGAAGTGAGGCTCAGCCCACCGGATCAGCAGCTGGTTCTTCCTCAGTGCGCTCGGTAGGGCAGACTCCCCAGATTCCAGCAGGTCGAGGTAGAGGCAGAGGGGGAGCATCTACTTCAGGTGACACTCAGCCCCGTATGTATGCTTTAGCCGGATGACAAGATCTTGAGTCCTCCTCGGATGTGGTTACAGGTACATTATCAGTATTTTCCCATGATGTGTATGCATTGATAGATCCAGGTTCTACCCTATCTTATATTACTCCGTATGTTGCTGGTCGTTGTCATGACCTAACTAGGGGCCATGACGAGTAACTGAGGCTAACCACTGAGCACCGCTCATTCTGCTACTTATCATACTCGTTAAGCGCTCATTCATCAAATTCATACTCAAATCATAGAAAAATCATTTTTCATTTGGAAACATAATTACCTTTATATACATAAGCCCTTCGGCTATCAAAATAATACACACATACATATATACGCTTATCAAAATCGAGAGACCACACTACCCACACATACGTATCTACGAGCCTCTACTAGAGTACTAGACATATGGACGGGACAGGACCCCGTCGTGCCCAAAACATACATGTACATAAAATAGTAAATCAATGGCACCTCCGGAATAATGGAGTGCTTTCAAAAGTCTGCTGATCGGCTTCAATGAATTTGGATCGCCTCCCTGTCTACCTGTGGGCATGAACACAGCGTCCAAAGAAAACGGACGTCAGTACGAGTACTGAGTATGTAAGGCATGAACGAAATGAACATAATAGAGAAGTCATAAGACATAAGATGTAGATATAACCTGCGTAACTCTTAAGGGAGGATACCTTTCATGCCTATATCGTATATAATCACAGTACATTTATCATCATAGCACATACATCATCGTATCATGCATATATATCATAATACCGTATCTGCTCACACACAGTAAACGTTATCCGTATTCGGCCACGTAGTGGCTCGACAATATCACATACATATCTTCCGGGCTTTTCATACATATATCATACATAATCATAGTAGTATCGTGCCCGACTATGTAGGGTCGGTGTCTTACGTGCCCAGCTATAATAAAGCTTCGTGTTATACGTGTCTGGCCCTACCAAGGCTCAGTGTTGTCCGTGCCTAGCCCTACCAAGGCTTAGTGTTCTCCATACCCAACTGCAGTGGTACGAGCGCATCATATATATATATATATATTCTACCCGGCCATATAAGCTCGAGGTTTCATAATAGCCATACATAGGCATATATATACATAAAAGCCCATAAATATCTTTAGCGTCATCACTATTATCATCGTCATCATTATCATCACATATATCTCAAAAGCTTATCATAACTTTTCATAGATCACACATTTGAATTTAAGGACAATCTATGAAAATCGTTTCATATTCGTAGCATGAACTTTGTATAAATATCGTATGATAGACTTTATAATCTCTAACTTAGGCTCATCATTACCATTATCGTTTCTATAGCATATCTCTTACCTTTACCTCATATGAAATCCTCTATGAACATAGACTCGTAATTTTTCGGAACATTGGTCATAGGACATGCATTAGAGCTTATGGACAATCTATAACAATGTCGGGGTGACATAAGGTCGAGAGCCCCCGATTCCATTATGGAGTAATCATATTCATCGTATCTCACCTTGGAGGGACTAACATTTAAAAGTGAGTGTACACCACGAACAACATCGAGGGATTGTAAGTACGGACGGGGCGCGAGAGGCAGGCTATCAATTTAAGTATTCCTTGGCGCTTTTTGCGCCGGGGTTCGTTTGTCACCTGCCGCGCACGCGGGCGCGCACACCGGGGATGAGGGGGAGACATACGCACCAGGGGCCGCGCCCATACTCTGGGTCGCGGTGGTGTCGCGGGGCGGATACTGGCCTCCCGTGCGCCTCGCGCTCACAGCTGGCCTAAATGCGAGTCCACGTCGACGGACGCCACGGCAAGCTTCTTAGAGGGACTGCGGCCTAAAGCGTGCAACCTACACCCGGCCGTCGGGGCAAGTGCCAGGCCCCGATGAGTAGGAGGGCGCGGCGGTCGCTGCAAAACCTTGGGCATCCGAGTAGTAGATACCATCAAACAAACTATAACTGATTTAATGAGCCATTCGCAGTTTCACAGTCTGAATTTGTTCATACTTACACATGCATGTATTTCATAGTCAGAGGTGAAATTCTTGGATTTATGAAAGACGAACAACTGCGAAAGCATTTGCCAAGGATGTTTTCATTAATTAAGAACGAAATTTGGGCGACGCGATGCGTGACGCCCAGGCAGACGTGCCCTCGGCCTAATGGCTTCGGGCGCTTGCCATGGGGCATAGGCATGGTCATGGCAAGGCAACGCAACGCACAGGGCTAAGGCATGGCATGGCACGGGACCATCCGGCGTGCACCACTTCACCACGGGTCGCGCACCACATCACTATCCGTCGATGTACCAATGCACGTGTCCTCGAGTTGACAACAAATTCAGACTGTGAAACTGCGATTGGCTCATTAAATCAGTTATAGTTTGTTTGATGGTATCTACTACTCGGATAACCGTGCGTTGGGCTATGTCACTGGGCAGTGGCCTATGCCCTGTGCGTTGGGCTATGTCGCTAGGTGGTGGCCACTGTGCATTGGGCTAGTCGCTGGGCAGTGGCCTATGCCACTGTGCGTTAGGCTATGTCGCTGGGCGGTGGCCTATGCCACTGTGTTTTGGGCTATGTTGCTGGGCGGTGGCCACTGCGTCCCTGCCCTTTGTACACACCGCCCATCGCTCCTACCGATTGAATGATCCGGTGAAATGTTCGGATCGCAGAGACGTGGGCGGTAGGATCTTTAACTTCATAGACATCACATCTTGCTTTAGAATCTCTAGGCTTAAACTTACCGTCATTATTTTCGCATTCGTGATATATTTCTTATCTTTATCTCATAAGAAGCTCTTTATCGATATTGTCTCATAGTTCCCGGAATATAAGAAAGTCATGGAGAGGTAGGGGAAATAATATCGTAGAAATCATATAACAATCGTTTGCTTCGTAATAATATCGTATCATGAGCTTTAGGACTTCTAGATTTAGATTCATCATCGGTATTGTCATGCTCGTACCGTATCTCTTTTCTTTATCTCGTATGAAGCTCTTTATACTCGTATATTCATAATTCCCAATATGTAGGAAAAATCATGGAAAGATAGGGGGATTCATACCATAAGAGTCATGCCTTAGAAAGAAAGGACTAGCCTTACATACCTCTTTCATTTAACAATTCCATCGTTTGATTGTTCTCCTTCAATGCTCGCGTTTCTACCTTCAAGAGAATTCGCATTCACATTAGCTAATCGATTGCATGAACGTGCTTACTAAAGCTAGAGAAAATTGGGCAGCATTTCCTTTGTTTATACAACTTTCCCCATACTTTATATCAACTCCCAAACATTTATAATAACATTCACAATATCTAACCAACAATCTTCATTCATCTACATTACCCTCATTTCACAATTCCACTTCAATTCATCCATAATCATGGTCATAATATACTAGTACGTTTTCTTGCATATAACGCTTATCCCATGTCCTTAATATCATTTATAACATAACCATATCACAACATATCAGGAATCATGACTCAATTCAAGCTATTACTCAAAATGACATTATTCCCACTTTCATGACCCATTTTTTTATATTCTTCTACAATCCAAGTGTTTCAACTTTAAAATACCTTAAAAAACATGGAAATACCATAAATCTTACCTTAGATGGTGTAGGAATGAACCTTGGGTGGAAACTCCTCACTTGAGCAAAACCCTAGTTTCACCTTCACTTGGATTGCTTGTCATGGATGAAGTTTAATGAGTTTCTTGCACTTGATTCACTTGGTTTGATGAAGTTGATCACCAATATCTCTTGAATTCTTATGGGAGAAGTGTTCTAAAGAGAGTCTAGAGAGAAGGGGAGTGAAGGGAAATGAAATGAAATGAAACTTGAACCCTTATTAATAATACTCAATTCTGTCCCGACACGAACATACGGTCCGTATCTTTTATACGGGTCGTATGTCTGGCCGTATGTTTGGTCCAGTGAAGGTTGCCCATCTTGCTAAATATACGATCTAACATACAGCCTGTATAATTTATACGGCCAGTATGTTGGGCCGTATAAGGCCCAGCTATTCCGATTTCGTTCTCGTCGACTCGTTTGATCTCCAATCCTTATGGAACCTTCTTAACACTTGTTTATCACTTCATTAACAATCTAGGGGACGTTATAACTCTTCTCCAAAGCATTGTTAAGTCATCATTAATTCGTTACTCATAAATCCTTCTGAATACATTACGTATACCTTGCCTTTCTTGGCAAACTTTCTTCTCTTACTTCGAATGTCTTTGAAATCTCATTTAAAATCATCAAATGCTATTTCTTACTTATCAAAACATCGCATACGTCGTACCCTTCGTCATTCTATTCACTGTGCATGAATGAAAAATTTTCCGAGGTGTAACAGTCGTATTGGGGTGAAACCTGAGCAAATTAAACCTTTTGAGGTATCCACTCCGGTTGGTGATCCCGTGATTCCTAGACAAGTGTATAAAAATTATGTAATTGTGATATGCGACTGCCAGACTAAAGCTGAGTTAATTGAGCTGGAAATGTTAGATTTCGATGTGATTATGGGTATGGATTGGTTGGCCTCATGTTATGCTAATGTTGACTGCCGAATGAAAGCAGTTCCATTTCAATTTCCGGGAGAGCCCGTGCTTGAATGGAAGGGTAATACAGACTCTCCAAAAGGGAGGTTTATTTCCTACCTTAAGGCAAGAAAGATGATAGCTAAGGGCTATATTTATCACATAGTCCGAGTTCATGCTACCGAAGCAAAGTCTCCAACTTTCCAGTCTATCCGATAGTGAATGAATTTCCCGATGTATTTCCAGATGAACTTCCAGGTCGTCCACCGGAAAGAGAGATTGATTTTTCCATTGACGTATTACCGGACACCAAGCCTATTTCTATTCCTTCTTACCGAATGGCTCCGGTAGAATTGAAAGAATTAAAGGCACAGTTGAAAGATTTGCTTGAGAAGGGGTTTATTAGACCCAGTTCATCACCGTAGGGAGCACCCGTCCTATTTGTAAGAATGAAAGATGGCTCCTTACGAATGTGCATCGACTATAGGCAGTTGAATAAGGTGACGATAAAGAACAAATATCCTCTTCCGAGAATTGATGATTTATTTGATCAACTACAAGGTTCCAAGTGGTTTTCCAAAATAGACTTGCGGTCAAGTTATCATCAAGTGAGAGTTAAAGAAGAAGATATTCCCAAAACAGCTTTCAGAATGAGATATGGCCATTATGAATTCCGGGTGATGTCGTTTGGGTTGACTAATGCTCTGGCAGTGTTCATGAATTTGATGAATAATGTATTCAGGCCTCTCTTGGATTTATTCGTAATAGTGTTTATTGATGACATTCTGGTATACTCTCGTACAGAATCAGAACATGCAGACCATTTACGTATTGTTCTTGGAATTCTTCGAACTCGAGAATCGTATGTAAAATTTTCAAAGTGCGAGTTTTGGATAAATTCTGTGACATTTCTGGGTCATGTTATTTCAGATGATGGCATTCAAGTTGACACTCAGAAAATCAAAGCTGTGAAGACTTGGCCAAGTCCTATGACGCCTATAGAAGTCCGTAGTTTTCTGGGATTGGCAGGTTACTATAGAAGGTTCGTAGAGGGATTTTCCTCTATTTCAGCCCCATTGATGAAGTTAACCCAAAAGTCAGCTAAGTTTTAGTGGAATGATTCTTGTGAACGCAGCTTCCAAGAGTTGAATGACAGATTAACCTCAGCCCCAGTCTTGACACTCCCAGAAGGGCCAGATGGCTATGTTATATACTGTGATGCTTCCGGTGCTGGGTTAGGATGTGTGTTAATGCAGCATAGTAGAGTCATTGCTTATGCTTCGAGGCAGCTGCGGAAACATGAAAAGAACTACCCAACTCATGATCTCGAATTGGCTGTAGTTATTCATGCATTAAAGATGTGGAGACATTATTTATATGGCGTACATGTCGATATTTATACAGATCACAAGAGGCTTCAATACATTTTCAAACAGAAGGAGTTAAATCTGCGGCAGAGGCGGTGGTTAGAATTATTGAAAGACTATGATGTGAGCATTTTATATCACCCCGGAAAGGCAAATGTAGTAGCTGATGCGCTTAGCCGCCGATCGATGGGCAGCTTATGTGAAGTTCCTCCGGAAAAGAAAGAATTAATTCATGAGCTTCACCAACTAGCTAATCTTGGAGTACATCTAATTGATTCAGGTAGTGCAAGATTTGGCATTAATAATCCCACAGTTTCTTCCTTGAATATGGAAGTGAAAGAGCGTCAATATGAAGATCCTCAGTTGAGCCATTATAGAGACACATTTCATGAAAAAGAGAAGTCTCCATTTGAAACTTCTATGGATGGAATTCTTAGATACCGAGGCAGACTATGTGTTCCGAACGTTGCAGAATTGCGCCGTCGAATTCTAGAAGAAGCTTATTATTCTCGGTATTCTATTCACCCAGGTGCAACAAAGATGTATCATGATCTCAAGTTGATATATTGGTGGGATGGCATGAAGAGAGACATAGCAGAATTTGTAGCTCAATGCCCAAATTGCCAGCAAGTGAAAATCGAACATCAAAATCCAGGAGGATTATTGCAAGCAATGGAAATCCCTACTTGGAAATGGGAAGTGATCAACATGGATTTTATTGTGGGGTTACCTCATTCCCGAGGCAAGTATGATTCTATATGGGTGATCGTGGATAGACTCACGAAAGCAGCTCATTTTCTTCCGGTCAGAACCACATACTCAGCAGAAGATTATGCAAGGTTGTCTCTCAAAGAAATTGTACGACTCCATGGTATTCTGATATCCAGTATCACAGATAAAGGAGCGCAACTTATAGCCAAGTTTTGGAAATCCTTCCAAGAAGGTCTAGGTACTCAAGTAAAGCTCAGCATGGCATTCCATCCGCAAACTGATGGGCAAGCCGAACGTACTATTCAGACCTTGGAAGATATGCTACGGGCATGTGTACTAGATTTCGGTGGTAGTTGGGATGACCACTTACCTCTAATCAAGTTTGCATACAACAATAGCTACCATTCCAGTATCCAAATGGCTCCGTATGAAGCTCTATATGGAAGGAAATGTAGATCCCCAATTGGATGGTTTGAAATAGTAGAAGTACAGCTAATAGGCCCTGAATTGATTCAGCAAGCAGTAGAAAAAGTCAAAGTGATCGGAGATCGATTGTTGACATCCCAAAGTCGCCAGAAATCTTATGCGGACAGCCGCCGGCGAGACCTAGAATTTCACGTTGGCGATTGGGTATTCTTAAAGGTGTCACCAATGAAAGGTGTGATGAGATTTGGAAAGAAAGGAAAGTTAATTCCTCGATACATTGGACCCTATAAGATTATCCGCAAGGTGGGTCAAGTAGCTATGAATTAGAGTTGCCTCCAGAACTTGAATCGGTCCATCCAGTTTTCCATGTCTCGATGCTTCGCAAGTTTGTTGGAGATCCTACGAGGATTGTTCCGATAGATGATGTTCAAGTGACAGAAAAACTAGTCTATGCAGAAGTGCCCATTGCCATATTAGACAGGCAGGTACGGAAATTTTGAAATAAGGAAGTGGCCTCAGTTAAGGTTTTATGGCGGAATGACAACCGAGATAAAATGACTTGGGAAGCAGAAGAGAGTATGAAGTCCAGGTACCCGCACTTATTTCAACCCCCAGAAGAGATCCAAGATGAAACATTAACATTACGAGGTATGTACGCTTTCTTTACATGCTTTGGTCGTGTGTGGCCATAAATATATTGATATTGTATTATGGCCCTGTGAGGCAATATTATTGTGGGATGTTGTGACAGGATGGTAATACCATATTACAGGGGAAACTCTGGCGAAATTGTCGTAGAAGTCCCGAGTGCTTAACATTGGAGGACGAATGTTCCAAAAGGGGGGGGGGAGAGTGTTACACCTTGGAAATTCTATGTCGTCGTGTAATGAATGAACCAATGCGAGCTTAAGGCTAACAGGAAGTTCTTAAGACTATAAGACGGATATTTAGTGGTTTTAGAATGCATACGTTAAGATTTTGAAGCCATATGAATTGATGAAATAAGGAATGATAATGATAAGTGGAATATAAGTGGGGTTTAGGAAAGATTTCGTAAATTATTGTGTTAAGGATTGTTTGGTAAGGCCTTGAGGACGAGTTATAGGGATGTTTAGATCACTGATGAAGTACTAAACAAGTGTTAAGAAGGTTGTATAACGATTGGAGATCAAACGAAACGACGAGGACAGCTTTGAAAAAACTATGAGTTACATGACCACCTTATACGGACCGTGAAACTTTATACGGACCGTATAAGGGTCCGTATAACCCAACAGCAACAATGTTTTCCATGGTGGTGAACCACGGACACTTATACGGACCGTATAAGTGGTCCGTATAATGCCTGACGGACTGATTAAGTTGCAACTATAAATACATGTTCCCACTTCATTTTCTCATTCTTTACACTTCTCCACTTCTCTCCAAGCTTCTAGAATATTCCATACATCTCATTTCAAGAATACAAGGGGAAATTAAAGGTTCATACCATAAATTCAAGTGAATAGGGTGCAAGGAAGCTCTTCGGGGTTGCTAGAGTCAAGAAATCCCTTGGAAGCTAAAGCTAGGGTTTTCTTCAAGTGAAGCATTTTCAACCAAAACCCGTTCCTACGCATTCAAAGGCGAGTTTTATGATTATGCCATGTTGTTTAAAGTATTGAAAAGTTGAAACACTTGGATTATGGAAGAAGATGGAAAATGGGTTACAAAAGATGAGATTAGTGGCAATTGTGAATAGTAGATTAAAATGAATCATGAGTATTGATATGTGGTGATTGTAATTACGTTATGAATGATGTTAGGAGTATGAGAGAAACATTAGATGAGAATGAATGTAACGTTGCATTATGATTATGATTGTCGATGACCTTGACAAGAAATTGTGAGGATTGGATAATGATGAATTTGATTAAACTTATTGATGATGATATTATGAATGTTGTTATTAACGTTTGTGAGTTGATATATGATATGGAGAAAGTAGTATAAATAAAGGAGAAGCTACTCAAATTTCTCTAGCTTAGCTCAAACGCGCTTATGTCATCGATTATCGAATATGACTATGAACTTTCTTGAAGGTAGAAACGCAAGCAACGAAGAAGAACGATCAAACGATAGAGTAGCTAAGCCAAAGAGGTATGTAAGGCTAAACCTTTCCTTCTAAGGCATGAATCTTCCTTATTTTCCACAATCTTCCTAAATAACAGAAGTTATGAGTCCATTGTCACGACCCGATTAGGGGCCGCGACGGGTACCCGGGGCTAACCACCGAGCACCGTTCGTTCTATTACTCATCATACTCAAATCATAAGGAGATCATATTTCATTTGAAAACATAAATACTTTTATAAACTTAAGCCTTTCAGCCACCAAAATGATATATATATATATATATATATATACATACATCATGGAAATCTCGTGAGACCATATAACCCACACTGCGTATCTACGAGCCTCTACTAGAGTACTAGACATATGGACGGGACAGGACCCCGTCATGCCCAACATACACAAATGTACACAAAAGAATAATTAAGCACCTCCGGAACAAAGGAGTGCTTTCAATCCGCTAACAGCTCTTACGAGTCTGGATCAATCTCGCCTCCCTGCCTACCTGTGGGCATGAACACAGCGTCTATAGAAAACGGACGTCAATACGAACATTGTACTGAGTATGTAAGATAAGAATGAAATAAATATAATAGAAGGATCATGAGCCATAAGAGAAAGATATAACCTGCACGAGTTTCATAAGTGAATACATTTCGTACATATATCGTATTTTTATATAATCATGGTACATATATCAGCCCATCACATATATCATCACATCATAATCCTCATCGTTATCCCGAATCCGGGTAACCATCATATGCCGCCCACTAGTGGTGATCATGCCCGGCCTCTTAGGCTCGGTGTATACATAGCAGCCCGCATTAGCGGTGACATGCCCAGCCATCTAGGCACGGTGGAATCATATGCAGCCCGCCTTAGCGGTGACATGCCCGGCTATCTTGGCGCAGTGGAATCGCATCATCATATAATCATTCATGAATTCATCATTTTTACACATCTCATGAACATATCATAATCTTATCATAGCTTGACATTTTCATGCATAACATAGGCGTATTATAAGCTAGCATTATTGATCATCTTATAGATATATCATGACTTAGAATCATTTCACATTTATCATTAGGAGCATACATTAGATTTTGAAGGCAACCATGGCTATGTCGGGGTGACGTAAGGTCGTGAACCCCCGATTATATTATGAACATTTATGAGTATTCTGCCTCTCCTTGAAGGAAATAGTATGTAAGGTGAGTGTTAACAATAATGACATCATCAACATTATATGATCATCATATCATGAACTCTAGAATCTCTATACTTTAACTCATCATCATCATTATCATGCTCGAATGTAGTTTGGTATATTTACGGACTCATAAGCTCCATCATATAGGAGGATCATGGAAAGCTTGAAGGATTCATGCCTTTGAAGGAAGGGATTAGCCTTACATACCTTTGTCGTTTAACTAATCTATCGCTTGCTTGTTCTCCTTTAATGCACACGTTCTACCTTCGAGAGAATTCGTATCGACATTAGCTAACAATTATAAGAACGGACTTACTAATGCTAGAGAAAATTGGGCAGAATTTCCTTTATTTATACTACTTTTCCCATGTTCTATATCAACTCCCAAACGTTCATATCAACATTCACAATGTCGCACACGACAATCGTCATTTATCTACATTTACCACAATTCACCATTTCCCTTCAATTTCTCCACAATTATGGTTATGACTCCCTATCACGTTTTCTCACATATAATACCCATTCCATGGTCTAAATGTCATTTATAACGTATTCAAAATCACGACATATCCATATTCATGATTCATTCCAACTACTACTCAACAATTATACTATTCACACATTTATGACCCATTTTCTATACTCTTCTACAATCCAAGTGTTTGAACTTATCAATACTTCAAACATCATGAAAATACCATAAAACTTACCTTAGATAGTGTAGAAACAATCCTTGAATTAAAATACTCTTCTAGCACCAAAACCCTACTTCACTTCCCTTGGGTTTTCTTTAGGTAGATGAACTTTTACTAAGTTTCACACACTTGCTTTCATGGATTTGAAGTAGTTGATCTTGGTTTTCCCTTTTGATTTCTTGTGGATGAATAGTGGAGAGAATATTCTAGAGGTTTCTTGACTTGTGGACTGAAAATGAAATGAAAATAAAATGAGAGAGAGGTCCCTTATATTAATTCACAATCTGTCCCGACCAGAACATACGGACCAACATACGGTCCGTATATTTTTCACTGACCGTATGTCTGGACCGTATGTTTGGTCCAGTGAAGTATGCCATTCTGGGCTGAACCTACGGCTGGACATACGGTCCGTGTATTTTATACGGCCAGTATGTCTAGCCGTATAATGTCCAGCTGTCTGGAACTTGTTCTCGTCGACTCGTTTGATCTCCAATCCTTATGGGACCTTCTTAACATTTGTTTAACACCTCAATACCAATCTAAGGGACGTTATCACTTGTCTCTAAAACCTCTTTAAGCCATTGTTAACTCGTCGTCCATAATTCACACCTGACACATAACATACCCTTTACTTTCTTTGCCAAACTTCTTCCATTTAGTCAAATGTCTTTGAATCTCGATTAAGATCATCAAATGCTATTTCTTACCCATCCAAATCACCGTATACCTCGTGTTCCTCGCTAGCCTATTCACTGTACATTAACGGGGAATTTTCCAAGGTGTAACATCCATGACTATAGAAAGCTACTTATGTACATGATAAAGAAAGAAGACACGATATGAGCATGTTACTGATGATGATGAATATAAGTATGAAGAATCCTAGAGTAACATAAGATGTCCATGAAGCTAATGATCCTAAGTATAATTCCATTGATGATCTTTCTTGTGTACAGTCACCTTAAAATGCTAGTCCCTTCAAGGTGAAACATGACGATTATAATCACTCCATAACGTAGTCGGGGGTTCACGACCTTATGTCACCTCGACATAGCCATTGTTACCTCCAAGTCCTAATGTAGGATTAATTATGAATGTATGATGATGTTATGTTATGATAAGACTATGATATGCCTATGAGATATGTAATAATTATGAGTTTATGATTGATTATATGACGATACGATTCCACCGTGCCTAGTTGGCCGGGCATGTCACCGCGAAGGCGGGCTGCATACGATTCCACCGTGCCTAAATGGCCGGGCATGTCACCGCTAAGGCGGGCTGCTATGTTTACACCTATCCTAGAGGGTCGGGCATGATTACTACTAGTGGGCGGCATATGATGGTTACCCGGACGCGGGTTAACGATGATGATTCATATGATACGACGATGTATGCGCTATGATGATACATACTATGATTATATATATATATATATCTATGTGTGTGTGTGTGTGTGTGATATATGTATGAAATGTATTCACCCTTAAAAGCCACGCAGGTTGTATCTTCACCTTATGACTTATGATTTCTCTATCATGTTCATTTCATTCATGCCTTACATACTCAGTACAATATTCGTACTGACGTTCGTTTTCTTTGGACGTTGTGTTCATGCCCACAGGTAGACAGGGAGGTGATCCAGACTCGTAGGAGTTATCAGCAGATTTACAGGAGCACTCCATTTCTCCGGTGGTGCTTATGGTTTATTCTTTTGTGTGTATATGTACATATGTATTTTGGGCACGACGGGGTCTTGTCCCGACCATAGAGGCTCGTAGATACGCATGTGTGGGTAGTATGGTCTCACGATGTTACTATTGTATATATATTAATATTTTTATGGCCGAAGGGCTTATGTATATAAAAGTAATCATGTTTCCAAATGAAAAATGGTTTTCCTATGATTATGAGCACATGAAGATTAAAGAAGTGTATAATAAGTATGATGAGTAATAGAATGAGTGGTGCTTGGTGGTTGGCCCCGGGTACCCATCATGGCCCCTAGTCGGGTCGTGACAGTTAGGGTCCCCTTCGAGGTGGATCAGTATGCAGAAATGGAGAGAGATGCCACGATATGAGAAGACGAATCAATTCTTAGCCAGCTGCACAGTCTAAGGAAGGAAATGTCACGACCCAAACCGATGAGCCGTGACGAGAGTTTGACCTCTAGCGACCAAACACCCCCAAAACACGTATCTGAAACATACTGAACATCAAAGGCCCATAAATGGCATAAACTGATCTCATAAAAGGGAAATATCAAAATTCTGTAAAATCTGCATATATATACACAACATGCGGAAGAACAGTGCAAGCCAGCTAGGCTGCTACATATACTGTACACAAAAGAATGGAAGCCGATGAGGCTACATCGTCTGACTACTACATACAACTGTCTATAGACCTCTACTAGAATAAAAGCTGTAGAAAGGACGGGACAGGGCCCCGTCATACCTATATGCATACACATCTCAAAAGGGGCATACCAAAACTGACTGTAGCTCCGGATCAAATGGAGTGTACTGACCACTGCTAGATCTAGAGGTCCTACTGAGCTGGCCACCTGTCTGTCTCCCTGCACCTGCGGGCATGAATGCAGCCCCCCGAGAAACGGGGAGTCAGTACGGATAATGTACCGAGTATGTAAGGCATAAGAACAACATATATACATAAGAATCATGGATAAGATCTGAACTCATAACTGAAATGACTGACTGCATGTACTTGTATGAACTAGTATCTGCCTAAATTTGCATAAATATGCGTAACTGACAATGCCTCTGTGGGCACATAATATGCATGCTCATACCTATCAATGGTGGTCATGCATCTATATGAGTGCGTATATAACGCCTGATATATGTGCGTATATAACTCCTGTAAGCCTCTATGGCATCTCGTAATATCATATTGGCTCCTCTGTGGCCATAATCAATATCATCATCATAGTATTAATGCGTATATAACGCCTATATCTCTTCTTATACTTTACATATATCTAATATTCGCGTATATAACGCCTGATATGTGTGCGTATATAACGCCTTCTAGCCACGGGTCAATGTACATAAATATATAATGAATGTAATCCATGACTAAGTTGTATGCACAGAACTGGCTACATAAGACTGGACCTATGAATAGAAGGATTACTCATAAATGGGGTATATGAACATCAAATACTGAAGTACTTCTAATGCTTCTAAGAGTAGAGTAATATGGAAGTTCGCTTACTCACTTGTTGGATCATATCATAGGATCATGCCAAAAGAAGAAAGGAATGACCTTAACATACCTTGGAGTATCTCCAATCGCCCAACCTCTACCTCTTGAACTTGTAAATCTACAATTAAGGTAACATAGGGCTTAATTAGGCTATTTACCTCGCTTACTAACCATCCTCAAATGCGTATAAAGCTCAACAAACTATAGACAATAATTTCCTTTGTAAGCTTACCACTCTCCAACTTCTCATTCGATCCCACATCAACAATGACAACACACACACACACACACACACACACACACACACACACATATATATATATATATATATATATATATATATATATATATATATATCAAAATATACGTGAACCCATTTCCAATCATCTCTTAAAATAACCCTATATCACTACATTGCCCTTCATCAACTTAACACTTCCACAATTACTTTCTCTTCACTTAACATCACTAAGACTCTTAATAACCAACTTAAATATAAGGGTAGAAATCATTTACATACCTTGAGGGGTCAAGAATCCCAAGAATCACTTCAACTTCAACTCCCTAAACTCCACAACTTGAAGAAACCCTTAAAGCAACCTTCTTCTTCACTATCTCGGGTTTACGGGGTTCGGGTCTTGCAAATCTTCACTAATATGATGGAAAATGTTGGGAGAGAATATCTTAGGGTTTTTCTGATTTTGGAAGGAGGAAAATATGAAATAGGGTCGTGAACCACCTATTTATACTTGGAAGCCAAAAAGGCTACAGCGGTCCGGTTCGTCGAGCGGGTCGACGCCCCGTCGACATGTCGATGGTCCATCGACTTGCCCGTCGACCTGCGCCTGCAGATGCAAGGTTGCGGGATCCTGTCGACGCCACACGTCGTCGGTCCGTCGAACATGTCGACGACCCGTCGACGATGACTGGTGTCCTGCAGATTTTCTGGTTCAGTTCAGATCACGTCGATTCGATTCGTTCAACTTCTAACTCTATAAATTGCCAGGAATATCTGTTGGTACCCTCGTACACGGGGTAAGACTATTTTGTCACGACCCGACTAGGGGCCATGACGGGTACCCGGGGCTAACCACCGAGCACCACTCGTTCTATTACTTATCATACTCATTAAGCGTACATTCGTTAATTATATACTCAACTCATAGGAAAACCCTTTTCATTTGGAAACATAATTACTTTTATATACATAAGCCCTTCGGCTTTCAAAATAATAATACATATACAATAGTAACATCGTGAGACCATACTACCCACACATGCGTATCTACGAGCCTCTAATAGAGTACTAGACATATGGACGGGACAAGACCCCGTCGTGCCCAAAATACATATATATACACAAACGAATAAACCAAATAGCACCTCTGGAATAATGGAGTGCTCCTTTAAATCTGCTAGTAGCTCCTATGGATCTACACCGTCTCCCTGTCTACCTGTGGGCATGAACACAGCGTCCAAGAAGAAAGGACGTCAGTACGAATATTGTACTGAGTATGTAAGGCATAAACAATAATGATATTTCAATAAAATACGGAGACATCGAGTGAAAAGTGATCTGTAACTGACTGTCACATAAAACTCAAATAATGCATGCTAACTTACTTCATAATCATCATCATATCACGTATGCATATATGTATAAGCTGCCCGACCATATAGGTACGGTGTGATAATCATTAGCCTGCGTCCAGGCCTCCCGTGTCCGGGGTACCATCTCATGTCGCCCACTAGTGGTGTCTGCCCATGTCATCTAGACATGGTGTATACGCTGCCCGCCTTAGCGGTGTCTGGCCGGCCATGTAGGCGCGATGTGATATCATCATGTACATCTCATAGACTTATCATATTCTCATCATACTATTATCATAATGCATGACTGGAAACTTAAGACAATTATACTCTATCGGGGTGACATAAAGTCGTGAACCCCCGATTCCGTTATGGAGCATTCACAAGCATTCTGCCTCACCTTGAAGGAATTAGCATATAAGGTGAGTGTATACAATGAACAACATCAATGGATCATAATAAGAATCATTAGCTTGTAGAAACATAATATCATAGGCCTTTGAGTCTTTAGACTTAGACTCATCATCATCATTATCGTTATCATACTCGTAACACATCTCTTATCTTATCTCTTGTGAAGCTCTTTACTAGGATTGACTCATAATTTTTGGGATATAGGAAAGTCATGAAGAGATAGGTAGTATCATGTCATAAGAATCATGCCTTAGAAGGAAGGGACTAGCCTTACATACCTTTTCGTTTAGCCACTCGATCGCTTGAACGTTCCTCTCCAATATTCACGTTTCTACCTTCAAGAGAGTTTATACTCATATTAGATAATCGATAACATAAGCGTGTTTGAACTAAAGCTATAGAAAATTGAGCAGCGTCTCCTTTATTTATACTACTTTCTCCATATCATATATCAACTCCCAAACGTCAATAACAACATTCATAATATCATCATCAATGGCTTTTATCAAATTCATCATTATCCAATCCCCACAATTTCCTCTCGAGGTCATCCATAATCGTGATCCTACTACAACATTACATTCATTCTCATCTAATGTTTCTATCATTCTCTTAAACATCATTCATAACGTAATTACACTCGCAACATATCAATATTCATGATTCACCCCAAACTCCTACTCAAAAATGGCACTATTCCCACATTCATGACCCATTTTCTATCTCCTTCTACAATCCAAGTGTTTCAACTTTTCAATACCTTAGATAACATAGAAATACCATAAAACTTACCTTAGATGGTGTGCGATTGAACTTTAAGTGGAAGTACTTCACTTGAGCAAAATCCTAGTTCCACTTCCCATGAAATTTCTTGCCTTAGATGAACTTTGATGTGTTTCTCACACATAGTTTTGTTGATTTGATGAAGTTGATCATCAATTTCTCTTGGGTTCTTGTGTATGAAGTGTGTGGAAGTTTCTAGAGAAGTCTTGAGTTGTGGAGAATGAAAATGAAATGAAAATAATGAACTTGGGTGCTCTTTTTATAAATTAAAAATCTGTCCCGACGAAATTATACGGACACTTATACGGTCCCTATAAATTTATACGGTCTGTATGAGTGACCGTGAAATTGCTTCAACAACCATCCCTTACTGTGTCAATTTGACGGCACATTATACGATCCGTATAAATTTATACGGTCCGTATAAGTGACCGTGAAATCACTCTGTCAACTTCTCACTTCTGTGTTCATTTTACGGCACATTATACGGTCCATATAATCCCATCAGTGAGGGACTTGACTGTGACGATTCTGCGGTCCATTATACGGACCGTATAATCGACCGTATAACTCATCCTTTCACTGATTTTGTTCTCGTTACTTCGTTTGATCTCAAATCCCCATGGACCTTCTTGTTACTTGTTTAACACCTCTTTAACAATCTAGCGAACATTATAACTGTCACAACCCGACTAGGGGCCGTGACGGGTACCCGGGGCTAACCACCGAGCACCACTCATTTCCTTACTCGTCGTAGTCATTATACACTTCTTTACCATTCATATACTCATAATCATAAGACAACCATTTTTCATTTGAAAACATAATTAATTTTTATATACATAAGCCCTTCGGCTATTAAAATAATAATATATATACAATCATAGCATCGTGAGACCATACTACCCACACATGCGTATCTACGAGCCTCTACTAGAGTACTAGACATATAGAAGGGACAAGACCCCGTCGTGCCCAAAATACATATACATATATATATATACACAAAAGAATAAACCAAGTAGCACCTCCAGAACAATGGAGTACTCTCAAGTCAGCTGACAGCTCCTACGAGTCTAGATCAAGCTCACCTCCTTGTCTACCTGTGGGCATGAACACATCGTCCAAAGAAAACGGACGTCAGTACGAACATTGTACTGAGTATGTAAGACAAGAACGAAATAAACATAATAGAAGAATCATGAGCCATAAGGGAAAGGTATAATCTGCATGAGTTTCATAGGTGATCATAGTACATATGTCATCACAGTGCATATATCATCACATCATAATCCTCATCGTTAACCCACGTCCGGGTAACCATCATATGCCGCCCACTAGTGGTGATCATGTCCGGCCTTCTAGGCACGGTGTATACATAGCAGCCCGTCTTAGCGGTGACATGCCCGACCATTTTAGGCACGGTGGAATCGTATGCGGCCCGCCTTCGCGGTGACATGCCTGGCCATTTAGGCACGGTGGAATCATATCATCACATAATCATCCATAACTTAACATTTTCATACATAGCATAGGTATGTTATAATCTTACATTATTGATCATCTCATAAACATATCATGACTTAGCATCATTATACATTTATCATTAAGAACAAACACTAGAATTTGAAGGCAACTATGGCTATGTCGGGGTGACATAAGGTCGTGCCCCCCGATTATATTATGGATTAATCATCAACATCATATCTCACTTTGAAGGAACTAACAATTTAAGGTGAGTGCACGCAAAGAGAAGCATCGATGAAACCATACTTAGAATTATTAACTTCATGAACATCTTATATTCATCATCATTATCATGCTCGTATCGTATTTCCTTTCTCAATGATGTGCGTATGTAGCTTTGTATATTCATGGACTTATAGTCTCCATCGTATAGGATGATCATGGAAAATTAGGAAGGTTCATGACTTAGAAGGAAAGGATTAGCCTTACATACCTTTTTCATTTAACTAATCTAGCGCTTGCTTGTTCTCCTTCGATGCCCACGTTTCTACCTTCAAGAGAAGTCGCATGAACATTAGTTAATCGATTACTTAAACGTACTTACTAAAGCTAAAGAAAATCGGGCAGCATTTCCTTTGTTTCTACTACTTTCCCCATATCATATTCAACTCCCAAACGTCAATAATAACACTCATAACATCATCATCATCAATGACTTTAGTCAAATTCATCATTATCCAATTCGTACAATTTCCTCTCAAGGTCATCCATAATCATAATCATACTACAACGTTACATTCATTCTCATCTAATGTTTCTCTCATGCTCTTAACATCATTCATAACGTGATTACATTCACAACATATCATTAATCATGATTCATATTAATATATTATTCACCATATCCACTAATCTCATCTTTTGTAATCCATTTTTCATTTTTTTCCATAATCCAAGTGTTTCAACTTTTCCTTATCTTAAACAACATGGAATAATCATGAAACTCACCTTTGAATATGTAGGAACGGGTTTTGGTTGGCAATACTTTACTTGGAGAAAACCCTAACTTCACTCCCAAGAGAATTCTTGACTTGGAGGAACCCTAGTGATCTTCTTGCACTTGATTCACTTTAATTCTTGATATTGATCTTTGTTTTCCTTGGTATTCTTGTATATGAAGATGTGTGTGGAACCCTCTAGAAGCTTGGAGAAAAGTGGAGAAGTGAGGAGAATGAACATAATGAAGTGGGATCACATTTAAATACTTGGAATAACTCAGCCCGTCGGGACTTCCGCGGACACTTGTACGGTCCATGGAACATTACACGGTCCGTACAAGTGGTCGTGGTTCACCACCTTGGAACACTTCGTTGTTGTTGGGTTATACGGACCATTATACGGTCCGTATAATGTGGTCGTGTAACTCACAGTTTTTCCGAAGTTGTTCTCGTCGTTTCGTTTGATCTCCAATCCTTATACAACCTTCTTAACTCTTGTTTAATACTTCATTAATGATATAAACATCCCTATAACTCGCCCTCAAGGCCTTGCCAAACAATTCTTAACACAATAATTTATAAAACCTTTCCTAAACCTCACTTATACTCCACTTATCCTTATCAATCCTTATTCCATCAATTCATATAACTTTAAGATCTTAACGTACGCATTCTAAGACCACCAAATATTCTTCTTATTGTCTTAAGAACTTCCTGTTATCCTTAAGCTCGCAGTGGTTCATTCACTATGCGACGACATGAAATTTCCAAGGTCTAACAATAACTCTTATCCAAAACATCATTAAGCCATCATTAATTCGATACTCGTAATTTCTGCCCGACACACAACATATACCTTGCTTTACTTAACAAATTTCATCTCCTACCTCCAATGTCGTTGAAATCTTATTTAAAATCATCAAATGGTATTTCTTTCTTATCAAAACATCGTATACATCATGCCCTTCGTTAGTCTACTCACTGTACGTTAACGAAAAAATTTTAGGGTGTAACATTCTCCCCCCCCCCCCCCCCCTTTTGGAACATTTGTCCTCAAACGTTAAGCACTTGGGAATTCTACGAAAATTTCGCCATAGTTTCCCCTATAATATGAAACTACCATCCTGTCACAACAACCCATAATAACAATATAAATTGGCCACACACGACCCATATGCATAAAATAAAACATTCATACCTCATAATCTTGGTGGCTCATCGTGAATCTCTTCTGGGGGATGAAATAGATGCGGGTATTTGGATTTCATACTTTCTTCTGCTTCCCAAGTCATTTCTTCTCGGTTGTTATTTCGCCATAAGACTTTAATTGAGGCTACTTCCTTACTTCGAAGTCTTCGCACTTGCCTGTCTAATATGGCAATGGGCACTTCTTCATAGACTAGCTTCTCTGTCACTTGAACATCATCTATCGGGACAATTCTCGTAGGATCTCCAACACACTTGCGGAGCATTGAGACATGGAAAACTGAATGGACTGATTCAAGTTCTGGAGGCAAGTCCAATTCATAAGCTACTTGACCCACCTTGCAGATAATCTTATAGGGTCCAATGTATCGAGGACTTAACTTCCCTTTCTTGCCAAATCTCATCACACCTTTCATTGGTGACACCTTTAAGAATACCCAATCATCAATTTGAAATTCTAAGTTTCGCCGGCGGTTGTCCGTATAAGATTTTTGGCGACTTTGGGTTGTCAATAATCGGTCTCGAATCACCTTGACTTTTTCTACCGCTTGCTGAATTAACTCAGGGCCTATTAGCTGTACTTCTCCTATTTCAAACCATCCAATTGGGGATCTGCAGTTCCTTCCATATAGAGCTTCATACGGAGCCATTTGAATACTGGAATGGTAGCTATTGTTGTATGCAAACTCGATTAGAGGTAAGTGGTCATCCCAACTACCACTGAAATCTAGTACACATGCCTGTAGCATATCCTCCAAGGTCTGAATGGTACGTTCGGCTTGCCCATCTGTTTGCAGATAAAATGCTGTGCTAAGCTTCAATTGAGTACCTAGACCTTCTTGGAAGGATTTCTAAAACTTGGTTGTAAATTGCGCTCCTCTATCTGTGATAACGGATATCGGAATACCATGGAGTCGCACAATTTCTTTGAGATACAACCTTGCATAATCTTCTGCTGAGTATGTGGTTTTGACCGGAAGAAAATGACCTGCTTTCGTGAGTTTATCCATGATCACCCATATGGAATCATACTTGCCTCGGGAACGGGGTAACCCCACAACAAAATCCATGTTGATCACTTCCCATTTCCAAGTAGGGATTTCCATTGCTTGCAATAATCCTCCTGGCTTTTGATGTTCTATTTTCACCTGCTGGCAATTTGGGCATTGAGCTACAAATTCTACTATGTCTCTCTTCATGCCATCCCACCAATATATCAACTTGAGATCATGATACATCTTCGTTGCACCAGGGTGAATAGAATACCGAGAATAATGAGCTTCTTCTAGAATTCGACGGCACAATTCTGCAACATTCGGCACACATAGCCTGCCTTGGTATCTAAGAATTCTATCCATAGAAGTTTCAAATGGTGACTCCTCTTTTTCATGAAATGTATCTCTGTAATGGCTCAAATGAGGATTTTCATATTGACGCTCTTTTACTTCCATATTCAAGGATGAAACTGTGGGATTATTAATGCCAATTCTTGCACTACCTGAGTCAATTAGACGTACTCGAAGATTAGCTAGTTGGTGGAGCTCATGAATTAATTCTTTCTTTTCCGGAGGAGCTTCACATAGGCTACCCATTGATCGGCGGCTAAGCGCATCAGCTACTACATTTGCCCTTCCGGGGTGGTATAAAATGCTCACATCATAATCTTTTAATAATTCTAACCACCGCCTCTGCCGCAGATTCAGCTCCTTTTGTTTGAAAATGTATTGCAGACTCTTGTGATCGATATAAATATCGACATGTACCCCATACAAGTAGTGTCTCCACATCTTTAACGCATGGATAACTGCAGCCAATTCGAGATCATGAGTTGGGTAGTTTTTTTCATGTTTCCGCAGCTATCTCGAAGCACAAGCAATGACTTTACCGTGATGTATTAACACACATCCTAACCCAACATCGAAAGCATCAAAATATACAACATAACCATCCGTCCCTTCTGGGAGTGTCAAGACTGGGGCTGAGGTTAATCTGTCCTTCAACTCTTTAAAGCTATGTTCACAAGCATCATTCCACTGAAACTTAGCTGACTTTTGGGTTAGCTTTGTCAATGGGGCTGAAATAGAAGAAAATCCCTCTACGAACCTTCGATAGTACCGTGCCAATCCCAGAAAACTACGGACTTCTGTAGGCGTCGTAGGCCTTGGCCAAGTCTTCACAGCTTCGATTTTCTGAGTGTCAACTCGAATGCTGTCATCTGAAATAACATGGCCCAAAAATGTCATTGAATTCAGCCGAAACTCATACATTGAAAATTTTGCATATAATTCTCGAGTTCGAAGAATTCCAAGAACAATACGTAAATTATCTGCATGTTCTGATTCTGTGCGAGAGTATACCAGAATATCGTCAATGAATACTATTATGAATAGATCCAAGAGAGGCCTGAATACATTATTCATCAAATTCATGAAAACTGTCGGAGCGTTGGTTAACCCAAATGACATCACCCGGAACTCATAATGGCCAGATCTTGTTCTGAAAGCTGTTTTGGGAATGTCTTCTTCTTTAACCCTCACTTGGTGATATCTGACCTCAAGTCTATTTTGGAAAACCACTTGGCACCCTGTAGTTGGTCAAATAAATCATCAATCCTTGGGAGAGAATATTTGTTCTTTATCGTCAGCTTGTTCAACTGCCTAAAATCGATACACATTCGTAGGGAACCATCTTTCTTCCTCACAAATAGGACTGGTGCTCTCCACGGTGATGAACTGGGTCTAATAAACCCTTTCTCAAGTAAATCCTTCAACGGTGCCTTTAACCCTTTCAATTCTACAGGAGCCATTCGGTAAGGAGGAATAGAAATAGTCCTGGTGTCCGGCAACACATTAATGGAAAAATCAATCTCTCTTTCCGGTGGAAGACCTGGAAGTTCATCTGGAAATACGTTCGGGAATTCATTCACTACCGGAACAGATTGGAAAGTTGGAGACTTTGCTTCGGTGTCACGTACCCGGACTAAGTGATAAATGTAGCCCTTAGCTATCATCTTTCTTCCCTTAAGGTAGGAAATAAACCTACCTCTTGGCGATGCGGTATTACCCTTCCACTCAAGCACGGGCTCTCCCGGAAATTGAAATCGAACTACTTTCATTCGGCAGTCAACATTGGCATAACATGAGACCAACCAATCCATACCCATAATCACATCAAAATCTAACATCTCTAACTAAACTAAATCAGCTTTGGTCTGGCAGTCGCATACCACAATTACACAATTTTTATACACTTGTCTAGCTATCACGGGATCACCAACCGGAGTAGATACCTCAAAAGGTTTTATTGGCTCTGGTTTCACCCTAATACGACCAGCAACATACGGAGTAATATAAGATAGGGTATAACCCGGATCTATCAATGCATATACATCGTGGGAAAATATAGATAATGTACCTGTAACCACATCCGGAGAGGACTCGAGATCCTATCGTTCGGCTAATGCATACATACGGGGCTGAGTGGCACCTGAAGTAAATGCTCCCCCTCTGCCTCTACCTCGACCTGCTGAAATCTGGGGAGTCTGCCCTCCGGGCACACTGAGGATGAACCAGCCGCTGAACCCCAACTCTACCACTCATCGACGGGCAATCTCGCATCATGTGCCCAACCTGGCCACAGGCATAGCAAGCATCTGAACCTTGCCGACACTGTCCGGAATGTAGTCTACCGCACTGGCTGCATCGCGGTACTGGGGGTCTCCTCTGACTATAATCTCCCCTAAACTGAGAATCTGAGGCCCTCGAACTCTGACCCTGTCCTGAACGAAAGGAGCGATCAAGTCTCCTATATGAAAATCGTGGAGGCGCACTAGTCGCCGACTGGCCTGAATGTCTGGGATATGTCTGCCTCGATCCCCCTCTGTAATCACTACCTACCACCACAGATCTGGCCCTCTTGCTTTGCTTTCTATCAGTATCATTATCACCCCTTTGCGGAGGTTGTTGTCCTTCTAGATTATGGGCATGGGAATGAATGCGAGAAATATTCATCCCATCTTGTAACGAAGCCGTCAAGCAGTCCTTGAACAAATGTGGCCCTAAGCCACTCACAAATCGGTGCACTCTATCTCCCATGTCGGCCATCATAGTCGGGGCATATCTAGCCAATGAATTGAATGAAGGCTATACTCCCGGGAACTCATATTTTCTTATTTTAAATTTAATAATCTATCCACTCTAGCTCGGCGGACCTCGAGTGGCAAATAGTGACGGATGAAGGCATCCACAAATCTTGCCAAATGTGAGGAGGCGCATTCTCTCTTCTTGATGACAGCCAATTATTGTACCATAATACCGCCACATCTCAGAGTCTATAAGATGCCAACTCTACGGATTCAGTTTCGGAGGCATGAATGATCTTCAACGTCCTCAACATTTCATCAATAAAACTTTGCGTGTCTTCATTCGGCTTTGACCCGAAAACGTCCGGAGGATTCAAACTCATAAAATCGCGGGCCCTGGTACTAGCTGCCCGATCACTTGGACCCGCGTTCTGCCATTGTGCCTGGGCGGCAACTAACTGTGTCAATAGATGGATAGCCTCGGTCACTCGTTGACCCGAAGCAACCGGTAGAGGAACTGGAGGCATAGGAGATGGAGCTGAAGCCCCCTCTTCTACATTCATTGGCGGCTCTCTTTCCACCCGCCTTTTCATCATAGTCTTGCCCTTCTGGGCGGCTGTAGCTTTTCCCTTTGGCGGCATTTCTGAAATCATAGCACACTATTTAGGAGGAGATAATCTTATAACACAGCTCTATCGCACGATCTCTTAAGATGAAAGATGGTCATTTTTACTAAATGCCCTGTAGCCTCTTGTTTATTAGTGTGGCGCGCAATACACCATAAACAAGACTCTACTAGACACGGCTCGTAGACACTTCCTAGGACTGAACTGCTCTGTTACCACTTTTGTCACGCCCCGACTAGGGGCCATGACGGGTACTCGGAGCTAACTACCGAGCACCACTCGTTCTATTACTTATCATACTCATTAAGCGTACATTCGTTAATTATATACTGAACTCATAAGAAAACCCTTTTCATTTGGAAACATATTTACTTTTATATACATAAGCCCTTCGGCTATCAAAATAATAATACATATACAATAGTAACATCGTGAGACCATACTACCCACACATGCGTATCTACGAGCCTCTAATAGAGTACTAGACATATGGACGGAACAAGACCCCGTCGTTCCCAAAATACATATATATACACAAAAGAATAAACCAAATAGCACCTCCGGAATAATGGAGTGCTCCTTTATATCTGGTAGTAGCTCCTATGGATCTGCACCGTCTCCCTGTCTACCTGTGGGCATGAACACAGCGTCCAAGAAGAAAGGACGTCAGTACGAATATTGTACTGAGTATGTAAGGCATAAAAAATAATGATATTTCAATAAAATACGGAGACATCGAGTGAAAAGCGATCTGTAACTGACTGTCACATAAAAATGAAATAATGCATGCTAACTTACTTCATAATCATAATCATATCACGTATGCATATATGTATAAGCTGCCCGACCATATAGGTACGGTGTGATAATCCTTAGCCGGCGTCCAGGCCACCCGCGTCCGGGGTACCATCTCATGTCGCCCACTAGTGGTGTCTGCCCATGTCATCTAGACATGGTGTATACGCTGCCCGCCTTAGCGGTGTCTGCCCGGCCATGTAGGCTCGGTGTGATATCATCATGTACATCTCATAGACTTATCATATTCTCATCATACTATTATCATAATGCATGACTGGAAACTTAAGACAATTATACTCTATCGGGGTGACATAAGGTCGTGAACCCCCGATTCCGTTATGGAGCATTCACAAGCATTCTGCCTCACCTTGAAGGAATTAGCATATAAGGTGAGTGTATACAATGAACAACATCAATGGATCATAATAAGAATCATTAGCTTGTAGAAACATAATATCATAGGCCTTAGAGTCTTTAGACTTAGACTCATCATCATCATTATCGTTATCATACTCGTAACACATCTCATATCTTATATCTTGTGAAGCTCGTTACTAGGATTGACTCATAATTTTCGGGATGTAGGAAAGTCATGAAGAGATAGGGAGTATCATGTCATAAGAATCATGCCTTAAAAGGAAGGGACTAGCCTTACATACCTTTTCGTTTAGCTACTCGATCGCTTGAATGTTCCTCTCCAATATTCACGTTTCTACCTTCAAGAGAGTTTATACTCATATTAGATAATCGATAACATAAGCGTGTTTGAACTAAAGTTATAGAAAATTGAGCAGCGTCTCCTTTATTTATACTACTTTCTCCATAGCATATATCAACTCCCAAACGTCAATAACAACATTCATAATATCATCATCAATAGCTTTTATCAAATTCATCATTATCCAATCCCCACAATTTCCTCTCAAGGTCATCCATAATCATGATCCTAATACAACATTACATTCATTTTCATCTAATGTTTCTATCATTCTCTTAACATCATTCATAACGTAATTACACTCACAACATATCAATATTCATGATTCACCCCCAAACTCTTACTCAAAAATGGCACTATTCCCACATTCATGACCCATTTTCTATCTCCTTCTACCATCCAAGTGTTTCAACTTTTCAATAACTTAGATAACATAGAAATATCATAAAACTTACCTTAGATGGTGCGGGATTGAACTTTAAGTGGAAGTACTTCACTTGAGCAAAATCCTAGTTCCACTTCCCATGAAATTTCTTGCCTTAGATGAACTTTGATGTGTTTCTCACACTTAGTTTTGTTGATTTGATGAAATTGATCATCAATTTCTCTTGGGTTCTTGTGTATGAAGTGTGTAGAAGTTTCTAGAGAAGTCTTGAGTTGTGGAGAATGAAAATGAAATGAAAATAATGAACTTGGGTGCTCTTTTTATAAATTAAAAATCTGTCCCAACGAAATTATACAGACACTTATACGGCCCGTATAAATTTATACGGTCCGTATGAGTGACCGTGAAATTGCTTCAGCAACCATCCCTTACTTTGTCAATTTGACGGCACATTATATGGTCCGTATAAGTGACCGTGAAATCACCCCGACAACTTCTCACTTCTGTGTTCATTTTACGGCACATTATACGGTCCGTATAAGTGACCATATAATCCCATCAGTGAGGGACTTCATTGTGACGATTCTGCGGTCCATTATACGGATCGTATAATCGACCGTATAACTCATCCTTTCACTGAGTCTCTATTCCAAGGGTATACCCGACTAGGAAACCATAGGTTCTACTACTACGAACACGAGGGGTGTAACAGGAAATGAGGAGCATGCGAGTCACTCAGGGAAATGAGAGTCTGGATTACGATGATCTGTGTATGCACCTAGATGTTGGCATGCCGGTAGGGTACAAGCCTCCCAAGTTTGATATTTTCGAAAGGACAGGTGATCCTCATGCACATTTGAGGGCCTACTGTGACAAGTTAGTAGGAGTGGGAAAGAGCGAGAAATTGAGGATGAAGTTGTTTATCAGAAGTTTGTCAGGAGAGGCGCTCACTTGGTATACTAGCCAAGATCCTCGCAAGTGGAGCGACTGGCAGGATATGGCTGGGGATTTTATGACTCACTTCAGATTCAACACTGAGATCACACCAGACAGGTTTTCTTTGGGCAACATACAAAAAAAGGTGACTGAATCATTCTAATATTACGCAAGGCATTGGAGAATTGAGGCTGCCCGAGTTCTGCCCCATTGGACGAAAGTGAACTCAGTAAGTATTTCATTCGAGCTCAGAAAGGCATCTACTTTGAAAAGATGATGGGATCGATGGGCCAAAAGTTTTCCGATTTGGTCAAAATGGGAGACTTTTTGGAAAAAGTAATCAAGTCTGAAAAGATTCAACCAATGGCTGCACTGCAAGCCGCAAGCAAAGCCATATAGTGAGGTTCCATCAGCGGAAATAAGAAGAAGAAGGAGGACGCATCTAATATCACACCTTACTATCGGCGACGAGTGTCGTCTCGCCCATACCCTACAAACCCCCAAATCTTTGCTAATGCCCCTTATGTCTTGTACCCAGTTTATAACGCCTAACCACATTACAACCCACGACGAGCCCCCTACTTACCAAAACCCTCCAAGACCTTACACCTCTATCCAAGCATCCGTCCACCAAAATAGACTAACATATGCCCCAAGACCTCACCCAACTCCCGAAGTCAGAAATACCCGAACCTACACCTCTATAGCCGAGCCTTTAGCCCAGTTATTTGAAAGGTTGAGGATAGCAGGATTGTTGCAACCAATTGAAGGAAGAATCCTTGACCCAATTCCTCGAAACTTTTATGGGAACAAACATTGCACATATCATTAGGGAATTCAGGGACATGACACAGAGGAAAGCTTTGGTTTGAAAAATGAGGTTGAAGCTTTAATCAAGAGTGAAGCAATTCACTGCACTGCAGTGCCCCCAAATGTGAACAACAACCCGCTACCAAATCATGGAAATCGGGCGATTAATATGATATCATTTGATGAGGAATATGACTTGGAGGGAACCATTGTGCTCGTTGGAAACACAGAGGAATTTATCGCAACATCCCCAACTACTTCAATCATCACAGTACAGTTGAGAGCGTCTATAACTGTTCAGACATACCAACCAAGATCCATGGTGACCACTATTATCGCAAGAAAGCACGATTATCATTCTGGCCACAACAATCGGACAGACGGTTGAATTAAACAAGATTTATTTCCGCGATGATGAACTTCCACCAGAAGGAACAGAACACAACAAAGCACTTCACATCACCGTGAGGTGTGGAGATAAGTTTATATCCAGGGTACTTGTTGATGGAGGTTCCGAGTGTAACATTTTTCCTCCCAACACCTTTAGAAATTTAAAGATGGACACGGGAGAAATGAAACAAAGTCGTATGAAGGTTCGAGCTTTTGATAGGACACAAAGGGGTGTCATTTGAGAAATATGTCTACATTTGCAGATCGGGCCCGTAGAGTTCCTAATATCCTTTTCCAAGTGATGGACATATCGTCAACTTATAACTTGTTGTTAGGAAGGCCATGGATCCACATGGATGGAGCCGTTCCTTCCACTTTGCATCAGTGTTTGAAATTCGAATGGGGTTGGGAGAAAATCGTAGTTCAGGGGGAACTCAGTCACCCCATCTATTCTAAATGCTCTATCCCGGTCATTGAGGAAATGGGAGAATTAGATTGAGCTACCTTTCATGCTGTGGAAATCATGCAAGCTATAAAAATAGGTGAGATGGAAGGATCTGATGAAATGAAGATGTCAAGCGCGGCAAATATGGTAGCGTCAGAGATGTTGAAGTACGACTACTAGCCAAAGTCTGGGTTAGGCCTAAAATCTGATGGCATAACTGAACCAATCCAACTGAAGTAGCAAAAGGGTACTTTTGGGCTCGGGTATGATCCTATGTTTGGAGAAACTAGTGGTGTCAAGAGAATCTTTGTGCCAGAGCATGTTCCTGTCCAGGGTCAGATGATTGTGCCAGAGGTCGATGAAGATATCATAGAAGGAATGGAGAATCTGGTCGTGACAATGATCGAGGAGTGTTGTGGGGAGACTGAAGCAGATGCCGAGACACCGTCTATTCATGATGCCGAACCAGGAGAGATCTTGCAGAATTGGACCGTCAGCCCATCCTTGGTTCACCAGGAGTCTTGGTAGTGGGGAATTGTAGTTTGTTTTCAAAACAGCATGATCAATTGAGGCTTGAATCATGCATGTGCTCTTTTGTAATTCGCCTCTTTCTTTAAAAGCATTGAATGCTTCTTTAATGAAAATGCATTTTTATTTTTCTATTAAAATATCATATCTTACTTATACTCGCTTTTCTTTTTTAGCACTCAAACTAGTAAAAACATTCATTCTACGATTATGACATGTAACGAAACCGTTGAGCAAAGTACAAACGGCGAACAAGATTACGAGGAATACGACGAAAGCATGATGCCTGAGAACGTTCCACAAGAGATCGAGAAACTCGAGAATCAAAACAAACCAAACTTGGATGAAACTGAGATAGTTAACTTAGGAGATGACGAAACAGTGAAGGAAACTCGGATCAGCATACACTTAGAAGCTGAACGGAAGCAAGAATTGTTGGAATTGCTTAAGCAGTATGTCGACGTATTTGCTTGGTCGTACGACGACATGCCCGGGCTGAGCACTGACATCCTCTCTCATAGGCTACCAACTGATCCCACCCGCCCGCCGATCAAGCAAAAGCCAAGGAAGTTCAAGCCCGATTTGAGTTTAACAATCAAAGAGGAAGTCACTAAGTAGATTGAAGCAAATGTAGTGAGGGTTACAAACTACCCTTCCTTGTTGGCCAAAATTGTGCCCGTCCAAACAAGGACGGAAAAATCAGGATATGTGTGGATTATCGGGATCTCAATAAAGCTAGTCCTAAGGATGACTTTCCCCGTCCGAACATCCACATACTCATCGAGAACTGTGCAAAGCATGAGTTGCAATCATTTGTCGATTTATTTGCAGGATATCATCAGATTTTGATGCATGAGGATGATGCAGAAAAGACGGCGTTTACCACTCCATGGGGAGTGTACTGCTACCGAGTAATGCCATTTGGCCTCAAGAACGCTGGTGCGACCTACATGAGGGCCATGACTACTCTGTTCCATGATATGATTCATAAGGAGATCGAAGTCTACGTGGACGATGTCATTATCAAATCGTGAAGGAGTTCAAATCATTTTACTGACCTAAGGAAGTTATTTGAACGATTGCAGGTGTACAACTTGAAGTTGAATCCAGCAAAATATGCATTTGGAGTTCCTGCTGGAAAATTATTGGGATTCATTGTTAGCAGAAAAGGTATAGAGTTGGATCCTTCAAAAATCAAGGAAATCCAAGAATTGCCTCCCCCGAAGAGCAAGAAAGACATAATGAGTTTCCTCAGAAGGCTCAATTACATTAGTCGATTCATCGCACAGTCGATGGTGATTTGTGAACCCATATGTAAGCTGCTAAAGAAAGATGTTGCCACAGAATGGACAGAAGAGTGTTAAAAGGCCTTCGATAGAATCAAGGAGTACTTGTCCAGTCCACCCATATTGGTCCCGCCAGAACCGGGAAAACCTTTATTGCTATACTTGTCCTTATTGGATGGTGCGTTCGGATGTGTGTTGGGACAACATGATGAGATGGGAAAAAAGGAGCAAGCCATTTACTACCTAAGTAAGAAATTCACACCGTACAAGGCAAGGTACACTTTGTTAGAACGCACATGCTATGCTTTGACTTGGATCGCACAAAAGTTGAGGCACTACCTATCCGCGTATACCACGTACTTGATCTCAAGGATGGATCCACTCAAATACATTTTCCAGAAGCCGATGCCTACTGGAAAATTACCAAAATGGCAGATCTGGTTAAGTGAGTTTGATATCGTACATAACTCAGAAGGCCATCAAGGGACAAGCATTGGCGGATCACCTTGCAGAGAACCCCATAGACAATGAATACAAGCCGCTTACAACCTATTTTCCTGATGAGGAAGTACTGTTCGTAGGGGAAGATATTTCAGAGCCATATTCAGGATGGAGGATGTTCTTTGATGGAGCGTCATATTTCAAAGGAGTCGGAATAGGAGAAGTTTTGGTTTCCGAGATAGGTCAGCACTACCCTATCTCAGCAAAGATCAGATTTCCCTGCACGAACAATATGGCAAAATATGAAGCTTGCATCCTCGGGCATAGGAATGGCGGTTGATATGAACATCAAAGAACTTTTGGTAATAGGCGATTCTGACTGTTACACCTCGGAAATTTCTCCGTGAACGTACAATGAATAGACCAACGAAGAATATGAGGGTACAATGTTTTACTAAGAAGGGAATGACTATTTATAGGCTTTGAAAATATGGAAGTTGCAGATTTGCACTTTGGCCCAGTTGGTCGTAAAATAGAATACGGCCCGTAAAGTGGTTTACGGACCGTAAACTGCCATCGTCCTTCAACATTCCAAGAACTTGAACTTTCTGCCAAATGACGAAATGGTAAAATATGACTCAGAATACGGACCGTAAATCGAAAAACGGCCCGTAAACTGCGACCGTAAACCACCATGACTCCAACAAACCTTTCTGGTTTTGATATGCTTAAATACGGTCGTGAAGGACGGACCATAAACCAGAATACGGTTCGTAAACTGGGTTTACGACCACTGTGCATCCCGACTACTGTTCATAAAAATCAAATTTTGTGATTAATATAAGGGACCCTTTTCGTTCATTTTCATTTCATTTCTCATCTACACAACTCAAGAGAACTCTAGAACATTCCAAACATTTCATCCACAAGAATTTAAGGGAAATTAGTAATCAACAACACTAAAACTATTATATCCCGTGTTTTCACACGTTTGGAAAAATTTGAGATATCTTTGATTTGTGAGAAATAAGGTCAAAATTTGATTTTTTCTTGACATAGGAGTTGTGCATGAAAGAATGTTGATGCGAAAGTGCCGAACAAGGCTAAGGGCAAATTTGGGATTTTGGAAATTTGCTTCGGGAATTACAAAACGAGATTTTTAACAAATTGGGCCAAGAAAAATTTGGTGAAAATTTAAGCCCAAGTTAGGGGTGTGGCCGGCCAAAGGGGAGGCCCAAGCCCCATTTAAATGGTCATGTGAATTACATGTGACCATTTAATCAAGATGTATAAATTCATCCATATCCTTTAGAATTTTCAAGAAAACCAAACAAATCAAAAAAAAAAAAATTGAAGAACACCCCAAAGCAAGAACCATTCGGCCTAGCCAAGCAAAAAAATCACTTCCAAAAATATTGCTCCTAAAATTTTTCTCTTGGTGAATTTCTACTAAGTCGAGGTCCCTTTATAACTTGGTGCAACTGTTTTGAAAGAAAGAGCACTTGTTTGTTCAATATGACAACTTGTTCAAGTGAAGAAAATTGAAGAAAAAGGTGAGAATTCATTCTATGTTGTTATGTTATGAAGGCTTGTTTGTGTTGTAGTATATAGAAATGAGTTGAAAGTATGGAAAAATTGAAGTTTGCAAAGTGGGTATGGAATGTAGAGTGTGGCCGTGTGTGTGTGTGCTTGTATAGGTGTGATTAGTTGAATTTTATGTTACATTCTAATTGTGTGTAGGATGGAATGTATATTGGAAATGAAAGTTGAATAAATTTGATGGAAGATGGAAAAATTGAATATGGCCGTGTGGTATAGACATTGAAATGGGAATGGATTAATTTTGTTTAACATGTTAGTTGTGTTGTGGTGATGCTTGCAATGTAAATGAAGATAATATGATATAAGTTTGCATTGAAATGGAAAGTAGAAGTTTATGTCGTTTTATGATGATTTTATGACATTATGAAAATGGAGTTGTTAAGGATACAAATTATGATGACCATTGATGGATTTGGAAGATGGGAACATGTTATGAATATGTATGCCAAAGATTAAAAGTTTTGGATGAAATATGATCTTGGTGAAAAATTGTATATCTTGTATATCGTGTGAATATTTTGTGAAAACGATATGGAATGCTTCTAACCTATATAGTGATGATCTTGATTAATGATGAATATGAAAATATGGAGCTTAGCTTGGAAGTGTGAAGTCGGAATGAACGCTATTGCATTATGTCGGAAAGTAGAACTAGTTGCCTTCTATTGTGCTATATTGTAATGATTGTTGACTTTGTTGATGTTGTTGGGTTGTTGTTGCTACTATTTGAGCCGAGATGATTCTCAGGGGTGCTATATTTATAGGGGAGGTGCTGCCGAAATTTCGGTAGCCAAAAATGAAGTTAAGCGAATTTTAAGCTTTGAAATCCCTAATTGGTAACCTTGACCATTTGCAGATTCTGGACGATACGGGACTTAGGTTTTGGGCGAGCGTAAGTCGTATAAAAAGGTATGTAAGGCTACCCATTCCTTCCTTTGGCATGTCTTAGTATGCTAGGTCGATATCGGAACCCCGGGAGCAATTCTGCTCCTCGAAATCCGAATTAGAAAATGGCTACTATTCATTCAATTCAACTGAAGCTTAAAGACCCTATTTTGGCTAGAAAGTAACCAAATGTCCGAAACTTATGCGAACGTAGTCGGATCACTCCGAAACCTTTATGTATGACCACATAGACCTCAAATGTCCGTGATTCATGTCTACCACCTCGACTTGACCCGAGGTGGGCCCGCTAAGTCCGAAATCCTTTTGTTTGCCCTGTAAGGTTGACTTTGGTATAACGACAGTAAAGGACTTTCGTTTATGAGTTTAACTATCATAAAATAATATTTTGAACGCCACGGTATCCTAAACTATAATTTGAACCACAATGATTATTTTGGAAATAGTTTTTGTGAAATGAACCCCGTTTGATTAATCATCCGAATTATTTTGACTACTGGGTCAACCTATGATTCTATCAAGCATATAAAAAAGGTATTTCGACATTCTAAATTACATTTTGAAATATAAACATAATTTTGGGAGAACGTTTGTGAAACAAACCCCGTAATGACTACTTGTTCAGACTAGTTGGACTAACGGGCCGACATATGACCATATTGGGCCCTATAGCTATTCCGATTCATAAATTGAATTAGCCGTTCATGACTCAACTCGTGCCCATTATTTTGATATCGCTCACAGGTCCCCGGGCCGGTTATTGATCGCGCGAATTATGACAAGTCGACCATATGCCCTTTTGTTGACATGAGTATCCGAGCATAGGTGTTCCGATACAATTACTCCGCTAGAGTTATTTTGATATAAGTATTCGGACATGAATATTTTGGTCGAGTAATCCGTTACGAATATTCCGATAGTACGTTCAATCACTCTCACCAGTCTTATAAACGTTTGGACACGTAAGATGACTCCAGATGTTTGGGTTGATACCTTCCATCGTGTCGTCTAAAAAGTTATGTACATGCTCTATGACTACTGTCCGATTCCTTGAACTGATTCGTCGATTGAAATCTGCTCTGAAACGTTCGTGACGATTATGTGGTAAAAGTATCCGTAAATTTCACACATCAATTCTGATCGTTCCGGAATACGTCTATAATCCTCAAACGTCAATAAGTATTCGTATCTATCGAGTCTGAAAATATATGTATCTGATATGATATGATATGATATGATATGATTTGATACGATACGATTATGTATGGTGTGACCATTGTACTGGGCTGAGCTCGAGGTGGCACACTCTTTGTAAACATTATATGATTCACAGGTTGCAACATCTGATTCGATACGCTACGGCATTCTGATACTCTGTACGTCCTGTATTCCAATCGGCATACCATATCGTCTGAGTACTCGGTAAGTCCCGTATTCCTTTAAATGTATGGCGTTATCTGAGCATTCTGTATGTCCTGCCTTCCGTCTGACACATGAATTAGGTAGGCATAAGTTGCATCTGGAAACTCTGTACCCTTGGTAACCCGTCTGACAGATTAGAGTGGTTTATATGATATGTGACGATCTGTATGACCTTGGCCTGAGAAGTGAGTGACTTTGACATTCTGGACTAATTACTTATTCTTGTACCGCTTGTTTCGATTATAGTTCTGATTTCTGTATTCCATGCTTTACATACTCAGTACATATTCCGTACTGACCCCCTTTCTTCGGGGGCTGCGTTTCATGCCCGCAGGTACAGACGCTTTCAGTGGTGATCCGCCAGCCTAAGGTACACAGTCTGCTATTTGGAGCGCTCCTTTGATCCGGAGCCCATACTTTTGGTACAGAACTCTTGTTGTATGTGGTTTCGTGTTTATGATTTCTATTGGGTACGGCGGGGCCCTGTCCCGTCATATGATTCTGTTGTCTGTATTAGAGGCCTGTAGTCATGTTTGTGGGTCATGGGTCGTGTTTGGTCAGTGACGTTTGTTTGATTTGTGCCAGTCTGTTCCTTCGCTACATTAATATGGTTAACCTATGTTTTATGGCATAAATAATGGTTTACGCGATATGTTTGCAATCTAGGACGCACGAGATTCATTATTTGTAGACATAAGTAAAAATTGGTCGGTAAGTACGTATGAGTGTCCACGTCGGACACTAGTCGCGGCCTACGGGGTTGGGTCGTGACAAAAGTGGTATCAGAGCGGTTTGTCCTCGGAATGTCTACAGGCCGTGTCTAGTAGAGTCTTGTTTATCGGTGTGTTGTGCACCACATCTATAAACAGGAGGCTACAGGGCATTTAGGGTGTTACCTTTCTTTGGAATCCCAGATCGTGCGATAGAGCTGTGCTATTAGGATGACTCTGGTCTGATTCGTTAATTGTGTTTGCAGTGATACTTTCGAAGAAGGCTATGACTGCCCAGAAGGGCAAAGTGATGGTCGGAGAGACCAGTCGGGCACAGCGAGCTACCTGGGCTCGTGTTTATGATTTGCCTGAGGTTGCGCCCCATTCAGAGGGATCCGCTACACCACCACCAGTAGAGCCTGGAGCACGTCCATCAGTAGCTCCAGAGGCCCGAGTACCCGCACCCGAGACTCCAGCTCCCCAGCCAGGGGCGGATGATAGGGCACTGAGGGAGGCTGTGCAGTTATTGACTACATTGGTAGCGGGGCAGACTCGCAGACGCGGGCGGAGGGATGACGATGATGACGGGCGTGATAGCCTAAGGGTTCGAGAGTTTCTATTATGTGGCCCCCCAGAGTTTTTTGGGTCTAAGCCCGACGAGGACCCCCATGACTTTATTCGGGGGATGCGGCGCTCATTGGACTTGGTCAGGGCTTCAGAGACCGAGTCTGTCGAGTTGGCCGCGCACAGATTGCGGGATGTTGCTGCTAACTGGTATGAGTCCTGGGAGCTATCCAGGGGTGAGGGTGCTTCCCCAGCTACTTGGGACGAGTTCGTGGCTGCTTTTACCCGTCACTTTTTGCCCCCAGAGTTACGGCGGGCGCGGGTTGACCGATTTTTGCATCTGCAGCAGAGGGGTCGGAGCGTTCGTGAGTATAATTTGGAGTTTGATTCTCTGGCTAGGTATGCACCCGCTATAGTAGCTGATATGGCTGATCGGATGCACCGGTACGTGATAGGGTTGAACCCCTACTTGGTTGACAGTTGTATGGCGATGGCATCGCAGACTGATATGGACATTGCCCGATTACAGGCTTATGCTCTAGGGATGGAGGACCGGCACAGAGAGGATCAGTCGGGTAGAGGTTGTGACAGGAGACAGCCCAAGAGGGCTAGATTGGCTGGGTATTCTAGGAAACTCTTAGGCAGACAGCCTCAGCAGCAGCACAGTAGACATTTTTCCCAGCCAGCATGGGATACCCCTCCACAGAGTTCGGGCAGGAGGTTTGGTGACATATGGTACTCCAGGGCCGGACAGAGCTCTAGAGTCTTGAGCTTGCGGGTGGACGGAGGTTCCGGTCGGTCGAGGCCACCCAGACCTCGGTGTCCTTATTGCAGGAGACGCCATTCTGGAGAATGTCATCAGGCTACAGATGCTTGTTTTTCTTGTGGCCGTCAAGGCCACGTTATGCGAGAGTGCCCGTACAGGACCAGTTCGGGTGGTGCAGCCCAGCTCAGCGGGTCAATAGCTGATTTACCTTCTGTAGCGATACGCCCTACGGGGCAGAGTGTGCCGACACTATTGGGCCGCGGTAGAGGTCGTGGCGGAGTTTCTGGTTCTAGCGGTCCTTTGAACCGCTTATATGCTTTGGCTAGCCGGCAGGGCCCAGAGGCGCCACCAGATGCGTTTACAGGTATGTTGTCCACTTTTTCTGAATATATATATGTATATACACACATGCATTGGTAGGTCCAGATTCTATTTCATCACGTGTTCCTCCCCGATTGCTAGTAAAAACTGGGATGAGGCCCAAATTGATAGAAATCGTTTGACGTAATGATATATGTGGATAGAAAGTGAGAGTCGAAAGGTTAAAAAGGGTAACGCAGTAATTTCATAATCGGCAAAGTAAAGGGACCCTCTCTATATCAGAGCGGGACCCGCTACGAGAACCTTCCAAAAATTGCCAAGACCCCGACTTTTCCTAAAGTATGTGACCAAGGTCGTGCGGGGCGATCGATGCAACTATACCGGCATTAACGCGCCTAAATGTACTAAAGTTTTGAGGTTAAGCGTGCTGGGGCCAGAGCAATTCTGGGATGGGTGACCCCCTGGGAAGTGTACAATTTTTTTTTTATATAAACGTAGGAATAAGAGACCAATGGAAAGTATGGGGTAACCTAAATAAATCAGAATGTACCAAAGGGTTAGAAACCCTAAATAAGTCGGGTAGGCTAAGGCGAACTCGGCCGCCGAAGAAAAGGGAAGCGCGACGCAGTTCTGGAATCAGAGTAAATTTAAATGGCGTTTGAAAATTTATTGTGAGGGAAATGGTAGTAAATGTGTATGTGTGCAGACCACCTCCCAGTTACGACGGTTTCGATTGACCGGTGGGCCCCAGCAGTCGGTGTTACGGTATATACAAACTTTGACTGAACGGAACCTGAAAGACAAAGCGAAATACACGATGTAACTGTTATAAGTAGAGTAATGTCAGCTTCACCACTAGTTAAAGCCGAAAAGTTTTAGCGTAACGATATTCGAGAATAGAATTAAGGCGAGCGCGTAAAAAGGGATAGTGATTGTGACGGTTGGCTGAATTTGGAAGGAAATAAGGAGAACTCCCCCGCGATGCTTGTAAAACCCTATAAGGCTAATTTAACATTCGAGGACGAATGTTCTAAAGGGGGGGAGGATGTTATATCCCGTGTTTTCACACGTTTGGAAAAATTTGAGATATCTTTGATTTGTGAGAAATAAGGTCAAAATTTGATTTTTTCTTGACATAGGAGTTGTGCATGAAAGAATGTTGATGCGAAAGTGCCGAACAAGGCTAAGGGCAAATTTGGGATTTTGGAAATTTGCTTCGGGAATTACAAAACGAGATTTTTAACAAATTGGGCCAAGAAAAATTTGGTGAAAATTTAAGCCCAAGTTAGGGGTGTGGCCGGCCAAAGGGGAGGCCCAAGCCCCATTTAAATGGTCATGTGAATTACATGTGACAAAACCAAACAAATCAAAAAAAAAAAATTGAAGAACACCCCAAAGCAAGAACCATTCGGCCTAGCCAAGCAAAAAAATCACTTCCAAAAATATTGCTCCTAAAATTTTTCTCTTGGTGAATTTCTACTAAGTCGAGGTCCCTTTATAACTTGGTGCAACTGTTTTTGAAAGAAAGAGCACTTGTTTGTTCAATATGACAACTTGTTCAAGTGAAGAAAATTGAAGAAAAAGGTGAGAATTCATTCTATGTTGTTATGTTATGAAGGCTTGTTTGTGTTGTAGTATATAGAAATGAGTTGAAAGTATGGAAAAATTGAAGTTTGCAAAGTGGGTATGGAATGTAGAGTGTGGCCGTGTGTGTGTGTGCTTGTATAGGTGTGATTAGTTGAATTTTATGTTACATTCTAATTGTGTGTAGGATGGAATGTATATTGGAAATGAAAGTTGAATAAATTTGATGGAAGATGGAAAAATTGAATATGGCCGTGTGGTATAGACATTGAAATGGGAATGGATTAATTTTGTTTAACATGTTAGTTGTGTTGTGGTGATGCTTGCAATGTAAATGAAGATAATATGATATAAGTTTGCATTGAAATGGAAAGTAGAAGTTTATGTCGTTTTATGATGATTTTATGACATTATGAAAATGGAGTTGTTAAGGATACAAATTATGATGACCATTGATGGATTTGGAAGATGGGAACATGTTATGAATATGTATGCCAAAGATTAAAAGTTTTGGATGAAATATGATCTTGGTGAAAAATTGTATATCTTGTATATCGTGTGAATATTTTGTGAAAACGATATGGAATGCTTCTAACCTATATAGTGATGATCTTGATTAATGATGAATATGAAAATATGGAGCTTAGCTTGGAAGTGTGAAGTCGGAATGAACGCTATTGCATTATGTCGGAAAGTAGAACTAGTTGCCTTCTATTGTGCTATATTGTAATGATTGTTGACTTTGTTGATGTTGTTGGGTTGTTGTTGCTACTATTTGAGCCGAGATGATTCTCAGGGGTGCTATATTTATAGGGGAGGTGCTGCCGAAATTTCGGTAGCCAAAAATGAAGTTAAGCGAATTTTAAGCTTTGAAATCCCTAATTGGTAACCTTGACCATTTGCAGATTCTGGACGATACGGGACTTAGGTTTTGGGCGAGCGTAAGTCGTATAAAAAGGTATGTAAGGCTACCCATTCCTTCCTTTGGCATGTCTTAGTATGCTAGGTCGATATCGGAACCCCGGGAGCAATTCTGCTCCTCGAAATCCGAATTAGAAAATGGCTACTATTCATTCAATTCAACTGAAGCTTAAAGACCCTATTTTGGCTAGAAAGTAACCAAATGTCCGAAACTTATGCGAACGTAGTCGGATCACTCCGAAACCTTTATGTATGACCACATAGACCTCAAATGTCCGTGATTCATGTCTACCACCTCGACTTGACCCGAGGTGGGCCCGCTAAGTCCGAAATCCTTTTGTTTGCCCTGTAAGGTTGACTTTGGTATAACGACAGTAAAGTACTTTCGTTTATGAGTTTAACTATCATAAAATAATATTTTGAACGCCACGGTATCCTAAACTATAATTTGAACCACAATGATTATTTTGGAAATAGTTTTTGTGAAATGAACCCCGTTTGATTAATCATCCGAATTATTTTGACTACTGGGTCAACCTATGATTCTATCAAGCATATAAAAAAGGTATTTCGACATTCTAAATTACATTTTGAAATATAAACATAATTTTGGGAGAACGTTTGTGAAACAAACCCCGTAATGACTACTTGTTCAGACTAGTTGGACTAACGGGCCGACATATGACCATATTGGGCCCTATAGCTATTCCGATTCATAAATTGAATTAGCCGTTCATGACTCAACTCGTGCCCATTATTTTGATATCGCTCACAGGTCCCCGGGCCGGTTATTGATCGCGCGAATTATGACAAGTCGACCATATGCCCTTTTGTTGACATGAGTATCCGAGCATAGGTGTTCCGATACAATTACTCCGCTAGAGTTATTTTGATATATGTATTCGGACATGAATATTTTGGTCGAGTAATCCGTTACGAATATTCCGATAGTACGTTCAATCACTCTCACCAGTCTTATAAATGTTTGGACACGTAAGATGACTCTAGATGTTTGGGTTGATACCTTCCATCGTGTCGTCTAAAAAGTTATGTACATGCTCTATGACTACTGTCCGATTCCTTGAACTGATTCGTCGATTGAAATATGCTCTGAAACGTTCGTGATGATTATGTGGTAAAAGTATCCGTAAATTTCACACATCAATTCTGATCGTTCCGGAATACGTCTATAATCCTCAAACGTCAATAAGTATTCGTATCTATCGAGTCTGAAAATATATGTATATGATTTCTCACTACTCCGTTCGTGCAAGTCTTAGCATTTTCATTCACTGAGCCGGACCAAGCTATGCTGTCGTGCGCTATTTCCCTAAGTTGCCTATGATGTTCTGGTATAAACCCGTGAGGGGTGGTCTGGGCTGAGCTCGATCCCCAAAGCGGACAGTATCTGCACTGCGTGATTTGATACCAGGCAGACGCGTTGGGAGTGTACTGGGCGGAGCTCGAGCTCCCGAGACTGATCCGTGACCCGTGTACTAGGCAGAGCTCGAGCGGGAAAAACGGGCAGTTTCTTCATGGGATGACCACTGTACTGGGCTGAGCTCAAGGTGGCATACCCTTTGTAGACGCGCATTCTGATGTGATATGATATGATATGATATGATATGATTTGATACGATACGATTATGTATGGTGTGACCACTGTACTGGGCTGAGCTCGAGGTGGCACACTCTTTGTAAACATTATATGATTCACAGGTTGCAACATCTGATTCGATACGCTACGGCATTCTGATACTCTGTACGTCCTGTATTCCAATCGGCATACCATATCGTCTGAGTACTCGGTAAGTCCCGTATTCCTTTAAATGTATGGCGTTATCTGAGCATTCTGTATGTCCTGCCTTCCGTCTGACACATGAATTAGGTAGGCATAAGTTGCATCTGGAAACTCTGTACCCTTGGTAACCCGTCTGACAGATTAGAGTGGTTTATATGATATGTGACGATCTGTATGACCTTGGCCTGAGAAGTGAGTGACTTTGACATTCTGGACTAATTACTTATTCTTGTACCGCTTGTTTCGATTATAGTTCTGATTTCTGTATTCCATGCTTTACATACTCAGTACATATTCCGTACTGACCCCCTTTCTTCGGGGGCTGCGTTTCATGCCCGCAGGTACAGACGCTTTCAGTGGTGATCCGCCAGCCTAAGGTACACAGTCTGCTATTTGGAGCGCTCCTTTGATCCGGAGCCCATACTTTTGGTACAGAACTCTTGTTGTATGTGGTTTCGTGTTTATGATTTCTATTGGGTACGGCGGGGCCCTGTCCCGTCATATGATTCTGTTGTCTGTATTAGAGGCCTGTAGTCATGTTTGTGGGTCATGGGTCGTGTTTGGTCAGTGACGTTTGTTTGATTTGTGCCAGTCTGTTCCTTCGCTACGTTAATATGGTTAACCTATGTTTTATGGCATAAATAATGGTTTACGCGATATGTTTGCAATCTAGGACGCACGAGATTCATTATTTGTAGACATAAGTAAAAATTGGTCGGTAAGTACGTATGAGTGTCCACGTCGGACACTAGTCGCGGCCTACGGGGTTGGGTCGTGACAAAAACCATGAAATCAAGAGTGTGAAACTCATCAAAGTTCATCTACACCAAGAAATTGCAAAGGAAGTGAAGTAGGGTTTTTGGCATAGAAGAGTATTGCTACTCAAGGCTCATTCCTACCACATCTAAGGTAAGTTTTATGAATTTCTCAGGATTATTGAAGTATTTATACGTTGAAACACTTGGATTATAGAAGAGTGTAGTAAATGGGTCATAAAATGTGAATAGTGTCATAGTTCAATGATAGTTGGATTGAATTATGAATGTTGATGAGTTGGGAGTATAAATATGTTATAAATGACGTGTAGACCATAAAATAGGTGTGATGATAAGCTAAAACCCATAAATGTGGAGAAATTGGAGAAAAATGGTGGAGGTAAATGTAGATAAATGACGATTGTTGATACGATATTGTGAGTGTTGTTGTGAATGTTTGGTAGTTAAAATTAAACATGGGAAAAGTAGTAGAAACAAAGGAAATGCCGCCCAATTTTCCCTAGAAAATAGTCACACATTCTTATAGTCGATTAACTGACGTTGATGCGAATTCTCTTGAAGGTAAAGACGCGAATATTGAAGAGTAACGATCAAGCGGTAGAATAGCTAAAGGAAAAGGTATGTAAGGCTAGTCCTTTCTTTCTAAGGCATGAATCTTATGATATGATATTATTTCCCTACATTTCCATGGCTTACTTATATTCCGGAACCAAGAGCCTATGTTCATGGATAGCCACGTGAGATAAGGATAAGAGACATGTTATGAGCACGATAACGGAGATGATAAGCTTAAGGCTAAAGATTATAGAGTTCACGGTATAATGTTTAAACAAAGCTAAAGACATTAACTATGATCTATTGGTAATGCTTGATGTATACACTCACCTTATATACTAATTCCTTCAAAGTGAGGCGGAATACCTATGAATGCTCCATAATGTAAGCGGGGGCTCTCAACCTTACGTCATCCCCACATTGTTATAGATTGTTCATAAGCCTCAATGCATGTCCTATGACCAATGTTTCGAGAAACTACGAGTCTATGTTCATAAATGATTTCATGTGAGATACAAGTAAGAGATACGCTATAGAAATGATAATGGAAATGATGAGCTTAAGCCCAAAGATTATAAAGACTATCATACGATATTTATACGAAATTCATGCTACGAATATGATGTGATTTTCATAGATTGTCTTTAAATTTAAATGTGTGCATTAATAAAGGTTACGATAAGCTTATAAGATGTATGTGACGGCAATGATAATGATGAGATATATTAATCCTTGTATGATGCATGTGATATGGTCGAGCCACTACGTGGCCGAATATGGAAGATATGTATGTGATATTGTCAAGCCACTACGTGGCCGAATACGGATACTGTCGAGCCACCACGTGGCCGAATACGGATGTTGTCGAGCCCTACGTGGCCGAATACGGATAATATTTTATGTGTATGAGAAGCTACGGTACTACGATGATGAATTATATGACACGATGATGTATACGCTATGATGGTTCATGTACGACGATTATGTATATGTGATATATGTATGAAATGCATTCATCCTTAAAGGTCGTGCAGGTTTTGCCTTCACCTCATGACTTATGATTTCTCTATTATGCTTGTTTCATTCATGCCTTACATACTCAGTACAATATCCGTACTGACGTCCGTTTTCTTTGTGTTCATGCCCACAGGTAGAGAGAGAGACGGCGCAGACCTTTAGGAGCTATCAGCAGATTTGCAGAAGCACTCCATTATTCCGGAGGTGCTAATCGGGTTTATACTTTTATATATATATATATATATATATATATATATATGTATAAATATTTTGGGCACGACGGGTTCTTGTCCCGTCCATATGTCTAGTACTCTAGTAGAGGCTCGTAAATACGTATGTGTGGGTTATATGGTCTCACAAAGTCACTACTGTATACACGTAGATATGTGTACCTTATCTTTTGATAGCCAAAGGGCTTATGTATATAAAAGTGTTTACGTTCTTTAATGAAAAATGATTTTCTTATGACTATGAGTTTATGAACGAAAAAAGGAGGCTTAATGAGTATGATGAGTAGTAGAACGAGCGGTGCTCGGTGGTCAGCCCCGGGTACCCGTCATGGCCCCTTCCTGGGTCGTGACACTGACCTATTAGTTCATTAGGTACTAGGAGAATGGACCACCAAGAATGTCAAAATTCTCCCATACTTACATTGCGTGAAGGAGTTGTGCAAGCAGTTCACAGAGATTGACTTCAAGCATGTCCCTCGAATCCAAAATGAGTTTGTTGATGCCTTTGCGACATTGTCATCAATGATCCAACATCTAGACAAGAATTACATCGACCCTATCAAGGTAGAAATACACGACCAGCAAGCATATTATTTTTCATGTCGATGAGGAATTGGATGGCCAGCCATGGTACTACGACATTAAAAAGTTGCTCGAGACGAGAGAATATCCAGAAAATGCTACTAACAAACAGAAGCGGACCTTGAGGAGAATGGAAAATCACTTCTTCCTTAATCGAGAAATCCTATATAGGAGGACTTCAGATCTAGGATTGCTAAGATGTGTGGATGCCGCAAAGGCGACAAGGTTGTTAGAAGAAGTACACGCAGGAACATGTGGACCCCACATGAATGGATTCACTTTGGGAAAGAAGATTCTGCAAGCGGGATAATTTTGGATGACTATGGAAAGTGACAGCATTCGCTATGTACAAAAGTGCCATCAATTTCAGGTTCACGGAGATTTCATTAGAATTCCCCCAAATGAGCTCAATGTAATGGGCTCCCCTTGGTCGTTCGCCGCTTGGGGCATGGATGTGATTGGACCAATCGAACCCCCTGCATCAAATGGGTATCGCTTCATCTTAGTAGCCATCGATTATTTCACTAAATGGGTCAAAGCTTTAACGTACAAGGCAGTAACAAAGAAGGTGGTAGCAGATTTTATTAGCCACAATATAGTCTGTCGATTTGGGATTCCATAGTCAATTATCACAGATAATGTAGCCAATATCAACAGCGATCTTATGAAAGACACTTGTGAAAAGTTTAGGATTGCCCACCCAAATTCCATAGCTTATCGACAACAAATGAATAGAGCAGTTGAGGCAGCAAATAAGAACATCAAGAAGATCTTAAGGAAGATAACAGATAGTCACAGGCAGTGGCATGAAAAGTTACCATATGCTTTGATTGGTTACCGTACCACTGCTAGAACATCCACAGGAGCAACTCCCTACATGTTGGTCTATGGTTCAGAAGTTGTGATACCCGCAGAAGTAGAGATACTTTCTCTAAGGATTATCCAAGATGTTGGTTTGGATGATGCAAAATGGATATGTAGTAGACACGAACAGTTGATGATTATTGATGAGGAAATGATGGATGTTGTCTGTCACGGTCAGCTTTATCAGAACAGGATGTCCAAGGCATTTACCAAGAGAGTAAGGCCTAGGAAATTCAAACTAGGGCAGTTGGTTTTAAAGCGAATATTTCCTCATCAGGACGAAGCTAAAGGGAAATTCGCACCAAATTGGCAAGGTCCATACGTGGTTCATCGAGTGATTTCAGGAGGAGCATTGATTTTGGCAGAAATGGATGGTAAAGTGAGCACAAAGCCCATCAACTCAGACTCGATCAAGAAATACTACATCTGAAGACATCCAAGCTAGCTTTTTCTTTTTCGTTGTAATTTGCATTTCTATTGTAACAGAACTACGCTAACCTGACTTCCCACGGTGGGATGCGTAGGCAACCCACATCGAGTCCGGTCTCATGTAATAGAAAACCCCAAAAACATTATCTTCATGTAACTGGAACTACGATTGGACCTGATCTCCCTCGGTGGGATATGTAGGAAATCCCCACTAGATTCGGTCCCGTTATTAATCTTCTTTTCTATTGTAATAGAACTACGTTACGACCTGATTCCGTTTGGATACATAGGCAGCCTGAGTCAGGCTCGGTTATTGCATTATTTTTCCCTTTTATTATAATTGAACTACGTTACGACCTGATTCCATTTGGATACGTAGGCAGCCTAAGTCAGGCTCGGTCACATCATATTACATATCATTTTCTTTTCATTTGTACCCCCCGAACTACGTACAGACCTGATTCCTATTTGGGATACGTGGGCAACCTAAAAAGGTTCAGTCAATACCCTTAGGAAACCTTTTATTTGTAATGTAACTATAGATTAAGGATCGGTCTTATCGTCGAACACATCGCGGCACTTGGTTTGAATATGAAGAAGCGTCATCAAAGGAACAGACTATGCAAAGACACCATTTGGATACAGGCATCAGAATGGAGAAGCTTCATGCGTTTCGAAACATGTCATAATCTAAAATATGATAGAGTTTTATTGAATTTATACGTAGAATATAAATATGCATATCCGATTTCTAAAAACCATTTTTTTCTTTTTTCAAAATGCATTTATGTACTTTTCCACCTACCACGTCTCTGGACAGAGATCAGCACAACCGAAGAAGCTCAAAGAATTTAAGTGACAAGGTTAGGGCCACGATCGACACAAATCAATACCCCCTCCCAAACTAAGAATTTTTCGTTGAGTACAGGATTGACAAGAATTAGGACGAGATGACATCGAAACGAGCTTCCAGTGGAGGCATCACAAGATCCATCACTACATCATGAGCCAAAATAACCTTCTCCTATTTTATTCTGTTATCTTGGCTTATTTATCTCTGTACGTTTCGTTTATATTTGCAGGTATCTCCAGGAGCAGAGTAAAGGTCGATTATTCGAAGATGGGGGCCTCCGTATCATCTTTGTTCCTTAATAATAACTCCGCCAATCGGAGATCTACGTTCTAACTACGTTAAATAACTCCTCCAACCGGAGATACAATCTAACAGTGACTAACTCCGCCAATTGGAGATCTACAATCTAATTGCGATTAACCTCGCCAATCGGAGATACAATCTAACTGCGACTAACTCGACCAATCGGAGATACGATCTAACTACGACTAAATCCGCCAATCGGAGATATGATCTAATTCCGACTATCTCCGCCGAGATGCTATCTAATTGCGTCAACTAACTTCGCTAATCGAGGATTCTGTCACGACCTGACTAGGGGCCGCGTCGGGTACCCAGGGCTGACCACCGAGCACCCCTTACTTCCCCACTTGTCATAATCATTTTACATTTCTTTGTCATCCAGTAGAACATAATCATAAAATGACCATTTTCCATATATAAAAATATGATTGATTTATATATACATAGGCCTCTATAGGCTAATAAAATAATATGTACAAATATGTCGTAGTCATTTAGTGAGACCATCTAACCCACACTGCGTATCTACGAGCCTCTACTGAAACACCGTACATATAGACGGAACAAGACTCTGTCGTGCCCAAAATGCATATATGTACCAAAAGAATAGGCATAAGCACCTCCAGACGATGGAGTGCTCTCAATCAGCTGGCAGCTACTAGGAATCTGGGTTAAGCTCGCCTCCCTGTCTACTTGTGGACATGAACACAGCGTCCAAAAAACAACGGACGTCAGTACGAACGTTGTACTGAGTATGTAAGGCAGGAATGAAATGAGCAAGCGTACTAGAAGAATCATAAGTCATGAGAGAGGGACATAACCTGCATGAGTGTCATAAGCAACATACTTTTTACATATATCATATCTTACATTATCATAGTATATGTGTTATCATATCCAATATATCTTCTCATACATCATCACGTACAGCATCACATCGTAATCCACATCATTACCCGTGTCCGGGTAACCCTTAAATACCGCCCACTAGTGGTGATCATGTCCGGCCCTCTAGGCTCGGTGTAAACATAGCAGCCCGCATTAGCGGTGACATGTCCGGCCAACTAGGCGCAGTGGAATCATATGCAGCCCGCCTTAGCGGTGACATGCCCGGCCAACTAGGCGCGGTGAAATCATATCATCACACAACTCACATTTCACATTATTAATACACCTCTCATAACATAGCATCATCCTATCAGTCCTTAGCATTATATACGTAACATAGTTACATTATCAACTAGCATCATTAATCATCTTATTTACATGTCATACATTAGCATTAACTGTATACTCTAGATTTTAAGAATGATCACACTATATCGGGGTGATGTAAGGTCGTAAACCCCTGATCGTATTATGAACATCCGTGAATATCGTGCCTCGCCTTGAAGGGAGTAGAACGTAAGGCGACTGTTAACAAGAACAACGTCATCACCTTCACTTTCGTACCCTTATGTGATACGTTATATCGGAAGACTCATATGTTTCCTCTTATAAAAGGATTAGGGAAGGTTTAAGGATTCATGCCTGTTGAAAGAAGAGATGAGCCTCACATACCTTGTCGTTTAGCTTCGTTATCGCTCACTTTCCTTCCTTCGATGTCACGTCGTTACCTTCACGAGAGGATCGCATTAACATTAGTTAATCAGCTATAAGAATACATCGTTAATTCTAGAGATAATTGGGCAGCATTTCCTTTGTTTCTACGACTTTTCCCACATTCTATTTCAGCTCCCAAACATTCACAACAACACGCACAATATCATATCAGCAATCGTTATTTGTACACATTGAGCAAAATCCACCATTTCTCCCACATTTATGATTATGTCTCGTTATCGCATTTTTTTGCATATCTAGTACTTGTCCCATGGTCTAAATGCCTTTTATAACATATGTTATATCCCGCAATTTGTACATTCGGATAATTTAAGATAATTGCAAGAAGTTAAGGATAAGGCCACATTTTTTATCTTGTTTAACATATATGTTGGTTATGAAAAAATTTTGATGTGGAAATATTAAGAAAGGCTAGGGGTAAAAAGGGAAATTCGCAAGATGACTCATAGAAATATGCAGGAAGGATAAGGGCAAATTTAGAATTTGGAGAATAATTTTCCATGAATTACAAAACAAAAAAAAAACAAAAAAAAAAAAAGTGGGCTTGAATAATTTGGGCCAAGGTGGTCATCCAAGCTAAGTGGGTTAAAGCCCACATAGATGCTTAATGGGTAGAAATAAAAAGATGACCCATGGGTTATATTGGTCATCTTCTTTCATTTTCAAGACACTTGAAGAAGTTTCAAGAAAAGGGAACCATATAGTAGTATTCGGCCATGGCTCCAAATTTGGTGCCATGGAAATCTATCAAGAAAAATAATTTTCTTCTAGCAATCCCACTAATTCAAAGGTCCTCTTTAACATGGAGTGGTTGTTGGAGCATGAAAACTATTTATTCTTGCAAGTTCATAACCCAAGTCAAGTAAGAAGACAAGTGAAAAAAGGTAAGATTTAATCCTCTTTTATATGTTATGGATGGTTGTGCATGTTGTAGTGTGTGGAAATGGATAAAATTCATGAAAATATGGAAGCTGTGTTGTGGTCGTGCATGTGTTGGGGTTGGCCGTGTACATGCTATGTTGTAGGAATGATGAACTAACTTTTATTTAGTATTTGATTGTTGTGGTTGTGAATTCCATAATGTGAAATAAGGATTTAATGGTTTAAAGTGAAGTTGTAATCGTTTGTGGATTATGGAAGAAGCTAATGTGATATTAGTATGGTTTCTTATGATTATAAGAATGAATGATATTGCTAAAGTATAGATTGTTGATGTAGTTTATGAATTTGGAAGAAAGAATGAAATGTGTCGTTATTATTCTTATTGAATTTGGAAGGTTTCGGGTGAAGTGATATATTGATTGGGTTGTTTGGAATATTATGTGAATTGTTAGAAGTATTCTTGAATCATGTTAGAAAGATTTTGGATTAATACTTGAATGTGGGATCATTGGTGGTAGCTTGAATATAGGTGATTAAATTGGATATAAACGAAATGCCGTGAATTGTGTGGCAAGAGTTGTTAATGTTAGAATATGTTTTGGGATTGATTGTTGAAGTTGTAAGTATGATTGTTGGTAATGTTGTTAATAATTTGGCCGAGTTAAATTCTCGGATTGTTGATTGTTGATTTGACCGAGTTAGATTTTCGGGGATGGTGTATTTACAGGGGAAATGCTGCCGAAATTTCGTTAGAATATAAGTGAATTTATGTGAGAAACTACGGCAAGTGAATGACAATGAATCTAATGATTATGTAAAATCTTCTTGAATGTAGAATAGCAAGCTTGGATAAATAAGCGTAGCCAATAAGGCGTGGCACAGGTATGTAAGGCTTACCCTTTCTTTCTTTGGCATGTCCTAGAGCCAAGTAAGGTATGATGTCGATATGCACATTGGGGTTACTCTATTCTGTGATTTCGAGCTTGTTTATGATTCGTATGCACTTTTGATATGTTCTTAAAAGAGTTCTGTATGAATTAATGTGCTCGACTTTTGAAAACAGTCTGCTATATTTTGATACGTATGTATGGTTCCAAAAGACCTATCTGATTTGATCCATAATGAGATTCGAAAAGCTCCTGATATGACTATTATTTTGATTCTCCAAAGAAAGCTTCTGAAGCAATCAAAGAGTTTCTGTTCCTAAAAGAATTTCGTAAGTATCAATGTCCCTAACTTTGGTATATGGTCTCGGATCGGTTTGATATATGACTATGATCCCTATGGCTCTTGATGTGCTTATGATGCTTGATATGTTTCTGAGTGGCATTCGAAAGATATTTGGTACGACAAATGTCTTGATTCTCAAATAATAGTTCGTTCGATTATTCCATCGAGTCTTTGATATAATTTGATATGTATACATGGTCCCAAAACCTCCATTTCATTTGATCCATAACGATACCCGAAAGGTACTTGACATGATCATGGCTTTGATTTTCCAAAAATGGCTTCTGAAACATTCGTAGAAGGTTCTGTACTTTAAACGCTCATAACTTTCGCATACTAAGTCGGATTGACCCGAAACTTGTTTCTGAGCCTTCAGATGTCAGTAAGTGTACGTATCTATCGAGTCTGGATATGTGTGCATATGGTTTCTCACTGCTCTGTTCGTGCAAGCCTCAGTATGTTCTTCACTGCGCCCCGGGCCAGGTTCTGTTATCGTGCATCTTCCTCTGCATTGTTCACCGCGTCCCTCTCCCTTGCGGGCCGGGTTCTGTTATATGTGTATCTGTATATGATGATATGGGGATGGCGGCCAGGATGGCACATGATGATTCTGTTCACCGCGTTCCGCAATAGAGGGTCGGGATCTGTTATCTGCATATATGGTATATGATTCTGACATGCATTGATAATTCTGTTCACCGCGTCCCTCACTAAAGGGCCGGGTTCTGTTACATGCATATATGATACATGATTTTGGCATATGATGACTCTGTCCACCGCGTCCCCAAGAGGGCCGAGTTCTGTTATATGCATACGTGATATATGATCTGATCCACCGCGTCCCCTAAAGGGCCGGGATCTGTTATATGATTCTGTTCACCGCGTCCCTCACTAAAGGGCCGGGATCTGTCATACGCATATACGATATATGATTCTGACATGCATGATCTGTGTTTGGAAAGTAACCCTTCTGGCAATTCTGTACCCCTTCTGACATCGGACTTCGGCATATATGATCTGTGTCTGGAAGCCAAACATTCTGGTATTTGGGATCTGCACTTTTTCTGACATATGACATCTGCATACATGATTTGTGATTGGAAAATAAGCGCTTTGGCAATCTGGATAATGTACTCACTTTTGTACTGTCTGTTTCGATTACGGTTCTGATTTCTGTATTTCGTGCTTTACATACTCAGTACATATTCCGTACTGACCCCCTTTCTTCGGGGGCTGCGTTTCATGCCGCGCAGGTACACCCAGATGAGTTGAAGCTATTATAGAAGATGTTCCAGCGAAGTTGGCAAACTCCGTTCGCTCCTGGGGTGTTGCCGAGTCAGAGTATTATGCTATGATGTTTGTTCGAAGTTAGAGACTTTGCAGACAGAGTCGTGGGTATTGGAAGTCAGTCTGTAAGCGGCTCCATCAGCCGATGTGTCATTTTGTGTTATGATATAAATTCCATGTGATTACAGATTTTGTTTGATTTGGGAATGATAAAAAGAATGTTTCTGGAAAAAAAATGTACTATGTATTCCATCTTTATTTGATTTAAAAAGTCTAAGAAGATTATGTGTGCACTAAGAGTCTGAGGGTTTGCTCGGCTCTAAGTAAGGGTCGGGTGCCCATCACACCCTGATCAAGATTAGGGTGTGACAACATATCCATAACCACAACCTATTCATACTCATGATTCCCTCTAGCTACCATTCAATTACAATACTACTCATCCATTTATAATTCACTTCCTATATTTTCTTAAAATCCAAGCACCTTAGTCCTTCAATACTCTAAACAACCTAATATAGCCATGAAACTTACCTTGGATGATGATGGAACAAGTCTAGAGTGGAATTCCTTCTTCTTCACCAAAACCTTGTTTCTTCCTTTTTGGGATTTCTTAGTTTCACGACCCAACCCCGTAGGCCGTGACTAGTGTCCGAATTGGACACTCATATCACCTATTAACTATAATCTTTTATAACCAGCATATTATGAACTTATTTGTATAAAAAAACAGGACGTTATTCTAAATCTGTCACAATTCTGTATGTCGTAGGCATCTGTCTCCTGAGGAGTTACGATCTTCAACAACAACATATATATATTTACGCAAGCCGACAAGGCTGCCACTACACGCAACCTCCCAAACATATATATATATATATATATATATATATATATATATATATATATATATATATATATATATATATATATATATATATATGCAAGCCGACAAGGCTGCCATTACGAATGGGTACGCCCCAAACATAAGTCATATTCATACAACGCAACAACAACGATATACAGACCCACACATGTGTCCACAGACCTCTAAGAGTAATGACAGAATCATATGACGGGACAGGGCCCCGCCGTACCCCGACTAAACACTTATATATACAACAAAAGGGAGTTATACCACAAGCTAGGCTCCGGAACAAAGGAGCACTCCAAAGTAGCTGAATAGATATCCTAGGCTGGCGGATCTCCGAAACGAGCGTCTGTACCTGCGGGCATGAATGCAGCCCCCCGAAGAAAATTGGGTCAGTACGGAATATGTACTGAGCATGTAAAGCATGAAATATAGTAATAGACTCATACTGAGACAAGGTGTGTAGGACCCAATGCAACAAACAGGATTTCATAAAACTTGCCTTTGAACATATTTCATCTGTATCGTTCTCATATCAATATCAATATAGAGTTCTGTAACCAAGGATGAATAATCATTCTGTATATAACATATATAACGTGTCCCGGCCCTTTAGTGAGGGACTCGGTAATTATAATCATAGCATCATAACATAAACATATAAACCCGGCCCTCTAGTGAGGGACTCGGTAATAAGGAATATATGCCCTCCTGGCCGCCATCTCCATATCACCATGTCATTATATCATCATATCATCATCATATCATCATATCATCACATATATATAACGTGTCCCGGCCCTCTAGTGAGGGGCTCGGTGAGTAATATAGTAAATATGCGCACGAAAACGTGTCCTGGCCCGGGACTCAGTGAAGGATATAGCGGTAAGCACGAGCAGAATAAGAAGCAACCACATATATGCAATTCATCTTTTGAGACTCAATGGATAAGTAACTAACCAGCTCTAAAGTGTTAGGATAATAATCATATTCAGTTCTTTTTAAATCTCATTACAAGTTATAGCAAGGAACGTTTCAGATTTCATGAACATGTATCAACTTGACAAGGTGTAACTTTTGATAGTCAAGTATGCCTTTAATTATGCAATTCTTTAAAAGTAGGAACTTCTATACATCATTCATTAGTCAATCATACAGTAGGCTCGTGACCATAACATTACGGAATGAATAGAATACAACATAATTTCAATTCTTCATTGGCATACAATGCATGCATACACACGGCTACACATATATACCACACACCCACTTTGCAAACTTCCATTTCTTCATACAATCAACACATTTCTACATACTACAACACAAACAAGACTTCATAACACAAGGATAATGTCACGACCCAACCCCGTAGGCCGCGACTGGCACCCTACCTGGGTACCCAGACCGAATCACATATTCATTTACCAAATCCGAACGTATTTCAGAATTTCATAAAAGTCATATCAACATAGGTTATATCAAAATATGTCTTAAGCGGTCGCACAAATCAAAATGTCGTATCGAATCCAAACGGAGCGGCGGAATAGACATCGCCGGTCATAAGTGCAAATATAAGCATAAGGGCCATTTAGGGCCATCATAACAAACTGACCGCTGTAAGACCAGAAAACAAAATCAAACAAACATACATAGGACCCTCGCCCCATATATATGACTACAGGCCTCTACGAATTCAAAACAAAGACATATGGCGAGACAGGGCCCCGCCGTACCCAAATAGTCAAATGTACAGAATATATACATAGCAAAAGAAGTCTGTACCAAAAGTGGACTCCGAGTCAAGAAGGAGTACTCCGAAATAGTAGAGAGTGAAGCCTATAGTGGAGGATCACCAATATCTGTACCTGCGCGCATGAAACGCAGCCCCCGAAGAAAGGGGGTCAGTACGAAATATGTACTGAGTATGTAAAGCACGGAGTACAGAAATATGAGCCAAAACTGAAAGCAAACCGGATATCAAAAGGGAAGTACCAATCAGTATGTTAAAATCCATATCAAATCATATACATATACATAATGCAAACGAAATCATGCAAACGCTCAAGAACGTGGTCGCCACTCCGACGCTGGCGCCACACACAGCATAACACCAGAAGGTTTCGAATCTCCGTACATCCCCGAACACAAACATAAGTGAGCGTATCGCATCACTAGCCATATCACAGCATAACTCCAAACGGAACCCGGCCCTATGGCGAGGCCTCAGGAACCGTAACACAGCATACGGCCGAATTATCATAGGGCGCACGAATCATAACCGGCCCGGGAACCGGTGAACGAAGTCATAGTAAAGCACGAGCGGAGTCGTGAGCAAACAAATGCAAATCATATTTCAAAATAGCCTTTCAAAACATAATGATTTCATAAGTCATTTCATAACCCAAAATAATCGAATACTTAGCTGATACGAAGGTTTATTTCACAAAATGTTTCCAAAGTGGTACGTATGGCTCAAAACAAAACTTAACATATCATAATAGTCAAAACATAATTCATAGAGGGAAGTCTCAAAGTCGAAGATCTCATATCGAAGTTCATCCAAAAAGAGAGCCCGATAGGACAAATAGGGTGTCTCGGGGTTAGCAGGCTCACCTCGAGTCAAATTGAGGTGGCGAACATAATTTACGAACATTTAGAGGCTAAAGATCATACATAATGATTTCAAAGTGACCCGATCACATTTCGATAGGTTTCGGACATTTGGTTGTATTCTAGCCAAAATAGAGCCTTTAGGCTTCAATTGAATTGAATAAATAGTAGTCGTTTTGTAGATCGGGTTTCGAGGAGCAGAAATGCTCCGGAGATTCCGATATTCCCCTAACATACTAAGACATGCCAAACGAAGAAGTGGGAAGCTTTACATACCTTATGGACGTCTTATGCTTTCCTTAAAATCAAATCCTGTTTCGTCCAGAATCTGCAAATGGTCAAAGTTACCAATTAGAGATTCTTAGGCTTAAGATTTCCATTAACTTGATTTTTGTCTACCGAAATTTCGGCAGCATTTCCCCTATTTATCTAACACCCCCGAGACTTAGCTCGGCTCAATAAACATCAACAACAACAACCCAAACGTTATCAAACAACACAAACCATAATCAAATCATTCTAGCTTCAAAGTTCTATCTTACTACCCAACTTGGCAACTTTCATTCAAACTCCACAATTCCAAACTTGTATCCACATTATTGTATTCATTCACTCATTTAAGATTATTCAATCACATCCCAATTATGTTCCAAACCATATACAAAATTTCCCGAAGTTCATTACTTTCCATATTCTATCCAAAACATCAAAAGCCACGACGAACATTCTAACTTGCATCGTTTCATTCCGAATTCACTAACATCAACTATAAGTCACATTTAAAGTCTTTTAGTATCATAGATGTACAATGATATACACAAATATACCAAAGGTATATACTTTCCGATAATGTTCCGAAATCATTTTCCAACACCAATTCAATTCGTTAAACAATCATTTACGTCATAAATGTCACAACAACACAATAAACAAACCAAACAAGATCAATTCACATTTCTTTCTTCTTCCTAGGGCACACGGCCATGACATCAAATATACATACACCCACGGTTTTGCACACACATCAAAATGACGGAATTCTCGTCTATTCTCAATCCTTAACACATTCATACCAATTCCATAACATTAGAGTAACAAAATTCTTACCTTTTCTTGAAAATCCAACTTGTCGCAGACGTGATTCTTCCGCCAAATAAATTATATCACGTTGAAGAGCGTCTTGAATACACTACAAATATGGAAAGAACAAGATTTTTGGATGAGAATCAAAGCTAGGAAAATTATTTTTGTTTCTTGGAGAGGGTTCGGCCGAGAGCCTCTTGGCTTGGAGCTCTTCAATTTTTTTTGTGTGTTTGTTTGGTTTCTTGAAGATTCTAAAGACCAAGCATGATATATATCTATATAAGAGTCATGTGCATAGCACATGACATTAAAAAAAATGGGTTTGGGCCAAGCCAAGTGGCCGGCCACCCCATTACTCTTGGGCCTAAATTTTCTTTTATTTTTGTTGAGCCCAATTCGTTAAAACTCTCGTTTTGTAATTCCCGAAACTAATTCCCGAAATTCCAAATTTGACCTCGGCCTCCCCCGATGTCTCCGCACCAATACTTTCATAAACGACATAGACATATTAACTAGAATCAAATTATTGCCTTTTAACATACAAGTCTTAATTATTTCTCGAATTCCAATTATACGAAAACACGGGACATAACAGATAAGGGATAATTCTTACCTTATTCTCTAGTCTTCTTCACTTGAACTTGTGATCACTTTGATGAACCAAGGCCTCCTTTCTCCAAACCAACTACACCAAGTTGAAGAGGCTACTCAATTTAGTAGGACAACCACAAAATATAAATTTTTAGAACAAGGTTTTTGGTGGCAAATTTCTCTATGGCAAACCCGAAACCCTCTATTTTTTGCTCTTGTTTTGCTTTGTTTTGTTCTTTCTAATTTCTTGAACTTTCTAAAGGGGTATGACTCATATAATTTAAACACATGGAAAATTAATTGGGGCCATGGGTTTGGGCCATAGTTGGCCGGCCACCCTTCAAAATAATGGGCCTCATTTGTCTCATTTTACAAGCCCAAAGACTTGTGAATCAATTTTTTTGTAATTCCCGAAATTACTTTCCGAAATTCCAATTTTTTTTGCCCTTAGCCTTCCCCGACACTTTCACATTAATATTCTTTCCCAAACAACTCATGTGCTAGATGTAATCAATTATGACTTTATTTCATACAAGTCAAGATTATTTCTAATTTTCCAAATGTGCGAAAACACGGGATATAACATCCTCCCCCCCCCCCCCTTTAGAACATTCGTCCTCAAATGTTAAATTAATCTTATAGGGTCTGGAAATACTTTGGGGGAGTTTATGTTTATAGACAGCACATATGACACACATTCATTATTGAAATAGACTAAGCAAGGATTCAAGATTACCTGTGGGCATAGGGAACAAATGAGGATATTTCTTCTTCATTTCCTCTTCGGCCTCCCAGGTCATTTCCTCCCTATTATCGTTCCGCCACAGCACCTTAACAGAGGCTACATCTTTGTTCCGGAGCTTTCTTACCTGGCGGTCCAAAATAGCTACGGGCTGCTCCTCATAAGATAACTGCTCCGTCACCTGAATATCATCCGCAGGAAATATTCTAGAGGGATCACCAATGCATTTGCGGAGCATAGATACATGGAATACCGGATGTACCGCCTCCAAATCAGATGGCAGATTTAACTCATAGGCGACATTTCCAATTTATCTAACAATCTGATAAGGCCCAATATAACGCGGACTGAGCATACCCTTTCTACCGAACCGCATCACGCCTTTCATAGGCGATACCTTCAGAAATACCCAATCACCAACCTGGAATTCCAAAGGACGACGTCATTTATCAGCGTATGATTTCTGTCGACTCTGGGCTGCCAATAGCCGCTCCCGAATAAGTTTCACCTTATCAACGGCCTGCTGGATCATATCTGGGCCGATTAATTCTGTCTCGCCAATATCAAACCAGCTGATCGGTGACCTGCATTTCCTGCCATACAGGGCCTCGTACGGAGCCATCTGGATGCTGGAATGGTAACTGTTATTATAAGCAAATTCAATCAATGGCAAGTGATCATCCCAGCTACCTCTGAAATCAATAACACAGGCCCGCAACATATCTTCAAGCGTCTGGATAGTGCGCTCGGCCTGTCCGTCACTCTGAGGATGGAAAGCTGTGCTCAGGCTCAGCTGAGTCCCTAATCCTTCCTGAAAAGATCTCCAGAAGTTTGCTGTGAACTGGGCACCTCTGTCAGTGATAATAGATATAGGAACTCCATGAAGTCGTACAATTTCTTTAATATACAGCCTGGCATAATCCTCAGCGGAATAAGTAGTTCTGACGGGGAGAAAATGGGCTGATTTTGTCAGCCTATCAACAATAACCCAGATGGAATCATACTTCCGTGGAGTGCGAGGCAAACCTGTAATGAAGTCCATATTAATGATCTCCCACTTCCACGTCGGAATTTCCATTTCCTGCAACAGTCCACCCGGTTTCTGATGTTCAATCTTGACCTGCTGACAATTTGGGCACTGAGCGATGAACTCTGCGATATCCCGTTTCATACCATCCCACCAGTATAGGCATCTAAGATCATGGTACATCTTCGTAGACCCAGGATGAACAGAATAGCGAGCATAGTGTGCCTCGCCCATAACTTGCTGCCGTAGCCCCGCAATATCAGGTACACACAACCTGCCTCTGTATAGTAAGGTTCCGTCTGGTGTAAACTCGAACGGAGTTTTTTCCTTTTCATGGGTTGTGTCTCTGTACCGAGCTAAAACAGGATCTTCATATTGGTGCCGCTTAATATCTTCCTTAATAGATGATTCAGAAACCCCTCGGACAGAAATCCGTGTACCTCCAGAATCGGCCAGACGAACCCCAAGATTAGTCAACTGATGAATATCACGTACTATCTCTCTCCTGTCTGGCTGTAAATCCGCCAAGATGCCCATAGATTTCCGGCTAAGTGCATCTGCAACAACATTAGCCTTGCTCGGATGATACAGAATATCCACATCATAGTCTTTCAGGAGCTCCAGCCACCTCCGTTGCCGCAAATTAAGCTCCTTCTGCCTAAAAACATACTGGAGACTCTTATGATCTGTATAGATATCAACATGGACGCCATATAAAAAATGTCTCCATATCTTCAGGGCATGAATCACTGCTGCAAGCTCCAGATCGTGGGTAGGATAATTCTTTTCATGCTTTTTGAGCTGTCGGGAGGCATAAGCTATAACTCGGCCGTGCTGCATCAATACACAGCCTAACCCCACACCAGAAGCATCACAATAAATAACATACCCGTCTGGTCCCTCAGGAAGAGTCAGAACTGGAGCTGTAGTCAGCTTCTCTTTCAGCATCTGGAAGCTTCGTTCACAAACATCAGTCCACTGGAACTTGGCTCCCTTCTGGGTTAGCCTTGTCAAAGGCGCTGAAATCGAAGCAAACGTTTCCACAAATCTCCTGTAATAGCCTGTTAACCCCAGAAAACTACGTACCTCCGTGGGCGTCGTGGGTCTGGGCCAATTCTTCACGGCCTCAATCTTCTGTGTATCCACCCGGACACCATCAGCTGCAATAATATGCCCCAGGAATGCCACTGAAGCCAGCCAGAATTCACATTTAGAAAATTTTGCATATAATTTCCGATGCCGAAGTACCCCTAATACCGCTCTCAGATGATCTGCGTGCTCTGCCTCGGACCGAGAATAAACCAGAATATCATCGATAAATACAATTACGAACATATCCAAGAACGGCCTGAATACCCGATTCATTAGATCCATGAATACCGCAGGAGCATTAGTTAACCCGAACGACATAACTTTGAATTCATAATGCCCATATCTGGTCCGGAATGCTGTCTTAGGAATATCAGCCTCTCGTACCCGTACCTGATGATAGCCTGACCGAAGGTCTATCTTCGAAAAATATTTGGCGCCCTGCAACTGATCAAACAAATCATCAATTCTGGGGAGGGGATATTTATTCTTTATGGTTACCTTATTCAGCTGCCGATAATCGATACACATACGCAGCGACCCGTCTTTCTTACGCACAAATAATACCGGGGCTCCCCAAGGCGAAGTACTGGGCCTGATGAAGCCTTTTTCTAACAGATCCTTCAACTGCTCTTTCAGTTCTTTCAATTCTGCCGGTGCCATTCTGTATGGGGGAATAGATATAGGCTGAGTATCTGGAAGCAAATCAATAGTAAAATCTATCTCCCGCTCTGGAGGAAGGCCTGGAAGCTCTTCTGGGAACACATCTGGAAATTCATTAACCACGGGAACTGACTGAAGAGTCGGCGTTTCTGCTGTCAAGTCTTGTACCCGAACCAGATGATAAATATAACCCTTTCTGATCATTTTCTTCGCCTTAAGGTATGAAATAAACTTACCTTTCGGCGATGCTGTATTACCGGCCCATTCTATAACTGCCTCCCCGGGAAACTGGAAACGAACTACCTTATTTTGGCAGTCAACATTAGCATAACAGGAAGCTAGCCAGTCCATACCCATAATAACATCGAACTCGATCATATCTAACTCCACCAGATCTGCCTTAGTGTCACGGCCACATACAGTTACAGAACAGTCTTTATATACCTGTTTTACTACAATAAAGTCCCCAATCGGTGTAGCTACCTCAAATGGCTCTATAGGTTCAGACGTTATACCAATTTTTCCAGCAACAAGAGGCGAAATATATGACAAAGTCGAACCTGGATCAATTAATGCATACACAGACCGAGAGAAAACCAATAATGTACCTATAACGACATTAGGCGATGCCTCCTGATCCTGGCGGCTGGCCAAAGCATAAATGCGGTTCGAAGGACCGCCAGTACCAGAAGCTCCACCACGGCCTCTGCCGCGACCCGCTGGTGCTGAAGTACCTGGCCCCGTAGGGCGCATAGCCACTGATGAAGATGATGATCCGGCGGCTGATCCGGTAGGCTGCGCTGCACCACCCGAACTACCCTTATATGGGCAATCTCTCACAGAATGGCCCTGACGGCCACAAGAAAAACATGCACCGGTGGCTCTGTAGCACTTCCCAGGATAGTATCTGCCACAATAAGAACACTGAGGCCTAGGTGACCTCGTCTGACCAGAACCCCTATCCGTCCGCGAACCTGAAGCCCTGGAGCTCTGACCTGCTCCTGAATAACCTGGGCTATCAAATCTGCGACCTGTAGGCTGTGGAGGTGCGCTCTGTGCTGGCTGGGATGGATATCTGCTAGGCTGCTGCGGCTGCTGAGGCTGTCTGCCCCGAAACTCTCCAGAATACCCGGACGATCTGGCCCTCTTGGGCTATCTCCGATCCTGACTCCTATCGGGCTGATGACCTCTGTGCCAGTCCTCCATGCCCTGGGCGTGCGCCTGAATACGGGCAATATCCATATCGGGCTGAGTGGCCAATACCAAACAACTGTCGACAAAATACCAGTCCAACCCCATAATATACCTGTGCATCCTGTCAGCCATAGTAGCTACCACAGCAGGTGCATATCGGGCCAATGAGTCGAACTCCATACTGTACTCTCGAACACTGCGGCCCCTCTGTCTCAGCAATAAGAATTTGTCAGCCCTGGCCCGCCGTAACTCCGGAGGCAGAAAATGGCTAAGAAAAGCCTGAGAAAAATCATCCCAAACTGCTGGGGGAGCGCCGTTGCCTCTGGATAACTCCCATGACTCGTACCAATTTGCCGCTACATCATACAACCGGTACGAAGCCAATGTGACTGACTCTGTCGCGGAAGCATTAATCAAATGTAAGGTGCGCCGCATCTTCCTGATAAACTCCTCAGGATCCTCCTCAGGCTTTGTCCCGAAGAACTCTGGAGGGCCACAAGTCAAGAACTCACGAGCTCTCGAACTGTCACGCCTATATGCTCGGTCACCTCCCAATCCGTGCCCCTGAACCTGTCCCGCCACAAGTCTGGTCAATAGCTGGACTGCCTCTCTCATAGTCTGATCCTCAGTCCCTGGCCGTGGAGCTGGAGGCTCAGGTACTGGAATCTCGGGAGCTGGCGGTGGAGCCACCCCTCGACCTGCAGCTACTGCTGCTCCAATCTCCTCTACATGTGGCGGTGTGGAAGAGCCCTCTGCCGGGGGAAAAATATCAGGAGCAATATGTGCATGGGCCCTGGTAACCCTCTGGGCCCGACTAGTCTCTCCCACAGCTGCTGCCATGGCCTTTTGGGCCGTTGTTGCCTTTTTTGGAGGCATAACTGCAAATGTAACAATTCGTTAGGGAGGAGTCATCCTGATAACACAGCTCTATCACACGATCTAAGATAGAAAGAAGGGTAGTATCCTAAATGCCCTGTAGCCTCCTGTTTATAGGTGTGGTGCACAACACACCGATAAACAAGACTCTACTAGACACGGTCTGTAGACATTCCGAGGACGAACCGCTCTGATACCACTTTTGTCACGACCCAACCCCGTAGGCCGTGACTAGTGCCCGATCTGGACACCCAACACGTCTATCAAATGCTATCTCAAATTCTATCAAACGCATTCAAGTATATAGCAGAATCCGACAAGGCTTTATTTCAAATTTAGATAATTTCCAGAAAAATTTCGGCAGAGTTTCCTTTGTTTTACGGACTATCCCATATACCCTGCACGCAGAAAATACCAACAAAGGACCATACAGGGCCAACGAAGCAACATTTAAACATATGTGGACCGGCCGCCGCGGCGAATGGGATCGCCCAAACACAACAAATACACGCATCTGTACAGAAAGACCCCAACCCACAAACATGTCCACAGACTTCTAAACAGACCGACAGAATCATATGACGGGACAGGGCCCCGCCGTACCCATGAACGAGAATATATATATACAGTAGTGACGGACTATACCAAAAGATGGGCTCTGGATAAGAGAGCACTCCAAAATAGCAGAATAAGATCCTAAGCGGACGGATCAGCAAACTTGTCGTCGGTACCTGCGCGACATGAAAACGCAACCCCCGAAGAAAGGGGGTCAGTACGAAATATGTACTGAATATGTAAAGCCTGAATTACAGAAACAAAATCATAACTGGTACAGAACGTACAGAAAGTAAACAGAAAACCCAAAGTATCAGATACATATTTTCAAAACATGCAGAGTATGTACAGAAACATATGTCATATCAAATCCGGCCCCTGCCAAGGGACTCGGCAGACAGAACGTGGCCACCCTCCCGACGCTGGTGCCACAACACAGAAGAATCAGAACAGGGGCATAACCCCGTAACATAATATGTCATGTCAGATAGCCATAGCAAATCATATCAGAACAAGCGTACATGGCACAGCATACTCCACAAACCCATGTACACGTATACCTGCCCCCTCACATCGAGGCACGGCGAACAATGCAGGGGATTACGCTTGAATACATATCCTGGCCCGGGCTCAGTGTGGGAAACATTGGGGCATCCACGAGTGGAGTAGTGAGAGACTAATGCAATTAAAATACCATAAATGTTTTCATAGACTCGATGAGGCATATCAAGACAAACCGATCCAATGAAGTCGGACGGGATCATAATAAATGAGTTTCGGGTATCATAATGAATTACAAAAGTATAACCTTTCTGAAATCGTTCCGAGTGTCAAAACAGGTTATCAGACTTAATGGAATATTGAAACAATGTTTGTTAGGTAATTAGAATGGTAGTCAAAACATTTCTTTCAAAAACCGCTCGAAAATAAGACCTAAGTACAATAAGGGCAAAACCGGGATTAGTGGGCCCACCTCGGGACAAGCAAGGCGGTGGGCTCAAATTACATATTTTAAGCTTATGGGGTCACCTATAAAGGTTCTACGGACATTCTATAGCTTTCCAAGGAGTTTAGAGAAAGTTTGCATAATTTCCAAGAAAACATACCAAAAGAGTTCAATCTTACTGAAAGAAAAAGTGATATTTTCACTTGCGGATTCCGATGGGCAGAAAGTCTTTCGAGGCCCGAACTCGATTCTAATACACTTAGGCATGCCAAAAGAAGGATCGGGGTAGCTTTACATGCCTTTTGAGCTTTTTAAGCCTATCCAAGCTCACTCCCCGTTTCGTCGAAAATCTGCAAATGGTCACATTTACCAATTGTAAGTTATAGATGCTACGAATTCAATTCAACTCATATTTGTCTACCGAAATTTCGGCAGCACTTCCCCTATACATATAGCACCCCCGAGAATTCAACTCGGCTCAAACCCATCAACAACAACCCAAACAACAACACCAACATCAACAACAAACATTATAAACACAATATGACACAACTAGTTCTACTTGCCGACATAATGCCATAACCTTCATTTCAACTTCAATTTCCAAACCAATCTCAAGGATTTCACATCCATTATCAATCTAGATCATCATAACATAGTTTAGAAGCATTTCATATCGTTTCCTCAAATTATACACACGGTATACATAATATACAAACTTTCCGCCAAAGTCATAAAGCATTCGAAACTTCTAATCTTCGACTTACATATTCATAACATGATTCCATCTTCCAAATTCATCAATACCCATCATAATTTGCAACCTAATAACTTCATTTTCATAATGTCGTAAAATCATACTTAAGCGACATAAGTTTCTACATTCCATTTCAAAGCAAACTCATATCGTTTTATTTTCATTTACATTGCAAGAATCACAATAACACAACTAACACATTACACAAACTTGATTCATTTCTATTCCTACTCCAACATACCACACGGCCCAATGCTCTTTTTGCCAATTCATCCAATTTTATTCAACTTTCATTCTCAATATGAATTCCATCACATTCACAACTAGAATACAACATAATTTCAATTCTTCATTGGCATACAATGCATGCATACACACGGCTACACATATATACCACACACCCACTTTGCAAACTTCCATTTCTTCATACAATCAACACATTTCTACATACTACAACACAAACAAGACTTCATAACACAAGGATAAGGGATGAATTCTTACCTTATTCTCTAGTCTTCTTCACTTGAACTTGTGATCACTTTGATGAACCAAGGCCTCCTTTCTCCAAACCAACTACACCAAGTTGAAGAGGCTACTCAATTTAGTAGGACAACCACAAAATATAAATTTTTAGAACAAGGTTTTTCCAATTATCCATACTACAACACATTCAATTCATTCCCAATACATGTACAAGGAGATTAAACATAATTTCACCTAAGTCTACATCACACGGACCACTTCAACTTCAAGAAAAACAGTCCAATACCAACATGCAACATCATAAACATTCAATTCACCACAAAACATATGAAAAGGGATTAACTTCTTACCTTATCACCCAATGCTTCAATCGGCTAAGCCTTCAAATCCATTTCTTGAAATTTAACACTTGTTCTTGCTATACCAATGAATGCTACACGTTATTATACCTCTATAAGGGAGTTAAATTGCCTGAAAAACTGATTTTTGGATCAACTTTAATTTGGGGCACCTCTCTCTCGACCAGCTCTAGCCGAGAGACCCTCTCTCTCTATCTCTATATTTCTTGCTTTGTGAATGTTGAAATGAGTTGCTTAGTGATGTATGAATCAGAATTTTGCCTTATATATTCCTTCCATGAATTGGACATGTGTCCCACTCAAATTTTTGGGTCAAAACCATTGACCACATCACTAACCTACACGGCCAACTATGGCTTATAATAATGGACTGATTTTTATTTCCCAATCCCACTTAATAATCCAATCATGGTTAATTAAATCCCAATTTTCCATTAATGCTTCTATACCAAACGAAATTTATAGGTAACTTGTGACTTGAAGCGAAACCGGAAGTTAAAGTCTCTACTTCGTATCTTAAAATAGTCTTGTCTTTAACTTGTCGCGTTTAGTTTAAAACGTCCCAATGTATGAAAATATGGGGTATAAGACTTAGTTTGGACGACTTTTAGTTGAGGTTCATGGACTTGGATTCATGAATTTGATGTTTTTGATCTTGGTCCCCTTTGATTTCTCTTGTGGATGGATGTGGGAGAATATTCTAGGGTGTTCTTGGATGGAAGAGAGAGGAAATGAAGTGGAGGAAATGAAAAAAAATGATTCCTTATGTAATTTAAAAAGCTGGTCGTGGGACTTTATACGGACCAACATACGGTCCGTATAATTTATACTGACCGTATGTTGGACCGTACATTTGGTCCAGAATGCAATCTTCATCTTGGCTAATTATACGGTCCAACATACGGCCAGTATAATTTATACGGACCGTATGTTTGGCCGTATAATGCTAACTGAAGAGACTTCCGTTCTCGTCGACTCGTTTGACCTCCGATCCTTATGGAACCTTCTTAACACTTGTTTAGCACTTCAATACCAATCTAAGGGACGTTATTACATGTCTCTAAGACATCATTATGCCCTCGTTGACTCGTTGCTCGTAATTCCTATCTGATATGCAACATACGACTCACTTTCCTTAATAACTTCCTTTTCTCATCTCGGATGATTTTGAATTCTCGTTTAGGGTCATCAATTACTATTTCGTACTTCTCAAAACATCGCGTTCACTGTGACCTTCGCTCTCCTATTCGCTGTACATGTACGGGAAATTTTCTAAGGTGTAACAGATACTGTCTAACAACGTCAATTACCCCGCCAATCGGGGACCGCCGTCTAACTTCGCCAATGACTCCACCAATCGGAGATTTTTACTTTACATTGTAGTTGCTCCGCTAGCGGGAAGCCTTTACATTACAGTTGCTCCGCCAGCCGGAAGCCTTTACATTACAGTTACTCCGCTAACCGGAAGCTTTTACATTACAAATGCTCCGCCAGCCGGAAGCTCTACATTACAGTTGCTCCGCCAGCCGGAAGCATTCCATTACAGTTGCTCCGCCAACCGGAAGCCTTTTCATTACAGTTGCTCCGCCAGCCGGAAGCCCCTATATTAAAGTTTCCCCGCCAGCCGGAAGCCCCTACATTACAGTTGCTCCGCCAGTCGGAAGATTTACATTTCAGTCGCTCCGCAAATCGGTGCTTTCAATTCTAGATTGTCCACAATCCTTCCCTTTATTTCCTTATGTTATTATTACATTACAACTTTGAACTACACAGGTATCTTTACATCTTTTGCAGGTCAACACAATACAACGTGGAACTATCTCTGACACAGCGAACTGAGGCGCCCCGCTTGATGAGGATATCAAACTCACAAGCTAGAGTCAATGAATTCGCACTCCGATTTAGCTCGCCAATCAGTTTTTCTTCCAATTTTTTAAAAAATAAGTTGCTTCTTCTGAGAATCTACATTCTAGAGACTCAGTCAAATTCTTTCGCATCCTAAAGTCGTCACAATGCGATACTGGGACAATTCTGAGGGTCAGTCCTCTACGACGGACTGATATTGTAACGACCCAACCCCGTAGGCCGCGACTCGTGTCCGAGCAGGACACCTTACGTACCCAGTAACCCCGAACCAACATATAAATTAGATACATAAATATATAAAGCCAAACGGAGTCACAAGCTATCGTACATAAGCAGATGTAGCGCACAGAAACCGATAAGGCCATCACAGAATACGTATTTCCCAGAACATATACACAACCCACATATGTGTCTACAGACCTCTACGAACAGTAATAACAGAAACATAAGACGGGACAGGTCCCCGTCGTACCCCTGAATAGCGTACATATATACAATAGCAGAATACCATACCAAAATATAGGCTCCGGATAAAAGAGCGCTCCAAAATAGCAGAACAAAGTCCTAAGCGGGCGGATCAGAAAACCTGTCGTCTGTACCTGCGCGGCATGAAAACGCAGCCCCCGAAGAAAGGGGGTCAGTACGGAATATGTACTGAGTTTGTAAAGCATGAAGTACAGTAGACGAAATCATAACCGGAACAGAAATTACAGAAAATGAGTGCAAAGTCCAGGATATCAAAATGTATACTTACAAAACGTAAATAATGCATTCAGAAACATATGCCAAATCCGGCCCCAATACGGGACTCGGTGAACAGAACGTGGCGCCACCCCGTCACTGGCGCCACAACACATCATACTTCAGAGTAGGGAATAGCTCCGTAACATATCATAACATATCAGATGGTCACATCATATCATATCATATCATATCAGACATAGGTGTACATGGCACATCATACCCCGGACCCATGTACATGTCATACCTGCCCCCTCACATCGAGGCACGGCGAACAATGCAGTGGAATACGCTTGATAACAAATCCTGGCCCGGGCTCAGTGAAGGAAGCATTGAGGCATCCACGAGTGGAGTAGTGAGAAACTCTTGCATCATAAAATATTTACAAAGACTCGACAGAATAATCCGAATGACAGGTCATTTAAGAAAGAAATCAGACGATAGTCATAGCACGTACCTTTCGGATGTCGCGGGGGATTATATCGAATTAAAGCTTTTGGTATTGTTTGAACATATCAAAATATAACATTTACAGAATCTCGATAGCATAACTCAGATGGCAAATCATATAAAAAAGATTGAACGGTAATCATAGTGTATGCCTTTCGGATGTCACGATGGTTTATATCAAAATAAGCTTTCTGAAATCGTTTTCATGTTTCAAAATGCATTATGGAAGTCAACGAAATAATTCAAACAAACGTCATATGGTAGTTAGGAGAGTAGCCAAGAGTTTCCTTTGAATTCTACTTCAGAACAAGTCAAACGGAATAAATCAGAAAAATCCGGGAGTAGTGGGCCCACCTCGGGTCAAACGAGGTGGCGGACACAAAGTATGTGTAATAAACTTTATGGAGTCTCTTATGAGGGTTTTAAGGTAATCGGATTTTATTTACACAAGTTCTAGGTATTTAAACAACTTTCCTAACCATTTGCAACATAATTAGTTCAATTCCACTGAATGGAAAAGGGGCAAATTTAGACGCGGATTCCGAAGAGTAGAGTAGTCCCCGAGGTCCAACTTCAAACCTAATACATCTAGGACATGCCAAGAGAAGGAAAGGGTGAGCTTTATATACCTTTTCCGCTTCTTACGCTCCTCCAATTTCAAGTCCCGAATGCCCCAAAATCTACAATTGGTCACAAATACCAAATATTGATTATAAGCCTTTAAGAATTCAATCTTAACTCAACACTTGTCTACAAAAATTTGGGCAGCATCTCCCCTGTTTATATGTCTAGCCTAGAATTACAATTCAGCAACCAACACATCAACAACAATACCAAATATATTAACATCATTTCCAACACCAACATATGCCGTAAAACAGCCCGCACATTATTTTCCAAATTTTCCAACCAACCAATTCGCGATATAATTATTAAATAATTTTATTTCCGTAAAGAAGTCGAAATTAACACTAACAACATCCTCCGCATTCTACAAGTTAAATACATTTTTTTTTTCATCCAAAATTTTCTTCAAACCCCATTCCACAATTCAACCATACCAACAAACGAATTTATCACCCTATTTTCTTCGTTCTAATCCGTTAAAACTCTAAATAAACTTGTTAACAATGAAAAGGAACCTTATTCATACCTTAAGTGCACAGCCACCACGTCCACCCTCTTCTCTTTAGTTGATTTTTAGCTCAAATCGAAGGCAACGCGACGTAGAACACTTTTCTCTTCATGGGCTTCAGGATTCGGGGCTCCGATTTTGGTCAAAAATTGATTTTCTCTCTAGGCTCTCCTCTCTCTTTTTCTCTAAAGTTTTCTAGGTTCTCTTGGTCTGAAAATGAGGGAGAGAAACCAAAAATTTTAGTTAAAAAGCATGGGTAATGGGCCTGACCCGAATTGGATTCGGGTTGGGCCGGATTTACTGTTCAACTCGACCCTCCTGCCTTAAAACGTTCATATCTCCTTATCCCGATGTCAACTCTAGGCCCACGACCTACCGTTGGAAAGATAATTCAATTATCTACAACCTTTATTTCTGGGAGTTTTCCCAAATTTCAAACTTATAATGCCGTGTTTTCCCCTCCAAGTTAGGTCATCCGAAAACGTTTTCTTAAATCGTCCTTTTGGAGGGCTTACACTCATTTTTGGCTTATGGGTCCTTCTTAGGACTTGCTCAAATTCACATGTACTACCCATATATCTCTTCATATGTCTTTTATAAGGTCCCGATGTGTGGGCCCCACCTTAACTTACTGTAACGAGGGTTTTTCGTTAAATAACTTATGAACCAATTCACACCATATTGTCTCCAAATGTCGTATGTGTATATATTCTTAGACTTAGATCACCCAATCTTCATCCTTAATCCTTGTTTGACTTAACTCCTTTTCGAGCTCGTACTACGCCGTCTATGATTTTGTAGCGCGAAATTTTTCCGGGGTGTAACAGATATGATCCTATGACAGCACATAGATGCATTCTGTAGAGTCTCGATTATCAGTGTGTTGCGGCCGCCACATTTATAATTAGGAGGCTGCAAAAGTACATCCCATCTTCAGAAAGATCTTTCATCAGCAATCTTCTCCCTCCAAACTTGACTACATCTTCCTAACAACAACTAGTGTCACCATAAGTCGACACTGGGAAAAAATTATGAGTATCCCTCAAAATTTTCTATCTTCTCGTTTTCTTTAGAACCCATCTGAACCGTCCTCTTCAATATGTAAGGGACTCAGAGTCAAGCCAGTCGTATTCCATCCTAGCCATTTTCGCTCATGTTGAAGCCACTACCCTTTCCATCTCCGAACCCCCGTGTTACCATAACTACAACACTGGGACAAATTTTTTAGGACCACTCAAAAAATTTCAACAACTCAACCTTCAAAATCTCCAACAAAACTACCATCCCCTGTCCATAACAAGAAAGCCAATGTCCTCATAATTCAGACACTGGGGCAAAATTTTGAGGACCTCTCAAAATTTTACTGTCTCCTTGTTCAAACTACATCGACCTGATTCTCCTATGACCCGAGATATGTAGGCTACTCAGGAACCAGAGTTCGGTCGAATTCATAAACTCACCTCTCAATTCCCAAAAGAACTACTCTTTTTCACTTGTACTCTTTCAAAACCCAATCTGATTTACTCGTCGGGACAAAATTTGATTTATGTCAATGTATTCGTCCAAAGACTTTTTCATCATCCTTGGTCAAAGAGGGACAAGCTGTTGACACCCAATTTTGGCCCTTCTTTTTCGTTTAATTAATTTCACTATGCTTCTTAGTCCTGAAAATTCCCCAAACGAGTTAGGAATATTTTCACCAATTATTACGCTATTTTGCGAGATATATTTCTCTAAAATTAAGAACATCTTTATTGTTTCTTAAAAGTTACCAAACATCATATTCTATAATTAAAAAATTACTAAACATCATACTTTATAATTAAAATGACTCAAAAATAATGTTGATATTTTTATATCAATATTGGTGGTGACATTTTTCCTTTAAATCCTACTTATTACCGTATTAATCATTTTTTACTCTATTTTTTTTAAACTAAATACGTATATTAAATTACTTGTACTATAATTTATATAGGTGTATATTTTTGGGAATTAATTAGGACAAAGAAGCATATTTTAATTAATTGATAAAAATAAAAAGGGATTAGGAAATAATCATCTACCTAAAGATATTGGGCCATCTCCCTTTAAACCAAATCAGCAACCTAAAATATCCCCAGCCCAAAATCCCCGACCCGGCCCAATCATCTATAACAATAAATCCCTAAAACTAAACTTCATACCCTAACAGCCCTAACCAAACGACCCCTACACTCCTCTTCAACCAAGCGTAACCCTAACCAGCCCCTAGCCAAAATTGTCGTCACTTCCATCATGTCGCCTCACCACCACCACACCCATCGGACCATCGGATAAAGAACAAACATCACCTCCGCTGTCAATCCCAGTCCCTTTCTCCCATTTTCTTCAAGTGACAGAGCTTCGAACAGCTCGTCCAAGTCGAATTAGCCCCCCGGATCGAAAAGCACGCGAACATCTTTAGGATTTTAGGCCGCTCTTCCAACAATCCATAGGGTAAAGGCTCGTTTCAATCCGTTGGAGCCTAAAATCATGAAGAAACCACTAGATTTGGACCTCTAGCCTTCAAATCGCTCTGAAAAGGTGAAAATCCGTCAGTGATTTTTTCATCATTTCATTTATCGAAATTGCAGAATTTTCCCCCTTTTAATTCGAAATTCAAAGGCAAAATCCCCTGGAAGAAGCTGTTGAAACCCCCTCAGCGTTTGCCTATAAATACGAGATAGGTTTTTTGAAGGCTGAAAATTCCCTTTGAAATAGGCTAAGAACTAGAGAGAAAACTTTTATTTACTTTAAAGTTGAATTGCAAAATCCTTTTCTTTTTCATAAGCCTTCATAACTAAAAAAATCCATAGTTCTTTCTACGTTCTTAGAAAAACATGTTTTAACTCTAAATTTTTTTGGCTGTATAATTTTGGTTGTTTTTGGCTAAGCAAGGATTGCTTTAAGCGGGTTCGGAGACTCGACGATGACACTAGCCTCAATTCACTGTCCGAAAGAAGGTAAAAACACTCGTCTTTCTAGCGCTTCATTTTAGCTTACAGAATTAAGTGTAGTCCCTTGATTATTTTAGCCGTTCGTTCCTAGTTCTGCCTATGTGAATCAGTTCGTTTGCTATAAGCTAGTAGTGATTCTCGTCTCTATTTTATTTTTCAGTTTAGAAGTAGAGATGTAGTCGTTTCGTTGTTCTTATTTTGAATCTGTCTATTCTTTGTTTGCTGTGAATCAGCATGAAATAGTTGATACAAGTTGTTAACGTTTAAAGAGAACATTTATGAACTCACCGAGCATGTGAATAGTCGTATTGATTGTTACTTTCCCGTTGCGTCATTTTTATTACGTAATAGGTTAATGAGGGTGAAATCCCTCATGAACAATCACTGTTTCATGAAAAGATGAATTTCATTGTTGAGGCGTTTAACCGGGTTTTTGGTATTCAGATTCCTTCGGTCTTGAAAGACTGTCTTATCGTAATATTATACAAAATCATAAATGCAATGGTTTGAACGTAAGTGTGGATAAATTTGTTATCTATATAACTATTTTTCCTATTTCTTTTTTTTTTTTTATGCGTTCAACATGATGTTTAAAAGTAACATTCCTTCATCCCAAATGGGTTAAAACAAGGCTTAAGATAATTTAAAGAGCATGCCCTTTATGTTTTGTGGAAAAAATAGTGAAAGAGTGGAGCTTGGTGTATATCTCCTACTAGGTCAACTTCTCTATTGATTTTTGCTTAAGGCATTCACGTCACTTCTTGAACTTTAAAACAAGTTAGAGTCTTCTCTATTAAGTAGTCGTTGATAAGATTTTTAGGCAACTGAAACATAGGAAAAAATGAAACATCTTTTTCAAAAATTATTTGTTCTTGACACCATGTTTCAGGTATCTGAAAATGCCTTAACGTAAAGAGATATTTTAGAGAGCTATTTTTAGAATTAAACGCATACTTTCTAGGAAATAAATCTGATTCTCTTATAAAAACTTTGCTCCACTGCACAGGCCCAAATGGTTTTAAAAAACACAAGGTCAAATCATTTTCTTTGGGAATTATTAATATTGTGAGCAGGCTAATTTGCAAGTTCAATACGAAAACTCTATATTAGGGTTCAAGTATAGTGGCCCAAGCTATTTTACGAGAGCTACAAGGTACATACTCTATTTTTATATACATATATATACTATCTTATTTTATTTTATTTTTATTAAATCATCCAATCATCTTTACACTATGCGTGTACTTATATATATATATATATATATATATATATATATATATATATATATATATATATATATATGTGTGTCACGGTACTTATACATATTATTATATTTTCCTTGGCTATTTCTAACAGTATACCTCTTTACACTATTTTTACATACGATAAACATACTCCATGTATATATTATTTTCTCATAAAAAAATATGTATTTTCATACTCTACATTATATATACTGCCCTTATATACAATAACCATATTTATACCTAATCTTCAAAAAATACACATGTACTGTTTTTGTAAATAATATACATCCCTAGTACATATAATTTTACAACTCGTATTAATTACTTTTCTTTACAATGAATATGCCTACATACTATTATTTTTTAAACACGTACCATACTTATACTACCTTATTTCCATTAATTCCCTTGGTCATCTTTACATTATATGCATATATATAGTACTATCATGTCATCAATAACTATTTGTTTAGTTACCCATGATATACATATCACATATATACGTTATTTTCTTATAAAAAAATATATATCCTCTTATTCTATATTATACATACTAGTCTTATATAAAATAAATGTCATACATATTTTTCTCACGCATACATTAGCATTAACTACTTCCTTTATAATATGCATCTACTCACATAGTTATAATTACTTCAAAACTCTCTTTTCTATACAAATAGTTTTGAGAGAGTAGTTTCTTTCCCTCAATTCTTTAAATAGGTAATAATAAATGATTAAATAATCCCCCTCTAGTATAAATTAAGATAAGTTTAAAGACTGTCCTTGGATAGGCTCTGAGGGATGCTTAACACTTTCCCCTCGGGGTAAATAAAACCCTTACCTAGAATCTCACAGGTTTCAAAGACTAAAAAATGGAGTTTACATTTTACAAATGGTTTCCTAATATTTCCTAAAATTAGGTGGCGACTCTGAAAATTTGCAAAACTAGAGGAAACATAGTTTTAAGTTGTGAACTAGTTTTAATCCGTTAAATATAGGGCATAACAGCATGGCGACTCTGCTGGGGACTTAGTTTAAGAAGTAGATACTTGAGGGATGTTTGCTTATTTATTTATATTTGTTATTACCTGCTATTTATGAATTGCTACATTGCTATATTTGAAAGGACGCATGCCCGCAGGTGGACAGGGAGATAGACTTGATCCTTAGGCTGGATATCCAGAGATTGCCTAGAGGAGCTCCATTTGATCCGAAGTTGCAGTTGTTGATACTATTCTTTTGTGTATATACATATGGGCATGGCCGGACCCTGTCCCGCCTACATGATGATGTTTCATACTCTTCTTAGAGGCTCGTAGACAGTTATGTATAGCTAGATGTCCCTTAGCCTTGTTGGCTTGAATTTTGTATGTCATTTTGTTAGTCTTGTTGGCTTGTATATATATATATATATATATATATATATATATATATGTGTACGGGCATAGTTGAGGATGTATATGTGAAAGTTCCTTGCCCGATAATGTTTGTGTTATCGATGCACATGAATTGCGAGTTAGCCATACGGCTCACCTAGATATGATTGTGGAAGTAAGACGAGAGGTACCTGATGGGTTAGCTTCGGGTACCCGTCATGGCCCTCCGGTTGGGTCGTGACATGTATGCAAGGTGAGGTACCATGTAGAGCAAAGCTATTGCAGATAAAACCAACAGCAACACAAGCAAAATCCAGTGCAGGTAAGACTGAGTACATGAAAATGATACAGGATCATCCCTTTAAAAGTCAATTAAGTTTGTCTAGTGATAGCAATAAATGACAAGTATCTGCAAGACTCATATTGTAAATGCAAGCCCAAGAAAGATGGAGAGTATGTAATGAAAGACAAACATGCTCCTCTAACAGAATGCTGGCAACAAAATAATACGGTTCAACACTCAATATTCAAATTTTCAAACTTCTTTTAAATCCCTCTTTTATGCCTAACTTAAACACATTGTGCACTTAAACTTCTTACTTAATCTCAACAAATCATTCATTAATACATCTCTGATTCCAGTTCTGTGCTTTTGAGATCATATGATCACCATGTGGTCTTATGCAGCAAGCATGCCCTCTGTTGACACCCAATTTTGGCCCTCCTTTCTCGTTTAATTAATTTCACTATGCTTCTCAGTCGTGAAAATTCCCCAGAAATGAGTTTGAAATATTTTCACTAATTACTACACTATTTTTAAGATATTATTTCTCTAAAACTAAGAAAGATTTCTATCATTTCTTAAAAATCACCAAACATCATTATTTTTTTACATATATAATTAAAAACAATTACTAAACATCATTATTTACAATTAAACCACTCAAAAATAGTGTTGATATTTGTATATCAATATCGGCATTGGCGTTTTTCCTTTAATCCTATTTATTACTATATTAATCATCTTCTTACTCTATTTTAAAAAACTAAATTCGTATATTAAATTACTTGCATTAGAATTTATATAGGTGTACATTTTGTGGGAATTATTTAGGACAAAGAAGCATATTTTAATTAATTGATTAAAGTAAAAGGGGATGAGAAATTAATTCACCTACGTAATATTGGGTCAATTCCCTTGCCCCCTAAACCAAAATATGTGGCCCAAAACACCCCAGCCCAATATCCACCAACCCGGCCCAATCATCTATACACTCAATCCCTAGAACTAAATAACCCCTCTTCTCTCTAACAGCCCTAACCAAACGATCCCTATCACTTCCGTCACTTCACTTCACCACTACCATGCCCATCGGACCGCTGCACAAACGCAGTCGCTGCCTCCACGGCCACCACGTCCCCTTTTTCCTCTGATTGACGTGGTGGCAGAACTGAAAAGAGCTAGCAATAAAGTCATTTCAACCCCTGTAGAAGAGGAATGCGATGAACCTCCGGTTTCAAGCTTGAATCTCCTTCGATTCAGTGGGTAATACAGAAATCGATCATATTATACCCCAACAGCTCTTCTTCTCTCAAATCGAAACTGAAAAGGTGAGATTTTTCACCCTTTTTCTTGATAGTATCCATCAAAATCTTTTCCCAGAACTTCCCATCAGAAAAGTGTCACCTTTTCCCCCTCTTTTGTTAAAGTTTGAATTCCGAATTTTTAGCTTCCTGGAGAAGCTGTTGAAACTCTCAGTTGCTAGCTATAAATAAAACCCTTAGTGAGCCATTTTAGACAGGTTGAACAACCAGAAAAATCCCTTTTATTTTTCACAAGCTTCCCCCTCATAAAATTCCTTTTGTTAAAAACTTGGATTCTGTGAAAAATCTTATTTTTTTACTCTAAGTTTTTTATTGTCGAAATCCGTTCTTTTAGTTCTCGACTGAGGAAGGACCACTTCAAGCGGATTCGGAGATTCGACAACTACAATAGCCTCAGTTCGCTGTCCCGGAGAAGGTCAGTAATCGACCTAAAATTTCTTCTCATTTCAGTTCTTAGATAAATATGTAGTTGCTTGGATGTTATCGTCGTTCATTTATTTTCTGTTTTAAGTGTATAATTAGAACCTGTAAATCTTGTTTCCTTCTTTAGTTTTCTGTTTAAAGGGTGTCAGAATCTGCTTCTCGTTATTTTGATGAAAGATCAGTAGGTAAAACTTAAAACAAAGGAATTACGACGTTTATGAAGGAAACTACTCATTTGCACAAGTTTGAACTAATCGAAACTCGCTGACGTTGGAGTAACGTTATTGCTTATAAATCTTTTACTTCATTTCTCAGAAAAGGTTATTGTTTTCCCTGCCTGCTCTACTCTTCGAAATTTGGAATTTTGAGTGTGTTGAGATGCACGAATATGTCGCCAGTTATATTTTTTAGACATGTTGTAAATAGCCTAGTCTTCAAGTTCTTTTAAAGAAATAGAATGGTCGAATAAATTATCAAGAGACTCTGTCTTTCCTCTACTAGCAGACATCGTGCTCGTTAGATATTAAAATGTGAATGTGTGTTTTGTTTCGTGACCATAGAAAACCATAATTTAGCATATTATTTTACCATGTTTGTAGTTGAGGTCATAGTTTAGTTAATGAGATAATAGATTATTGCAGGTCCATAACGAGAAGAATATTTTGTGTGTATCTGTCATCTCTTTTCTTTGCCATGTCCATGAGACCTTCTTAACTTAAGATGATTCTTGTTTATCGATTTTCTGAAGTTTTTCATAGTTAACTAAATATGCTTTATACGTTAGAAAGCTACATTTGTTCCGAAAAAGAAAGTTACTGTTTTCTGGTCAAAATGTTACTATTTTGATGGGAGAAAAAGGTTACTATTTTGATTAGAGAAAAGGATACTATTTTGATTAAAAAAAAAAAAACCTTACTGTTTTGATTAGGGAAAAGTTACTTGTCTTGAAAGTAAAACTTACCGATTCGTGAAAATTAAATTTGTCAAATCTGTGTTTGACTTCGTCGTTTGGCTAATTTCTCTGTTTGTGAGTTGCTCTCGTTATATGGCTAACTAAGTTAGTAATCATCTTCGTCCTCGTCTTACATTTCATTTTCGGGTTATCAAACTAAAAGGAAAACGTAGTGATGTTTCTTATTATTTATTCAGTTATGTTTGTTTGAACCTGCTTATCTTCTGTTTGTTATTAGAATGGTTGAGATGAGCTAACAACACTTTGGCAAAAATGGCAGTCTAACTTCTCAAACATACTAGCATCCTGTTGTCTTTTTTTAAACTCCATCCATTAATCTGGAGGGACTATTTTTATCATAATTCTAGCTGAAAACAGTACATAAAGATTTTGGCGCAAGTTGTGAGTTTCAAAAGCCAACTTGCTAACCCTTTAGGATGTAAACCTGCATCTAAACAAGTGTTTGTATGGATTCTGAAATGCTGCAATATTGAAATATAAATGAGGTCACGAAGTAGTAAGAATGTCAAGATTGGTTTTAAAATCTTCCTTGTGCTAGGTATGTGTTAATTGGTTCATGTTGAAATTTTGAGTAGATTTGTAGTGAATTTTTTCTTCTCGTTACTGCTTGTTTTAAAATCACTACTATAAGATTTTGGAAAGGTTTTTAACTTAGTAGCATATCTTTTTAGCTGAATCCTCACAAGTAGTGAGGGCGCGTTCTAGATTTACATTCTATGATTGCTTGTGCAGCACTTTTGAGCTTTATGTCTAAAAATTTTGCTTCCTATAATGTTCAAATGATCCAGTTTGAGAATTTATAATATGGAAAACAGAAATGCATTATAGGGCAGTAGGTTGTCTGCTATTTAAGTGTATAAGAACAGATCATGGAAAATTTGTTTGAAGCTTGGTCACTGTTTTGTTTTCTCGTGTATCTTTTTTTTTTTTTGACAAAGAATATCAAAGCATATAAACTGTTATGTATTACCTGAGTCTGAAAAGACTTATCCTGAATTAGTGTTACGCTGTGTCATAAGATAAAATGTGAGATTTTGTTATGAAAAAGTAAATAGTTTCTGTCAGACACCTTGTCTGTGATCTGAACCATCCTCTTTGGTTTGGTTCTATTCGAGTCGCTAGGATTGTTATTGTTAGTTTTATGGGAGGAACAACATGTTGGTAAATCTGGTTTTTCTTTTTTTAAAACAAATAGTCTTCTGTATGCTTAGTTTTTTTTTTATTTGTTAGCAAGCCCTTTTCGAGATAACAAGTTACAAGGATTCAAAATTTGTCGAGTTTGTTGAAGACTATTTATTTTTCTAATGTTTTTGGGAAGTTGGCTAATAACATGGGCTTGTAAAGTATATTAAAAATTACCATTGAGAGTTGTTAAGGCTACTAAGGCTGTTAAGAGTTTTGTTTGGTTAAGAATTTTTTCCAGAATATGATTAACTCTTTAACAACTTCCTTGAAGTTCAGACTTTAATTTCCTTGTTAGCATTCTGGTTGTATTTTTTCCTTGTGAACTACTATAACTAGATAATATTTGGTGTATCTTACCAAACCATAGAAAGATTTATGAGTTGTTCTTACTTGAGCATTTAAGTTTGTTTGCTGCATAACATTAGTGACAGGTATAATATTGTAGCTCCATGTTCCGAAAGTTAAAGGAAGCGCACAAGATTTGTTTAATTTATTTGAGGTTACTAATTGAATTCATCTTTTATTTAGAAGTATTTGTTTCCAAGTTCCAATGATTGTACGCTTCCTTCTAGATTATATGACGTTCAGTTAATTTTTTTTTTTGTTACTGATCATCGAGATTTGCACCTAATCCTTTTCTTTTCTTTCTTTTCACATGAACACCATGGGATTTTGTTGGAGTTGTGGCTCAACTCTAATTCTGCCCAGGTCATAGGAGCAGCCAGCAGCAGATTTATTTACTCGTGTCTAGTCGTCCCCTATTTTCGCGTCAAAAGAATCCAGCGTCTCCTTCCTTCCTCTCCTCAGATTTTTATCTTTTGTATCAATATATATGCTTTGACTAATGATGATACCAATTTGGTGTTGTATTTGTGCCTTTGCTGTTCTTGATGGGGTTCGTAAGAACCAATTTAGACACGATAGTTAGACACAGTCATTTTTCTCCCCCCTCTCTTTAGGTATTGAATTTGGTATTACTAATCGACATAGGTACACTTAAAGAGTGATGGCATTTGTTAAATGATTTTCGGCTACCACTTGACATTTTTTCAGGTTCGCGAAATATAGTTCAAATAAGAGGTAGAGATCCGAAAACTTTTTTTTTTGATAAACTGCTGCTAACAATAATTTTTAGATTTTATCTTGGCAAAACATGGGGCGGAAAGCATTAATTTTCAAGGGAAAAAAACGCAGGTTCCAAAGGATGGGAGAACTGCCTTCCAAAGAAGAAAAAAACTAAAACGGGTAAAAGGCTTATGAAATTTCAATTCCAAAGTAGGCCCAAACAATTTCAAAATAGGCTATTGGCCTAATTGATTTTCCAGAAATGCAAACATGCTTTCTTTTAAAGAACGGGCTCTGGCTCAATTAATTTTCATAAGCTCAACCATTTTCAGAATTTATTTCCTTTAGTACTAACATGAGTAGACCCAAGTTTACTGAAGTTTAATACAAGAACTCCTACTAGGGCTTGAGTATAGTGGCTCAAGTATTTTTGAGAACTACAAGGTATATATTCTACTCTATATATAAAGATGTTATTTTACATGTATTCCTTTAATCATTTTTCTCATCACATGCATATATACATCTTGTATTAGTTATTTTTCTTTACCATGAGTACACCTATATACTATTTTCATAAACATGTATCATACATATAATATCTTATTTTCACCAACTCCCTTAGTTGTCTTTTCATAATGTGCATATATATATAAGTATTATCATGTCATCAATAATTATTTTTAGTATTCACCTAGGATATACTATCACATATGTAGATTATTTTTATAAAAATATACTTCTCCTTATTCTATATGACACTTACTATTATTATATAAAATAAATATCATATATATTTTCCTCATGCATGCATTATCATTTGTTACTTTCATAAATGTGCATCTACTCACATACCATAATCACCTTAAAACCCGTTTTCGTACAAATCATTTTGGGAGAGTAGTTTTTTTTTTTTTTTTGTAGTTTCTTTCTTTAAAAAATAGGTAATAATAAAATAAGAAATAGATTAAATAATCCCCCTCTAGTGTTAATTTAACTAAGTTTAAAGACTGTCTTCGTATAGGCTCTGAGGGATGCTTAACACCTTCCCCTCGGGATAAATAAAACCCTTACTTAGAATCTCATAGGTTTCAAAGACTAAAAATGGAGTTTTTACTTTTTTTTACAAATGGTTTCCTAATATTTCCTAAAATTAGGTGGCGACTCTTAAAATTTGCAAAACCAGAGGAAACATAGTCATAAGTTGTGAACTAGTTTTAATTCGTTAAAAATAGAGCATAACAGAATGGCGACTCTGCTGGGGACGTACCTTAGGTTTTGACTTTGGTAGACTTAGTTTAAGAAGTAGATACTTGAGAGATGTTTGTTTATTTATTTATATTTTTATCACTTGTTATTAATGAGTTGCTACATTGCTATATTTGAAAGGACGCAAGTCAAAGCCAAATTTGTGCTCCTTATTTGTTTGAGAAAACACTATTTGTTACTGCTTTCCTTATAATATCATTGAACTTTCTAATGGGTCTTTGGCCGTACACTTACCCACACTGTGGTTCACGCGAGGTGTTGTCTTACATGCCTCTACCCCTTCTTTGAATTCTCTAGTTTCAGAGTAGGTACAGTAGTTTACTACTTACCTTCTTGCAGACATTCAGTCCCACTCCGAAATTCTTAGGAAAAAAAATCTTATTCTAGAAAAAATAAGTCATGCTGCATACACCTTAGGCAGGACAATTCAAGGTATTGTCGCTGCAAATTAGGAATCCACCATTTTGTCAAAGGTTTGAAACCTGAATGACATAACCCTTTATGTGAATTGATGAAATGATCCTTAAGAGACACAAGATGATTTTTTTTAACAAACAATACTTATCATAACCTTTACCCTTCTTTTTCAGATGGAAATTAACCAAAACCTACCAAATATCCAAATGATAGTCTCATCTCCTCACGACCTGCAAACTTGGTGGAGGAACATAAAAGTGGCACACGGAGAGGAAATCCAAGCTAACAAAAACTCTCACCAAGATGCTGATAGAATTTTGGGATCCCGCCAGTGTAACCTTCAATTTTTTGGATTTTGAGACAACCCCTACTTTAGAGGAGGTTTGTGGATTCACGGACTTACCATTTGAGGGAAGAATGTCGGTGTTACCATCCTTCATATCAGGAGAGAAATTCTTGCGCATTTTGGGATTTAATGTCTACCCGGTCTTGAGGAACGTGGAAAATGATCGAGTGAAGTTCGACTTTCTTTTTCAGAGATTTGGGCGCCGAGAAAGCTTTGATCGATATCGGGATGAGTTTGCGTGTGATCGCGGAAGGTGGAAGAAAATGCGGCCACGAGTCTTCGCCATGGCCTTGTTGGGACTCTTGGTCTTCCCTAAGAGAGCCTACCGAATCAATATTAACCTTTTGCCACTTGTTATGAATATCTTCTCGGGACCGGATGAATTGACATTGGTCCCTATGATCCTCGCGGAGATGCTCCAAGCTCTATCGGCTTGTTCAAGAGGGCATAACTTTTTCGAGGGGTATAATCTCTTGCTGCAGTTATGGGCCACGGAACACTTCTATACTCGCCCCCCCCCCCCCCCCCCCCCCCACAATCATGGATTAGCATAGATACTCACAGCAGAATTCAAAGCCATACGGAAAGAATGAGGTACTGGCCAGAACCTATAGGAGAGGAGGAGTGGCGCGCATTCTTGGTTCAGCTCACGGGAGATGCTATTCAGTGGAAATACCCCTGGCTGTCAGGGAGACCTTTAGTAAGAACTACGAATATGTACTTCGTTGAGTTGATCGGGTTGGACGGGATTCAACCGTATGCGCCTCTTAGAGTCCTGAGGCAGTTTGGAGTTACACAAGATGTCCCAGTCTGGTCCCATATGGCACTGCATGAAGATAACTATGATAGGGTGGTTCCAGTAGCACGAGTGAGAATTCTACAAAGAGAATGGCTGAACATGATCACAATTAGTATGGGTGACGGGAGTTGGTGCACACCCGAGTATTACGCCTGGTATAATGTGGGAGGCTTAGCATTTTTGCCAACCGAGACGGATTCGATGGGCTCACGGACGATGATGTAGCCACTTGGCTTATAGTTGAGACATTGCCTTTCATGAACGTCAATAATAATATGTACAGGCAGGTACTTCTGGGTTCAGTAAACCATCTGATACAACTGGTAGAAGAGGAAGATCCGGTAGAGCCGGAAGAAGAGATAGAAGAGGATCCCGAAGAAGACCCGACAGAGCCAGATGAACCAATGGAAGAGGATCCGGAAGAAGATCCAGAGTGGGAATCAGAGCGTAATCTTGTAATGGAGGTAGAGCCGGAGAAATCACCTGAGTATACTCCAGCAGGATATTCAGAGGAGGAACCGGAGGTGCAGTCCGAGTGCAGGCCTACAGTACATGGTATAGAGGAGGGACCTGAGTATGACCCAGAGGCAGGATGGGAGATAGAGACAGACCCAGATGAAGAACCTTAGTACGACCCAGGGCCTGATTATGATCCAGCATATGATGGGGATGACAATGACGGCCCGACATGGCCCTAGACTATTTTCTTTCGTCCTTTTGTTTTCTTTACATTCCAAAAGAGTGTCGTATGGCCCAATCCCTTTGTACGCCCTCGTGGCCACCCTTTGCATTTCCATTTCAAATTTCCATCGACCCATTCCTTTTGTATGCCTTTATGGCCATCCCCTTTTGTGTTTTATCATTTCAGGCTGCCATAGGCCTATCCTTGTAAGCTCTAGAGCTACCTTTTGTTGGAATGGAAGTTATGTTTGTTCTAAAAACAAATCACAAAATGTGTCAAAAAAGGATCATCATCATCAACTTGTGTGTAACGTAGGCTTACCTCTGGCAAAAAGAGGCTCCACAATTAGGACACGCTTGTTTGCACGTCAACTTGACGTAATTACTTGATTAAAATGTTGCTCTACTTTTTCTAAAGCTTCCCGGACTAACCTTTTTATTTTCCAATTGTCTTTATTTTGGTTTTATCCCCCAATAGAGGTTGATTTGTGTTGATCTTCAAACTGGCCGAATCACACTACAATCTGAGGTCTAAGGGAAAAATGACTATCACCAACGAAGTCAACCCAACTGCTAACCTTTTCATAATGAATGAAAATCCAGAAAGCTCAAGAGAGAGGATTAATCTGAACGATGAAGAAGAGATCGCTTTGCTTGACGAACTAAGAGGAGAGCTGCGCCAAGTTCGGGACCTGACCCATCTCACTGTGACTGCTTTCCCAAACCCACCTCACTTTCCATCTTTGGATTCGCCGGTTCCAGAACACTTCCCTCCATCTACACATCCACCTCCAATACCCCTATCATTTTCCAACCTACCTCCGGTCACTCCCGTGAATGTACCAAATATGCATAAAAAAACCCTTACGTCCCCGACTACACCCATACTTCACAAAACCCACTATTAACCCAAACTGCTACTGCACCTACTTACCCCCAGCGTGCAGCACATACCAGGGGCACACGTTGACACTTCCCACGAGCAACATGTGCCACCGGTATATGCAGCTGGGGCTCCAACCTTTACCGCTCCTGTCACAGTCAGAGTCCCGTTCGAGGTGGATCAGTATGCATAAATGGAGAGAGATGCCAAGATAGGAGAAGACGAATCAATCATTAGCCAGCTGCACAGTCTAAGGAAAGAAATGAGGAGCATGCGAGTCACTCGGGGAAGTGAGAGTTTGGATTATTGTCACGACCCAACCCCGTGGGCCGTGACTGGTATCCTAACTGGATACCCGTACGTAATTACCTACCAAAGTTGGCGTGCCCAAAAAAACTAATTCACATTAGCTGTACACGGATCCATAATAAAATAAAATACAGCGCGCGAGAACATATACATACATAAGCATACTTAGACTTACACTTAAGCCGTTAAGGCTATCATAGCAGACAGAATAGCAAACTCGTACATACCTACCTGAACAGTGACAACCCATAACCCACATACATATCTACAGGCCTCTAATCGGACATATAGAATCAGATGACGGGACAGGGCCCCGCCGTACCCCAAGTTACCATACATACAGAATATATAGATGTCAGAAGATATATACCAAAAGTACACGCTCCGGATCAAAGGAGCTCTCCCAAAACAGCAGAATCAGTGTCCTAGACTGGCGGCGTATCACCGGGTGCGTCTGTACCTGCGGGCATGTAACGCAGCCCCCGAAGAACCGGGGGTCAGTACGAAAAATGTACCGAGTATGTAAAGCGAAAATATAACAAATATAATCATAGTCTGAACCAGAAGCACAGAAATATAGCGGACAGAATCATAATCCAAACGGACGGGCAAAAATGTACCGGACAGAATCATAATCCAGCCGGACAGACAGAATCATAATCCAGACGGACGGACGGAATCATAATCCAGACGGACGGACGGAATCATAATCCAGACGGACGGACGGAATCATAATCCAGACGGACAGACAGAATCATAATCCAGACGGACAGACGGAATCATAATCCAGACGGACAGACGGAATCATAATCCAGATGGACAGACAGAATCATAATCCAGACGGACAGACAGAATCATAATCCAGACGGACGGACGGACGGACGGAACCATAATCCAGACGGACGGACGGAATCATAATCCAGACAGACAGAATCATGCATGCAGAGTCATACAGAGTCATATGCTTATACAGATGCAGATAGCATATACATACATACATACAGATCCCGGCCCTCTCATGAGGGACGCGGTAACAGAACCCGGCCCTCTTAGTACGGGACGCGGTGAACAGACAAATCAGATCATATGCCATCCTGGCCGCCAACCCCATACACACATCATAATATCATATACAGATGTAAACAGATCCCTGCCCGCACACCGAGGGACGCGGTGAACAATGCAGTGGAATATGCACGATAACAGAACCTGGCCCGGGCGCAGTGAAGGAAGCGTTGAGGCATCCACGAACAGATTAATGAGAAACCACATACATACAGATCATCATACAGACTCAATGGAACTGAAATAGGCCAAACGGAAGGTCAAATCAAAGTATTCGGACATTATTCAAAATACGCGCCTATATATCACTTGGGATGGCACGACAGATTATTACCAGGATCAGATTTCCAGATGTCAAAAATATTTTGTCAGATTTATGAAAATAGTCATAACGCTTGCCATATAACGGATAGAATGTTAGTCCAGATGTTGTCTGAGAAAATCGGACAGAAACAAGGTAGTTAAAGTTATACAGAAAGTATCGGGCTTTGTGGGCCCACCTCGGACCAACTCGAGGCGGCGTACGTAAATTACAGATAATAGACCTTATGAGGTCGTCCATAATCATTTAGAAGCATACCGACTCCGTTTAGGAAAGTTGCATACATAAAGTTTACTTTAAGGGCAAGTTATAAGAAAACTGATTCAATCTTACTGAAGGAAATGGAGCGGATTTCAATCTCGAATTTCGAAGAACAGAGTCGTATCTAAGGCTCACAGCCGAGCCTATTACGTCTAGAACATGCCTGAGAATGAAGGGGTAGGCTTTACATACCTTATTCGCTCCTTACGCCTTTCCAAATTCAAATCCCGTTTCGTCCGAAATCTGCATTTGGTCATGTTTACCAAATATTAATCATAGGGCCTAAAGGTTCAATTTTTGCCAATACTTGTCTACGGAAATTTGGGCAGCATCTCCCCTATACATACAACATCCCCGAGATTCAACTCGGCTCAAATAGCAACAACCAACCCAATCAACAATGCCAACAATATCAACAATCCATTAGAAATGCATTCTAACATAAATTGTCTTCTTTTTCAAATAATGCAACAACTTCCAAACCAACTTTACACTTTCAAGTCAATATCAACCTTCTCATATTCATTTACTAATCAAGATCAATACAATACAATTTGGAAATATTTCATATCATTTCCACAAAATATTCACAAGGTATACAAAATATACAAACTTTCCACCAAAGTCATAATTCATCCAAAACTTCTAATATTCAACCTACCTATCCATAACATATTTCCATCTTCCAATTTCATCAACCATAATCATAATTCACATCTTAACAACTTCATTTCCATAATATCACAAAATCATTCTAAAGTGACATAATCTTCTACATTCCAACTTCAACCAAAATTCATTCAACTTTCATTCCCAATATAATTTTCACCATAACCACAACTAAAATAACATAAAATTAACTCATTTTGGCTATACAATATTCACATGCACACGGCTACTTACACACATATAAACACCATACAAACTTCCATACTTTCATGAATTCTAACCATTTCTACATACTACAACATAAATAAACCCTTCATACCACATAAAAAGGGATTAATTCTTACCTTTTTCTCCTTACTTCTTCACTTGACCAAGGTGTGCATTTGATGAACCAAGGGTTCTATCTTCCAAAATAATTACACCAAGTTGTAGAGGACCCTTGAATTAGTGGGTATACAACAAGAAAATAATTTTTAGAACAATATTTCATGGGGGGAAAATTCCCCCATCTTGGCCGAAATGGCCATGGAGTTTTCTCCTTGTTCTTTCTTTTCTTTCTCTCAAGTTTTCTTGAAACTTCTATGCTTTATGACTCATCCAAGGCTCTTATATTAATTAGCACATGGAAATTTAATTAAACCATGGGTTGGGCCTCACTTGGCCGGCCACCCCTTAAACATTGGGCCTAATATTTTTTTTTCATTTTTTTTTGGGCCAACTCGGTTGGTCACGAGTTGGGCCTAGCCCACTGACCTTTCAACCTTAAAACGTCAATATCACCTTGTACCGATGTCACCTATAGGCCCACGACCTACCGTTGGAAAGCTATTTCAATTATCTACAACTTTTATTTCTGGGCGTTTTCCAAAATTCCAAACTTATAATGCCGATTTCGCCCCTCCAAGTCAGGTCATCCGAAAACGTTTTCTTAAAAATATCCGTTTGGAGGGCTTCCACTTTGATTTGGCCCCAGGGCCCTTCACGAGTTGTGTTTAACTTTACATATGCGATTCATATAACTTGTCACATGTCCCAAAAAAAATCTTGACGTGTGGGCCCCACCTCGACTTACAAATAATCCGACGTTCGAAAATACAGGATATAACAATTATGATGATCTATGCATACACCCGGATATTGGCATGCCAGTAGGGTACAAACCACCTAAGTTCGATATTTTTGATGGGACAGGTGATCCTCATGCACATTTGAGGGCCTACTGCGACAAGTTAGTAGGAGTAGGAAGGAACGAGAAATTGAGGATGAAATTGTTTATTAGAAGTTTGTCAGGAGAGGCGCTCACTTGGTATACTTGCCAAGATCCTCGCAAATGGAGTGACTGGCAGGATATGGCTGGGGATTTCATGAATCGCTTCGGATTCAACACTGAGATCACACCAGACAGGTTTTCTCTGAGCAACATACAAAAGAAGGCGACTGAATCATTCCAGGATTATGCAAGAAGTTGGAGAATTGAGGCTGCCCGAGTTATACCCCCATTGGACGAAAGCGAGCTCAGCAAGTATTTCATTCGAGCTTAGGGAGGCATCTACTTTGAAAAGATGATGGGATCAATGGGCTAAAAGTTTGGAGATTTGGTCAAAATGGGAGACTTTTTGGAAGAAGGAATCAAGTCCGGAAAGATTCAATCAATAGCTGCACTACAAGCCGCAAGCAAATCCATACAGTCAGGTTCCATCAGCGGAATTAAAAAGAAGAAGGAGGACATATCCAATATCACACCTTACTACCGGCGAGGAGAGTCATCTCGCCGATACCCCACAAACCCCCAAATCTTTGCTCATGCCCCTTATGTCCCATACCCAGCTTATAACGTCCAACCACATTACAATCCACCACGAGCCCCCACTTACCAAAACCCTCCAAGACCTTACACCCCTATCCAAGCACCCATCCACCAACATAGACCACCATATGCACCAAGACCTCGCCCAACTCCCGAAGTCAGAAATACCCGAACCTACACTCCCATAGCCGAGCCTTTAGCCCAGTTATTTGAAAGGTTGAGGACAGCAGGATTGTTGCAACCAATCGAAAGGAGAATCCCTGACCCAACTCAAAACTTTGATGGGAACAAACGTTGCGCATATCATTCGGGAATTCAGGGACATGACACCGAGGAATGCTTTGGTTTGAAAAATCAGGTTGAAGCTTTAATCAAGAGTGGAGCAATTCAATGCACTACAGCGCCCCAAAATGTGAACAACAACCCGCTACCAAATCATGGAAATCGAGCGGTTAATAAGATATCATTTGATGAGGAATATAACTTGGAGGGAACCATTGTGCCTGTTGGAAACACTGAGGCATTTGTCGCAACATCCCCAACTGCTCCCATCATCACGGTACAGTTGAAGGCGCCAGTAACTGTTCGGACATAATAACCAAAATCTATGGTGACCACTGTTGTAGCAAGAAAGCACGATTATGATTCCAGGGCAGTCCCATGGGACTATCATTTGAAAGAGAAGACTAAGATGATGGAAACCGCAGTCGCCCATGGAATGACAAGGTCAGGAAGATGTTATGTCCCGGAGGATTTAAACAGAGGAAGTTCAGGCAAGGAGAAACATTACTGATGCTGAGGCAGCAGAATTCTGGAAGAAGATGCAAACCAAAGATTATTCAGTCGAGGAACAATTGAAGAAGACACCCGCCCAAATATCAATCATGTCCTTGTTGATGAGTTTTAAAGCCCACATGGGCGCTTTAGTTAAGGTGTTGAGTGGAGTAAGCATATTGAATGAGACGACGAGTGAAACGCTAGCCAAAACAATCGGTCAGATGGTTGAAGCAAACAAGATTTCTTTCTGCGATGATGAACTTCCACCAGAAGGAACAGAACACAACAAAGCACTTCACATCACCGTGAGGTGCGGAAATAAGTTTGTATCTAGGGTACTTGTCGATGGAGGTTCAGGGTGTAACATTTGCCCTCTCAACACCCTGAGAAGTTTGAAGATGGACACGGGAGAAATGAAAGAAAGTTGTATGAAGGTTCGAGCTTTTGACGGGACACAAAGAGGTGTCGTTGGAGAAATCAGTCTACATTTGCAGATCGAGCCCGTATAGTTCCCGGTCCTTTTTCAAGTGATGGACATATCAACTTACGACTTGTTGTTAGGAAGGACATGGGTCCACATAGCTGGAGCCGTTCCTTCCACTTTGCATCAGTGTTTGAAATTCGAATGGGGCTGGGAGCAAATCATAGTTCAGGGGGAACTTGGTCACCCCGTCTATTCTGAACGCTCTATTCCGGTTATTGAAGAAATGAGAGAGTTAGATGGAGCTACCTTTCATGCTGTGGAAATCATGCAAACTGTAAAAATAGATGAGATGGCGGAATCTGATGAAATGAAGATGTCAAGCGCGGCAAGGATGGTAGTGTCAGAGATGTTGAAGTACGGCTACCAGCCAAAGTCCGGGTTAGGCCCAAAATCTTATTGCATAATTGAACCAATCCAACTGAAGCAGCAGAAGGGTACTTTTGGGCTCGGGTATGATCCTATGTTTGGAGAAACTAGCGGCACCAAGGGGATCTTTGTGCCAGAGCAAGTTCCTGTCCAGGGTCAGATGATTGTGCCGGAAATCGATGAAGATATCATAGAAGGAATGGAGAACCTGTTCGTGACAATGATCAAGGAGTATTGTGGGGAGACTGAAGCAGATGCCGAGACACCGACTATTCGTGATGCCGAACCAGGAGAGATCTTGCAGAATTGGACTGTCAGCCCATCCTTGGTTCGCCGGGAGTCTTGGTAGTGTGGAATTGTAGTTTGTTTTCAAAATAGCATGATCAATTGAGGTGAATCATGCCTGTGCTCTTTTGCCATCCTCCTCTTTCTTTAAAAGCATTGAATGCTTCTTTAATGAAAATGCATTTTTATTTTTCTATTAAAATATCATATCTTACTTATACTCGTTTTTCTTTTTCAGCACTCAAACTAGTAAAAATATTCATTCTATGATTATGACATGTAACGAAACCGTTGAGCAAAGTACAAATGGCGACAAGATTACGAGGAATACGATGAAAGCATGATGCCTGAGAATCTTTCGCAAGAGATCGAGCAACTTGAGAATCAAAAGAAACCGAACTTGGATGAAACTGAGATAGTTAACTTAGGATACGGCGAAGCAGTGAAGGAAACTCGGATCAGTATACACTTAGAAGCTGAACAGAAGCAAGAATTGTTGGAATTGCTTAAGCAATATGTCAACGTATTTGCTTGGTCCTACGACGACATGCCCGGGATGAGCACCGACATCGTCTCTCATAGGCTACCAACTGATCCCACCCACCCGCCAATCAAGCAAAAGCTAAGGAAGTTCAAGCCCGATTTGAGTTTAACAATCAAAGAGGAAGTCACTAAGTAGATTGAAGCAAATGTCGTAAGGGTTACAAACTACCCTTCCTGGTTGGCCAACATTGTGCCCGTTCCAAAGAAGGACGGAAAAATCAGAATATGTTTGGATTATCGTGATCTCAACAAAGCTAGTCCTAAGGATGACTTCCCCCATCCAAACATCTACATACTCATCGATAACTGTGCAAAACATGAGTTACAATCATTTGTTGATTGCTTTGTAGGATATCATCAGATTTTGATGCATGAGGATGATGCAGAAAAGACAGTAGTTACCACTCCATGGGGAGTGTACTGCTACTGAGTAATGCCATTTGGCCTCAAGAATGCTGGTGCGACCTACATGAGGGCCATGACTACTTTGTTCCATGATATGATTCATAAGGAGATCAAAGTCTACGTGGACGATGTCATTATCAAATCTCGAAGGAGTTCAGATCATTTTACTGACCTAAGGAAGATCTTTGAACGATTGCAGAGGTACAGCTTGAAGTTAAATCCAGCAAAATGTGCATTTAGAGTTCCTGCTGGAAAATTATTGGGATTCATTGTTAGCAGAAAAGGTATAGAGTTGGATCCTTCAAAAATCAAGGCAATCCAAGACTTGCCTCCCTCGAAGAGCAAGAAAGATGTAATGAGTTTCCTTGGAAGGCTCAATTACATTAGTCGATTCATCGCACAGTCAACGGTGATTTGTGAACCCATATTTAAGCTGCAGAAGAAAGATGCTGCCATAGAGTGGACAGAAAAGTGTCAAAAGGCCTTCGACAGAATCAAGGAGTACTTGTCCAGTCCACCCGTATTGGTCCCGCCAGAACCGGGAAAACCTCTATTGATGTACTTGTCTGTATTGGATGGTGCGTTTGGATGTGTGTTGGGACAACATGATGAGACGGGGAAAAAAGAGCAAGCCATTTACTACCTAAGCAAGAAATTCACACCGTACGAGGCAAGGTACACTTTGTTGGAACTCACATGCGGTGCTTTGACTTGGATCGCACAAAATTTGAGGCACTACTTATCTGCGTACACCACATACTTGATCTCAAGGATGGATCCACTCAAATACATCTTCCAAAAGCCGATGCCCACCGGGAAATTAGCAAAATGGCAAATCTTGTTAAGTGAGTTTGACATCGTGTACATAACTCAGAAGGTCATCAAGGGACAGGCCTTGGCGGATCACCTTGCAGAGAACCCTGTAGCCAATGAATACAAGCCGCTTATAACCTATTTTCCTGATCAGGAAGTACTGTTCGCAGGGGAAGATATTTCAGAGCCTTATTCAGAATGGAGGATGTTCTTTGACGGAGCGTCAAATTTCAAAGGAGTCGGAATTGGAGCAGTTTTGGTTTCCGAGACAGGTCAGCACTACCCTATCTCGGCAAAGATCAGATTTCCCTGCACGAATAATATGGCGGAATACGAAGCTTGCATCCTCGAGCTTAGGATGGCAGTTGATATGAACATCAAAGAACTTTTGGTAATAGGCGATTCTGACCTATTAGTTCATCAGGTACTAGGAGAATGGACCACCAACAATGTCAAAATTCTTCCATACTTACATTGCGTGAAAGAGTTGTGCAAACAGTTCAGAGAGATTGACTTCAAGCATATCCCTCGAATCCAAAATGATTTTGCTGATGCCCTTTCGACATTGTCATCAATGATCCAACATCCGGACAAGAATTACGTTGACCCTATCAAGGTAGAAATACATGACCAGCAAGCATATTGTTTTCATGTCGATGAGGAATTGGATGGCCAGCCATGGTACTACGATATTAAGAAGTTGCTCGAGACGAGAGAATATCCGGAAAATGCAACTAACAAACAGAAGCGGACCTTGAGGAGAATGGCGAATCACTTCTTCCTTAACGGAGAAATCCTATATAAGAGGACTTCAGATCTGGGATTGCTAAGATGTGTGGATGCCACAGAGGCAACAAGGTTGTTAGAAGAAGTACACGCAGGAACATGTGGACCCCACATGAACGGATTCACTTTGGCAAAGAAGATTCTGCGAGCGGGATACTTTTGGATGACTATGGAAAGAGACAGCATTCGCTATGTACAAAAGTATCATCAATGTCAAGTTCACGGAGATTTCATTTCGAGTTCCCCCAAATGAGCTCAATGTAATGGACTCCCCTTGGCCGTTTGCTGCTTGGGGCATGGATGTGATTGGACCTATCGAACCCCCCGTATCAAATGGACATCGCTTCATCCTGGTGGCCATTTTGATTATTTCACTAAATGGGTCGAAGCTTCAACATACAAGGCAGTAACAAAGAAAGTGGTAGCAGATTTTGTTCGCAACAATATAGTTTGCCGATTTGGGATTCCAGAGTCAATTATCACAAATAATGCGGCCAATCTCAATAGCGATCTTATGAGAGAGACTTGTGAAAAGTTTAGGATTGCCCACTGAAATTCCACAGCTTATCGACCACAGATGAATGGAGCAGTCGAGGCAGAAAATAAGAATATCAAGAAGATCTAAGATAACAGACAGTCACAGGCAATGGTATGAAAAGTTCCATATGCTTTGCTTGGTTACCGTACTACTGCAAGAACATCCACAGGAGCAACTCCCTATATGCTGGTCTATGGTTCCGAAGCTGTGATACCTGCAGAAGTAGAGATACCTTCTCTAAGGATTATCCAAGATGTTGGTTTGGACAATGCAGAATGGATACGTAGTAGACACGAACAGTTAATGCTCATTGATGAGAAAAGGATGGACGCTGTCTGTCACGGTCAGCTTTATCAGAACAGGATGTCCAAGGCATTTAACAAGAGAGTAAAGCCTAGGAAATTCAAACCAGGGCAATTGGTTTTAAAGCGAATATTTCCTCATCAGGACGAAGCTAAAGGGAAATTCGCACCAAATTGGCAAGGTCCATACGTGGTTCATCGAGTGCTTTCAGGAGGAGCATTGATTTTGGCAGAAATGGATGGTAAAGTGAGCACGAAGCCCATCAACTCAGACTCGATCAAGAAGTACTATATCTGAAGACATCTAAGCTAGATTTTTCTTTTCCGTTGTAATTTTCATTTCTATTGTAACAGAACTACGCTGACCTGACTTCCCACGGTGGGATACGTAGGCAACCCCCATCGGGTCCGGTCTCTTGTAATAGAAAACCCCAAAAACATTATCTTCATGTAACTTGAACTACGAGTTGACCTGATTTCCCTAGGTGGGATACGTAGGCAATCCTTACCAGATTCGGTCCCTTTATTAATTTTCTTTTCTATTGTAATTGAACTACGTTATGACCTAATTCCGATTGGATACGTAGGCAGCCTGAGTCAGACTCGGTCACATTACATTATATATCATTTTCTTTTCATTTGTACCCCCCGAACTACGTACAGACCTGATTCCGATTAGATACGTAGGCAGCCTGAGTCGGGCTCGGTCACATCACATTACATATCATTTTCTTTTCATTTGTACCCCCCGAACTACGTACAGACCTGATTCCTATTTGGGATACGTAGGCAACCCAAAAAAGTTCGGTCATACCCTTAGGAAACCTTTTATTTGTCATGTAACTATACATTAGGATCGGTCTCATCGTCAAAGACATTGCGGTACTTGGCTTGAATATGAATAAGCATCATCAGAGGAACAAACTATGCAAAGACATCGTTTATATACAGGCGTCAAAATGGAGAAGCTAAATGCGTTTCGAAACATGTCATAATCTAAAAAATGATAGAGTTTTATCGCATTTATACGTAGTACATATACATGCATATCCGATTTCTAAAATACCATTTTTTTTCCTTTTTCAAAATGCATTTCTGTATATTTTCACCTACCAAGTCTCTCGACAGAGATCTCTGCAACCGAAGAAGCTCAAAGGATTCAAGTGACAAGGCTAGGGCCACGATCGACACAAATCAGCACCCCTCCCAAACTAAGAATTTTTCGTTGAGTACAGGAATTAGGACGAGATGACATCAAAGCGAGCTTCCGGTGGAGGCGTCACAAGATCCATCACTACACCATGAGCCAAAATAACCTTCTCCTATTTTATTTTGTTATCTTGGCTTATTCATCTCTGAACGTTTCATTTAAATTTGCAGGTATCTCCAGGGTCAAGGTCGATTATTCGAGAGATGGGGGCCCCCGTAGCAGCCTTGTTCCTTCATAATGACTCCGCCAATCAGAGATCTACAATCTAACTGCGATTAACTCCGCCAATCGGAGATACAATCTAACTACGACTAACTCCGCCAATTGAAAATACTATCTAATTGCGTCAAATAACTCCGCCAATCGGAGATACAATCTAACTGCGACTAACTCCGCTAATTGGAGATACAATCTAGCCGCGACTAACTCCGCCAATCGGAGATACAATCTAACTGCGACTAACTCCGCCAATTGAAGATACTATAGAACTGTGTCAAATAACTCCGTCAATCGGAGATACGATCTAACTGCAACTAACTAACTGCGAATAACTCCGCCAATCGAGGATACCATCTAACAACGCCAATTACCCCGCCAATCGGGGACCGTTGTCTAACTTCGTCAACAACTCCGCCGGTCGGAGATTTTTACTTTACATTACAGTTGCTCCGCCAGCCGGAAGCGTTTACATTACAGTTGCTCCGCCAGCCGGAAGCTTTTACATTACAGTTGCTCCGCCAGCCAGAAGCTTTACATTACAGTTGCTCCGCCAGCCGGAAGCCCCTACATTACAGTTGCTCCGCCAGCCGGAAGCTTTACATTTCAGTCGCTCCGCAAATCGGAGCTTTCAATTCTAGTTTGTCTACAATCCTTCCCTTTTTTTTCGTTATGTTATTATTACATTACAACTTTGAACTGCACGGGTATCTTTATATCTTTTGCAGGTCAACACAATACAACGTGGAACTATCTCTGCCACAGCGAACTGAGGCGCCCCGCTTGATGAGGACATCAAACTCACAAGCTAGAGTCAATGAATCCGCTCTCCGCTTTGGCTCGCCAATCAGTTTTTCTCTCAATTTTTTTTTTAAAAAAAAAAGACAGTTACTTCCTCTGAGAATCTACATTCTGGAGGCTCAGTCAAATTCTTTCGCATCCTAAGTCGTCATAACGCGATGCTGGGACAGTTTTGAGCGTCAGTCCTCTACGACGGGCTGATATGATCCTATGACAGCAAGAAGATGCATTCGTGTAGAGTCTCGATTATAGGTGTGTTGCGGCCACCACATTTATAATTAGGAGGCTGCAAAAGTACATCCGTCTTCAGAAAGATCTTTTTCATCAGCAGTCGTCTCCCCCCAAAACTTGACCACATCATCCTACCAACATCTAGTGTCACCATAATTCGACACTGGGGCAAAATTTTAAGGAACCCTCGAAATTTTCTATCTTCTCATTTTCTTTAAAACTGAATTAATTCTCGTCCTCTGCAATATGTAGGGGACTCACAGTCAAGCTAGTCATATTCCATTCTAGCAATTTTCGCTCATCCCTAAACCACTACCCTTTCCATCTCCGAAACCTCGTGTTACCATAACTACAACACTGGGACAAATTTTTTAGGATCACTCAAAAAATTTCAACAACTCAACCTTCCAAATCTCCAACAAAAGTATTATCCCCTGTCCATAACAAGAGAGCCAAAGTCCTCATAATTCAGACACTGGGGCAAAATTTTGAGGACCTCTCAAAATCTTATCGTCTTCTTGTTCGAACTACATCGACCTGATTCTCTAATGACCCGAGATTTGTAGGCTACTCAAGAACCAGAGTTCGGTCGAATTCATAAACTCACCTCTCGATTCCCAAAAGAATTAACCCCTTTGTAGTTGTACTCTTTCCAAACCCAATCTGATGTACTCGTCGGGACAAAATCGGGTTTACGTCAACATCTTCGTCCAAAGACTCTTTCATCATCCCTGGTCGAAGAGGGACAAGCTGTTGACACCCAATTTTGGCCCTCCTTTCTCGTTTAATTAATTTCACTATGCTTCTCAGTCGTGAAAATTCCCCAGAAATAAGTTTGGAATATTTTCATTAATTACTACACTATTTTTAAGATATTATTTCTCTAAAACAAAGAAAGATTTCTATCGCTTCTTAAAAATCACCAAACATCATTATTTTTTATATATATAATTAAAAAAAATTACTAAACATCATTCTTTACAATTAAACCACTCAAAAATAGTGTTGATATTCGTATATCAATATCGGCATTGGCGTTTTTTCTTTAATCCTATTTATTACTATATTAATCATCTTCTTACTTTATTTTAAAAAACTAAATACGTATATTAAATTACTTGCATTAGAATTTATATAGGTGTACATTTTGTGGGAATTATTTAGGACAAAGAAGCATATTTTAATTAATTGATTAAAGTAAAAGGGGATGAGATATTAATTCACCTACATAATATTGGGTCAATTCCCTTTCCCCCTATCCACCAACCCGGCCCAATCATCTATACACTCAATCCCTAGAACTAAATAACCCCTCTTCTCTCTAACAGCCCTAACCAAATGATCCCTATCACTTCCGTCACTTCACTTCACCACCACCATGCCCATCGGACCGCTGCACAAACGCAGTCGCTGCCTCCACTACCACCACGTCCCCTTTTTCCTCTGATTGACGTGGTGGCAGAACTGAAAAGAGCTAGCAATAAAGTCATTTCAACCCCTGTAGAAGAGGAATGCGATGAACCTCCGGTTTCAAGCTTGAATCTCCTTCGATTCAGTGGGTAATACAGAAATCGATCATATTATACCCCAACAGCTCTTCTTCTCTCAAATCGAAACTGAAAAGGTGAGATTTTTCACCCTTTTTCTTGATACTATCCATCAAAATCTTTTCCCAGAACTTCCCATCAGAAAAGTGTCACCTTTTCCCCCTCTTTTGTTAAATTTTGAATTCCGAATTTTATAGCTTCCTGGAGAAGCTGTTGAAACCCTCAGTTGCTAGCTATAAATAGAACCCTTAGTGAGCCATTTTAGACAGGTTGAACAACCAGAAAAATCCCTTTTATTTTTCACAAGCTTCCCCCTCATAAAATTCCTTTTGTTAAAAACTTGGATTCTGTGAAAAATCTTATTTTTTTACTCTTAAGTTTTTTATTGTCGAAATCCGTTCTTTTAGTTCTCGGCTGAGGAAGGACCACTTCGAGCGGATTCGGAGATTCGACAATTACAATAGCCTCAGTTCGCTGTCCCGGAGAAGGTTAGTAATCGACCTAAAATTTCTTCTCATTTCAGTTCTTAGATAAATATGTAGTTGCTTCGAGGTTATCGTCGTTCGTTTATTTTATGTTTTAAGTGTATAATTAGAACCTGTAAATCTTGTTTCCTTCTTTAGTTTTCTGTTTAAAGGGTGTTAGAATCTGCTTCTCGTTATTTTGATGAAAGATCAGTAGGTAAAACTTAAAACAAAGGAATTACGACGTTTATGAAGGAAACTACTCATTTGCACAAGTTTGAACTAATCGAAACTCGCTGACGTTGGAGTAACGTTATTGCTTATAAATCTTTTACTTCATTGCTCAGAAAAGGTTATTGTTTTCCCTGCCTGCTCTACTCTTCGAAATTTGGAATTTTGAGTGTGTTGAGATGCAAGAATATGTCGCCAGTTATATTTTTTAGACATGTTGTAAATAGCCTAGTCTTCAAGTTCTTTTAAAGAAATAGAATGCTCGAATAAATTATCAAGAGACTCTGTCTTTCCTCTACTAGCAGACATCGTGCTCGTTAGATATTAAAATGTGAATGTTTGTTTTGTTTCGTGACCATAGAAAACCATAATTTAGCATATTATTTTACCATGTTTGTAGTTGAGGTCATAGTTTAGTTAATTAGATAATAGATTATTGCAGATCCATAACGAGAAGAATATTTTGTGTGTATCTGTCATCTCTTTTCTTTGCCATGTCCATGAGACTTTCTTAACTTAAGATGATTCTTGTTTATCGATTTTCTGAAGTTTTTCATAGTTAACTAAATATGATTTATACGTTAGAAAGCTACATTTGTTCCGAAAAAGAAAGTTACTGTTTTCTGGTCAAAAAGTTACTATTTTGATGGGAGAAAAAGGTTACTATTTTGATTAGAGAAAAGGATACTATTTTGATTAAAAAAAAAACCTTACTGTTTTGATTAGGGAAAAGTTACTTGTCTTGAAAGTAAAACTTACCGATTCGTGAAAATTAAATTCGTCAAATCTGTGTTTGACTTCATCGTTTGGCTAATTTCTCTGTTTGCGAGTTGCTCTCGTTATATGGCTAACTAAGTTAGTAATCATCTTCGTCCTCGTCTTACATTTCATTTTCGGGTTATCAAACTAAAAGGAAAACGTAGTGATGTTTCTTATTATTTATTCAGTTATGTTTGTTTGAACCTGCTTGTCTTCTGTTTGTTATTAGAATGGTTGAGATGAGCTAACAACACTTTGGCAAAAATGGCAGTCTAACTTCTCAAACATACCAGCATCCTGTTGTCTTTTTTTAAACTCCATCCATTAATCTGGAGGGACTATTTTTATCATAATTCTAGCTGAAAACAGTACATAAAGATTTTGGCGCAAGTTGTGAGTTTCAAAAGCCAACTTGCTAACCCTTTAGGATGTAAACCTGCATCTAAACAAGTGTTTGTATGGATTCTGAAATAATGCAATATTTAAATATAAATGAGGTCACGAAGTAGTAAGAATGTCAAGATTGGTTTTAAAATCTTCCTTGTGCTAGGTATGTGTTAATTGGTTCATGTTGAAATTTTGAGTATATTTGTTGTAAATTTTGTCTTCTCGTTACTGCTTGTTTGAAAATCACTACTATACGATTTTGGAAAGGTTTTTAACTTAGTAGCATATCTTTTTAGCTAAATCCTCACAAGTAGTGAGGGCGCGTTCTAGATTTACATTCTATGATTGCTTGTGCAGCACTTTTGAGCTTTATGTCTAAAAACTTTGCTTCCTATAATGTTCAAATGATCCAGTTTGAGATTTTATAATATGGAAAACAGAAATGCATTATAGGGCAGTAGGTTGTCTGCTATTTAAGTTTATAAGAACAGATCATGGAAAATTTGTTTGAAGCTTGGTCACTGTTTTGTTTTCTCGTGTATGTTTTTTTTTTTTTTTTTGACAAAGAATATCAAAGCATATAAACTGTTATGTATTACTTGAGTCTGAAAAGACTTATCCTGAATTTGTTTGGTTAAGAATTTTTTCCAGAATATGATTAACTCTTTAACAACTTCCTTGAAGTTCAGACTTTAAATTCCTTGTTAGCATTCTGGTTGTATTTTTTCCTTGTGAACTACTATAACTAGATAATTTTTGGTGTATCTTACCAAACCATACAAAGATTTATGAGTTGTTCTTACTTGAGCATTTAAGTTTGTTTGCTGCATAACATTAGTGAGAGGTATAATATTGTAGCTCCATGTTCCGAAAGTTAAAGGAAGCGCACAAGATTTGTTTAATTTATTTGAGGTTACTAATTGAATTCATCTTTTATTTAGAAGTATTTGTTTCCAAGTTCCTATGAGTGTACGCTTCCTTCTAGATTATATGACGTTCAGTTAATATTTTTTGTTGTTACTGATCATCGACATTTGCACCTAATCCTTTTCTTTTCTTTTCTTTCTTTTCACATGAACACCAAGGGATTTTGTTGGAGTTGTGGCTCAACTCTAATTCTGCCCAGGTCATAGGAGCAGCCAGCTGCAGATTTATTTGCTCTTGTCTAGTCGTCCCCTATTTTCGCGTCAAAAGAATCCAGCGTCTCCTTCCTTCCTCTCCTCAGAATTTTATCTTTTGTATCAATATATATGCTTTGACTAATGATGATACCAATTTGGTGTTGTATTTGTGCCTTTGTTGTTCTTGATGGGGTTTGTAAGAACCAATTTAGACGCGATAGTTAAACATAGTCATTTTTCTCCCCCCTCTCTTTAGGTATTGAATTTGGTATTACTAATCGACATAGGTACACTTAAGAGTGATGACATTTGTTAAATGATTTTCTGCTACCACTTGACATTTTTTCAGGTTCGCGAAATATAGTTCAAATAAGAGGTAGAGATTCGAAAACATTTTTTTTTTTCGATAAACTGCTGCTACCAATAATTTTTAGATTTTATCTTGGCAAAACATGGGGCGGAAAGCATTAATTTTCAAGAAAAGAAAACGCAGCTTCCAAAGGATGGGAGAACTGCCTTCCAAAGAAAAAAAAAACTAAAACGGGTAAAAGGCTTATGAAATTTCAATTCCAAAGTAGGCCCAAACAATTTCAAAATAGGCTATTGGCCTAATTGATTTTCCAGAAATGCAAACATGCTTTCTTTTAAAGAACGGGCTCTGGCTCAATTAATTTTCATAAGCTCAACCATTTTCAGAATTTATTTCCTTTAGTACTAACATGAGCAGACCCAAGTTTACGAGTTTAATACAAGAACTCCTACTAGGGCCCGAGTATAGTGGCCCAAGTATTTTTGAGAACTACAAGGTATATATTCTACTCTATATGCAAAGATATTATTTTACATGTATTCCTTTAATCATTTTTCTCATCACATGCATATATACATCTCGTATTAGTTATTTTCCTTTACCATGAGTACACCTATATACTATTTTCATAAACATGTATCATACATATAATATCTTATTTTCACCAACTCCCTTAGTTGTCTTTTCATAATGTGCATATATATGAGTATTATCATGTCATCAATAATTATGTTTAGTATTCACCTAGGATATACTATCACATATGTAGATTATTTTTATAAAAATATACTTCTCCTTATTCTATATGACACTTACTATCTATATATATAAAAGAGGAGAGGTACAAGCAATGTGGCAAGCTAAAAACAAGCCACTTGGAAATTTTAAGAGAAACTTTAATTGGCTATGTAATAAAATTGAATTTGCAATCAATATAAAGGTTTTTTAAATAATAAACAATCTTTATCTATATCGTATATTTTGAATCTAATGACATTTATCTAAAAAGATTGAAGTCAACGGATGATCAGTAGTATTTTAAATTGTTTCTCTATCAATATATACATTCTTTTTTAATTAATTAGAGATAGGATAAGTATTTACATTTAAATGTTTGTTGAGCTTCAAGCTAGATAAAGGATAGAAATCTTTTTTGAATGAGAGATAATAGGATAAGTATATCATTCATGGTATCAATAATTTTCGTTTAAAAACTGAAGGAACTGAGACCTCACGATTGAAAACTTCTACACGAACTCAAACATTTTATTCTTTGCTATATTTATGCTTTTACATTAAGCTCTATCAGCTATTTCCACAGCCACATATCACTTTGTACTTTGCAGAGGTAATTTAATTTCTTTCTTTACATAAATTCTCTCTCAAATATTTATTCTATGTATCATTTCTTGCTTAGTCTTCTATATATATAAAAAAGGAGAGATACAAGCAATGTGGTTAAGCCAAGTGGCAAGCTAAAAACAAGCCACTTGGAAATTTTAAGACAAACTTTAATTGGCTATGTAATAAAATTGAATTTGCAATCAATATAAAGGTTTTTTAAATAATAAACAATCTTTATCTATATCGTATATTTTGAATCTATTGACATTTATCTAAAAAGATTGAAGTCAACGGATGATCAGTAGTAGTTTAAATTGTTTCTCTATCAATATAATATACATTCTTTTTTAATTAATTAGAGATAGGATAAGTATTTACATTTAAATGTTTGTTGAGCTTCAAGCTAGATAAAAGATAGAAATCTTTTTTGAATGAGAGATAATAGGATAAGTATATCATTCATGGTATCAATAATTTTCGTTTAAAAACTAAAGGAACTGAGACCTCACGATTGAAAAGTTCTACATGAACTCAAACATTTTATTCTTTGCTATATTTATGCTTTCACATTAAGCTCTATCAGCTATTTCCACAGCCACATATCACTTTGTACTTTGCAGAGGTAATTTAATTTCTTTCTTTACATAAATTCTCTCTCAAATATTTATTCTATGTATCATTTCTTGCTTAGTCTTTCAAGAAAACATAAAGATTATGTTGTTATTGTGATCCTTAATAGTAAGTTCTACTGGCCATTGATGCACCTATGATGTGTGAGTTTTTTAGAGGTAATTTAAATTCATTCATGTATATTATTTTTGATACTTTTTTTGCTTCTCGATTCCATTTTTATTAAAGTAGAAGAATTCTTCTAACATATACATGCTTCATATGTTTCTATGTTTGATGTAAGTAGCACCAGGAGACTATATATATATATATATATATACACACACACACGATATTAGAAGAGTGAATTGAATATAACTTGGATCGACATGCCTGTTTTTGGTGATTAAATTTCAACCTAAGGGTATTTGTGTCATTTCGATTTTAGATTTTCAAGGGGTAAAATCATTAAAATTACGCGGTTTTTGCTTTTGTATAAACTGCTATAGAAAGTCTTAAGCTATGTTCTCTATTTTCGATCTTCTGTTCATATAATTACTTTTATTTTTGCATCAAATTCCATATCATTTTTTAAGGCAAAAGAAATTGTTTTTATTTTGACAGAAGAAAATTATGTTTTAGCTTATATAATAGATGTTACTTATCTTTTAATCATGAAATATTTATTTACACTTATTTCATTGTTTTGCCATGAACTTGATGATTGACATAATTATATATTTCTCAAAAAATTATTGTTACAGAAAGAAATTTTTTAAAGCAAGGTAACAATGCAGCAAGTTCGTAGCGTATTGCGTGACGTTTGTGCGGGAGGTATGTCAAAATAAACTGTGTACATTCTATTAGTTTACGCAACTACATTTACCCTACAGTACATTCCTCTTTTACTATACCGGTAACACGAAGCTAGCTTATTTCTATCATTAAAACAAGAAGCCTACTGTAAAGTGGTAATCAATTTTTATACGAGTATTAATAATTAAAATATAAATGTCATTGCTAAATTTGTTCATCGTATAACTTATTGAATCTGCAGCATACATTAGGTATGTCTGATTGATATTTTGTTGATATCATTATAATGTTGGTCAGTTATTGGAAGGAATCCTTCTTTCTAAGGTGCAAATGAATCAGATAATTTTTAATTACTAAGGTTGGTTTGGATAAATATAATAAAAGATAACATGTCTAACTGACTAATCCCATTTCTAGGGGTGTTCACTGTTTGGTTAAAAACCGATCCAAACAGAAAATCAAAAATAAACCGAATAAATAAACCGATATTTACTTGGGTTAGGTTTGGTTTGGTTTTGAAATTTTAAAAACCGATAATATTTTGTTTGATTTTGGTTATACTAAAAGCAAACAAAAGAAAAAACCAAACCAACAGATTTTATACATAATTTTATATTTATATATATATAATATATTGATTTTTTATAAATACTTTTGAATAATTTATATACTTTTTAAGAATTTTTTTTTTTTATCTCTAATAAGCTAATGAACTTTATACCTTAAGCCGATTTTAAAAAAGAAATCCATAAACTCAAACTCATTTATTCAAGAAAATAACTATATGAGATTTACCTAGATTTATTTCTTGTATTTATTATAAATTTTATTCACTTAATTGAAATCATAAATCCTAAGACATTTTCTCCATAATGCAAGAAACTATAGCTACCGCAATTAAAGGGTAATAACATATTATAAGTTGGAAAGGGATAGAAAATTCTCTCCTAATTGTAGGAAAAATATCATGAAAGAGAGAAATACCGTTAATGTTCTTAAAAAATGAAAAACCGACCCAAACCGACCTCAACCAAACTGATGGATATGTATTATATTTGATTTGGTTTGGTTTTAATAATTTTAAAAACCGATTATATTGGTTTGGTTTTGGTTTTAACCCAAAACCGACCCATGAACACCTACCCATTACTTTTCATCCTTATGGTTGTTTTGTTTTTGAAAGAAAATCTTTTTCAACATACTTATTTTTCTAATTTGAAAGTTGTATCTTTCCTTATAGTTTCTTAAATATTCTTCCATTTAAGATAAGAAAACTCAATTGCATGTAATACAAAATAATAATTAAAAATATCAGTAGATTTCATGATAAGATAAGAAAATAACTTCTATATTTATACTTTGGTTGAATTCAAAGTTACACTTCAGTTTTAAATATGATATAATTTTGACTATAGGTAGAAATGTTAAATGGAGAAAACTAATTAAATACGAGAGAAAGAATGTGCAAAGAAATGTGTGTGTGTGTGTGTGTGGGGGGGGGGGGGGGGGGGGTTCATAATATAAGAAATTGAAGAGTTGTGAACAATGAAATATTTACATATAGATTTGGTTATTTGGGGGTTGGGGGTAATTTTCATTGAGTAACAAAATAATAGTTTTGAAATTTTAAGGCAATATGATCTAATATGAGTAAATCCAAAATTTGAAATAACTAGAAATAATATTTTAGTGGTATATTAGTGATAAAGAAAAATAGAAGAGCTATAATGGGTTATTGCTCATACTCTAACTCAAAATGTTTGTCTTACTTTTAAAAGGTAACCTCTCAAAGTATAAGACTTATTAGAATTTAAAATAAGAATATTTGGAATTATATTATAAAAAAAAAATTATAGCTAAGACTTCGTAACGGAAGATTTAAAATATAATATGTAGAAAACTAATTAAATACGAGAGAAAGAATGTACAGAGGGGGGGGGGGGGGTATATTTATACTTGGAATTAATTTTAAGAATATAATGAAGTAATTGGATAATACACAAAATATTATTCATAATTTAAGAAATTGAAGAGTTGTGAACAATGAAATATTTTCATATAGATTTGGTTATTTGGGGGTTGGGGGTAATTTTGAGTGACTAACAAAATAATAGTTTTGAAATTTGTCAGGCAATATGATCTAATATGAGTAAATCAAAAACCGAAATTATTAGAAATAATATTTAAGTGATATATTAGTGATAAATAAAAATATAAGAGCTAGAACGGGTTATTGCTAATACTCTAACTCAAAATATTTGTCTTACTTTTAAAAGGTAACCTCCCAGAGTATAAGACTTATTAGAATTTAAAATAAAAATATTTGCAATTATATTATAAAAAAATAAATTATAAATAAGACTTCATAACGGAGGATTTAAAATTTAAAATATTGAATATAATACGAGAGAAAGAATGTACATAGAGGGTTGTGGGTGGGGGGGGGGGGCGTATATTTATACTTGAAATTAATTTTAAGAATATAATGAAGTAATTGGATAATACACAAAATATTATTCATAATTTAAGAAATTGAAGAGTTGTGAACAATGAAATATTTTCATATGGATTTGGTTATTTGGGGGTTGGGGGTAATTTTCATTGAGTAACAAAATAATATTTTTGAAATTTTTAAGGCAATATGATCTAATATGAGTAAATCAAAATTTGAAATAATTAAAATAATATTTTCTTAATATTGTTCGTGCATCGGACGGATACATATATTAGTGATAAAGAAAAATAGAAGAGCTAGAATGGGTTATTGCTCATACTCTAACTCAAAATGTTTGTCTTACTTTTAAAAGGTAACCTCCGAGAGTATAAGACTTATTAGAAGTTAAAATAAGAATATTTGAAATTATATTATAAAAAAAAATTATAGATAAGACTACGTAACGGAAGATTTAAAATTTAAAATATTGAATATAAAAAGAATCCAAGTACCAAATTAAAAAAAATTAAAAATACAAAAAAAAAATATCATGTGGGTAAATTTAAAACACAACATTCATAAATTCTTTTCTTTCCAAACCACATTTAGAAGTAAATACCTTAAATAATAGTTATGCCAAATAAATTTTTTCTTTTGTAGTGATATGATTTTTTATATGTTAGAGATGATGATCAGGATTGTGTAATGATATAAGGTTAATCATCACATGATAATTAAATATTTGTTAAATTAATATAATTCAATGTGCTCAAATAAGTAAAACTATAATTTAATATTATTTCTGCATCAACTAATTTTCAGTAAATTTTTATTTAAGTTTTACATTACTCATGATGTTAATCAGTAATCATTTTTAATATTTCACAAATTAAATAATTATAAATATGTCAAACAAATAAGATAATAATTTTCTATGATTAATTTCATTTGATACCGACCGCGCATCGCGCGGGTACGAATACTAGTTCTTATATAAAATAAATATCATATATATTTTCCTCATGCATGCATTATCATTAGTTACTTTCATAAATGTGCATCTACTCACATACCATAATCACCTTAAAACCCGTTTTCGTACAAATCATTTTGGGAGAGTAGTTTCTTTTTTGTAGTTTCTTTCTTTAAAAAATAGGTAATAATAAAATAAGAAATAGATTAAATAATCCCCCTCTAGTGTTAATTAAACTAAGTTTAAAGACTGTCTTCGGATAGGCTCTGAGGGATGCTTAACACCTTCCCCTCGGGGTAAATAAAACTCTTACCTAGAATCTCATAGGTTTCAAAGACTAAAAATGGAGTTTTTACTTTTTTTTACAAATGGTTTCCTAATATTTCCTAAAATTAGGTGGCGACTCTGAAAATTTGCAAAACCAAAGGAAACATAGTCATAAGTTGTGAACTAGTTTTAATCCGTTAAAAATAGGGCATAACACCCTCATAGACCATGGAAGTGCCATGGTGCCCTTTATGTGGAGGGAAGGTGTTATGAATCAAGCAGGTACTTGTTCTCCCTTAACCCTCTCTCCAGAGCATCTTTTAAAAAAAGACTCATCCAGGTCACGTGGCTTTGGCTTACTCTAAGTCCCGACTCCCTAGTGACCATAAGAACTCTGTTTTTAAGCTGTTTGTAACTAAATGTTCAAACAAGTGCAAACGCAAGGGTTTACGAGCAGGCAGGATCATTTTGGCACAGGTAAGGATCATTTTCATCACTAAGACCTAATTGAGTTCCCATAGAGACACAAAATGAGTCACAGTGGCATCACATTATTCCTTAGATCACTTTAGTTCCACAAGGTCATCACAGACTGTTTTGAGAATTCAACAGGCCAAACCATATCATAAATCTTATTCCACTAAATCACAAAGGTATATATCAACTAAATAGTCATGCAATGATAACTAAACATACAAACAGTATTCTCGGAGGTGCAAGCAAGCAGAAATAACTAAATGATGACACTGCATCCACATCAATAAGCTATCAGAATTCAGATCAAGGACTCAAGTAATTCAAGCATGGATATAGCATATAGGTTTTCATTTTTTCAACACTGAAATGCTTCTTACACATAGGCATTTAACAAACAGGCATTATTTGAGATTAACCCTAATTAGTTTAGCTTGAGAACCTCCGTATCTTCCTGTTTTAACTCTATTTGATTTCATAGGGACCTTATGCTAATGCACTAACCAGATTACATCAAGACCAATCTTTTAATTCATTTCAAAGGGGATCCATCAGACTTAGGCACATTTAGACAAGTCTACACTCACTTAAATCAATCAGGCCCCATTTAATTACATTTTATCAGCTTGATCACATCTTAAGACTGACATAAGCATGTTTAGACCCATTAAGCCCTATTTGGATCAACTATAACTCTCTACTTGGTCTAGCCATGACCTTTTTTTATGTGCATCCCTTGTCAAGAATGAATTTGGAAACCTTGTGCTACCAATCTCAAGACTCAGCCCCACAAGGCAAGAAAACAAATAACTAAACAAATATTTAGACTAAAAAGACTCTACTTTAATAGTTTAGTCTTGAAATTTTTTAAACTGAGAGCTCAAATTTTCGAGTTATTCACTCAAAATTCAAGTTGCGTGTGTTCAAAACTTCTTTTTTTCCTTTTTTCTTCTTTTTTTTTTTTCCTTTTTTTCTTTTTTCCTTTTTTTCTTTATTTTCAAATAGAGAGGGTTGGAGTTCTATTTATAGAACCCCAAAATATCAAAAGACCTAAAAATTTTGATGTGGTACAAACTGGTTATTCAAGTGCAAACACTCCAGGCATGAAATTAACGGCCAAGATCTAAAGGCATCACACATATACGGTCGGATCTGACCCATTTTGGGTCGATCCGAATCCAACCTTAGAGAACCAATGAAAGTCAAGCTTTAATGAATACAATATGACAATAAAATACAAAAATCCCCATTTTGATTCGAAAAATAAAGAAGAAAAGCTAAAGAAATGAAGACTAATACCGTGTTTGGACAGTTTTGAGTGAAAAACATTGAAGCATTAATTGTTAGCCTGAAATAGATGGTACAAGACTGCGCAAACGCTGCCATCTATGTGTCGTTGCCATTTTTGGGATGAAAGAGAAGAGGGGTGTAAGGCAGCGGCTAGGGTTTCTTAGAGGGGAAGGGGTGAGAAGAGAGAGAGGGTGGTATAAGGTTTGTTTGGTATGAAATGAGAAACAGAGGGGGGTATTACCCCTCTTGTTCTACACGTTTTGGGCCGGGTCGGTCCATGTTTGGACTGGACCTGGTCAATAATTTAAAAGAATGGGAGGAGGCCCTATAAACGTATATCACACACGTATATTTATGTATACTAGATGTATATACGCGTACGAGGGGCAAAATGGGTAGACAAAAATGCTGAAGTATCGATTATTGATCACATTATAGAAATTAGGACATGATTAGTATTTTTAATTAATTTTAAAACATGTCTAATTATTTAAATAACCTTGATTTGCAAGTATAGTCTCAATTGGTTTTAAATCTAAATGAGTGTTGCAATTATGATCCTTGTGTTAACTAATTGCAATAATTTCCTCAGTTAATCTCAATCCAATTAATTATTTCAATTGTGAACTCATTTATCCTAATTAACCAATTAAAGCTAGATTTGCACTAATGACCTCAATTTCTTTGCCAATGGATTTGGTCATTTCAATTAAGGCCGCTCAAAGGCTAACTTTGCAAAAACGACCCTAATTGCCTTAAACCATGAATTGGTCAATTCAACTGTGGCCATAATGTAAGCAATTAGTAATAAAAACCAATTTTGCAATAATGACCCTCTAATTGATTAATTAATCTAATGAACTAAAATAGTTTTATTTATTTCAAACAATTATGCAAACACACAGAATTAAAGGCTGAAGGGAAAATGGTCAATTCTCTTAATTACTCAAGTTCCTTGGATTTAAAGGAAATGGTTAATTTGTCTTTTTGACAATTTAGCGATTAAGTGAATAGTTATTCAAAAACTGTTTTGCATTTGATTAATCCTAACAAAATATTTCATGAATGCCATAAATACTAATTAATTTCTAAATAATTTATAATGCCATAAAGATCTCTTTATCAATTTGAAGGAGTAGAATATTGACCTGAATAATTTTATAGAATTATTTAAACTCTTTAAGATGCCTGGTTTGCTTTATTTATTATTCAAGGACTCTGAGTAATTAAAATAAATTATAAAAGGTCAAAAATTAGGTGTCAACACCCCAATCATTCCAGCAAAGGAAGCACATTAGTTCACCTTCAGTATGCCGAGAGAGAATTTCCTAGAGAGAGAGGAAAAAGTTCCCTTTGCTAAAAAAAATATTTACCGATAGATTTGAGATAATCTTAATAAACACAATTTCAATCACTTAAGATAAAAAATGGAAATTTGAGATGTCGTTTTCATTAGAAGCAAATAAAAAAATCAGAAACTCCATGTAATGTGATTCTTTTTTTTCCAATTTCTGTTAAGTTTTTCATTTCTTCTATACAAAAAGTGGCAAAACTAAGTACTACGAGAACCAATAATTTCAATTATACAATGCTAACAGTAACAGCGAACACCATATTTTATTGCATCTTGCCTTATTAATATTAGCAATCTGGTCAATATATTTTAATCAGACAATCCATAACACCTTAGTTTATCTTACGAATCATTATTTATATACTTAACCCTTCATGTTTAACTTTTCAAAATTGTGAATGCAATTTTAATCTTATTCATACTATTAAAGTCACTTATTTATATGTATGAACCTATAAAAAATAAAAAATAAAAGTCAACTAAATAGATATAATTAGGGAAGAATTAAATTATTTCAAATAGAAAAGGACGCTTGTGAGGTTGAAGAATACAATTTGTTTAGTAGCTTAAATTTATTAATTTATTTATCTATTCTAAGCTCCTGCATAAGTAAATTAGCATTCCACATACTCGGTAGTAATCATGTAAAAAGGGAGTTGTCACCTATTAATGATATCCTGCAATAATTGTACACACATAAGAAATTTCAATAAAGAACTCGTATACCTGTAGTCGACCTATCCTACGTTTGATCTGGAGGGCTATAAAGTGAAGTGTCCTCTTCATTGTCCTCTTGCTATCTGCTAGTTTGGCCCTCCTCATCTCTCTCATCTGAGTCCGAGGGATACGGATATTCGGGCAGCTTCTGGTTTACTGACGGCCAAGATAATGGGCTAGAATAATCAGTATCACTCTCAGGCGTAGCTGGCCTGACATAGTACTCTGCCATAGGAGAAGCTGGGGGAGTCACCTCTAGTATAATCTCGGAAATCTCCTCCTCTGGCATCCCATATGAACCCTCAGACGGGTCCGTGTCATAGCAGTCCTCCGATGGATCCTCCTTTCTAGAAGTCAGAAATTCTGGGGGAATCGTCGCGGGGTCCTCAGAGGGATCAGTCTCGATGGAATAGCTAAAGCTCCTCCTGCTCGGTCCCAGAGCCTGTGGTCCTGAATCTACTCTAGGGGTCTTCTTAGCACCCCCACTGTCTGAGGTTAATCTCTTCATCTTTATCAATCTGTGCTTACCTACAGGAAAAGAGGGTCAAAAATAATCTTTCCTAGACTCTGGCTCTATCGCACGATCTAAGATAGAAGGAAAGGTCAATGATTCCTAAATGCCCTTCAGCCTCCTGTTTATAAGTATGGTCGGTTTCACACCCATAAACAGGACTCTGCCGGACACGGTCTGTAAACAATCCCTAGGACGAACTGCTCTAATAGCACTTTTGTCACGACCCAAACCGATGAGCCGTGACGAGTGCCTGACCATAACTGACCAGGAACCCCTAGACGTGTATCTGCACTATACTAACTAATCTGGTGGCCCATCTCTAACTGATATCTGAACAATATCGCTTGCTATGGTGTTCATAAAGTGAGATCTACCTCAAAATCTCATAAACCATGCATGTAGATATATGTATGGACATACGTACAAAGGATGGCAACACAGGCCAGCTTGGCCACTACACGTATTGTACACAAAAGAATAGATGACAGAACTACACGGCGTTCCAACTATATACAACTATCTACAGACCTTTATGGAGTATAACTGTAGAAAAGACAGGACAAGGCCCTGTCATACCCATATATGTACATATCAAAATAGCATACCAAAGGCTGCAACTCCGGATCAAGTGGAGCGCACTGACTGCGGCTGGGAGGAGATCCTACTAGTCTGGCTCGTCTGAGTGACTACCTGAACCTGCGGGCATGAACGCAGCGTCAACAAGAAGGGACTTCAATACGAACAGAGTATTGAGTATGTAAGGCATGAATAGTAACATAGTAAGAGATACCGAACATGGAAAATAACATAATGAAAGTATAAAGATAAAGTAATATAAAAGAGATCAACCTGCGCCTCTGAATGCCTTGTTAAGGCGGATGTCGTGCATGCTTAGCTTTTAAAAAAAAAAGACTTTTCCATATATACATATATAATATCTTGTCCGGCCGTTAAGGCGCGGTAATATATATATATATATATATATATATATATATATATATATCACAACGCCTTAATGGCCAGACAAGATACTATATATATATATAACACAGCGTCTACATGGCTGGACAAGACCGCGCCTTAATGGCCGGACAAGATGTTGTATATATATTACCGCGCCTTAACGGACATACAAGATATTATATATGTATATATGGAAAAGTCTTTTTTTTTAAAAGCTAAGCATGCACGACATCCGCCTTAAAAAGGCATTCAGAGGTACAGGTTGATCTCTTTTATATTACTTTATCTTCATACTTTTATTATGTTATTTTTCATGTTCAGTATCTCTTACTATGTTACTATTCATGCCTTACATACTCAGTACTCCGTTCGTACTGACATCCCTTCTTGTGGACGTTGTGTTCATGCCCGCAGGTTCGAGTAGTCACCCGGACCAGCCAGACCAGTAGGATCTCCTCCCAGCCGCAGTCAGTGCGCTCCACTTGATCCGGAGCTGCAGCCTTTGGTATGCTATTTTGATATGTACATATATGGGTATGACAGGGCCTTGTCCTGTCTTTTCTACAGTTATACTCCATAGAGGTCTGTAGACAGTTGTATATAGTTGGAACGTCGTGTAGTTCTGTCATCTATTCTTTTGTGTACAGTACGTGTAGTGGCCAAGCTGGCCTGTGTTGCCATCCTTTGTACGTATGTCCATACATATATCTACATGCATGGTTTATGAGATTTTGAGGTAGAGCTCACTTTATGCACGCCATAGCGGGCGATATTGTTCAGATATCAGTTAAAGATGGGCCACCAGATTAGTTAGTATAGTGTAGATACACGTCTAGGGGTGCGTGGTCAGTTATGGTCGGGCACTCGTCACGACTCATTGGTTTGGGTAGTGACAGGAGCACCAAAATGGCATAAAACAAAATGATTTTATTTTTTGTACCCAACCATATTTATCTTTTAACGATTTTAGTTAGTGCCCTTCATTTACATCTTCCACATAGTTAAAATTTCAAATATGGCTATCAAAGAACAAAGTAAAAAAATAAGTTGTAGCAAGGGTGTATATGTGTTGAACTGGTACAAGTTGAAAGTGATGTGTGCAGTAAAAATATAGGAAGGACCCATGTCTTCAAAAAAATTCAGTAGGATATGAAGTGAAATTAATCAGAAGTGGCAGAACTATTTTGTCCAAATCCAAAATTGTACAAATACTACAGCATCAAGTACAACTATCTTAAAGCACAAAGTCTAAGAAGTGGCAGAACTATTTTGTCCAAATCCAAAATTGTACAAATACTACAGCATCAAGTACAGCTATCTTAAAGCACAAAGTCTAAGAAATACCAAAATCACCTAAGCAGGCACGACAGCAAAGGGGTGCTTCCGCTAGCCTCTCCTATAAAGTACCACTATCTATTTTAAGCTCATGCATAAGAAAATTAGCATTCCACATACTCTATATTAATCAAGTAAAATAGGGAGCACCAAAATGGTATAAAACAAAATGAAAAACTTTTTCTTGTAACATGTTATATATCTTTTGAAGAGTTTAGTTAATGCCCCTCATATACATCTTCCACATAGTTAAAATTTTAGCCATGTGGCTACCAAAGAACAAAGTAAAAAGAAGAAGTTGTAGCAAGACCGTATACATATTGAAAATGTACAGTACAACTTGAAAGTGATGTGGGCAGTGAAAATGCAGGAGAGGTTCACTATGTTAAAGCATAAAATCTAAGAAATACCAAAATTGCCTAGCTGGCACAACGACCAAGAGATCTTTCCGCTAACCTCTTCTATAAAGTAGTAATGTTCTTATAACTTCAAAAATTTAAAGCATTTAATTCAAATTAAAATTATAAATGATGATAGGAACAGGTCATTTTTGGTGTTGTAATCAGCTCTCTCAAGGCTCTGGTGTTGACTATGCTCTCACTCTAGATGTCTCTCTTTGGATATGGTTAAGATCCAAAGCTTTATGACCTGCTATTTATATAGAAGTGGTTGCCTTCTTCAATTGTTTCAAATCCATCGAAGTCTTGATTTCATAATTTGTTCGAAAATCAATCCTTATTTGATATGGATTTACTTCTTTCCTTGTTTTCACATATAGTTTGTTTCTCCTATTCCAATCATAAGTCCATGTGTTCAACTTATGATAAACTTCCCATAACTTGAAATCCAACTTCGCATCGAATAGAAATGAGTCATGAATTCCATTTCTCCGAGTTGGCATGAAACAACTTCTTTTTTATAGTCGCCGACTTCTTTCCAGGGACCAGGTCCTTTAACGATTCCTCTCCTGTTGTCACTACTTCACTAGTTCCTTTAGAGATTTGTTTGGACTTTTAGTTCTTCAACATCTTCTTTCTATCTCCCCTATACTTGATTGCCTCTTGATATATAATTTATCAATAATCAATACTTCATTTTAAGCTCTGAACCATTATTGAAACAACAACATCTCAACAATATGGGTTAAAGGCGACAGAGGGGGTCTCATATCCGCGGTGTGACGAGCCCTGATACAGGTACAGGTAGCATGATATAGGTGGTGTGTTGAATTACATTATCGACGGTTGTAAACTAAAAATGCCAAAGCATGTTAGCATTAGTTGATAGATAATTGTCTTGATTTGGTTGTTTCTGTGTGTACATCACTTCATTAAATTGCATATAGTTGTGATAATCGCACTATTTAATGTAATTATGAATGATACTTGGATATAATTGAACTGCACTTGATATTCATATTGTTAGACCCCATATTTTATACGTCGAGTTATTCGCGAAAGAATCGACGTGAGATAGAAACCTAGGATTTTTAATTTCTAAACTAGAACTAATCGGTTATAAATTTTACTTAGTATAAGAATGTTGTTGGAAATTAGGAACTACTTAATTGTGGTGTTAAGTAAAAATTAGTGGCAACAATGAGCCAATATGAACATTAACATGCCATGTCCAAAAGATGACTCAAAGTCATCTAAAATAAGACTATTATGGAAAACATACAAATATGCATTTAAATGTTGATTCATCCACTATATTTTCATCATATTGTGGACAACTAAATTGGAAGAAAAATACATGTGAATTTCGGCCAAGGTGGATAAAAAAAGAAGACATCCATGTGAGGCATGCATTTGAATATGGAAGGCATCTATTACTTTATAAAAGCATGCATTATTTTATGAAGACACACATGTTAGGAAGAATCCTTGCACACTTAAATATTGACATTCATCTTTGTATGATTGCAATGGACAAAGGTTAGTGTATGAATCATCCACTACACATGCAATTGTCTTGTAAACAATAAAAAGGAAAGGAAGAAGGAGAGACAAGGGGGGGGGGGGAGGGGGGGTTCTGCCAAGGCATATAGCCGAAAGTGAGGGAGAAAAATATTAAATTTTGGTGTAAAGTTAATGGAGTGACTCATTGTCATAAGTGGAGCATGTGTCCACCTTGTAGGTATCATAATTTAACCAAATAATGACTACGGAATCAGCCATTACAATTCATTTCAACTTCACAACACAAAGAAAGAAAACTACAAAACCCTAGAGAGAGAGAGAGAGAGAGAGAGAGAGAGAAAGCTCACGGCCAAAGGGCTGATTTTGGAGCTCCTTGTGTGTTGATCAAAAAAATATTTCTTCAAGCATTTCAACCCTTTAGAAGGTCCCTAGAAACGTGAAGATAGTCTTTGGAGCAACAAGAACCATTATCATTTCAATTCACAAACTCTAGCCAAGTTGAGAAGTCAGATTGTCAAGGTAAGATCTAACTTTCTTTTACATGTGTTAAGGGTGATGTAGATGTGTGAATATAAGTTTCATGCATGAAATGATGTGTGTTGATGTTGGAACATGATAGTAGACATGAACTTATATATGTTGATGTTGAAGTATGGTTGTAACTTGATGAACATGAATTGCATGCATAAGATCATGAATGTTGGTGTTGGAATGTTAATGTGGCCGTAGGGACTGTTTTAGTGGCCATGGTGGACTGATTTTCTTTAGTAATTATGGATGATGCTATCATAGATTTCATGGTAAAAAAAATGAAAGGAATTGGAAGGTTAAAGGTGAAGTTGTGTTAGTATGAAAATAATTGAATCCATGATTTTATGTGTGTGATGTTGAAGCATGGTTAAGCCATGTAGTGGACTGTTTTGTGTGGAAGTTAGTGAACTGATTTTACTTGATATTTTGATTGTTATTGTCATGAATTTTATGATGGAAATAAAGGTGTTTAATGGTTGGAGTTGGAACTAAAGTCGTTTGTGAGTTGTTGTAAGGATTATAGAGATGACGATGTAGCTTAGTTGCGTATGAATTGATGATGTAGTTGTCATGTGATTGCTGGTCATAACTTACTGAAATTATATGAAAATAAGACATGAAATAATGTGTAATAATCATATGTGGTTTGCTTAGTATGTTCGTAAACGTTTGCAAGAATTCCGAACATTGTTATGTTGTCGGTTAGGGACTGTTTTGGACGTGTTATTGGTTAGGGACTGTTTTGGACGTGTTGTTTTGGCTAAGTTGGAAAAACTAATTATAGTTAAGAATATACATCATGTTGTCATAGTGGTTGGGATGTTATAGAATCGTTTCGACGAAATGTTATGACTATAGACTAACAAGAATAAATTGGATGTGTCATAATCGCATGTAGACTATTATTGGGCGTTGTAATGTACGGACTGTTTTGACACATTGTTGTGGTTATTATTGAGCTTGGAAGATTAATGATAATTAAGGTTATGCATTATGTTGTATGTTGGATGGGCTGTTATAAAGTTGTTACATGCAAACGTTAAGGCTACAAACTATTACGAATAACTTGAGAATGTAGTAGCCGTATGTGAATCGCGATTGAATGTTGTGAATGCGGGCTGTTTGGAATGTTATGTGGGCTGTCCGGATTGGTATTGAACGTATAATTATTGATGTGGGATTGGTTGTATGTAGTTGGTTTGACTACAAGAGAAAATGTCGTCTAAACAGATAGAAAGGAGTTACTAACGTTAGAATACGTTTTAAATCTTCCCGTAGCTTAACCGTAGTTGTTGGCGTCTTAATATAGGTTGAAGTATTATTGGGCAGCGTATACATATTGTGTGACAAATAAGCGCTAAAGGTATGTGAAGCTAACCCTTCTTTCTTTTTGGCATGATCGTTGTGAAATGAATATACAACATATATACGATTCCAAAGGAAATTCCTATTCCTAGAGCCACTAGGATGGCTATTGATCTTGATTCACATAATTTATGTTTTTCTTCATATATATATTGATATGTACACATGATTTTAAAGTTCCATTTTGATATAATCCACAGGGACATCCGAAAGGTAAATGATATGACTATTATTGAAATTGCGAACGATGATTCGCATTGACTATTCTATTGAGTCCTTAAAAACATTTTTAATTGCATATGGTTCTCACTACTCTATTCGTGCATACCTCGATGTATCTTTCACCGAGTCCCGGGCCGGGTATGTTATCGTGCACAACTTCAATGCATTGTTCACCGAGTCCCTCACTAAAGGGCCGGGTACGGTATATATGTATATGATGATATAATGATATGATGATATGATGATATGATGATATGACGATATGACGATATGATGATATAATGATATGATGATATGTTATGGTGGCCAGGAGGGCATATGACGATCTTATTCACCGAGTCCCTCATTAAAGGGCCGGGTACGTTATATATAAACATGCATATGATATATGATATTGACAAGTATGATTATGTTACAAAGGCAAGTGTTTTGACATTTTGGATATTGTACAGATTTACTGTACTCCATGTTTCAGTTATGATCCTTTTACTGTATTTCATGCTTTACATGCTCAGTACATATTCCGTACTGACCCCCTTTCTTCGGGGGGCTGCGTTTCATGCCCGCAGGTACAGATACGCGTTTTGGTGAATCGCCAGTTTAAGACTTCCTTTCTGCTATCTTGGAGAGTTTCGTTGTTCCGGAGCCCAGACTTTGGTATAGATCCTTCTTGATCTAAATATATGTATATGTTGTTTAAGGGTACGGCGGGGCCCTGTCCCGTCATATTTCACTGTTGAAAACTCTTAGGGGTTTGTGGACATGTGTGTGGGTCGTGTTCAGACGTTATCAGTATGTGTGTTCTATCGTTGTAGCAGCCTCGCCGGCTTGCAGATATTATCATGTTGTGGTAGCAGCCTTGTCGGCTTGCCTTTTTATGAATATTTATGCAACAGTTCTGAGACCAAGGTTTGGTCGTTATAAGATCCATATTGAGTTGTTGTGAAATGAAGATATAGCTAAAGAGTGTGTATACGGGTGTCCAGGTCGGGCACCAGTCACGGCCTACGGGGTTGGGTCGTGACACATATTTTATGTGATCATTCATATTTATTCATGGTGATGGTGCATGAGGTTATGGCTCGATGTGATCTTCAAAGATCAGATTCAGGTTGGAGTGATGTTAATTTTAGCCGAAAGAGGCTGGTTGTAGATGAAAAATGGTTCTAGAAAATTTGTGCATGCCCGATGGAGAATAGTTTCGGGCGGGTATATGGACCTCGCAAGTCCCTCATGGATCATAGCTCCCGGACCTCTTATGGAAGCATGTGTGTATACCGGTAGGCATATATATGGCCATTGCAATGCATTGCATAACACTTTATCTACTAATTGACTGCATTGATTATCTTATTACCTGCTCGTACTTGGTTACTTAACTTATCTCTTATTTTGATGTTGGATTGTATAAAGATAACGAAAACTTGTACATGCTAAAACAAAACTTTTCTTAATTAACGTCGTCACTACTTCAACATTGTCAGTCTATGAGATTTACTGAGTACACGTGCTTTCCATATTCATACTACACTTGGCGCACTATTTTTAGTGCAGATTCAGACATGGGCACGAGTAGAGTACGCGGAGTCGTCTAAGTTTGATGTTTTAATTCAGATATTTAGTGGTGAGCTATCTGGCTGACCCGAACACCAGTCTCTTTCTATCTTTTGTGCATTTCTGTCTTCCTTTGCTATTCTAGACAATGTATTTGTTCGTTGCTGACTTGCACTAGTAGTCTTAATGGCTCTTGTACACATAGCACCAATCTTGGAGTGGTATTTTGTTATTTTTTCCGCACTTTTGATGAGTAAAAGACTTGACTTTAGTTATTATCACGTTATCACTTACTTAGTTTTCCGCACTTTTGATGAGTAAAAGACTTGACTTTAGTTATTATCACGTTATCACTTACTTAGTTTTCCGATTATTTAACTTAATGAATTGATTTAATCGATTGTTATTGGTTCGCCTACGGGTGGGGGTCGGTGCCATCAAGGCATTTGGAATTTGGGTGGTGACAGAAGACCAAATCATCTTTACCTCGTCTTTATTACTTATGATTCTCTTGCAACTAACACCTTCTTTAAATTTCACTACAAAAAAGGGATAATTTTCGGAGGTTGAAAGTGCAATTCGCGGAGGTTAAAAACCTCCACTATTTACTGTCAGCATAGAGCAGAGATTTCTAACCTCCGCGAATTGCACTTTCAATATCCGCAAATTACCAATTTTTTTGTAGTGCTTTATTTCTTAAATGTAGATGAATCTCAAAAGTAGGGGAAGTAGCTTAGAGTTGCTAAATTAGTTTATTTAGTTTTAATTCACGTCGTGGTAACACTTATGACTGACATGAACTTGCAACACTAGTTGTTAATTACTCCCTCTGGTTAAAAAAGAGTGTCCACTTAGCCCTTATTTTTTTTTATCCACTTACCAAATCAAGAAAGAATTAACTTTATCTTTCCAGATTTTCCCTTATTAAGTGCTAAGTGATTAAATCTCAATACCTATTTAATTAGGATAGTCAAATTGCCTATTTTTGCTTAGGAGTTAGGTTTTCTTAAGGGGTGTGCAAAAGACTAAGTAGACACTTGTTTTGAATCGGAGGGAGTATAACTGTTTAGAATTGAAGTTTTTTATAAAGAAAATTGCTTTATGAACCTTTCACTAAATTTTGTCAAATACTTGCAAAAGTTCGCAATGGAATAACATTGGGGAAATAACTCATATATACGGGCCAAACATCGAGTTTGCAGCTAATGTAGCTCATTGCATCATGTGTATAGATAATGTCTATGTTTTGTATGGCTATATGGCCAATGCATCTAGTTTGTAGCCGTTGTAGCCCACTATATCATCGCTATATAGATAATGTATTTGTTCGGTATAGCTATATATAAACACTACAAATACACTGTATATATAATGTATATGCTTTGTATAATTATGTATAAACACATGAAACCATTAGTTAAGTAATGAGTCAGATTCTTAGGAGTGGGTTTGGGTTGAAGAAATGGTGGGGGTAATCTTTAAATTAAGTAATATATGTGGCGAATCATAATAAGACACATGGCTATTTTTAACTTACAAATTGTCATTAGTTAGTTTGAGGGGTGTTTTTGAGCTAAAAAATATGTTAGGGGTATTTTTAGACCAGTGAAAGGTATTTGTGAGCTTTTTTTATAGGATGGGATATTTTTGGCCCTTTTCAGTTGTTTTAATAATCAAGAAATTTATAAAATAAAATTAAAAAATAGAAAAAAGGAAAAGGAAAATGGAAAAAGAAAAGAGAGATTGCAAGAAAACGTACACAAAACTAAGCAATAAATAAAACAAACAAACGAGAAATCTTTTGTGTTAAGTTGCCTTATTATTTTTTATGTTTGTCCATCCGTTCACTTTTACTTGTCCAGTATTTTAAAAATTGATTTTCACTTTTTACTTGTCACTTTTAGCTTATCAAGAGAAGACAATTTTTTTTCTACTTTACCTATAGTATTAATTACTCATTTCAATTCATTTTTCAAATCCATTTAAAATATGTACCAATTAATATGGGTATCGTGGTAAATAATGCACTTCATTTATTATTTCTTAAAGGATGTGTAAAGTCAATAATGAACAAGTAAAAATGAACGGAGTGAGAACAACTTCGTTCAAAGAATATAAGTTGGCAAGTGACGGTTGGAAAAAGAATTAGAAACTAGAAGATTAATAGCAAGCAAGCAGAGCATGGATTGAGTTACATAGGCATTAAAGAGTTTGGCCACATTTAGTAAGTTAGATCACCGAATGGTACTGTGCCGTAATTATCCCAATAACATTTCCAAAGGCCAAATGAGATTTTCAAAAAGTAATCATGTCGTTGGGTTGAACCCAACCGGGCAATTCTGTGAATTGCCCTTCTTTTGGGGTGGTCCTTAAAAATTTTCCCTTATATTTGTGGTCTTTAAATTTTATCCTTCGGCTAAAACTCATGAGTTCCGGATTCGAACCCCCACTCAGTCAAAAATTTAAAAAAATCCGCAAGGCAGAGTTTGAATTTCGCTATGGCCCCCCCCCCCCCCCCCCCCCCCCCCCGGCAAACTTTGCCTTGAGGCATTTTTTTTAATTTATTTTTACTTTTCAAGAGTTTGAATTTCGCTATGCCCCCTTCGGCAGACTTTGCCTTGATGCATATACTTTTTTTTTTTACTTTTCAAGGTAAACTTTTAGTTATGTCTTGACTAAAAGTGTGCCCATAAGACATAACTAAAAGTATGCCCCATAAGGCGAAACTTTTCCTTAAGGAATAACTAAAAGCTTGCCTTATAAGGCAAAATCTATGCCTTAAGGAAACGTTTTTGCCTTATGGAGCATACTTTTGGTTATGCCTTTACTAAAAGTCTGCCCCATAAGACATAACTAAACTATGTCTTAAGGAAAAGTTCTGTCTTATGGGGCATAACTAAAAGTCTGCCCCATAAGGCATAAGTATGCCGGGGCCGACATAACTTTAGTTATTCCTTAAGAAGTGTATGCCGGATCCGGCGTAAACTCCGCCCAGCCCTGCCTTGCGAAATTACTTTTTTATTTTATGCCTGAGCGGGGGTTCGAACCCAGAACCTCAGGTATTCGCTCACCTTTCCAAGCGAAGGGCAAAACTTAAAGACCACAAATATGAGGGGCAAAATTTAAAGACCACCCCAAAAGAAGGGCAATTCGCGCAAAAAAATAAATCCAACCTTTGCCGAAACTGTTCTATTGTAAAAAGGGGGATGGAGATCCAAAAGAAGTAAGGCCCAATTATTTTCAAGAATTAATGGGGGCAATTCGCAAGATTGCCCTTCCTTTGGGATGGTCTTTAGTTTTTGCCCCTCAAAATGTTGGTCTTTAATTTTTGCCTTTCGCGTTGCAATCTTGATCTTCGCGTAGAAATCATGAGGTTCTGGGTTCGAACCCCCGCTCAGCCATAAATTAAAAAAAAAACTGCAAAGCAAGGCTTGGGTCGCATGTATGCCGGACTCGGCGTACACTTCTTAAGGAATAACTAAAGTTATGCCGGACCTGGCAAAACTAGAAGTTTCGTCTTATAAGGCAAAGTTTATGTCTTAAGGAAAGTTCCGCCTTAGGGGCATACTTGTAGTTATGCCTTAACTAAAAGCATGCCCTATAAGACTTAACTAAAAGTATGCCCCATAAGGCAGAACTTTTCCTTAAGACATAACTAAAAGTTTGCCTTATAAGGCAAAGTCTATGTCTTAAGGAAAAGGTATGCCTTATGGGGCATACTTTTAGTTATGCCTTAACTAAAAGTCTGCCCCATAAGGCATAACTAAATTATGTCTTATGGAAAAGTTCTGCCTTATCGACAGACTTTTAAATAAGGCTCAACTAAAAATTTGCCCATAAAGCATAAGTATGTCGGGTCCGGCATAACTTTGGTTATTCCTTAACAAGTGTATGCCGGGTCCGGCATACACGCGACCCAAGCCTTGCCTTGAGATATTTTATTTAATTTATGCCCGAGTGGGGGTTCGAACCCAGAACCTCAAGTATAAGGTCATTTTCAAGCGAAGGGCAAAACTTAAAGACTATAAATATGAGGGGCAATATTTAAAGACCTACCCCGAAAGAAGGGCAATCTGCGCAATTTTTTGAATTAATGGTGCACTTTGGGTTGTTTTAAACAAACTCGTGGGTGTTTCAAAATATTTATCACAATTCACCGATAACTAGAGGGTGTAGGCCGTGCTAACAGGAGCCCAAGTCTGACATAGAGCTTCATCTTTAATAGTTTAGTAATTTTTAAGATAAAAAATGAAAATTTGAGATGTCGATTTCATCAGAAGCAAATAAAAAAAATCAGACAGTCCATGTTATGTGATTCTTTTTTTTTTTTTTTTAGTTTCTGTTTAAGTTTTTCATTTCTTCTATACAAAGAGTGGTATGAGAGACAATAATTTCAATTACACAGTGCTAATAGTAACAACCCAAATCATATTTTATTACATCTTGTCTTATTAATATTGACAATTTGTCCAATATATTTTTATCAGACAATCCATAACACTCTAGTTTACCTTACAAACCATTATTTATATACTTAACCCCTAATATTTAACTTATTTCTTTGTGTAATCTTTTCTAACCATACTATTAAAGTCAATTATTTATGTGTATGAACTTATAAAATAAATAAAAATAATCAACTAAATAGATATAATTAGGGAAGTATAAAAATTTTACAAATAAAAAAGGAGTCTTGTGAGGTTGAAGAAAATGTTTTCTTATTAGCATAAATATATTAATTTATTTATCTATATTAAGCTCTTGCATAAGCAGATTAGCATTCAACATACTATGTATTAATTATGTGAGAAAGGGAGCACCAAAATGGTATAAAACAAAATGAATTTCTTTTTCTGTAACCAACCATACTTATCTTTTGTCACGACTCATTTAGCCTAGGCCGTGCGGGCACTTACCTTCCCACCTCGGTAAGTGAACCCTCAACCCAGCAATGAACAAATATACGAAGAATGAATTTAAAACAACAGAATAGAACAAATACGTAAGTCTCACAATATATCTATATATAAGTAGTAGTAAAAGTGCGGAAGACAATAAATACCCCCAGGGTCTAGTCTGAATAATACAAGAGTATCTAAAGTGAATAGTATAGTCTGGAATACTAATACATAAATGTCTATGTCTTTGAAATAAAAGTAAGACATATGATAGAAAAGTCTTCAATGTCAGCAGACGCCATGCTCACCCTGGAAACTCGAGAGGAAGCTGAAGAGTCGATCAGCCTCGGATCAAAGAAGTAGATCCGACCTGGTACTCTGCATTCATAAAAGAATGCAGCAAGTGCAGGTCAGTACTAACAACAATACTGGTAGGCATCACCGGCCGACTAAGTATAGTTAACACAATTCAGAAAATAAAGTAGATAAGCAAGGAATCTAATAGGTATAAGACAATATGATCACAACCAAGTATCCGTCATCGCCTATGTAAAGCATCTAACCCAAATACGTCAAGTCTGAATATATTCGATCCAATCCAATCATTACAATCCAATCACTAAGAATCTCAATCAAGTCATAATGCAATGCAGTGCAATAATGGAATGAATGCAATGTAATGCCATGCAGATGAGGTGTACACATGTACTCCGGACGGAATTATCGACGACTCGATGGCACAACCCAGCGTGACTCGCGAAGTCTAAGTGCCACCCATCCCGGATCTTTGCCCAACAGACAGACGAGACCCTGGCTAATTGCTCACAGGGGGAGTCTCACAGGCACCACCTTGGGGAACCCGCGGAGTCCATGCACTAACAACGATTCCGGGATATCATCGGAATCGGCCATGCAACAACGATGCCGGAATTAATCATTGGACATCAGCCATCTCACAATCACTCAAGTAAAAAAGTCTGTCAAATATCAGTCTCACACAATCAACGATTTCGGATTTGATCTTCGGACATCGACCTTTTTATAATCACTCAAGTAAAAGAGTTTATCAAATATCAGTTTCATACAATCAACGATTCTGGAATTGATCTTCGGACATCGGCCTTTTCATAATTACTCAAGTAAAAGAGTTTATCAAATATCAGTTTCATACCATCAATGATACTGGTTCATCACTAGGTATCGGCCATGCATCATGAATATGTGAGAATGCGTGCAATGCGTATATCAATTATCCACAGCCAAGTTTAATATCGCAAGTACCAACAAAGGGGTGCGCCAACAAGGTATCATATCACAATACCAACAGTGGTAGGCCAACAGTATATCAATATCACAAGTACCAATAAAGGGTACGCCAATAATATATCAATATCACAAGTACCAACAACGGGTACGCCAATAATGCAGCATAGTTCAAATACCAACAACGGTATATCAATCATATCTCAGTCAAGACAATAACACAGCTTCCGATATCTACCAACTACTCATGGCATCAAACCATCACAATAGAACAATCAAACACACATAACGGGGTGGCTAGTCCCAACACACAACAGGGCCCAACCTAAGACAATATCCAACCCCATTTCATACTCGAAGGTTCACATGATGTCTCTGACATCATAATCTAAATATGTGCTTCGCTATACGAAGTCTCACCAAAGGTAAGCCATAACCTACCTGGACTGTCGAACTGCAACACCAACAAGTCACTCATTTGCTTTGCCCTTCCGTTGAACCTCGAAAACAAAGTAGTCTAAGCATAATCGAATTCTATATTAGAAATCATGAAGAATGATACTAATATCGTTACTATTTCAATTCGGTCCATTTTAACCTTAGAAATTGGGAAAACGAGCCCATAAGGGCAAAACGGGAAATTCAAAGGCAAAATACCAAATTGAGTACTGGGTAATCATAACCCAACCATTAATTGTTGAATTAGCTCAAGGATTAGTCTAAATTTTGATTTCAAGCAAAACCCCCAAATTGGGTATAAACCCTAAATCTCCAAATCCGAAATTCAACGCTAAAAGTGGAAAATACATGATTAATAAGCTTAGATTCATCAAATTTTAGCATAAACATCATCAATTTATCATACATGATCCTAAGGAAAAGTCCCCCAATACGGTCTCTAAGGGATTGTTAAAGGGAAGGGGGGAAATCTAAGATGATTGTGATTAAGGAAAAGTAAAGGATTAGGCAAGGTTTACCTCCAAAAATTTCTCTAAATTATCTCCAAGAACAGTTTCCTCAAGCTCAAAAGTCGAGATGGGAAATAATGAGGGTCTAAGACTTATTTAAGACACATTTAATGAAAAGTAACTTCTCGTCACCGCCACGGCTGTAGGGATGCCACTACGCCAACAACATACCAACACACCGCAATAGCGGTGTCGCCATTGCGGGCACCAGACACAAGAATCCCCAAATTTTCTAAGTCTTCAATCGAAATCCCGGGTTATTCCCGAGGCCATCTGCTCACATACCAAACACATAGTCCCACATAAAAACGCGCTACGAACGCGCCTGTGGCCTCAAAATTTCGAACGGAGGTCTCGTTGACCGAGTCAATCCCCGATGCCTTAATTCCAATTTTCCATCCCAAGTCCTGAAATGCATCCAAGTGCATTGGGAACCGAACCAAATACACATACAAGTTCTAAACGACCATCCAGACCTCTCGGAATTGACGAAATTCCAAAAAAGGTTCGTTTTCCCAAAAGTCAACTTTGGGTCAACCATTTTTTCAGTTTAAGCCTATATTTTCACAAAAGTTGCCTGAATCCGATCTAAGACACATCGGGAAGCGTGTCAACGGTCCCTCCGGGTCACAAGTGAGCTAATCAATGCTCAGGAACGGGTGAAAATGCCGAAAGAACTATAATGACCAAACGAGTCGTTACATCTTTTGAAGAGTTTAATCAGTGCCCCTTATATACATTTTCCACATAGTTTAAATTTTAGCCATGTAGCCATCAAAGAACAAAGTAAAAAGAAGAAGTTGTGTATATATGTTGAAATGGTACAACTTGAAAGTGATGCGTGGAATAAAAATACAGGAAGGGCCCACGTCTCCAGAAAAATTCAGTAAGATACAAAATGAAATTAATCAGAAATAGCAGAACTAGATTGTCCAAATCCGAAAAAGTACAAATACTACACCATCAATTACAGCTATCTTAAAGCACAAGGTCTAAGAAATACCAAAATTGCATAAGCAGGCATGGCGATGAAGAGGTGTTTCTGCTGGTCTCTTCTGTGGAGTGCTACTGTCTATTTTAAGCTCTTGCATAAGCATCCTAGCATTCCATATACTCTGTATTAATCATGTAAAACAGGGAGCACCAAAATGGTATAAAACAAAATGAAGTAACTTTTTTTTGGGTAATCGGTTATATATCTTTTGAAGATTTTAGTTAATGCCCCTCATAAACATCTTTCACATAATTAAAATTTTAGTCATGTGGCTATCAAAGAACAAAGTAAAAAGAATAAGCTGTAGCAAGACTATATACATAAACAATTTGAAAATGAGTTGTGCAGTGAAAATGCATAAGGTCCACTATGTTAAAGCATATAATCTAAGAAATATCAAAATTGATTAGTAAAGTAATGTTATTATAACTTCAAATAGTTTAAATTATTTAATTCAAATTAAAATTTAACTTGATCTTTTTCTATTAAAATAACTTTTCAATTATTACTTCAGATCTTATTTGTGAGGTGTGACTTGTCAAGCAACGCAATATAAAATGGGACCATAAAGTAAAATAATTTCGCCAAAGCAAAAACAAGAATATGTTACTCTATTAATTTTGTAAATTTCAAATGTTAATTCCATATGGGGGCACAGCAAAAGCCCCTATTCGACCAACAAGCTTTTGTAATATTGGCTCTCACTTTGTAGCGCCGAAATCAGGAGCAAGGAGAGCGTTTCGTTCTCAAATGGAAAACGGCGGATTAGACTCTGACGGCCGTACGTTTAGAAACGCGGAGGAGATGTGGACAGAAGAATTAGGGCATGCTGACCCCCACAAGAAGTCCCTTTGGTACAACAAAGGCATCAATTACTGGCAAGTAAGTCCCCTTTTTCCATCATCTATTAGTATGTTATTGCATGTCTTTTGTTGTGATTTTTCTTTGATGGTCGTATGTGAAGGGTGTGGAAGCCACAGTGGATGGGGTGCTGGGTGGATACGGCCATGTGAATGCGCCTGATATAAAGGCAAGTGAGGATTTTCTCAACACCATTTTGGCTGAAAGGTTCCTTGATGCCCGCCATCTTGTAGCTCTCGGTATGTAATTAGAGCTCACTATTACATGGTACCATACAACATTAAGAGCCTGTGTGGATGGGCTTATGCGTATAAGCTGAAAACAGCTTATAAGCCAAAAAAAAAATAAGTTAGATTATCTAACTTATTTTTTTATAATCTAATTTTTTTTTTTTTGGCTTATAAGCTGCTTTAGATAAGCTAAGTCAAATGGGCCCAATTATTTTTTTGAGCTTATTTTAAGCACAAAATGACTATAAGCTGGCCAACCAAACACTCAAAAAAGCTGAAAACAACTTATAAGCAACTTATAAGCCAATCCAAATGGGCTCTAAGTGTACTTCTTAGCAAAAGCTCCCCAAATAATTTGAGTTTGGCATAAAAAAATGTTTTAGTACAATATTTTCCTCAAGGGAAGTGTTTTTCAGTGTTTACGCAATACTAGGCGCACGCTAAACCGTGCCACAAATAAAAGCATGGTTTTTAAGTGGAGAAGGATAGAGAGTCGAGGCATTATTCACCGGCTTTCGAACTGTAAGAATGGATTTCGTGGATTTCTTGCTTATCAAAAAAATGTTTTTCAATGTTAAGTTACCTTGTAATACGGAAAATGTTATTTTGAGGGAGAATATCCACTACCAAAATGGGGAAAATGAATTCCTTTACTTATTGGGGAAAGTTATGCTCCACTACAAATATTTCAACTCCTATTCAAGTTTACTTGTTTCAATCAACATTTGGACACTGTTGTCAACATTTAATATCCAGAAATAATGTGTTCATCCCCTTCATACACCTTGTACAATGACCACAAATCAAGCACTTTTATATCTACAACATTGAAAAATGATCCAGAAGATAATTTAAACAATAACAACTACTATGTTTCTATCCCAAACAAGTGGGGTGGGCTGTATGAATCCTCATTGCGCATGTTCTCCATTTAAATTCATCTCAGAGCAACATTATGCAATATAAAAATACTTGAAATTCTCTATATTGTCTACTGGCTCTAATAGATATAAAAGACTCCTAGAAACAAAAGGTTGAGGTCCTGCACCATGAAAACGAATTCTGGTATTTAAGTAAAAAGGGCAGAGGGGAGGGCCCATTAGCCCCAAATTCCGAAGGCTGTGGTTGAACTTAATGGTTGGCCCCAGACAGATTTCTCGGTCATAAAAAAGAATTCCCGACTTTGCCTATATTGTGCCTTATCGCTTACTAAGTTTGCACTGATTTCGAGATTGTAGGCCTTTCGAGACAATTTCCTTTCATGTGATTGTAGGTCTATCCCGTTCTCTTTTAACATCTTCACTCACCGTGATTTCACACCTACACACCAGTTTATCCAAAGGTTGACACAAGTAGTAACCAAACCATCTTAAATAACCTTCTATCATTTTATCTTTAATTTCTGCTACTTGCACCTTCTGGCGTATGTGTTCATTTTTAATTTTGTCTGAACTTGTAAGATCGCTCATCCATGTTAGTATCCCATGTATGCAACACTCATCTTATGGATGTGATGGACCTAGAAACCCAACATTCACTCCCATATAACATTACTGGTCTTATAACTGTTCTGTAAAATTTGCCTTTAACTTTGGTAGACATCCTTGTATCATATAACACTCTAGTAGAACTTCTCCTTTTCAACCATCCGATTTTGATTCTATATGTAACATCTCCATCAATCATTTCATTATTTTGGAACGATGACCCTAGATATCTGAATTACCTTGCTTGCAGGTCGTTTGTATCTTTTTAGTACCATCTTGGTACATTTTCAATAAACCTTGCCTTATTAAAAAAAAAAAAAAAGGGGGGGGGGGGGGGGGGGGGGACAGAGCCACAATTCCATCTAAGATCACCTCAATATATGGTTCTTATGTTGACTTAGAAAATGACGTCGTTAGTGAAATATTTCCCTCAGAAATATTTTCCATGGAAGCCACCGTAAAGCACCAAGATTAGAACTTTACGGAAAGCAATCTCTACACCATTACTAAATGGCATAGATGAAGTTGTCTCTTTAAGTTAAAGTGTTCTGACAACTTGTTACGCCCTTTGTTTCGTTTTGAGTGAAATGTTTTCCTTTTTAGTCTCTTTAGAAAAGAATACCTTTCTAAATTTGGAAAAACTCCAGTTTCAAACTTCTCATTTTGCTATTGCTATCATTACACCATTGCTAAAGGGCTAAGGTGAAGTGTCTTTGAGTTAAAATGTTTTGACAAATTTCTTACACCCTCTGTTTTCTTTTATGTGATTTTTTTTCCTTGTTATTCTATTTCAAAAAGAATAATATCTTTCTGTATTTAGAAAATCTTTAGCTTCAAACTTATCATGTTAGCCCAAATAATATGCTTTTGTAGCCACAGAAATGTCATGTCATATTTAAGACCACAAATTCCAAGGGTACTTTTGCTAGGTGCCAAAAGTCTCTTTTTTCTTAAAATTCGCGCCCAATCAAATATTGCCATATTAATTGAAATGGAGGGGAGTATTAGACGAATTTATTTACCCTGCTATCAAGGGTTTTAAGCCAACTCTTAAACCAACTTGTGCAGCCTATCTACACCTTAGTACGAAGTTTAAAAAGAACTTGAGCATTACTAATGGCTTATTAAGAAAACCCTCCTAAATGCTGATTTTAATACTTGTGGGAACTCTTTGTTTGCCTCAAATTGCAAAATTGATAAAACTTGTATAACATATTTTCAAGTTTATTGGTTTATAATGTGTGGACAGTTTGCTTCAACTGGTGCAGATTGTGGATCTGGAATTGGAAGGGTTACTAAGAATCTTCTTATACGATATTTCAATGAGGTATATACTATTTTTGTGTAAATATATTGTGATATACAGTTGAAGAAGATATTCTAACATTTTGATCTTCTTGATAAGATGTTATGTTAAACTATGGTGCAAATAAATTCGGTCAACTATCTAAGCATTCATGCAGTTTGGATTAACCTTCTAAAAAACTATCTAGGCTGAAAACAGCAGCACTATCGTATAGTTTGTGTTGTCTTTAGCTAATGAATGGTATATTTCACGGTAATTGTATTTGTGAATATAAAGCAATAAATTCCAGATTGACAGAATTGCTAATGCACATAAAAGAATGAACAACATTGACAAATTAGTAGTGGGTGGGGGGGGGGGGGGGGGTTTACATTATTACAAGGGCAGATGCTATCAAAAAAGAGATTGTCAACTATTATGAGAAGCTATACACTGAAACAGAAAGTCACTGAAGAAGAGAATCAAGATTTGATGAGGCCTTTTGAACCTCAGGAAATTCTGGAAACAGTTAAGGCCTGTGCAGGTGTCACCTGAGCCCGGTGGAAGGGTGGGAAGTTATTGGTCCAGATGTAGTAGCCGCAGTACAAAATTTCCATGGCCAAGAAGTGTTTGAAAGAAGTTTCAATGCCACTTTGTGGCACTTATCCCAAAGAAGGTGGGAGTTGTGGACCTAAATGATTTTAGACCTATCAGCCTCATTGGTAGTGTCTATAAAAGCATAGCTAAACTGTTAGCTGAGGGGTTAAAGAAGGTGATACATAGACTAGTTGATGGACATCAGATGACTTTTATAAGGGGAAGATAGATAGATTATGGATGCAATACTCATAGCAAATGAATGTGTGGAAGCCAGACAGACTAGTAAAATCCCTGGAGTCTTATGTAAGCTGGATATCCAGAAGGCATATGACCATCTAAATTGGGATTTTCTATTGGGAATACTTAAGAAGATGGGCTTTGGCACTAAATGTGTCAGGTGGATCAGATATTGCATCAGTACAGTGAAGTTCTCAGTCTTGATATATAGCTCACCAGCAGAGGGGGACCCTCTGTCACTACTCACCTTTTCTATTCATTTTAGCTATGGAGGGATGAATGATATGCTGAAAACTGCTAGAAGTGATGGGTGGATCAGGGGTTCTAAGGTGAATAATAAGGTTGGCAATAATCTGGAAATTTCTCACCTACAATATGCAGATGGTACTTTGATATTTTGTGATCCTGAGATGGAGCAATTGAGAGTACTGAGGGTCATGTTCATCATCTTTGAGGCCATCTCTGGGCTTCATATCAATTGGGAAAGAGATTTATCTATCCAATAAATAATTTGGAGCAGATTCATGTGTTAGCTGATATATTGGGAGGGAAAGTGGGAGACTACCCACAATATCTTTGGGGGCAAAAAGCAAATCAATGTGGATATGCAGTGGAGTGATCTATGTTACTTGGATTGATTTGCAGTGGAGTGATCTATGTTGCTGCATATCCCCATTGATTTTTGAAGTATCCGACGCACACCCGTCAGATGGGTGATGCCAGGTAACACAAAGGGGGCAAAGGGGGCACCTAGCAGTTGGGACAGAGAAGGTCTTTTGTCAAATCAGAAGGAGAGATGGAGGGTTGTCCCTGATGTATTTGGTGGACTGTATGGAAAGAGAGAAACCAGAGATGCTTTGAAGATAAGCAAAACAACATACAGAAGCTGAAGATGAATTTTTTAGCTCTTTATTATTTTTGGTGTAAGCAGGAATGCCTAGTGCGCACAGAAGATATTTTTGATGTTTTGGACAATATGTAACTAGCAATATAGGAAGGAGTTTTTTTTGCTATAATCTGTAATGTTTTGGTTGGGGGGACTATACTTTTATGGTATACTATACCTGTGGCTGTAGATATATAGAATGTTACCATTATAATAAAAAAAAAGATTGTAAATAAGCAATATTTGACAAAAGTGATTTGTTACCAGAAATGTGATCAGAAGCGCCTGGTCCACAACCAATGGCCCAAGGGTACTAGATTGTGAAACACAAGCAAAAGAATTACAACAACAGAAGTATCAGGCTGAGCCGAGGCTACTTGTGGAGATTTCTGCTTACTTGCTCTCTACTGGAGGAACTCATTATATTCCCCTTCAGATAAAGAAAATCCCTGATTACTTGCTCTGAGCAATATGAGCATTCTTGGGAGGTAGACCATGCTAAGAATAGCATACATCATGAGTGTGTCCAAGCCTATGACAATACCTACACTTAGATCTAGATCTTCCAAAACGACCTCCGCCTCCTCGATTCTCCTTAGATTGAGATGTTCGATTTTTTGTGCTTTGAGAGGCGAAAACACAAGAATCAACGGTTGGTGATGGGACCACTGTGTGATTGGGAGGCGCGACACGACGAGGTAAACGAGAGAATAGTTCATCAATTGTAGGAAACATAGGACTAACCAAAATATCACGCATCAAATCAAGGTTAATAGGAAGTCTAACAAGTGAAAGAACTAGAAACAACGTCTGCCTTTGCTCTTGTTGTTTTTCAACATTTGTAGTGACTAACATCAACCTCTCAAATTCCACCCAACTGCTTGTACCTGTCTTAAGTAAGTAGACATATCTAATTCCTATTTTTTTAGGTTTGTCATTCGGAGATATCACATCATATAATCGAAATATGTTATTAGTATATAAAGACTGAGCCTTTTTCCAAACTAAATAACATGTCTGGACAAGGTTACCAACTTGGTCAATGGATCACCACATGATGCTACTTAATTTAGCATCAACCTTATCCCACTGTGCTTTGGTCTTCTCATCTATCTCACTGGCCTTTTTCATTAAGTGATCTTGAACACCTTGCCTGGCACAATTTAACCGAGGAATCCCAAGCTAAATAATTTGAACTTCCAATTAACGGTTCAGAAGTAATCATAAGGCTTGAACTTCAATTTCATATTTTTGGAATTAAAGACATCAAATTCGAAAGACACGGCTCAAAATATCAAGACAATCTGACCAAAGAAAAAAACTCCAAGTTTCCACCAAGAAATAGAAGTCAAGAAGCTGAAATAGGGTTGGATCTTGCAGGAAAACTCGTCGGGAAAAATGGAAGTCATCGGAATTCTAAGAAAATTGTATAGGTTTGCTCGGGGTTGAGAATTTCTTGAAAAAGTGGTCTTAAACAGCTTGGAGTCCCGGAACGCTATATCTGGCGATTGAAATCTTCTTCAAACTTGTAGGAAGTGCTGTAGAAGAGCTGGGCGACCTCAACTGAAGAGGAACTGTCTTGAAAAAGTGCCGAAAATCACCTCATGCGCCGGGCGTGTGGTGTAGATCTTGCCGGAGACAATTGCTTTTGCTCGCGCATGGGAGCTCCTGGAAGGGTTCTGCCGGCGGGGTTATTGTCGTGGAAGGGTGGTGTACCCCGTGCTGGTGTTGGTTTTCGCACAACACTGATGGACACGGGGTTGAAGCAAAACAACCCTATAAAGTCGCCGGAATTTGACGCACGATGACTGTCTTGACTGAATTTTCTTTCTCAGATGTTTCTCACCAATGCTCTGATACCATGAGAGAAATAATGGAGAAAAATATTACTGAATTTTGTATCTACATTATTACACTTTATTTAGACACTACACTATAATCCTTTTCGACGTAGGATCCTATATACAATCCTATTCCTATTCTAACAGACTATTTGGAAGGAAAAGAATGCACGGATTTTTGAGAGCAAGCTTGAATCCGAAAAGATTATTAAGTACAAATGCATCCCTTACTTTTTTAGTGTAACATGGCTATTGCAAATGATATCGAGGCTATGATAGACTTCTTGATTCATTGCGTTGACCAGTAAATATCTTTAAAGCATCTTCTGGTTGTGGACTTTTTAATACAAATATCTTTAACTATAAAAAAAACATATGCCTAAATTATGATTTCACCCTAATTTTTATTTTGATTTCAGAAATCATTGTATTTGTCTCGAATTTCTCGATCGATTTGGTCAAAGTACCCAAAATCGAATGACCATATCCGGTACGGATCCACACCCATGTCATGTCGATACGGGTGCGGCACCGAAAGTGAGAGTCCGTGCAACTTAGGTTGTAACCTAATTCCTTTTTGTTCTTTAAATTTTATTTAAATTTATAAAGGGTTTGCACACTCGCATTTCATTGGGGGGCTTATCAGAAATCGGGTTTCTTAAGTAGGCTGTAGGCATCCTTCTTCCCTCTTTGTTTTATTGGTCTTTTTTTTTTGGAGAAATAGTTTGGTAAATGCTATAGCTACTATGCCATGCAGTGTGTATTTGCAATTAACTAAGTTTTGAATTATGTTTTCTTCTATAGCCTCTTCACACTTGATTGCTTTGTCCCTGGTCGCTAAGATGATACTCTGTACTATTTAGTTTCCTAGCATGTAATCCTTTCTTGTGTACAGCAGTTCTTTTCCACACCCACCCCATAAAGTGGTCACATGGCATATGTAAGCAACATGTGTATTCTGCCCACCATTTTGCATCATAATTTTTTGCTGGCATCTCATCTGGATGGCTGTGGTTTCTTCACAAACATGATAAACGACTTCACCTGCTTAAGAAACTATTATTCCTCAGATTTAACTTCAGTTAATATTCCTTTGACTAAAAATTGAAATGTTTGTCTTTTTATCAGGTCGACCTCCTAGAGCCTGTATCACATTTTTTGGAATCTGCTCGGGTAAATTTGGCTCCTGAAAATTTAATGGTGTCAGAATTGCACAAAGCTGCCAACTTTTACTGTGTCCCACTTCAGGTACAAGTTTAAATTTCATTAGTCAGGTAGATATATCAACTCAAGTCTTGCAAAGTACAATGTGCGTGAACTGTTTCTCAAAAGACATAACATGGTGATGATGAAGTGTCAAAATATAGGAGTATTGAACAAAATCAAAATACTACCCCCTACCCGCTCAAAATAAGTAATTTCTAAAATAAGAGATGAATAAAACACAAATATGCGTTGTAGACATGGAATACGTTAATAAAAATATCCCCCCTCTTAACATATTAAGATTTTAGATGAGGTGGTCACACAATTTATCATGGTAATTGAGTAGGTAAAGGTCCTAGGTTCGAGCTTACGGCTATCCGTCAATAAAAATATTTCCATGTGCGTATCTCATTAAGAAGAATCAGACCTCCACATGAGGGGGCATGTTGTTAACATAAATAGAATTTCACCTCTTTTACAATCTAAACTTTTACACAAGTGGTCACACTATTCAACAGAATGGATTTATACAAGAGAGGTGATAAGAATCATCTACTGTTTGCTGGATTTCAAATTTGTTCGATGGACTTTTGTGGACCTGCCTGCTCAACTTATATCCTGATCTTAGAATAGCAACAACCCTACTACTAGTTTACTACAGTTTTTGTATGCAAAGATATCATCAAGCTTCGGATTCATCAGAATCAGGTGATAAGAGAAAATTTTATCCTGTAATTGTTGTTTTAGCAGTCCAGTGTCCGTATCATTTAACTTGTGCAAGCCCTAGGAATAACTAAGAGAACAACATCATGAAGTGTTTGCTGGATTCCTGAAATTGAGACTTCAGTATGGCATGGATGGTGTTTTGCTCTTGTATGAGTAAGTTTCAAACATTAAAGTATAACCAACATTATCACGGTCCAAAAAACAAAATAAATATGGCAGTACAATATTTAGCCCCCGTTTGGCCATAAGAATTATTCACTTTATTCCGGAATTTTTTTCCACTTTTTTCCGGAATCAGCGCTTGGCCATGAGAATTCCGAATACAACTTGAAGTTGTATTCCGGAATACCAAAAACTCAAAAAACTTGTTTTTCAATTTTTTTTCACTTTTTTCACTTTTTTACAACTACATTTCACCAAAAACTACAATTTCAAAAACTATGGCCAAACACAACTCCAACTCCAACTCCAAAATTCCAAAAAAAAGTGAATTTTTTTTTTTTGGTATCTATGGACAAACGGGGCCTCAGTCTATAGCTTCAAGGATTTCTAGCTTTCATTGGATAACTTTATCAACAATGTCTTGGTGGCCTCATCTGACTTGATATAATTTTTAACATGAAGTTTTTGCTGTCTGGTTTTCTACTTATAACTAGAAATGATCAAACCAATTTACTTCTTCGCTTTCTGTTCCTCTCTCCCAGAACCGCACAATAGATTGCTATGAAAAATTGGATTGCTAGGTAGTTTGGAAGGTCCCTTCTCCCATGAAGTTCTACTTCTATACAACATCACTCTTGGTTCTACATCTTTGGAGTGCTAATAGTTGTATGCCTGGAGTAGCTTAGGGAGCTCAAATCTTGTTCATTATCCCCTTACTTCCCATGCTAAAGGAGCTGTATCTTGCTTTTTAATTTTTAATACAAGTAGTCAACAGCAACTACACCTCAATCCAAATCAACTTGTGTCGGCTATGCTTTTTCTTTTTTGAAAAAAAATGATTATTTTATTGATGTAGATGGATCTAGTTCCATGTATAAGAAATATAAAAAAAGAGAACTTAGTCAAAGTGCAATTATATACTAATTGGATTTTATAATTGTTCAAAAGTATACATAAGAATATAAATGACCTTCTAATATGTACACACGAGTTTTTAACCCCTTAAGGAACTCTCTGGGCATTCACTTTCCAAATAGTTCAAGTGAGTTCCAAAGGAGCCACTTTCCATGCATAGATCCTCCTTTTCCTTCGAAATCCAAATTATTAACAAGTCATTAACAGTGACCAGCATTACTCATTTGATAGCAAGCATAATTATGTTCCACACCAAAAGCTCCATATAATAGTGAAGTAGCAGGAGTTGCTCAGGCATTGCCCCAGACCATCTTTGTTTTTGAAACTTATCCCAGCTTCATTTGTTTGAAGCTAATGTTCATAGAACTCCCTCTTTAGATTCATATACCCCTCATAGGTCCTAGGCAAAGTGATCAGATGAATCCCTCTCTTGGACTCTTCATTAGACCTGTTCATAGTCTCCACCACGAGTAAAAGTGATCCGATCATTCCTCTACTCTTTCTATTATGGGATTCCAAATACAATGGTCACAAAATAATCCTAATAGTGGACCCAAGTAAGCCTCGAGAAGCAATCCAACCTTATGATTGAGTTCCTGTTATCTGTGCAATGTTTGTGTCTCTTTCAATGTGCAAATCTCACTCTTGTTTAGGTTGATATTCAATCTTGATACTGTTTAGAATCGTAGTTTACTTTCTTCATCAAATGTTGCACTGGAACCATCTATATATTCGAGAACATTATTGTGTCGTTATCTTGGTCAATGTTTCCATCACTAGAATAAACAGCATAGGAAACATTGGATCCCCTTGCTTTAGCCACATTGATACCCACCAACGCCCCCCTCCCCAAACAAAAAACAAAAGAAAAAAAATGAAAAGGAAAAAAATATGTTCACCAAAGTTAATCAACTTTCTCCGAATTGTACCTTTTCTGTACAAAGCTCAAAACTCCTTAATTGACCATGTGCCTTTGTAATGGCTCACTGACTGCTGGTAGTTGAAGTTGAAAGGGTGTTCTCGGTGAAGCTTGCCTTAGGAAAATCTCACATTGGAATGGGAGGAAAAAGTTAGGGGCCATATAAGGGTGAGTTTAGGATTCTATAGAGGCACCTTTTAGGTTAAAGTTCAAGGGAAAAAATCGCGTGGCTCCAAAATTTGGGAAGAGCTTGTGATACCTTGGCAGTTGGACTAGGGTTGTTATAAGTGGAATTACAGCTGGTATATCCCCTAGTATAGTGGTGGGGAAAAACTTAGCGAGGATGCTGAGTCCGTGAGGGGAAATGGGAGAGAGTATAACAACCCACAAAGCTCTATCAGTTGAACTTGAAAAGGGATTCGCTGGGAGATTTTTTTAAGGCAAATCGCACATCAGAATGAGAGGGGAAAGTTAGAGACCATATAAAGCGAGTTCATGATTCAACTGTTGAGATGCATTTCAGACTACACCCAAGAAGACAAAATCGTGAGTCCTCAAAGGTTGAGCCGGAAGGAAAAATATCTTGGCAGTTGGGCCTGAGCTGTTACACCTTTCTTTAATCCACGAGTCTACTAGTGCATTAACAACTATTACAACATTTACAATTCGTCATTTTTCAACGAATGCATTTGGGGAGGTTGAAGCTGTCACATCCATTGTTTTCTTACATCCGATAGAGAGTACCTTTGCAATAGTGCAACGCTCATGTAGATGCTTCTTGCTACACTCAAAGGTTCAAAAATTTGTAATAACATATCCTTCCTTGATATGATTGTTACGAAGGGAGCATTTACACTCTTTTCAAAATTTCCAGTGGCTTGAAAAGAATGGACTGCCTCCATAGCATTTCGCTTGCCCAAACTTTGACACGTGGAAGATTGCTCAAAGTGAAACCATATGCACCCCTATTCACGCATAGAGCCTTATCTTGCTTAAAAGTTCCTGCGAAACTACAGTTACCAATTTAAAAAAAAAAAAAAAAGTTCCTGCGAAACTCGCCATTACCCCTTACCTCCACACAGTGTGGGAAATAGGATGTATATCCATCTAATTTTAGTTTCTTTTTTTCCACTTGCCTCTTGAGTCGTCAAATTGGAAACGTGTTGCTTTCTATATTAATCTTTTTCTTCTTTTTCCCTGCGGGGTGCATAGACAGCAGGTAAACAATTTGCTTTAACAATTGAGCTGTTTATTTCTCTACATAATTACTCTTGAAATCAGGTGAAAGAAAGAACAATTTGTGGTAGGAGATATTGCCAATCTGTATCTCTTGGAACATGGTCATTTCAAGTAATGAAGTCCTTATTGCGGTAGTTATCTCTTAATATTTGATAATGTGGGTCATTTGGATGGAGAGAAATAGTAGAGCTTTTGAAGGGGTGGAGATGAGCTTTTGCTCGGTTGAGGAGTAGTCTTCGATCTCTTATTTTCTTTTGGTGCACGCAAGTAGTTCCTGTTTGCATAGAGGATTGGGTGTCTTTTGGAGAGAACCTTATTTTGTAGGTTTATCCTTTTTTGGTATACTCCTTGTATACGGCCAAGATGGCCTTGTTATTATTAATGAAAACTTTTACCTGATAAAAAAAAATACATATATATTTGATACTATGATTTCTGGAAGGAGAAAACAGAGACAATAGTATGCTGGCTTGTCACTTCTGCTGAGAACAAAAATGATTCCCAAATTCGCTGTGTTAAGAAGTGGAAATAGATTCTTTCCTTTTTAAACTTTTCTTTTGTCTTGTTCTCCAAGAAACCATTTCCTGCAGAATTTGATTTTTTAAGAGAAATTTCTTTAGGTGTTTCCATACATATCTCAAAAGTCAGTTATCTCTACTCATTGCGTGTCATCATGAGGCATTAAAACTCGTGACTGATCATTGATTTTAAAAGCGAATCTCACTGGCTCACCATATCAACCTTTGGTTATATTACTCTCTTATATTCAAACGATTTGATTCGAACCTGCATTTATATTGATTTGAAACATTTTTCATGGTAAATAAATACACATACATATATTTATAAAGGTTTATTTTTTTTTCCTTGAAACTGGTAACTGTATGTATAAAGGTTTATGTATACAGATTTGCGATCCATCACCTGCTTAACTTTGGGTGTTTTAAAGGTCAATCTAGTGGTACTTAACCGGCTCAATTGTGCTTGCACTTTGTTTCTACATATTTGACATGGAAAGATTGACATGGTGTTTGTCAGTTTTTAACTCTTCACTTTTAGGCCATTGTTTACTCATTGTTTTCCTTTTTCTTTGTAAGGAATTTACTCCTGATGCTGAAAGATATGATATTATTTGGGTTCAGTGGTGCATTGGGCATCTTGCAGATGATGACTTCATTGCATTCTTCAAGAGAGCAAAGGTGAAGTGATATTTTAAAATTTAGTTTTAGTAGGGCTTGATGGTAATAAGTAGCTATTGCACTAATCACATGTCCATGTTCAGTATGATATGAGTATTTTTGCAAGCTTCAATTAGCTTATGAAACATGCGCAGTAGTGCAGAAAAGCGACAAGGTCTATGGGGCTTGAATAAAAAATCAGAAGCAAACACATGCTCCTTCGAAGTGAAGTTGACAATTTTTAGAAAATTAAATGATACAAAGCATACGTGAATCTATTACTATAATAATCAAATTACAATTAAAATGACAATTCTTTGCATCCAATATACATTAATGCGATATTGATGCTACTGCTTAAGGTTTTGATTAAAAGAACCGAGGGATTTTCTTTTGGATCACTTTGTACGTTATTGTTTAAAGCACACGCTTCTCTGAAGCGCATGGCTTCACCGATGAAGCGATTCGAATCACTACATTGTTTCAAGTGACAAAGCAATGGATTTTAATAACCACTAGTATGAGTTATCTATTACTTTGTTCAAACGATGCAACATCATAGTTTCATTCTCTACAAGTAAACTATTTCCTTGACAAGAAAATTCTCAACCACCCCAATTACTACCTCCACCGTTACAAATACCACCGTCGCTCAACCACCACTGCCAACCATCACCGCCACCACTTGAACAACCATTGTCACCAGCCACCACCACTAACCACCACCTTACAACCAAATAATAGTGGATATAATTCTTAAATTATTTTGTTTAAATATTATATTTATTAACTTTTCAATAAAGATAAATTATAAACATTTAGTTTTTAGATAATTCAAATAGGATTAATCATTCAGTATTCAGATCTAAATACATCGTAATATTCAAATATATATTCAGATTCAAAAATCTTAATAAAAACAAACAATCCCTTAGTCCTCCCCTATACATTTATTTTAGGTGTCTCTTTGTCATCGTTGTCTTCTACATTTCTGGATTTGTAATGCCTTTTCTTCTACCACTATTGCTTCTCGACTTTTTAGTTTCCTTCTTTCTGCTTTTATTTAGATAATAATGACTCTTTTATCATCTAGTATGCGACTGCGTCTCTTTCTCTACTTTTATTTTTTGGTAATTAAGTAACTTTTCATTAATCACCAAAGTGGAATAGTTACAAAGCATAGCAGATTTATACAGAATCTGCCTTGTCTAAGAACATCTGTATCTGTATACTACTGTCAACCAACAAACTAAACAAAACTGGTCTCACTCTCATGTACTGAAACTTGTCACAGTAACTAATATTCACATTTGCTAAGCATCACTCCGTTGTAGCCTTCTGCCCTGATGTTGCTGATATATGCTATCTACCTTGCCAAAGCCTCTACTACAGTGGACTCCTTCTTTTCAAAAACTCTTGTATTCCTTTCAATCCACAGAGTATGGATGAATTCAGCACAAATAAATTTGATTAGTTTAGCCATATAACTCCTTCCTTTGGTTCTGTTGATGATCCAATGGTACATTTCTGTCCATGTCATGGTAGTTGAAGTTGAAATTTGAAGCCGAAGGGTGATCTGGAAGATGAATCTTTTCCCTGGAGCTGGAACAACTTGTTCTTCCTGACCCGATTCAACACTAAAGAATGGCTTGTCCCTACCATAAATTATTCATATTTTCCAAGGAAAGCATCGGATACCTGATAACTCCCATAGCTTTATGCCTTTATCCAATAGCTTGGTTGAACATCATCTTTAAGATTCTTATCACATATATTGGTACTCATCCTTTATAACGGCCAAAATGTGTAATGCAAGAGTTACCCTCTCGGGAAAAAGCAAAGGGAAATACGAAAGATTTGTACTTGTTATTTTTCTTTATCTTTGTCTTATCTTTTTATTTTTTATTTTTTATTTATTGAAACTTCATACAAAAGAGAGGAGTTAAGGTTTCCCCATACTCCTTTTCCTACGGGAGGTGGAACAGCCTCCAACCTATCCATGGTAGTAGGTTAGCACTTAAGTTCACAAAAATATCAGCGAAAGGGGGAGATGTTAATTTATACACAAACTCCCCAGTAGAAACTATACACTTCCTTAAGGGACATCAAAAAGATAAAGTCTTTGTAGTTGTCTATCTATGCTAAAAGAGTTTTTGATCTGTTTAGTCCGAAAAGAGGGGAGGCCGAGTTTATCCAAGTTGAACTCCCCCTTAGCTTGTCTCGGCAACTGTGTGAAATTAGTATACCAGATATTCTGATTGCATTTGAGTCCTTTATTAGCAAGAGTGTCTGCTACTTTATTTGCTTCACGAAAACAATTTTGAATCTTGAAATCTTCAAAGCTTTCCAAGCTAGTTCTGATATCCATCACCACCATCTGAAGATCCCAAGGCATAGAAGCAAAGTTTTGAATCCATTTAATCAGCATAAGGGAATCACTTTCCACTTCGATTTTCCTGATAGCATTGTCTATGCACCACTTCAAACCAGTTTGTAACGCTGTAGCTTCTGAGAGATTATTAGTCATGTAGCCCAAAGGAGAGGAGAAGGCACTGATAAGCTTTCCTTGATGATTTCTGATAACACCACCACCACCACTGAGGCCTGGATTCCCTTTAGAACATCCATCTGTATTCAATTTCAGCCATCCATCTCTAGGGGGAAACCATTTGACAGGGGTAACCGATATATCGGGCTTTGCTTTGTCTATAAGATCATAAAAGTGGTACCATTTCATAAAAGGTGGTACTCTGGGAAATTGATTGTGTGTCACTAAGTTCAATTGCTGGTTAATCATCAAGATTATACCATTATATGACATCCTAGAGTTCTCAAATCTGCTCTTACACCTTGATTTCCATATCTGCCAAATGATGATACTAGGAGCAACTCGCAGGATCAATTTCTGAATAGGATTATCAGCTCTTGTCATCCACCAAGTGAGAATCACTTGCCTTAATTCATGTTGCCCAGTTCTGATGCCCATCATCCTGTTAAAATGAAGCCAAATTGTCCTGCTAATTCTGCTCTTACAAAATAAATGTTCCTCATCTTCAACATCAGGCAACAAACAACAATTGCATTTAGAGGGACCGTGACAGCCAAACCTCTTAAGATTATTATCCACCGCCACTTTGTGTTTGAGGAGTCTCCACAAAAAGAAAGAGATTTTAAAAGGGGATTTTTGGTGCCAAATCATCCTATTGACAAAAGTGTTATTTCTGCATTCCCTTACGCTATTCCAAGCTGAGCTACAATTAAATCTCCCATCTGTTGAAACAGTCCAAACTGGCTGATCTTTTAGATGTGTAGAGCTAATTGTAACTCTCTGAATTTCTTGTACCTTATCAGGAGGCAAGCATAGTGAAAGTTTACAAACATCCCATCTTCCATCTATAATAAAATCAGCAACGTGAATTCTAATGGAAGTGGAGGCATCTACAAAGTCAGCAAGCTTGCCATTGCCCAACCAGTTATCCCACCAAAAGCTGGAATTGCCAGAATGAATCTTCCAAGAGATTAGATGGTCCACTCTATGTCTGATATGCATCATTCTTCTCCATGTATGAGACTGGGAGTAGTTCCACTTTCTTGCCATAGGATGGACCCTCTGAGAATACTTCGCCCTCATAAACTCAGTCCATAGGGAATCCTTAGTTCTAAAGTTCCACCACAATTTTGCAGCAAAAGCATCAGAAGTATCCTGCAAAGATCTCACTCCTATTCCTCCTTCTGCTGTGGGGTAACACAATTTATCCCAAGAGGCCCAATGATACTTGTTTTTTCCCTCGAAAGATCCCCAGAAGAAATTTGCAAAGGCTTTCTCAATTTGTTGGATGGTAGTCTTTGGGGGTTGACAAATGGAAAGGAGATGCATAGGCATAGCACTCAATACATGCTTGATAAGAATAATTCTCCCTCCAGTACAAAGGAACCTGTTATGCCAGCTACCAATCCGCTGAACAATTCTAGTCACCATGTCGGTGAAGAAGTGAACCCTCTTTCTACCAGCAAATAACGGACAACCAAGATATATAATAGGGAATTCTTTTTCTTGAAATTTCAGCAGCTTAGCCACTATTTTTCTTCTCTTTGTAGGAGTATCATCAGCCATCAAGAAGCAGCATTTGGCCTTGTTGATGAGTTGTCCAGAGTTCTTTTCATATTTATTCAAGGCCTCTATTATCAATTGTATAGTGTAAGTTTTACCTGCACAAAAAATAATAATATCATCAGCATATGATAAGTGATTAATCATAGGACCATTTGATTGCATGTTGAATCCAATAAATCTAGGTATATCAAAAAGTTTGTTAAGGAGTCTAGTTAGAACTTCCGCAGCAATTATAAATAAGGATGGGGAGATTGGATCTCCTTGTTTCACTCCCCTATAAGACTGGAAAAAACCATGCCTTCGACCATTTATAATTACAGAATACCACATATTAGAGAGGAGATTCCATATGATCATAATCCATTGTTCAGAAAAACCCATCTTCCTCATAACTATACACAAGAAATTCCATGACAATCGGTCGTAAGCTTTGCTCATGTCCAGTTTGATGATAACATTTCCACCCTTGTTAGGCTTCCTGATATTATGGATTATCTCCTGGGCAAGTAGGACATTCTCCCCAATTGATCTGTCTTTTACAAAGCCACTTTGGTTCTGTGAGATAATCTTGGGAATGATCCTTGATAGTCTGTCATTGAGCACTTTTGAGACAATCTTTTGGGAGACATTACTCAAACTGATAGGCCTGAAATCAGTAAAAGATTGAGGATTGTCAGATTTAGGAATAAGAACAAGACAAGTATTAGTAAAGAATTTAGGTAACTGATGGCCCCTGATGACAGCCTTAACCATGTTAACCAAATCATCACCAACTATGTCCCAAGTTTTTTGGAAAAAGAAACCATTAAAACCATCAGGTCCTGCAGAGCTGTTAGGGTCGATATCAAAAACTACTCTTTTAACTTCATGGGATGGCTCTTCTATCAGAAAGTTGTTCTCCTCTTCAGAAACCATTCTAGGAACCAGGTTGATGATGTCTCTGTCCACTTCTTTGTCATCTTTTTTGAACAAATCCTGGTAGAAATTGACAGCAGCTGCACCAATGTTTTCATCACCTTCCACCCACTGGTCTTCCACCTTGATTCTGTAGATGTTCAAGAGCTTCCTTCTCCCCTTCACAACACTATGGAAAATTTTTGTATTTTCATCACCCTCTTTATACCATCTAAGGTTTGCCTTCTGTCTCCAGAATTTGTCCACTATTTTATAATGGATCATCAAATCAGCTTTAGCCTTGTTGAGGGCCATTCTATCATTTTGATCAAGAGATATCATCCATCTTTCCTCGCAAGAGTTAACCATTGTTTCTAGTTGTTGAGTCTTAAGGAAAATATCTCCAATTTGAGTTCTAGACCATTCACAAAGTGCTTTACTAAGTCTCTTTAGTTTTTGATGAAAGATCCAGAAAATATTGCCGTTGACTTCTGGATTCCAATTCAGCTTAACAACATTATAGAAATCAGGTTGTTCCTCCCAGAAATTAAGGAATCTAAAATATTTGATAAAGTTAGCATCATCATTAGAAGCAGAAACAAGTAAAGGGCAATGATCAGAACTAGTCCTGGTAAGATGCTGGACAGTGGTGTTAGGCAAGAAATTGGTCCATTCATCATTCGCCAACACCCTGTCCAGCCTTTTCCATATGACATCATTGTTCTTCCTTTCATTGCACCAAGTGTAATTGTGGCCAAAGTAACCCAAATCTGTTAATCCACAATCATTAATACAATCTAAGAAAGGTAGGCTCTTCTTTAGTCTATGAGGTGCACCCCCCAGTTTTTCTTCAGCATTTAAAATACTGTTATAATCCCCACAGTCAATCCAAGGGCCAGAGATAGTAGAGGAAAAGGCTCTCATATGATCCCATAATTCTTCCCTTCCAACAGATTTAGATTTAGCATACACAGAAGAGATAAATAGATCAGTATTAGAGCTATTATTCTTAATTAAACAGGTAATCATCTGAGCATGGTTAGAAAATACATTACAGATAATGCTAGAGCTCCAGAATATCCAGATTTTGTTGCTCAGGTTAGAGAAACATCCATCCATTCCTAGTATGTTTTTATAATGCTCAATTGAAGTATCCTGCAAAAAAGGCTCTTGTAAAGCAATAAAAGATACTTTATGAAATTTTATAAGGTATACCAATCTTTCACTGGCTGCTTGGGATTTCATACCCCTAATATTCCAATTGAGGATCTTAATCATTAATAGGAATATTAGAGGTTTTTTGTGAAGTGCTCTTTTGTGCTTTGGTGGAAGTATTGCCCCTGGCCTTCTGTTTTTGTCCAGTGTCTTTATTTGCTCTTGGGGATAGTCCCTCTTTCATGCATAGATCAGCAATAGCTTTCTTTGCTTCTTTTGAGTCTCTTCCCTTGCCCCCAAGGGTTTTGATCAGAATCTCAGCTTCTTCATCAGATGACCCATTAGATTCTTCTTCCTCAGAAGTTGTATTCTCAGCCCATTCATCATCAGGAGGTTCCTTATTTTGGGTTGATTCCTTAGTTGCTCCTTCACTTATGTGGACATTTTTTTGTTGGCTTGGTTTATCACCCTCAACTTCCAGATTGACAAACCTATTTTGAGTAATATCCTCCTTGTCTCCTATAAATAACTGCTTAACAGGTCTAGTCTTCTCTTTTCTTTCAGTTATCCATTGAGTATTGCTATGCAGTTTTTCTTTGTCATTTGGAGACAAGACCACTTGAGTTGCGTTATGATCTTTAGTAAGTATCTCTATGGACTGTTTTTCAGATGACACTTGTATCTGTTGCTCTTGATTTTTATTTTGTATAGGACTGCTGCTTGTAGAGGTTATCATTGTATCCACAACTTGCCTTTCCTCATTTTTCTTTCCCACTACCTCGTTCCTTACCTCCTCATTAGTTGGAGGTGGTTTGTCCACCCCAAATATTGCTCCACTGGGCTTGTATGTTTGTTTTGGAGGGGCACTAGTACCTCTTTTTGAGATCTTCGTGGCCATATTGCGATTTTGTTCCTCCCTGCCTCTTTGTTTCTGAGGAACTGCCTCTTTTGTATTGTCCTCAGACACTTTTTGTTGCTTCTGCTCCTCCCTTAGCTCTTTCTGATTTTGAATTGCAATTTCTTTCTGATTATGGGGTAGAGCTTCTTTCATATTACCCTTAGCAATTTGTGGATCCTGTTGATTATTCTTGTTCTTTCCCTTCTCCTGATTAATCTTATCCATCTCCTCCATCTCAGTTTTTTCTTTTTCCATTCTTCTACATTGGGCCATATAGTGACCTTGTAATCTACAATAATTGCAAAATTTTGGAACCCCTTCATAATCAATTTTCTGCTCAAATCCGTGAAGAGGGTTTGTGGAATTCCTAATGCCAATCCAGACGTGGTTTTGTCGTGGTTTGGTCAAGTCAATTTCTACTCGCACTTTTGCCATACTTGGTCTCGTTCTACCCTTTGTAGCAGTATCCATAGCCAAAGGTACCCCGATAGGGCTCAGAATCTGTTTGATATAGTGCCAAGTATGTAGGTGATAAGGAAGCTTAGGCAAAAGGACCCATACTGGAGTAAGAGGGCTATCTTCTTCCGGAGTAAAATCAGGGGTCCATCGACTAAGCCACATAGGTTGCCCATCGATTTCAATGACATGTTTAAAGTAAACGGTTTTGAAATCTTCTTCATTATACACATCAATGAAAACATTTTTATTATCATAAACCCCAGTTTGAACCGTACCCTTAAGTGGAAAGCTCTCTTTAACAGTTGCTCGGATGATTTCAATTTGGGGTCTAGTTTTCAAAAATCGACCATTAATAGTGTACTTACATTCTTCTGCCATGGTGCCATAGTAGTCTTCCGCATCAAAGATCACCGCCGACATCCCATTATGCCTTGTGATTGTTGCCGTGACAGTTTCCCTTCGCTGGTCGGAAATTGGATTTTGTATGCCGGAAACAGCATGCATGTAGTTCGATTTTGGTGGAATTGTTTCAGGGGTTTTGCTCGTCCCCACCCCTGGGTCAGGTGGTCGGTCAAGACGCGCCGGAAAAAGTCCAGCTGCCATCTCCGTGAGGAGGCGCGTGGATCACAATCGCTAGGAAAGTTCCCGTTATTTTACCGTTGAGCAGATAGAGTAGAGAGAGATTTTTTTTTTTAAATTACTTCTAACAATCTTATCTATTTTCTGTTTTGGTTGCTTTAGTCTATAATTGTCATCTGCGTGTGGGACATGGATTTTCTGAACTGTAGTTTTGAAGAGAATACCTGACATGTTCACTTGTTCTCTAGTAAACAACTTGTGCTTTTTCTGTTTCTCCAATAAATCAGTTAAACAGCTTGGGTTTTTTTCCAATTCTTACGCCCATAAGTTTATCCCCTAGCTTGGTTGAACATCATCTTGAAGATTCTTATCTCAGATATTGGTGGTCATCCTTTATAATGACCAAAATGTGTAATACAAAAGAGTTACCCTATCGGGAGGAAAACAAAACAAAGTGTAACGCGAGTTATACTTGTTACTAGTTGTTGTAAGCCCAACAACATGCCCAGTGTAATCCTACAAGTGGGGTTTGGGTAGGGTAGAGTGCGCGCAGACCTTACGCCCTATCATGGGAGGTAGAGAGGCTGTTTCTGACAGACCCTCGGCTCCGATAGACCCTCGCCCAACTCAATGTAAAAAAGCAATAATTCTGTTTAAAAGATATTTGCATCACGTTCTTAAATTTCCACCAAATCTCTTATTTCTTCTCATTAAAAACAATCGAATCAACTCGAATTACAATTAAGGATAGATGTTATCTAGAAACCTGTTTTTTCTTGTGAGTCAAATCCCAAATCCTCCAGCGCATTTTCCAATCTTGTATTCTTCTTTTGTGAATCCCGAATTGATGTAACACATGTCATATTTGAGTCTTTAAGAGACCTACTTAAAACTCATATTAACACAACAAAGAAGCAACTTGAATTCCCCCCATTTCAACTTACATGACTTATTTTTTCATAAGTTAAAAATTTCACGACTTTTAACTTGCTGATTATGGCCTTTAGAATGACAGGTTCTATATTTGTCATTAAGATTAAAGTGAACATCTAGTATGTATGTAACTCTTATAAATGGAGAGCAAGAAAGTACTGGTATAAACTCTATTGCAACAGTCAAATGGATCATCTTTTACCATTTTAATAACGCATATTTCAAGAAAAAACATTTAACCTATATTATAAATCTACACCACATCAATTTATTTGACAACAGTGGCCCTTCTTATATAAGCAGGCAATAGGCTAACACACATATAGAGTTCAAGCTTGGAATTAGATGATTGGCATGGACTTTTTTTTCCCTCCACCACGTCATTTGGGTGCTTTTAACCTTGTTATCCGTTTTCATAAATATGTTTTCTTCTCCAAGTCTTTTGGTTGAAAAAATAGTGAAATGTTCAAAGTTTTCACTAGAAGTGCATATGAATACACACTGAAAGAGATGTGGAACAAGAGAATGATAGATTTCCGATCTTTCTCCTCTTTTTTCTCTGTTTGGAAGATTTTCATAACAACAAACAATCCACAAGAAAGAATAATGTAACAAAGGAGATAAACTTACCGAAGAAAGGAGTTGCAAGTCTCAAAACAGACATTAGAAATATATGAAGGATGTTCTGGATCTTTTAAAAAAGTAGACCATCTTTGACCTTTTAGTACTGGTTGTTACCTATTGTTTTGTATTGTGTTAGTTTAAATACAATGTTTGTTTTTGATTGTCACTTAATTTTTATAGTACCGTATCATTAAATCCATCATTAGGTAACAACGAAAAGTCTCATTTTATGTAACGACTGATTTGGTGTGTTCATGCCGTAACCTCATTTATTTTTACTCATTTTGTCTTTACTTATTATCTAATAATCATATTTATATCCCTTATCGTACTTTTTTATGATCTTTGTACACCGTACCCTACTTTTCTTGTAGGTTTATCTTTCAAGTTGTTGATGTCTAACATTATGTAACGACGGGAAACGATACAATCTAGGGGAAACGATACAATCTATCCAAACGTTATATTTATAAAAAAAAATAGCGTACAATACAAGACAACATAATACGAGTAACAACCATCCAAACAAAGTGTAAAAGAACTAATTTCATACCAGTGTTATCAGTAGCGTAAAGCGCAAAAAAGCTCTGAGGTCCGTTGGGGTTTAAGCCCAAAGCGCAAATAAAGTGTGAGCTTTTTGACAAAAAAGGCACAAGTGGAGAATATATACAAATATATATGTTTAATCCAAGACTAATAATTATAAGCATGAATAAAAATATATGGACAACGAAATTGAAAAGAAATTGTGATAAAGTGAAATACCAATTGTTTGGTGTCGCTTCTTCAGGACACGCTCATTGGCAAGGAACAATATGTCTTAAAGCCTTGATGACGACACTGAAGCGCACATTAAGCGAGGCGAAGCGCTCAACATGTTTTGAGCCTTGCTTCAGGGCTTAAGCGCGCCTTTGATAACACTCTTCCATATGCAACCTAATTAAGGACAAGCTGTTTTTCAAGATAAGATCAATGTTCTGTTTATTGAATGACATTTTATATATAGACAGAGTAAAATATACTAAGGACACATGGCTGTGAAAGTCGTCAAACTCCTAGTTCCGTGGAGACAGACCAACTGTCAATGTGCATTTCTTTCAATTTGTATTGTTCGGGTTCTTTATAATGAAAAGAAAATCAATCTGATTGATAACTAGGACATGGGGGGTTTCAATGATGGTTCTTAAAATTCTTGCAAAGTCCAAATTGCTCTCTCTGAGGACGACAAAAGCTCTTGGATTTTGGCTTATATATAGCACTGTAGTAATTTGTCTTTATCTATTTTCTGTTTTGGTTGTCTTTGTCTATAATTGTCACTTGCGTGTGGGGCATGGATTTTCTGACCTTTAGTTTTGGAGAGAATACCTGACATGTTTACTTGTTCTTTATTAACAACTTCTTTTTTTGTTCTTGGTTTCTCCAATAAAGCAGTTAAACAGCTTGTGTTTACTAATTCTTTTTCCAGCTTGGCTTGAAACCTGGTGGACTTTTTGTTCTGAAAGAGAACATTGCAAGAACAGGTAACATCTCTTTGAGTTCTCTACCTTCTGTTATGTGGAAATTAATTTCACCTACTTCCTTTTCCTGTTATGTTATTTCATTAATTTGGTTACAATTTTCGATTCTGTAACACTTTTTATTCCAACTTTAAGTTCCCGTTCTGCTATCCATTTCATGCAACATAATCTGCAGCTTGTTCATTCAGCAATACCATCTCCAACTCATTCATCAGAAGAGCAATCCTGGGAATCTCCCAATCAAAACAATTTCTTCTGAATGAGATGTACCAAGAGCTACCAGTCCAAACATTGTGATGCCAAAAAACCTACAGTATAGTGAAAGAATAAAGATCATGGTACTTAGTCGTTAGTGGTAAATGATCCATCCAAGTGTCTTGCCAAAAATATCTTATTTTCGTGCCATCGCCTATCTTGATCTTTGTTTTTGCAACAAAAGGGGGCCATAAGCTGCAAATGTGCTTCCACAAGCCCAACCTATGAGTGGAGGGCACAGGGCCCGAATCCCAGGGACTATGATGATCTCCATATTTACTGGTGACTACCCTTCTCCATGAACATTTAGCTTCTCTACCATACCGCCATAGCATGTAATTTCATGATTTTAATGCCGAGTCCACCCCTTCTTTTCTCCAGAAGAACCTTGTCCCACTTCACCAAATGGAAGGACCTCCTATCTTTGTTTCTCTCCCATAAAAAATTCCTCCTGATCCTGTCTATCTTTTTCTTCAACGCACGGGCATTGGAAATATAGACATAAGATAGGTGGGGAAATAGTCAAGAACACTGTTTATGAGAATCACTCAACCTCCCAATGAGAGATACTGTCTTGTCCAAATAGCAAGCCTCCTTTCACACCTCTCCAATGTTTTCCCACACTCGTTTAGGTTTGTATCTTGCTCCTAGAGGCATACCTGGTAGTCAGTAGGAAGCACACCAATTTGACACGCAAAATTCTCACCTAATCCGTGTAGATCTTGGACATCATTGACAGCATACATGGAGCTCTTTCCATTAATTTAATCCTGAAACTGCTTCAAACAGTATAAGATTACTCTCAAGTATCTTAGTTGTGATTCTTTTGCTTCACAAAAGAAAAGAGTGTCAGTAGCATAAAGAATGTGAGAAACTTCTGGCATAATGATCTCTGTTTTACCTGGTCTAAAGCCTTTGATCCATTGTAAAGACATAGCCTTACGCAACATTGAACTCAGCCCTTCCATTGCCTAATGAACAAAAAAGGAGATAGGGGGTCCTCTTGTCACAAATCCCCGGAAGGACAGAAGACAAGAATTTTTTCCATTCGTTTGTATGGATTCCTAAAGCACTGAAGTGCCTAGGAAGGTGAGTTTCTTTGCTCGATAGTTACTAGGAAAGTCACATCAATGGCCAAGAACTTGAGAAAATGGAAGGTGGTCTACATTAGATGGTGCTTCGTCCATAAAAATCAAAAGACATTTATCACCTATTAATATGTTGCCCAGTGTTGTCAAAGGTGCGCTTAAAGCGCGCTTAAGCCCTGAAGCAAGGCTCAAAACATGTCGAGCGCTTTGCCTCGCTTTTTGTGCGCGTCAGTGTCATCATCAAGGCTCGAAGACATACTTTTCCTTGCCAATGAGCTTCTCTTGAAGAGGTGACGCTAGATAATTGATATTTCACTTTATCGTAATGCTTTTACAATTTCGTTGTTTGTATATTTGTTATTCATGCTTATTCTTGGACTAAACACACACACATATATATATTTGCACCATTGCTCCTCCTTTCGTTAAAGCCCGCACTTTATTTGCGCTTTGGGCTTAAAGCCCCAGCTAACCTTAGAGCTTTTTTGCGCTTTTCAGTTTTGATAACACTGATGTTGCCTATGGTATATAATGGGGTGAACAATGTGGAAATGTTTGAACTTAATAGGATCTATCAAAGAATTGCACAAGAAAATTAATGTAAGCAGCCTCAAAAGTCATAAGAATCACGCTCAGAAAAATGACTTGATTTACTTCCGCATCACATAAGATTAAACTGTCATCTGCACAGAAAATATGGGACATTTGCAGAGTATATGGCCCTCTATACCTGCTGAAAATCCCCTTATCCAACTATTTTGCATTGGCGAGACTATCATTTTACTTAAACCGTCCATAACAAGTATATATGACCATCAATTTTTTTTTTTTTTTTTTTTTTTTTTTTTTTTTTACCCTCAGGGGTTGGCCTGGTGGTAATTGGCTTGAGCCTTGGGGTGCTCCCTTTCAAGGTCTCAAGTTCGAAACCCACTGGGTGCAAACAATTTCTGAGGGCCATCGGACTGGGGTAAAACCCTGAATTACCCGTGGTGCACTTGCGGGAAACTCCTTGCCGAGGGCCTGTGCACCCCCGGGATTAGTCGGGGCTCAAAGAGACCCGGACACCCGGTGCTTAATCAAAAAAAAAAAGAAAAGGGTGATAAAGAATGACCTTGTCTCAGCCCCTCTATGTGGGAAATAATCCTTGAGGAGAACCATCTCGAATGCACCATGAAATCCATTTGATCCATTTATTGCTGAAACTCATGTCTTTTAGCAATTTAAGGAAAGAACCATATTGTTTAAGATTCCATGTTTTAAAATACATCTCGTCTGTGGGGATATAGGTTAACTCAATAAAAAAGAGAATTGATTGTAAATATATTATAGTTTAAAGGTTACCTTTGACTCAAAAATAAAATTAAATTATAGTTTAAAAGAGCAATTCCAGAGAGCTTGATCCCACAATGAAAGCGTGTAAGGTGATTGTTCAGAATATCCATGTTTCTGTCATATCATAGTCCATATTGATTTTTGGTGGGGGCATCAAACAGTTTCCATTTGTTTATCGTGCTGAGCATTAATTTTTTCTTGATATGATCATGTTCTATTTAGAGCTGAGTTTGTTTTCAACTCCGCTTTTTCCGTTGCAATGCAATGCAAGTTAACTGAAGTGTATACATTTTTCAAGGATTTGTGTTGGACAAAGAAGATAAGAGCATCACAAGATCAGATTCATATTTTAAGGAGCTGTTCAATCAATGTGGACTATACATTTACAAGATGAAGGTACAGAAGAAACCTTTGCTTCTAATTAATGTGCCATAGGGAAGTCTTCAGAAAAAGGAAAAAAAAAAAGGAAAAAAAAAAAGAAAAAGGAAAGCTTATGTGTTGTAACCTTCAGGAAAAGAATGTTCCTTCTAATGATTTTGGCACATCAGTTTGTTTCACTGTCATTTCATCCATCTTCTACAAGATGGAGGTTACAAACACAGAATTACTTCCATTTCATGTGCATCATGATGGAGAAACATGTGGCATATGTATACCATCTTCCGCGGTCGCTGTGATTTTTATTACTTGGTCTTAGTAGTGCATTACGTTTTAACTTTGTTACAAGATGATGAATTTCTTCAGATGGTTTCAGAGCATAATTCTGTTTCATTTCAGTTGGTTCCCATTAGCAGCAAACATTGTCACTTTCTGTGCGCTTTTAGCTATTGCATTCCTCTAACCCTTCTTCTTGTGAAGCTGCATCTTTTCCCATGATAGAAGCAATATATGGATTGAGGATACTTTAGATTTATATTTTATTTATTACCACTTGATGTCTTCAATAAAGATGAGGGAGTCCCTCTGATTTCACCTTTGCTAAGACTATGATCCAAAGAATAGTATGAAAAACAGTAAATAGTAAAAGAATACCCTACTAATAACAATTAGTGGAGTCTAGAGACTTAAAAAAATGTTATCAAAAGTTTGAATGGCACTACTTTTAACATCTAAAATGCGAATTGCTGTTATTATTATTTGGAAATCCGAAATGAGAAAGGTCGTTTCTAGACCTTCTGGAATCTAGAAATGTAGAATACTCATATTCAAGCTTTGAGCAGCTCTCTTTTTGTATTTAAAATGCTGAACTGCTATTATCATTTGGAACTCCTAAAGGGCCTCTCTCTTCCCCTTGGCTTTGTATCTTGATAGTCATGCTTTTGCTTTATTTAATGTTGTTTCCATAAGAAGATTTTGAAGGGCCTTTCTTGGGGGAGCTCATTTCGTGTTATCGTGCCCCTCTCTCTCTCTCTCTCACACACACACACGCGCGCGCGTGCACGCATTCTTTACGAAGTGTCATTTCCCCCTCGTAATCTTTGTGCTAGTACCTTTGTGGTTCTGAATTTGCTTATAAGTTTCTTACCCGGCATCAGCTATGAAGAACGAAAAATGGCCGTGGTTACTAAATCTTCTCTCTTGAGTATCCTTATCTAGATACAATAATAATATTAGCTAAATTGTAGTTGGAACTTGGAAGTGTGTAAGCTTCTAATATGTCATGTCTCCCTGAAGGGTGCAATTCTTCTTTGCTTTAACAATACACTCTCTTTGTCAGGATCAAAAGGAATTTCCAGATGAATTATTTGCTGTGAAGATGTATGCGTTGACGACTGAGATGCCAAGGCAAGGTAATAGATCTAGACCTAAACGGACAACTAATAGACCTGCTATCATCAGATGAATAGTCACATTGGTCTGTTAATCATTGTGTGGTTTAACTTAGGAGGAAGTCATTCATAGGCTGTTGTTTAGGTCACATGTATTCAAGCTGATCAATGCATGGCTTGTTTAGGTTATTGCTTTTGAATTTCAGTTGTATACATTGACAGTGTAAAGATTTTACGCCATAAGTGTACTTTGAACTTACTATAGGTTATTGCTTATGGTGAATTGTTAATGCAACCGCTTTCAGTCTCAATGAACTTTGTCATCGCTGTAAGGTCAAAAGACCCAAAGTAAAAAGAAGAAAACCGGTGTGCTTTTCTTTTATATAATTGACCCAAAGTAAGAAGAAAACCGGTGTGCTTTTCTTTTATATAATTCAGCACTTAAAATCCAACTGCTGTTAATTAATGTGTATATTCAGAAGTAACTGTTGGGAGGCCTCGGGGCCATTCCTTTATCAGAGCTTCTTGTTAACTGCTTTAATCGGTCCCAAACATTTATTGCCATTTTGCCTGTAAACATCTTGGAGACCTTGTTCCGATTTTAGGAATGTGTTTACTTTGGCCAAGGCGTTTGATACAATTAGGCTATAAAATACTTCAAACATTCTTTTTTGTTTTTTGTTTTTTCAGAAACCATTCACCCAGGTTATGCTCACATGAGGTGATGGCTGGTTTGGCATTATCCCCTACCATGTATATTAATTAGCAACTAATTTGGGGTTGGGGGGGGGGGGGTGGGGGGGGGGGTGGGGCGCACAAACCTCCAAAAGATGAACAAAAGGAATTATTACATGTACTTGGTGAATTTACAGCATATACCAAGATTTAAGCGAAAGCTGGCAACAAAGCTATCTAGGATAGTTTGGCCAGAAGTGAGTTGATCTAAGGAGGGTCAAAGTGCCATCCAGAGTGGTTTTTGGGCCTGATCCTGAAGAAGGAACTTGCATTCTGTCAATTCTAATGGCACCTCTGATGTCATGTAGCAACTGCTACAATGAAGAAATCAAGAAAAGAGGAAAATAAGGAATTAAAAACTAAAAGAGGAATATTTCATTTCAGATGTTGTTCCTGTACACTGTGCACACTATTAAATACCCAACAGGGCAGCTGTCCTACACAGTACAATTCCTAACAAAAGACGACATGTGTCCTTGTATAGCTGTATAGCCATTTGTGACTTAATTCAAAGCCAACATACAAAAAAGGCTAAAACATAAACTGGCTAAGAGACTAAATAGTTAATGCAGCAATGACTCCAACTGTTGCGGCCCAATCTTGACTTAACTCGACCCAAGAGTTACGAATCCTAATTTCGTAATATTCCATCCTCCTCGGCAAAAAGCTTCCATTTTTAGGTGTCAAAATTAGGAAATTATGATTGCAAGGAGTAATCTTCCCAAGTGCCTTCTTCTTTGGAGAGGTTTGCCCATTGTACTAGTACCTGCACGGCAGCCTTGTTACCCTTCTTTATGATGCGGCGTTCCAGAATCGTGACTGGTTCAGTGAGAATTTGGCCGTCATCGTTGCAATATGGAGGATCTTTGGAGGGAAACATATTAGTCCCTACTTTTTTCTTCAGCTGGGAAACATGAAAAACTGGGTGAATTTTTGACCCTAGAGGTAACTCCAACTCGTAAGCCACAACCCCAATTTTTCTAATTACTTTATAGGGTCCAAAGTATTTTGCTATGAGTTTTAAATTCTTTCGGATAGCCACTGATACTTGCCTATAAGGTTGTCATTTGAGAAATACCATGTCACCTTCTGCAAAGTTTCTGTCACTCCTCTTCTTGTCAGCAAATTGTTTCATCCGATTTTGCGCCTTTTGTAGATTATCTTGCAGGACTTTGGTCATCAACTGCCTTTCTCTTATTAATTGATCCACACCCTCTAATTTGGTTTGGGCAACCCATTCAAAGGTTGGTTGAGGAGGGTCGTAACCATAGAGGGCTTTAAAAGGGGTCATGCCAATGGCTGAATGATGGGCTGTATTATACCAAAACTCTGCTAAGGGAATCCATGTACTCCATTCTTTGGGTTTATGGCCAGTCATGCATCGGAGGTAAGTCTCAAGACACCTATTCCATCTTTCGGATTGCCCATCCGTTTGGGGGTGATAAGCCGTACTCAATTTCTGTTGAATTTGCAGACCCTTAAGCAATTCCTTCCAGAAGTTGCTAATAAAGACCGGGTCTCTATCAGATACTACTGAGCAAGGAGCTCCATGTAATTTAAACACATTATCCAAAAATAATTTTGCAACATCAGCAGCATTGTAAGGGTGTGATAAAGTAAGAAAATGCGCATACTTGGTGTATTTATCAATCACGACCAGTATCACATTTTTTCCATGGGATTTTGGGAGTCCCTCAATGAAATCCATGGTCACATGCTCCCAGGATTTATTTGGAATAGGCAGTGGTTGCAATAGACCTGGATAAGGAACATTTTCGCCCTTGTTTCGTTGGCAAATTTCACACGCCTTAACCATTTCCTTCACTTCTGTCAATAAATTTGGGCAGTAAAATAAAGACCTTAATATTTGTTGAGTTGGAAGAATACCTGAGTGTCCTCCCCAAGGCGTGGTATGCATCTCTTGGATTAATCTCTCCCTGAGTTGACCATGACTCCTTACCCAAACCTTCCCTTCCTTGCGTAAAATTCCATTTTGAAAAGAAACATTAGGCTTTGCTGTTGGGTCGATATTGAGCTGCATAATGAGTTGTTGGGCCTCTGCATCATCTTCATAACTGTCCATAATCTCTTAAGCCCATTTGGGCTGGACTATAGAGAGTCCATGGCATTCTCCCGACAACTCTTTTTTGCGCGACAAAGCATCAGCGACCACGTTCTCAGACCCCTGCCTATATTGTATTTCATAGTCTAGGCCCATGAGTTTAGTTATTCCTTTGTGCTGCAATGAAGTTGTCACCCTTTGATCTCTAAGGAATTTGAGGCTGAAATGGTCAGTTCGTATAAGAAATTTGTTGGGCTGCAAGTAATGCTTCCATTTTTCCACCGCTATTAACAAGGCCACCAGCTCTTTTTCGTACGTGGACAGGCCCAAATGCTTTGGGCTCAAAGTTTGGCTAAGTTATGCCAGGGCTCGACCATTTTGCATCAACACTGCTCCTACACCAATTCCACTTGCATCAACTTCAACAGTGAATGGCTGGGCAAAATTTGGCAACCCCAATACTGGAGCTTTAACCATTGCATTTTTAAGCTCCTCAAAAGCTTTAGAGGCTGAATCACTCCACTGGAAACCTCCCTTTTTGAGTAAAGTGGTCAATGGTTTACTGATTATTGCATAGTTCTTAATGAAACGTCTATAATAACCAGTAAGTCCCAAAAATCCCCTCAATCCCTTAATGTTAATAGGACGAGGCCAAGTCAACATAGCTTCCACCTTTGCAATATCTGTGCTTACACCATCCCCTGAAATTACATGACCAAGATATTCCACTTGCGTTTGCGCAAAATTGCACTTTGATTGTTTTGCAAACAACTGGTTGATTTTCAATAATTCAAACACCGTACGCAGATGTTCAATATGATCTTCGAGATTAGCACTATAAATTAAGATATCGTCAAAGAACACGAGGATAAACTTTCTCAACAAAGGGCCAAATATTTCGTGCATGAGAGCTTGGAAGGTAGCCGGTGCATTTGTAAGCCCAAAAGGCATCACTCAAAATTCCCACAACCCATGGTGTGTTTTAAAAGCGGTCTTGTACTCATCCCCCTTCCTCATTCTAATTTGATGGTAACCGGATCGTAAATCCAGTTTTGAAAAGAATTTAGCTCCTTGAAGGTCATCCAACAAGTCCTCCACTATTGGGATCGGCTACTTGTTTTTCACCGTAACTTCATTCAATTTACGATAATCAACACAAAAACGCCATGAAGAATCCTTCTTTTTAACCAAGATCACTGGAGAGGCAAAAGCTAAAGTACTATTAGTAATGATTTGGGTTGTTAACATTTCTTTTACCATTCGCTCAATTATATTCTTCTGTTCATAAGAATATCTATAGGGTCGTTGATTCACTGATTTTGATCTAGGTATTAGTTTAATGGCATGATCACAATGTCACGACCCAGCTAGGGGCCGCGACGGGTGCCCGGGGCTAACCACCGAGCACCGCTCGTACTATTACTTCTTAGGCTCATTCAACAATCATTTATCGATTTCATGCTCATTTTACAAAAGAAACTACTTTTCATTACAAAACATAATGCTTTTATACAATAACATATATCAATATATTTACACAATATCCACGTCGTGAAACCACATAACCCACATTGAGTATCTACGAGCCTCTATTGGATTACACCTACAACTGTACACAAAAGATTCATCATGAGCACCTCCGGAACAAGGGAGTGCTTTCAGTCAGCTAACAACTTCTAAGAGTCCGGAGCAAGATCTCCTCCCTGTCTACCTGTGGGCATGAACACAGCGTCCAAAGAAAACGGACGTCAGTACGAACATTGTACTGAGTATGTAAGGCAGGAATGAAATGAACAATGTCATAGAAGCATCATGAATCATAAGAAAAGATATAACCTGCTTGAGTGTTATAAGCAACATACTTTTTACATATATCATATTTTACATCATCATAGTATATGTTTTGTCATATCCCATATATCATCACATTCATCATCACATACATCATCACATACTTCATCACGTACATCGTCACATCGTACTCCGCATCATTACCCGCGTCCGGGTAATCCTCATATGCCGCCCACTAGTGGTGATCATGCCCGGTCCTCTAGGCTCGGTGTAAACATAGCAACCCGCATTAGCGGTGACATGCCCGACCATATAGGCGCGGTGGAATCATACGCAGCCCGCATTCGCGGTGACATGCCCGGCCAAATAGGCACGGTGGAGTCTTATCATCACAAAATCAATCATAACACATCACTATTACACATCTCATAACATAGCATCATCTTATCATTTCTTGGTATCTTATACATATCATCATCGTATTACAAACTAGCATTGTTAGTCATCTTATAGACATATCATATATTAGCATTAAAAGCATACGTTAAGCTTTAAGGGCAACCACACTATGTCGGGGTGACGTAAGGTCGTGAACCCCCGATTATATTATGAACGTTCATGAGTATCGTGCCTCGCCTTGAAGGAAATAGAGCATAAGGCGAGTGTTAACAAAGATAACATCATCAGCCTTATGGGAACATCATGCCACAATTTCTTGAATCGCTATACTCTAGCTCATTATCATCACCATCATATTCATATGTAATTCAATATATTGAAGGACTCATAGGCTTCGTTTTGTAGAAGGATTATATAAGACTTGAAGGATTCACGCCTTTTGAAAGAAAAGATAAGCCTCACATACCTTTGTCATTTAACTATGCTATCGTTTGCTTGATTTCCTTTGATGTCACGTCTCTACCTTCAAGAGAGAATTCGTACCATCGTTAGTCAATCGACGAGAAGAACGCGCTACTATTTCTAGGGAAAATTGGGCAGCATTTCCTTTGTTTCTACTACTTTCCCCCATGTTTCATTTCAACTACCAAACATTCACAACAACACTCACAATATCATATCAACAATCGTCATTTATCTACATTTACCACATTCCACCATTTTTCTCCAATTTCTCCACATTTATGGGTTTTAGCTCATCATCACATTTTCTCACACATCACACCTATTTTATGGTCTACACATCATTTATAACATATTTATACTCCCAACTCATCAACATTCATAACTCAATCCAACTATCATTCAACTATGACACTATTAACATTTTATGACCCATTTACTACACTCTTCTATAATCCAAGTGTTTCAACGTATAAATACTTCAATCATCATGAGAAAGTCATAAAACTTACCTTAGATGTGGTAGGAATGATCCTTGAGTAGCAATACTTTTCTATGCCGAAAACCCTACTTCACTTCCTTTGCAATTTCTTGGTGTAGATGAACTTTGATGAGTTTCACACTCTTGATTTCATGGATTTAGTGTTGCTGATCTTGATTTTCCTTTGATTCTCTTGTGGATGAATATTAGAGAGTATTCTAGATGTTTCTTGAAGTGTGGAGTGAAAATGAAATGAATGGAATGAAAAAAAGGTCCCTTATACTTAACTTAAAATCTGATTTTTATGAACAGTAGTCGAAGTGCACAGTGGCCGTAAACCCAGTTTACGGGCCGTATTCTGGTTTACGGTCCGTCTTTCACCATCGTATTTAAGCATAACAGAACCAGAAAGGTTTGCTGGAGTCATGGTGGTTTACGGTCACAGTTTACGGGCCGTATTTCGATTTACGGTCCGTATTCTGAGTCATATTTAACCATTTAGACATTTGGCAGAAAGTTAAAGTTTTGGAATGTTGAAAGACGATAGCAGTTTACGGTCCGTAAACCACTTTACGGGTCGTATTCTATTTTACGACCAACTGGGCCGAAGTGCAAATCTGCAACTTTCGCATTTTCAAAACTCATAAGTAGTCATCCCCTTCTTAGTAAAACATCGTACACTCATACTCTTCGTTGGTCTATTCGTTGTACGTTCACGGAGAAATTTCCGAGGTGTAACACACAATCCCTGCTCGGAGGCAACCCCTTGGGTTCTTGAAAAAATTCATCAAATTCTTGATTCAATCTACCTATGGGCTCAGGAACTTCTCTTTCTTCTTGGACCACATTGGACATTAGTTGGACAGACAGTACACATTGCCCCAGTTTTAACAACTTTTTAATGGATTTAATGTATTTTGATTTCATTGGACCCTTGTCTTCATGACCCATTAATGTAATTAGTTTGTCCTTTAAGAAGAATGACACACTATGTGGTCGAGTGTGCAAGACAATTGGAGAAACTGTATTAATCCAATCCATTCCCAAAATTACATCACTGCCACCAACCCTTAATAAGCCCAAATGAAACTTGAAAACTTCATCTCCCATGGTCTATGTAAATTTTGGATAGCTATGAGTGCAAGGCATTATTTGTCCATTGGCCACTCTAACTTTCATCCTCCTGGAAAAAGGCACTCCTCTCAACCCCAATTGTCTGATAACTTGCGGATCTATGAAACTATGAGTATACCCACTATCAATCAATATCATAATATTTTGCTTCTTAACAAGGCCCACGATCCTTATAGTATTAGAGCTACTTAGGCCCATTACGACATTGATAGACACCTCTCCGTGTTCCTCGACTGCTTCCTCTTCATCAATTTCTGGATCAGCGTCTGAGGCTTCCACAAATTGTTCCTCTCCCTTCAATGCATTTAGTGCTCGATTCCTGCACTGGTGCCCTGGTGACCATTTTTCATATCTCGATTCCTGCACTGGTGCACTGGTTACAGGGTGGGATTTTCGGTTAGTGGTGGTTTGGGTGTGGACTGAAAATTGGTTTTGGTTGCGGTAAATGGTGTTTGGTTTTTGGGATAAGAAGAAGGGTATGGGTTGGGACGATTTGGCTTTGGGCTATTTTGCTTGGCCGCTGTATTTAGGGATTTTTTTGTTACACCTCGGAAAATTTTTCGTTGGTACGCAAGTGAATGATCTAGTGAGGAGTACGAGTATACGATATTTCCATGAGTATGAAATGACATGGATGACCCTAAGTAAGATTCCAAAGGCGATTGCAATAAGAGATGTAACACCTCGTAACGTCGGACGAAAGTTTGACTCATAAGATGATAATATAATGGAACCAATATGAGGGTTATAAGAAGTGTTTTGAAAACCAATTAAGTCATAAGAAATGTCTTTGGGCAAAGAAAAGTTGGAAGCCACTCTACGGGGCATGTTTGCAAGTGAGTTTATGGAAGGTCTTACTTCCAACGACCATAACCCCTCAATTAATTTGGATTTTGGGAAACCTTCCTTGATGAAAGTTGTAGCCCCTTGAAATAGCTTTCCAATGGTATATTATGGGCCTCAAACGGACATCTGTGCAAAGAGTTATGCCCATTATACGAAAGACTGTCCGAGCAGAAGAATTTTGACGGACCATTTGACGGTCCGTAGAACATTTTGACGGTCCGTAAAACATTTATACGGTCCGTCAAATGGTCACAGAGAACCATATTTTTCTGGGCAGTTTTACGGTTCATTTTGACGGTCCGTAAAACAATTATACGGTCCGTCAAATTGACTCAAGCCAGCGTAAAATGGTCACAGAAAACCATATTTTGCTGGGCAGTTTTACGGTTCATTTTGACGGTCCGTAAAACAATTATACGGTCCGTCAAATTGACTCAAGCCAGCGTAAAATGGTCACAGAAACTCAATTTTTGCTGGGTAGTTTTACGGACCATTTTGACGGTCCGTCAAACAGTTTGACGGTCCGTAAAAATGGGCGTAGAATTGCCCGATGGGTCAGATTTTAAGATATTAATAAGAGACCCAAACTCATTTTTTTCATTCCCATTTCTCCTACACGACTCAAGGGTTCTCTAAAGACATCCAAACACTTCATATGCAAGAATCCAAGTGAAACTAAAGATCCACTTCATCAATCCACAAAACTAAGTGTGAGAAACACATCAAATCCATTCAAGTCAAGAAATTCCATGGAAGGCGGAACTAGGGTTTTGTTCAAGTGAAGCATTTCAACTTAAGGCTTATTCCTACAATAACTAAGGTAAGTTTTATGATGTTTCATGATGATTAAAGTGTTGATAAGTTCTTGGGAGAATAGTAACTGGGTTTGATAAAGAGAATTATATGAACTATGCTAGGGTTTTTGGATTGTTGACTTGGGATTGTTGTATTCATATGGGTGATGGAGAATGATGTTAATTACATCTAATTAAGATTGTAGAATCACCTAGGAGTAATAGAATGGGAATTGGGTGAAGAAATCACCATTAATGGAGACTGTGGAGCTTCATGCCCACTAAGTGTTTGATAAAATGCTTAGATGACCAAAGCATGAATATTATTGCTAATATAGAATCCCTTTGACTTGTATTGATATAGATCAAAGTTGAAAGGGTTGACGAACATTGTATTACGCTCAAAGGCTGGAATTAAGGTATGTGAGGTTAACTATCTACGCTAGGGAATATTCATGATTCTCCCTACGCCTCATTCTTCATACTTGTCCGCAATTTGACTCAGAATATAGTTTAGCCCTAGTTTCATGATATGATATAGAACTGTTATCTTCTAGGGTTGCAGTTACAGAATTCGTTCATGGTTGTCACTTTGAACATCATGAACTCAGCACGTAATCTTTATAGACTTATGCATTGTTATCACATGAGTCTCAGTCAGTGTATAACCAATTATTTGCATAAGTCCTATAATCAGAAACAGTTATCATGCTATCAGCTATAGCCAGTCTCAGTCTTGTAAATTGTTAATGTTGAACACCTGTATCTGTATTTTTGGGCCCTAGGCCACAGTTTATGCATACGTATTGCTTGGGCCAGAGGCCACAGTTTTTGTGCACATTATTTGGGCCCCAGGCCACAGTTATATTTACAGTTTTACAGGTGATTCTTCATCCAGAACAGGGAGTACTTCAGCTTCTTGCTTTCCTGTTTAGTTCAGTTTCAGTTTCAGTTCCAGTATTTTATTGCTTCAGTTGCTTTATATACCAGTACAATTCAAATGTACTGATGTCCCTTTTTATTGCTTGGGGGCCTGCATCTCGCGATGCAGGTAACGATACACAGGTTGACGACTCAGCTAATTAGGAGTGCACGTATCAGCTACTGGTGAGCCCCACATTCCTTCGGGGCGTTGTCAGCTATCCAGTTATTTCAGTTTATAGACAGCTCTATTATTCAGTACTCTTAGAGGCTTCATAGACACAGTTCAGATAGTCAGACATTTATTATGTTAGCCTTGTTGGTAGTTGTTCAATCGTTTTGGTTTAGCCGTGTTGGCTACAGTCAGATATATTTCAGATTGTCTAAGTATTTCCGCATTATGATTTCAGCCAGACCTTTAGTATATCATCATGTGTTTAGTTGTTTCCATATTCAGTCATGTTTTGATATCACATGTTGATTCAGTCAGCCAGTTGGTTCGCTCGGTCACATGCAGTCAGGCACCGGGTGCTGTGTTACGTCCAGGCCCAGGTTCGGGGCGTGACAAGAGATAGGTTATGCTCCATGATGACTAACTATAGATTCTAAAAACGTGAAAAGTTGCAGATTTGCACTTTGGCCAGTTGAACGTAAAATGAAATACGGACCGTAAAGTAGTATACGTCCCGTAAACTGTCATGTCGTATTTTGACTTCCAAAACTTCAACTTTCTATCAAATGTCCAAATGGTTAAATACGACTTGGAATACGGACCGTAAATTGGAATACGGCCCGTAAACTACGATCGTAAATCACCATGATCCCCAGCATACTTTCTGGTTCTGTTATGCTTAAATACGCCCACAGAATACGGACCGTAAACTGGAATACGGCCCGTAAACTGGGTTTACGACCACTGTGCACTTTCGACGACTGTTCATTTCAGATCAGATTTTGGGTTATTAAAAAGGGGACCAAGTTTATTATTTCATTTCATTTCACTTCTACATGACACCCCTTCTCTCTAAAACATCTCTCTACATATATTTCACAAAAATTCAAGGATATTTGGTGATCAACAACATAAACTAAGTGAATCAAGTATAAGAAAACCCATTAAAGGTCATTCAAGTCAAGAAATCCCAATGGAGATAAACTAGGGTTTTGCTCAAGTGGAGTATTATCAACCAAGACTTGTTCCTACAACCTCTAAGGTAAGATTTATGATATTTCTATGTGTTTAAGGTATTTAAGAGTTGAAATACTTGGATTGTAGAAAGGTATGGCAAAATGGGTCATGAATGTGGAATAGTGCCATTTTGAGAAATAGTTTGAATTGAATTACGAGTCTTGATGTATTGTGATGTAAATATGTTATAAATGATGTTGAGAACATGAGACGAGCAATGTACGTGAATGGACATAGTCGTGTGTTATAGCCATGGATATGAGTAATTGAAAGCAAATTAAGAAATGTGGATAATGCGGATGAATAATGACTATTGCTATGGTATTGTGAATGTATTATTGACGTTTGGGAGTTGATATACTTTATGGAGGGATGTCGTATAAATAAAGGAGATGCTGTCCGATTTTCTCTAGTTTTAGTCATATATGCTAGCTATCGATTCTAATGATAGTATGACTTTAATGAAGGTAGAAACGCTAACATTGGAGGAGAAAGCGCAAGTGTAGAATAGTTGAACGGAAAAGGTATGTGAGGCTAACCCTTCTTTCATAAGACATGGTTCTTTGGCCAATCATCTAAATCTTCTACTAAGCTTATGATTCTCGATATGTTACGCTTGTACTAAGTTCCTCGTATGACGGGTAGGACTATTAAGGTAAATGTGATGAATGACGATAATAGTATAATGATGTTGGTGACGATTATGATAATGATGTAAATAGTAAAGATGCTTATGAGCTATTATGTATATGTGTCTATGTATGACTATTATGGAACCCCGAGCTTATGAGACCGGGTAAGATATGTAAATAAGTATGTATATGATTACGTAATGCGCGCACACCTCTGCAGACGGTAGGGCCAGGTAGACGTAACCCTGAAGCCTTGGTAGGGCCAGGTATGAGTAACCTTGAGCCTTGGTTGGCCAAGTATGTATGAAACACCGATCCTGCATGGTCGGGTATGCTATGTAAATGCTATGTATATGATATGATTATGTATATGATATGGATACGAATATGAATACGAACATGATATAATATGAATGCGAATAAGGGTATGTATGCGAACATGAGTACAGATGTGGAACGGATACGGATGTGGATGTATGTACGTAAATACGCATTAGAAACGGAAAGATCCTATGTAAGGCAAGTAAGTGTCTATGACGATGATACTACCATCTCCCATCTTGTGCTATTTTTCATGTTGTTCATTATGTTTCTATATTGATGTTGATCATGCTTTGCATACTCAGTACATTCTTCGTACTGACGTCCTTTTGTTTGTGGACGCTGCGTCATGCCCGCAGGTGCACAAGGAGACAGACTTGATTCGTAGCTACATTCTCAGAGACTACATAGCAGAGCTCCAATTCATTCGGAGCTACAGCTTTTGGGTACTTATTCTGTTGTGTATAAAATCATGGGCATAGCGGGGTCCTGTCCCGCTTATGTGATATGTTATACTCTTCTTAAAGGCTCGTAGACATGTGAATACGGTTAGATGTGTCTGGCCTTGTCGGCCTATATATTTTGTATATCTTTTTGATAGCCTTGTCGGCTCATGTACATTGACGTGGTATAGGTGCCAACCATGAAATGAAAGCATTGTCGTCCAATAGGACTAGCATGAATGATGAACAGGAATGTATGTTTAATTATGTGGCTCATCTAGATGTAAGTATAAGTGTAAGCCAAGGGGTTCCCGGGCGGGCTAGCACCGGGCGCTCGTCGCGGCCCCATAGACGGGTCGTGACATTTTCGTATAGTTTAGACATGTTATAGGCATCAACCAACGTTTGGGGATTTGCTACATTCACCATGGGGCCTAATTCTTCTTTTAGCCCCCCAACAAAACAGGTCACAAAATATAACTCATTGATGGGGTCTAACTACTTGGACCCGACATCGTAACTCTTCAAACTTTTTCTGATAGCTCACCACATCAGACCATTGTTGTAGTCTATTAAATTCCGTAATGGACATCTAAAGGACCAGTTCCATCATACCTTTCACAAATATCAAAACAAAATTGAACCCAATTAAGTCTTCCCCCACGATCAATTACATAAGAGTCAAACCAACTATCAACATCATCCTTAACACTAGCTGCTACATATGTCATTTTAGCAGCCTCCGGAACTTGGTAATAATCGAAAAAATATTCACACCTTCGTATCCAACCTCTGACATTTTTCTCATCAGAATCAGGGAACATTAGCTTGGCTTTTAGGAAACGTAGGTTGTTGGAAGAGTTCTCTGGGTGTGAAAATAAGGTTGGTACTGACATTGGTGTATGGTTGTAGTAAGGTATTTGGCCAGTGGCCATTTGGTTTTGGGTAGTATAAACTGGTATTTGGGTTGTAGAGAAAGGAATATGAGAGGTATAGGTTGGTATATTAAGGTTGGGAATCTGGGTTTCTGCTGGAGGAAAGGGTAAGTAAGTGCCAAATGTCAAGGGATTTTCCATGGTCAGTGGGTGTGAGGATCTAACAGGACCACTAGGCACTGATGAACTGGTGAAAGGTCTGGATGACGAAATAGAAACTGGAATAGTGTAGTTAATGATGGAACTATACGAGTGAGAGAAATAAGGGTTCATGGGGGCAAATGATAAACTCTCACTGGGATGGGCAGAAGAACCATATCTAGTGATAGTAGGGTTTGAAGGAGCTAAGAGAAGACCTTGACTTACATTTGATGCTATCGTAGATACAGCCGTAGATGCTGGGTAGATAGGTGTTGACGGAGTGGAATCGACCTATTAGCTCCATTAACAGAGGACTGCCCTATTTCTCCATAAGAAGAGCCTCCATGAGCTTCTGCCAAATATGAACGCCCAGGTGTGCGTGATTCATCTCTTCGTTGGATATCCAGCACAAGGTTTTCCATCCTCTGAGTGGATTCAATATTTCTTTGTTGCATCTCTTCCATTTGTGACATACGCTTGGAAGAAGCTTCTATGAATGACTGAAGCTGGAGTTCTAAGTTTGAAGGGTTTCCACCCCCACCTGTTTCAGGAGGTTTTTCCACTATTGTTGCCAAGATCGAGCTCTGGTACCAAATGTAGCAACTGCTACAATGAAGAAATCAAGAAAAAAGGAAAATAAGGAATTAAAAACTAAAAGAGGAATATTTCATTTCAGATGTTTTTCCTGTACACTGTGCACACTATTAAATACCCAACAGGGCAGCTGTCCTACACAGTACAATTCCTAACAAAAGACGACACGTGTCCTTGTATAGCTGTATAGCCATTTGTGACTTAATTGAAAGACAACATACAAAAAAGGCTAAAGCATAAACTGGCTAAGAGACTAAATAATTAATGCTCCAACTGTTGTGGCCCAATCTTGACTTAACCCGACCCAAGAGTTACGAATCCTAATTTCGTAACATGTTAGATGGGAGGTCCCTTTCATTGAGATAGATGACTTTCTCAACGGTTACTAGTTTCTTAAAAAATAAAAATAAAAAAAATAGATAGATGACTTTCTTTTATCTTAGTGAGAAGGTTAGCATGTTTGGAAAGTAGGTCTGCTACTTAAATTCCCTTCCCTGTTGCAGTGTTGTACAGTGATGTTGTGAAGTTGGGCTGCTTGTTGGAGTTTTGATCTATGCACCATTGAATTCCTTGTAATGAGTCTCTTGAGTTAGTTATTAGTAGTTAGATGTGACAAATGGGCGGGTTGGGTCAAACTGTGTTTGGTAAAAAACAGGTTAATTCAGTGATAGATCAAAACCCAACCCAACTCATATATACTTGGGTCAAGTTGGGTTAAAAAGTAAGTTATATCCAACCCTCCCGGAGTAGAACTTTTGATGATGTGGACTAGGGGTTCGGAGGTTTGGGGGGGGGGGGGGGGGGGGTTATAAAAAATTTAAAACTTTTTTTAAAAATAAAATTAATATTTTTGAAGGTGGTGGGCGTGGGTTTGGGGGTGTAAATAATTTTTTTTTTAATTTTTTTTGAGGGTGCTGGGTGGGGGTGGTGGGGAATGCGTTGGTGTGATTTTTATTAATTCGAAAAATATTTTTCCTGAAATTTTTTATGCAAATTTTTTTCTCTTATTTTGAGGAAAATATTTTTCAAGATCTTAAGTGCAACCAAACACGAGAAAATAGGAAAACATTTTCCATCATACCAAACACACCCTAAGATAGAAATGAGTCTCAATCAGAGAAGAAACCTTCGGTATGCTTGATGAATCAGGAAGACCGCAGAGAAGAAAGGAAACTGCTAGGTTTCTCAATCGCAGAAACTGAATAAATTGGTTTGCTAGACTAAAAGACAATTAACCCATTGGGTTGGATATTTTAACCCAATGTGACCCAATATTTTCATCGGCCATTTTGGGTTAACCCAATTTGACCCACCAGCTCAATAATTTATAACCCAACTCTTTTAAATTGTAGCAGGTTGGGCTGGTTGGTCTTATCTTTGCCACCTTTATTAGTAGTGAAATGAACTGGAGAGGCAAAGGCCCTCACCTTGTTTCCATTTCTCTTTCTAATAATTCTTCTTGTCCCTGTTTTGCCTTCGTCAGCTAGGAAGCTCCCAGCTATGTTAAGCTTCCATTCAGTCTCTCCTGGACAAGTCCATAGTACCATGGTGATTCTTAGTCGAGGCCTGTAGGATTCTGAAATGTGAAACAGTATTCCAGTTCGAGTTGCTATCCATGGAATTGAATATCTTGCCAATTGTAGATTTGACTTGAAGAAGGATCTGCTGCTTGATTCTGAGCAAGGGGCTTTCCATAATTCACACACCAAACAATAAAAAATTATGTTCTTGGTTTTTAGCATGTCTGGACCACCATTGGTTAAGGATGGGCATGATGTTTCTTCCTCTGGTCAAGCGCAACTTCATACTCTTATGTTTGAAGTTTTTTGAACTTTAGAATTATAAGTCTAAAGTTGATTTTGAAGGGGATAAATTTGCAAAAAATTATGGTTATTTCCAAAAGCAGCCCAATCTCCAAGAAGCTTGGCCAAACAAGCTATAAATCAAAGATTTTTAAGTTTGAATCGTCACCTGACATACATTTTTTTAAAAATTATGGACTTGATTTTTAGCATGTCTGGACCACCATTGGTTAAGGATGGGCATGATGTTTCTTTCTCTGGTCAAGCGCAACTTCATACTCTTTTGTTTGAAGTTTTTTGAACTTCAGAACTGTAAGTCTAAAGTTGATTTTGAAGTGGATAAATTTACAAAAAATTATGCACTTCGGTTATTTCCAAAAGAGGCCCGACCTCCAAGAAGCTTGGCCAAACAAGCTATAAATCAAATATTTTTAAGTTTGAATCGTCACCTGACATACATTATTTTAAATTGTGACAACAACTTAATTGGAAATTGGCGATCGTAATTAATTTTGAGAGAGTTGAAACCTATTTTTTAATGGAAGGACAAAAGATTATCATATCATAATTTAGAAGTAGTATATAACTTTGAGTTACCTTTTATCATCCATTTTGAAGGTTCTTTCATTTAGCTCAATATATCAGAAAGGTAATATTTGTATTACAGAAGGTTCAACTCACAAAATGTTAATAATGAAAAAAATCAAGCATCTTGTCGGAATGTTAAAACAAATTCTCATTCTATGTATGAAATATGCTTAGAATTTTTGTTGCACATTTATAATGTTAATCCCATAGGGGTTGAAGCAAACTCCTATCTTTAAATTAACAATTGCAACGAGAATACATGGAAAAGGGGGACTACCATCATTACCTCCTCATAAGATGTAAAACGAGTGAAGTTAATTACTCATATATAATGAAGATAGAGCCCTTGTCATATCTCCAAAAATACAGGCAGATTTTCTACGGTATGTTTCTTTTGAAGTATCTATCATATATGGTAGATATACCATATATGATATATCTACAGAATTACATCAAAGGTCCCTTGGATTGCTAAATTTAAAAGAGATAATTAGATCACTGTCATTCTTCAAAGAAGCTTTTGTGTGAAGAATATGGTTGTTTTAAATCGTATATTTAAATTTTGCTATTATTTGCCTTTATGTAGTAGTGAACAACGGTGTAAGCTTCCTTTGTCTTTCAGTTCTCTTATTTGTTCAACTTGCTGAATAACCTGTCAAGGGACATCAAGTCTCTCATAGCATTATTTTCTGTAGCATCAATCATATATAATTAAAGAATTTGTTCTATGATGGTACCCACATAGCCTTGTAATATAGCACTATTTCAAGCACAAAAAATTCTCTTGATTTAAATTATATTATCATAACCTGCCCAAGAATGAACTGAGTGACATGACCAGTCTTCCCTTGTTGTCCCTCCAACATCCTCCTTAATTACCGACGTGAATTACCTTCGCAACATTCATCAGTATTCAACTCAGGATCCTAAGTGAAGACTTAACTTATTATTTTTTTTAAACCATATTACACATTTGATTCCAATCTTATACTCATGGCAATATTGGGAATTGCAGATAAACCAGTAACTTCACCATAGACAATTTTGTAAGTTAGCCTCTTGCCAAAGCATCTCTCTCTGCTATATCTGTATGTACATATTTTTTTCAAACTTCCCAGCATAGTTGTAGGAGGCACTACAATATGAATTTCTTCAACCTTGTTGTATAAGGAGATATGTGACCCCGAACACAAGCGTACGGGAGAATACAGGAGAGACCAAAGAGCTTAGCTGTCCTCGACTCTCACCAACTCTTTTCCCATCTGGCAGTCTCGATATGCGTGATCGCAACAAAGGGAACATTGGCACTATTGAAATGTGATATAACCCGTACTTTTGGGTTGAAAAGTCTAATTTTGTCCTTATAAAGATAGCTTAGGAAGGAAGGAAGAGACATCTCATCTTTGAGATTTGCAACCCTAAATATTTTTGCTCTTAAGCTTGTAACACCTAGGAACCACTTGAATCTCATTTTTTTCTTACGAACTTGCAATATTTTATACAAAGCATACGCATTATTCCCTTTATTTTACAACAACAAAGTTTCAATACTTCGATTTACGGTGAGAGTTTTAGATCAGATACAACCTACTTGTTGTTACGCCCCTCGTTTTCATCGTAGTAGGACTTATGGTTCCTAGCCGGGTATGCCTTAAGAATGGAGACCCGTGCCCGACTTTGGGAATAAAAAGTGTCTTATCTTGTGTATAAATGTATCGTCAGGAATTTCTGGTAAGTTACAGAATTATAAGTTGAACGAATCGAATCGACGCAATCTGAACTGAATCAGGAAATTTTGCATACATCAGTCAGTGTCGACGGGTCGTCGACATGCCGATGGACCGTTGCTGTGCACCGTCAATATGTTTCTGTAATCAGAGATCTGCAGGCGTAAGTCGACGGAACGAGTCGACGGGCCCGTCGAACCTCCAGTTCCAGTTATAAATAGACCACCCTTGCTCTTATTTTTCAGTTTCCACCTTCTCCACAAGTCTTGAGAGCTCTAGAATATTCCTTCCACCATATTAATGCAAATTCAAGAGGAAACAAGGATTAATTACCAAGAATCAAGAGGATCAAGTGCAAAAGAGGCTCACTAGGGTTTGTAGAAGTCAATGTTTCCTTTGGAATTGAAGTTAGGGTTTTCTCGAGTGAAGTATCTTCATCCAAAGATCATTCCTACATAATCAAAGGTGAGTTTTACATCTACTTCATGTTATTAAGAGTATTGAGTGGTTGAATGACTTGGATTAGAGAAGAAAGTAGAGTATGAGCTCAAAATATGGAAATAATGGTATTGTGAGTAGTACGTTAATTTGAGTCATGATTCTTAGTATGATATGAGTACAATCTTGTTACGAATGATGCTAATGACGTTGGGGAAGTATTATGTGAAGAGTGAATATGGTGTTGTATTGTAGTCATGGTTATGGATGACTTTGGAAGTGAATTTGAGAAGTGAATAATGTTTAACTTGAGAAATCTATCGATTATGATAAAAGGGTGTTGTTATTGCTATTTGGGAGTTGTTTATTATAGGGAGAAAGTGGTCGAAACAAAGGAAATGCTGCCCAATTTTCGTTAGCTTTTAGTCTCTTTAGATTAGACGTAAGCATGATTCAAATGATCTAATGTAGTGCGAATTCTCTTGAATGTAGAGTTGTGAGCTTGGAAGGAGAACGCTTAGTCGTTAAGGAGACATAAAGGTATGTAAGGCTAGTCCCTTTCTTTCGTAAAGGCATGAATCCTATATTGCTATTTTCTCTACATTCCATGACCTACTTACATCCCAAAAGGTGAAAGTTCATGATTTTTAAGAGCTTCTTTTGAGCTGGAGATTAGATATGTTCTACGATAAGGATGATGATAATGATGCTATTTTTGAGATTTCAAAGCCTATGAGATGATGCTATTATGAGCTTGATAATTCTATCTTTATGATTTCATTGATGTTATTTCTTGTTGCTATCTCACCTAATGATATTATTTCCTTCAAGGTGAGACATAACGATGATAAATATTCCATAATGTAATCGGAGGTTACCGACCTTACGTCACTCCGATAGAGTTATAGCTTTTACTTGAGCTCTTATGCATGCTTAATGCTATACACCGTGCCTAATTGGCCGGGTAGACACCACTACACCGAGTGTAGTGGGCGGCTATGATGATAATCACACCTTGCCTAGTTGGCCGGGCAGACACCACTAGTGGGCGGTATGAGATAGTTTCCCCGGACGCGGGCTAATGATGATCACACCATACCTACATGGTCGGGCATATATATATATATATATATATATATATATGATATGATGTTATTTAATATAAAAGCTAGCATGCATGATTCCGCCTTAAGAGGCAATCAGTTACAGGTTATCCTTTTACTTTATGTTCTCTCATTTCTTTATTATGTTTGATATACATGCCTTACATACTCAGTACTGTCACGACCCAAACCAATGGGCCAGGACTAGTGCCCGAGTTGGACACTCGTATACGAATCTGTTAGATATAATCAGACTAATACAAAGGACAATGTGGAAATTTGCAAAAGCGTGCTGTAAACTCATAATATCATATACCAGAATGAACCTGTCTCCCGAGGAGTCATAGTTAACCAAACACAACAAAATATGTAAGCCGATAAGGCTACCACTATACGTGGGAATATCCAAATTGAACTAAATCTGTATAAATGACCAAACCATATATACACAACCCACATGTGTCTACAGACCTCTAAGAGTATAATAAAGTCTATGTCAAAGGGATTTGTACCAAAATGACTCAAGCTCCGGTACAATGGAGCTCTCCAAGCAGCTGAGCAAAAGTCCTAAGCCGGAGGATCACCAAACTGAGAATCTGTACCTGCGGGCATGAAACGCAGCCCCCGAAGAAAGGGGGTCAGTACGAATAATGTATCTAGTATGTAAGGCATAAATAACAACATATATGGATATGAAAGGTAACATGAAATGGGAGGGATGACTTGTACATCTTAAAATCCTATGTACACAAGCACCTATTTATATATATATATATATATATATATATATACACACACACATATAATATAAATATTAGTGTTGCGGAACGTGCAACCCGATCCATAAATGTTAGTGCTGTGGAACGTACAACCCGATCCATAATCATCATATGTTAGTGTCGAGGAACGTACGGCTCGATCCATATAAGTTAGTGCCAAGGAACGTACGACCCCATCCATATATACCATGTTCATATACATAATGTAAATAGTATGCAAGAAAGCTCACATGAAAGCTACAACTTTATCGGAGTGAAGTAAGGTCGGTAACCTCCGATTCATATTACGGAACAACCATTATCGCTATATCTCACCTCGAAGGAAAAATTCATAAGGTGAGATCAACAACAATGAATAGAATTGAGAACATCATGAAGTAGCTCAACATCTTCATATCATCATTGAAATCATAACTTGAAACTTTTAAACATAAAATCATCATCATCGTAATCCTCATAAAAACATTCTCATCTTTAACTTCATAAGAAGCTTTAAGAGTCATAAACTTCTAGCTCTTGGAAACAAGGTGGTTATGGAAACATGTACGAGATCATAACATAAGAATCATGCCTTTGAAAGAAAGGGACGAGCCTTAACATACCTGTTCAGCCTCCAACTACCTACGCTTATCCATCTGAGCCCGCAAGTCTACATATAAGACCATTCATACTATGATTAGGCCCATTGTTATATACTTATCCTAAGCCTTCAAATTAATCTTTCTAGAATCTGCCGAAATTTCGGCAACATCTCCTCTGCTTATATGCCTAGCCCGAAACCTCAATTCAACAACCAACAACAACAACAACAATACCAACATCAATAACATCATTTTCAACACTAATATATACCATAAAATAGCCCACACGCTGTTTTCCAACTTCCGTAACTAACCCACTTACTATACAATTATTTAACCACTCTATCTTCGTGAATGAACCGGTATTAGCGTAAATAGAAAGAGATCCATACCTCACTCTTGTTGAAGTAGCAATATCTCTGATATCCGCTTCGAATCCACTTTAAAATCCACCGCAAAACAAGACTACAATCACAACCACACGCTATCCGGACCTAAACTAATATTCCGCCACTTGAAAATTGCTCACTTTTTGATATTCTCACACCCTCAACTGTTTTTCTGGAATTTTCTGGGAAAACTCTGATGAAAAAGGGGGTTATTACCCTTTATATAGGGGTCAAATTCGGATCGGGTCACTGTAGCAGTACTGTAGTAAGTCGGTTACTATAGCAGTACTGTAGCACGCGTTTCTCTTTGTCAGCCGAACTTGTAACGTCCATAATTCTCTACTCCGAAGTCCTATCGATGAGAGATTTATTGCGTTGGAAACTAGACTTGACAAACTTCATTTTAGGCTTTTGGTTTACTTCAAAACACTTCATATACTAAGAGATATTCGTCCTTCAAGTTGAACCAAAATTTTCACACAAAACATTACCCATCCTTTCTCCAAAGTCGTACTACTCCATTTCTTCCACTCATTTCCTTATAAAACCTTCCGGTATACCTTATATACATCCTTTACTCATTAAATATACTTAAAACTGCTTACTCCTTATATTCCAAAGTGGTTTTACTTAACCATAACTCAACGTACTTATGTTTCAAATTTGATAAGTGCTTCTTCGAAGATACGGGGTGTAACAAGTACATTGTTCGTACTAACGTCCTTTTATTTTATGGACGCTGTGTTTTTGCCCAATGGTATACAGGGAGACGGTCTGGATTCCTAGGAGCTTATTAGCAGATATATAGAAGCACTTGACTACTCCGAAGTGCCATTCTTTGGTATATTCTTTTGCGTACATATTCGGGCATGACGGGGTTCTGTCAAGTCCTTATGATTACAGTGTTCCAGTTAAAGGCTAGTAAATGCTTATGTGTGGGTTGTAGATGCTATGTGACTTCTCCATTGTATATTTGTACCTCATTTTGGAGCCTTATGTGCCTATGTATATAAATGCATGCTTTTGGGAGATATGTAGGGGTCATTTCATAGTAAGTAATGCTTTGAGAAGCTATCTTTGTTCAGGTTGGGTATGGTAGCTAGCATGATGAGTGGTGCTCGGTAGCCACCTCCGAGTACCCGTCATGGCCCACAAGTTGGGTCGTAACAAAAGTGGTATCAGAGCAGTTCCGTCCTAGGGTGTGTCTACGAGCAGTGTCTAGTAGAGTCTTGTTTATGGGTGTGAAGCACGCGATACTTATAAACAAGAGGCTGCGATACATTTAGGAATAATGACAGTCTTTCTTCTTCATAGATCGTGCGATAGAGCTATAATGTAAGATTCCTCTTTTCTCTCTAATTGTGCATTATGATTGCAGCTATGCCTGTGAAGAGGAAAGCAACAGCTGCCCAGAAGGGCAAGACAGCTGCAGGAAGACGGATTGAACGGGAGTCCCCGGTACATATAGAGGAGGGTGAGTCTCATGATGAGGCTCCGTCTCGTACTTCCCATACTCCACCTATTTTAGAGGAGCATGAAGGGGCCTCAGCTCCAGCTCTAGCTCCAGTGCCTCCAGTTCCTCCACTGGGTGCTTCGGGTCAGCAAATGACCGTGGCTATTCAGTTGTTGACACAGCTAGTTGCTGCTCAGGCTCAGTGGTAAAGTACGGGCCTTAGTGACAGAGCGACTAGTGCCAGAGCTCGTGATTTTGTGAGTTTGAATCCTTCAGAACTTTTTGGGTCAAAGCCGGATGAAGACCCGCAGGGTTTTATAGATGAAATGTTGAGGACGCTGAGAATAATACATGCTTCTGATACGGAGTTAGTGGAATTGGCTTTATATAGGTTGCGGGATGTAGCGGTTCTTTGGTATAATAATTGGATACTTTTCAGAGAGGAAAATGCACCTCCCCCAGTTTGGCAGGAGTTCGTAGATGCTTTTATTCGCCACTATTTGCCACCTGAAGTTTGAAGGGCCGAGCTGACAGGTTCTTGAATCTAAAACAAGAAAATATGAGTGCCCGAGAGTATAGTCTCCGCTTCAATTCATTGGCTAGGTATACTCCGACCATGGTAGCCGATATGGGAGACCGGGTGCATCGGTTTGTGAGTGGCTTAGGGCCACATTTGATCAAAGATTACTTGACAGCTTCATTACAGGAGGGGATGGACTTCTCCCGTGTTCAGGATCACGCTTAGAATTTGGAAGAGCAGCAGCAACTGCACAGGGGTGAGCGTGATATGGATAGAGGGCATAGTAAGAGAAGTAGTTCTGTCGGTGCTAGTAGTGAGTATAGAGAGGGCTCGAGGTGACAATATTTCGGATATTCAAGCCAGTCTATGGCTAGTGTACCTCCTCGATTTGCGAGCAAGAGATTTGATCGCCCTATTTATTATGGACCGGGTCAGGGATCGAGAATTCCAGGTTCTCAATTTGGAGGTAATTTTAGTCAGAGGAGACCACCACGATGTAGCCAGCATGGTAAATTACATACGGGTAAGTGTCGTCAAGGCTCAGATGCTTGTTATGCCTGTGGTCAGACTGGGCATATGATGCGAGATTGTCCATCGATGAGTGGTAGAGTTAGGGCTCAGCCTACAGGATCAGCAGCCAGTTCTTCTTCGTCCGTGCTCCCCGTAGGGCAGACTCCCCAGACTTCAACATGCCGTGGTAGGGGCAGAAGGGTAGCATCTAGTTCAGGTGGCTCTTAGCCTCGTATTTATGCCTTAGCCGGACGACAGGATCCTGAGTCCTCCCCTGACGTTGTCACAGGTATATTATCCATATTCTCTCATGGTGTTTATGCACTGATTGATCCGGGTTCTACTTTGTCGTATATCACTCCTTGTTTCGCTGGTCGTATTGGGGTGAAACCCGAGCCAATCAAACCTTTTGAAGTATCTACTCCTGTTGGCGACCCGGTAATAGCTAGACAAGTATATAGAAATTGTGTGATTATGGTATGTGACAGTCATACTGTAGCTGATTTGATTGAGCTGGAAATAGTAGACTTTGATGTCATTATGGGTATGGATTGGTTGACTTCTTGTTATGCTAATGTAGATTGTAGAACAAAAATGGTCCGATTCCAATTCCCAAAAGAACTAGTGCTTGAATGGAAGGGTAACACAGCGTCCCCAAGAGGTAGGTTTATTTCCTATCTCGAAGCGAGGAACATGATTACAAAAGGCTATATTTACCATTTAGTCGGGGTTCATGACACCGAAGCAAAGCTGCTGACTCTTCAATTTGTTCCGGTAGTGATTGAGTTTTCGGATGTATTTTCAGACGAACTTCCAGGTTTTCCACCGGAACAAGAGATTGATTTTTCTACTGATGTGTTGCCAGACATCGAACCTATATCTATTCCTCCTTATAGAATGGATCCTGCAGAATTGAAAGAGCTAAAGGCACAACTGAAGGACTTGCTCGAGAAGGGATTTATTAGAACCAGTTCATCGCCATGGGGAGCACCTGTCTTGTTTGTAAGAAAGAAAGATTGTTCCCTATGAATGTGTATTGACTACAGGCAGTTGAACAAGGTGACAATCAAGAATAAATATCCGCTTTCGAGAATCGATGATTTATTTGATCAGTTACATGGTGCTAAGTGGTTTTCCAAGATTGATCTGAGATCGGGATATCATCAAGTGAGAGTTAAAGAAAAAGATATTCCTAAGACGGCTTTCAGAACCAAATATGGTCATTACGAATTTCGAGTTATGTCGTTTGGCTTGACTAACGCCCCGGCAGTGTTCATGAACTTGATGAATAATGTATTTAGACCTTTTCTGGATCTATTTGTAATTGTGTTCATCGATGACATTCTGGTATATTCTCGGTCAGAAAGGAAGCATGCAGATCATTTGCTTATTGTCCTTGGAATCCTTCGGACTCGTGAACTATACGCTAAGTTTTCAAAATGTGAGTTCTGGTTGAATTCTATGATTTTTCTAGGCCATATCATCTCAGCTGATGGTATTCGGGTTGATACTCAGAAAATTGAAGCTATGAAGACTTGGACAAAGCGTACGACGCCTATAGAGGTCCGTCGCTTTTTGGGATTAGCAGGCTATTATAGAAGATTTGTGGAAGGATTTTCTTCTATTTCTACACCATTGACCAAGCTAACTTAGAAATCAGTGAAATTTCAGTGGACTGATGCTTGTGAGTGTAGCTTCTAGGAATTAAAAGAGAGATTGACTTCAGCCCAGTCCTGACACTTCCAGAGGGATTGGAAGGCTACATTATTTATTGTGATGCCTCCAGTGTCGGGTTAGGCTGTGTGTTGATGTAACACGATAAGGTTATTGCTTATGCCTCCAGACAGTTGCAGAAACATGAGAAGAACTATCCGACCCATGATCTTGAATTTGCTGCGGTTATTCATGCTCTAAAGATATGGAGACATTATTTGTACGGTGTTCATGTTGATATTTATACAGATCACAAGAGTCTCCAATATATTTCAAGCAAAAGGAGTTGAATATACGACAAAGGCGATGGTTAGAGCCGTTGAAAGACTATAATGTGAGTATTTTATATCATCTCGGGAAAGCGAATGTGGTGGCCGATGCTCTTAGCCGAAAATCCATGGACAGTTTATGTGACGTTCAACCGGAGAAGAAAGATGTTACACCTTGGAAATTTTTCGTTCATGCACGGTGAATAGACTGACGAAGGATACGACGTATGCGATGTTTTGATAAGTAAGAAATAACATTTGATGATTCTAAATGAGATTTCAAAGACATTCGAAGTAAGAGAAGAAAGTTTGCCAAGAAAGACAAGGTATAGGTTATGTACTGAGAAGGATTTATGAGTAACGAATTAATGATGTTTTGGAGAAGAGCTATAACATCCCTTAGATTGTTAAGGAGGTGTTAAACATGTCATGACCCAACCCCGTGGGCCGTGACTGGTGCCCTAGCTGGACACCCATGCACACTCACTTACCAATTCGATATATCAAAGATTTATCCGTAGTCAGCTTACATTAAGTTATACTGATACTAAAATCAGATGTCGTCTTAAGCGGTCATATACAGCAAAATATCATACAGAAGCCGACGAGGCTGGCGGAAAACACATCGCCCAAAATATATACGTCCAGACACACATATGGGCCGTTTCGGCCATCACCACAAACGGACCGCTTAAGACACCGATCACAGACATAAATGAACAATAATGACCCATGACCCACATATATGTCTACAGGCCTCTACAAACCATAACAGAAACATATGACGGGACAGGGCCCCGCCGTACCCCAAATAGTCATACATATATACAGAGGCATGTACAACAAAAGATATGTACCAAAAGTATGGGCTCCGGACCAAAGGAGTACTCCAAATAGCAGAATAAGTATCCTACACTGGCGGGTCTCCAGAACGAACGTCTGCACCTGCGGGCATGAAACGCAGCCCCCGAAGAAAGGGGGTCAGTACGAAATATGTACTGAGTATGTAAAGCATGAAATACAGTAATCCAAATCATAACTGAAGTGAGAGGTACGGAAAATGGATACAAAATTAGTATATCAAAACCTGTGCTGAAAACATAAATAATGCAAATAAAAATCATGCATAGGGCTCAGGAACGTGGTCGCCACTCCGACGCTGGCGCCACAACACATCATACTCCAGAAGGTTCCAAATCTCCGTACAAACCCGTACATATCGTATCATCATAACATATCACAACATCAGAGCACATCATGTGCCATATCACATCATAACGCCGTATATAAGCGGTACCCGACCCTTTGGCGAGGAACTCGGGAACCGTAACACATCATACTGCCGAATATAACATAGTGCGCACGATAACAAAACCGGCCCGGAACTCGGCGAACGATATCATAGTAGTATGCACGAGTAGAGTAGTAAGAAACTATATGCATATAAATAAATACATAAATTCCAAGACTCGATGAACAAATATATTTACCGACATCCGAAGGCTCAGAAACAAGTTTCGGGTCAATCGGAATTAGTATACGAAAGTTACGAGCTTTTGAAGTACAGAACTTTCTAAAAGCGTTTCAGAAGCTATTTTTGGAAATTCAAGTAACGATCATATTGGGTAACTTTCAAATATCCTTACGGATCAAATCAATCAGAGCCTTTAGGACCATATGTACGTATCAAAATATATATCCACGACTTTAGTCATATCAACTAGAATCTTCGAACATCATAATTACGTATCAAACCATGTAGAATAGCTTATGGAAGTCAAAGACATTGGCCATCCTAGTGGCTCTAAGAATAGGATTTTCGTGAAATTATACATATACGTCGAATGCTCATTTCATAAAGTCCATGCCAAAAGAAAGAAAGGTTAGGCTTTACATACCTCGCTCGCCTCCTAAGCTAATCGCAACTCAAGTCTCGGGCTCCCCATGATCTACAATGACGCCATTAATTACCAAACATTAGCTACAAGTACTTAGAAATTCAATTCTAACTAGTACTTGTCTACAGAAATTTCGGCAGCATCTCCCCTGTAAATTCAACATCCCCGAGAATTTATCTCGGCCAAATTTATTAAGAACCATACCAACAATACCAACAACCATACTAATAACATCAACAATCAATTTAAAACGCATTCTAACATTAGTAACCTTCTTCTCTACGTAGCTTATCTCATTCAATTCAACTACGTACATTCAAGCCAATATCAACGCTCACATATTCATTACTAATCCAAGATCATTCAAACACAATTCAAGAACATTTCAAACAATCTATACAATATTCAAACAATTCCACCAACACACCATACTCCTCCCGAAATCTCTACAATTGTAACAAAACTACAACGTCACATTTTCTTCTTCCAAATTCATAAACAACAACAACAATTCACACTTTAGCAACTTCACTTCCGCAATTACGTAAAACCATATTAAAATCACATAATTTCCTACAAAAACCTACAACCAATTTTCAATGCCAATTTGAACCATTAAACTTTCATTTGCATCATAAAGCCCCCGACAACACAACTAACATGCTACATACAATTAATTCATCTTTCCTCCACCAAATAACACCACACGACCACACACACACAACACACCCACACGGCCCACACACAACACATAATATTTCTATGATTTTCATTCATTTCTACATACTACAACATACATAAACCTTCCATAACACATAAAAGAAGAGAAATTCTTACCTTTTTCCTCAATTTCCCACTTGACTAAAATTTTGGACTTGCCACAAAGAGTAGTTTTCTTGCTCTAACAATTATGCCACGTTAAAGAGGACCTTTGAATTAGTAGGAATACTAGAAGAAATAATTTTTTTGACCAAGATTTTTGGTCTTCAATTTTTGGCTCTCTTGGCCGAAAATGGGGTGGTCTTTTTTTTTTCTTCAAGGTTCTAGATGCTTCTAGTGTGGAAGATGAATTTTTATCATCTTTTAGTTGAATATATTAACTCTCATATGGGCCTTGGCCGGCCACCTTGGGCTCCCTTTCCTTTTTTTGTTTTTTTGTTTTTCAAGCCCAATTATTTCATGACTAATTTTTGTAATTCATGAAACTATTTTCCAAATTTCCAATTTTTCCCTTAGCCTTCCTCAATATTTCCGCGTCAATATTTTTGTGAACAACTTATGTATTAAATAAGATCAAAATATTGTATTATCTCTTACTAGTCACAATTATCTCAAATTATCCGAATGTGCAAAATTACAGGATATAACAAAACAAGTGTCAAGAAGGCTCCATAAGGATTGAAGATTAAACGAGTTGACGAGAAAGAGTTCGGAAAAAGCTGGGCATTATACGGCCAAACATACTAGCCGTATAAAACATACGGGCCGTATGTTCAGCCGTATAATCAGCCCAGATTAGCATCCCTCTCTGGACCAAATCTATGGCCAGACATACGGTCAGTATAATTTATATGGACCGTATGTTGGTCCGTAGAAATGGGTCGGGACAGATTTGAGCATTATTAATAAGGGTCTAAGTTCATTTTATTTCATTTTCCTTTTCACTCCCCTTCTCTCTAGAACATTTATCCTACAAGAATTCAAGAAATATTAGTGATCAACTACATCAATCTAAGTGAATCAAGTGTAAGAAGCACATTAAAGTTCATCCAAGGCAAGGAATATCAATGGAAGTGAACTAGAGTTTTGGTGCAAGAGAAGTATTTCAACTCAAGGCTTATTCTCACACCATCTAAGGTAAGTTTCATGGTATTTTCATGTTATTTAAGGTATTGAGAAGTTGAAACACTTGAATTGTAAAAGGATATAGAAAATGGGTCATGAAAGTGAGAATAGTGTCATTTTGAGTGATAACTTGAATTGAGTCGTGATTCTTGATGTATTGTGATATGGTTATGCTATAAATGACAATTAGAACATGGGGTAAGCATTATATATGAGAAAACGCGATAGCGAACTATAACCACAATTATGGAGGAATTGAAGTGAAATTGTGAACTGCGGATAATGTAGATGAATGATGATTTTTGGGCATAATATTGTGAATATTGTGATGGATGTTGGGAGTTGATATGTAAAATGAGGAAAACTGTATAAACAAAGGATATGCTGCCCAGTTTTCTCTAGCATTAGTAAGCACATTTATATAATCAAGTAGCTAATGTTGAAGCGAATTCCTTTGAAGGTAGAGATGTGAGCGTTGGAGGAGAACGATCAAGCAATAGAATAGCAAAGCAATGAGGTATGTAAGGCTAGTCCCTTCTTTCTAAGGCATGATTCCTATGATATGAATCCTCCTATCTGTCCACGATTTTCCTACGTATCGAAAATTATGAGTCTACGATTATAAAGAGCTTCATACGAGATAAAGAAAAGAGATACTTTACGAGCATGACAATATTGATGATGTATCTAAGTCTAGAAGTCCTAAAGCTCATGATACGATATTCCTACGAAGCTAATGATCCTTATATGATTCCTATGATATTATTTCCTACCTCTCCATGACTTTCTTACATTTCGGGAACTATGAATAGACCTTGATAAAGAGCTTCTTATGAGATAAAGATGAGAGATATATTACGAATACGAAGATAATGATGGTAAGTTTAAGCCTAGAGATTCTAAAGCAAGATATGATGTCCATGAAGTTAAAGATCCTATTTACGATCCCTTGATGTTGTTCATAGTGTACACTCACCTTAAAACGTTAGTTCCTTCAAGGTGAGATGTGATGAATATGATCACTTCATAATGTAATCGGGGGTTCTCGACCTTATGTCACCCCGACATTGTTATACATTGTCTATAAGCTCTAATGCATGTCCTATGACCAATGTTCCGAAAGGTTACGAGTCTATGTTCATAAGGGGTTCCATATGAGATAAAGGTAAGAGATATACTATAGATACGAAAATGGTAATGATGAGCCTAAGTTTAGAGATTATAAATCCTATCATACGATATTTGTACAAAGTTTAGGCTACGAATATGATATGATTTTCATAGATTGTCCTTAAATTCAAATGCATGCTTTATGAGAAGTTATGATAAGCTTATGCGATATATGTGATGATAACGATGACGATGTTGATAGTGATGATGGTAATGATGAATGTATGATGATGTTAAACTATGATAAAGTTATGATATGCCTATGAGTTTATGATTGATTATATGACGATACGATTCCATCGTGCCCAAAAGGCCGGACATGTCATTGCTAAGGCGGGCTGCTTGTGATTCCACCGTGCCCAAAAGGTCAGACATGTCACCGCTAAGGCGGGCTGCTTATGATTCCACCGTGCCTAAATGGCCGGACATGCCACCGCTAAGGCGGGCTGCTTATGATTCCACCACGCCTAGAAGGCCGGACATGATCACCACTAGTGGGCGGCATATGATGGTTACCCGGACGCGGGTTAACGATGATGATTTATACGACACGATGATGAATGCGCTATAATGATACATGTACGATGATTATATATATGATATATGTATGAAAAGCCCGAAAGTTATGCATGTGATACTGTCGAGCCACTACGTGGCCGAATACGAATAATGTTTAATGTGTATGAGCAGATACAGTACTATGATATATGTATGATACGATAATGTATGCGCAATGATAATACATGTACTGTGATTATATATGATATAGGCATGAAAGGTATCCTCCCTTAAAAGTTACGCAGGTTGTATCTCCACCTTATGACTTATGATTTCTCTATCATGTTCATTTCATTCATGCCTTACATACTCAGTACAATATTCGTACTGACGTTCGTTTTCTTTGGACGCCGTGTTCATGCCCATAGGTAGACAGGAAGGCGTCCCAGATTTATAGAAGCTGATAAGCAGACTTTTGAGAGCACTCCATTATTCCGGAGGTGCCATTGATTTACTATTTTATGTACATATATGTTTTGGGCACGACGGGGTCCTGTCTCGTCCATACGTCTAGTGCTCTAGTAGAGGCTCGTAGATACGTATATGTGGGTTGTATGGTCTCACGATTTTGAGAAGTGTACATATATATATGTGTGTGTATTATTTTGACAGCCGAAGGGCTTATGCATATAAAGGTAATTATGTTTCCAAGTGAAAAATGATTTTCCTATGATTTGAGTATGAATTTGATGAATGAACTCTTAACGAGTATGATAAGTAGTAGAATGAGTGGTGCTCGGTGGTTAGCCCCGGGTACCTGTCATGTCCCCTAGTCGAGTCGTGACAAAAGTGGTATCAGAGCAGTTCAGTCCTAGAAAGTGTCTACGAGCCGTGTCTAGTAGAGTCTTGTTTATGGTGTGTTGCACGCCACATCTATAAACAGGAGGCTACAGGACATTTAGGATGGTTAATCTTATTTCATCTCTAAGATCGTGCGATAGAGCTAAGCCATAGGAAATGAGATTCCTTATACTAACCCTTGGTTGCAGCAGAAGAACAGAAATGACAGAAGAAAGTGATTGATGACATTGAAAGTTACGGAGGTAAGCCCCTTCGTTGAGGCTACGTTATCGGAATATGTATTTATATGATAATGAATTGGTTGTCATAGAAGTAAATCGATGTGAGTGCAACGGAGAAATTGATTAAATGTGTCTCTTGATGATAAGTCCAGTTATAAGTTGAGAACTGAGCAAATTGAATGAATCCGAACAAAGGTAAGCGACGGTACGAAAGATGTGTGTCGAGTAAGGTAAGAATATTGAGTTGCGATTGAAATGTAAAGCTGAAGGATGAAAGAGAAAGTAAATAGGAAGGGATAATAGGGCAGATCGCTAAAGGATCAGGTACATCTCGAAGCGTGATATATGAGGTAAGTTTCGACATCTTTGTGCTTTTATTTGAAAGTGGGAGCCCTGTGTGGCTGAGATATGTCGTATATATATATTGGCCCTGTGAGGCATTGTTGGTATTTGCTGCGTGTAGGTTTTGAGACGGTAAGAAATATAGAGGAAACTCTGCCTAAAGTTTCCTAGAATCTAAAGGAGATAGAAATATAAGCTTGTAATATGTCCTAATGGGAAAATATGTTGTGCAAAAAGTAATGGCAGGATGAGATTAAGTTAGGAGTATAGTTGACAACTACACGAGGTGAGTTAAATACTATTGAATTGATAGTAACAGTAGTTATAAGATCGACATTGATACGGTAAAAAGAAATGCTAGAGTAAATTAAGGAGACTGGTAGTGCTAAAGCATGACATAGAAGAGAAAGGGGTAGCTCCAATAGAGTGTGATACTGAAGTATTGATTGGATGGATAAGTATAAGTAAAATAAGACAAGTTTATTGGCAAAATAGAGTAACAACATGATTGAGATAGGGGTGTGAAGTACAAAGGGGTATAACGAATGTGAATCCATTGGTAAAACAACTTATATGGTAAGTGTAATAGGGCTGATCAGAAAGAGTAACAGGTTGAGTATGCTTACTTCACGAGGTTTATTCTACTTTACGAGCAGGCTTGCGAACGAGGTAAAGAAGTGGCACTCTATAGCGTTGATTATGATCAAGATATAATGAGAACGTAACAAGAATTGTAATACAAAGTATAGCGAGGAAACGACTAAAGATGTGACATGTTCTATATGAGTCAAGAGTGAGTGCAGGTGTGAAACCAATAAGCGAGCCATGGGGCGGTAGATGAGAAAGCTTAAAAAGGCCTTGTTAGAAAAAAAAAATCCAGCATAGAGGCCTCGCAATGACAGAAATGATAGCAAGCGAACTTGAAAAAGGAATCAGAGAAAAAGTGATATGGCAGAGTAGTAGTAGTTTGTGATTGGTATAATCAAGAGTATGAATGATATCTTTAGCTGGATATAAAAGACCAAAACTACCGAAAGATAAATAACGAAATAGGACGATTGTTAGGAAAAGGATCAACACAATAAGGATGAGAGGGGATGATCAGAATGAACGGAATAAGTTTTGGAAGCGAAGAATGGATTGTACAAAGGTAGTATATTCTAAAGGACAAAGCGGTACTAAGTAAAGAATAGGATTCCTTGTGCGAAGAATAAAGGATTGATTATAAAAAGGGAGGTAATAGGATAAATTGAGGAGGAAAGAATGTAAAGGAATAAGTACGGGTATAGAAAGAAAAGGAAATATACGCAGTACGCGTGCTTAACCAGTAGTCGTATTATGACTAAAGGAAGATGCATCCCCTACGAGTATCCTATATGAGTTAGAACGAGTAAAGTATATGAAGTAATGAGTTGAAAAGAAAAAGGTGGCCATGAGTTATGAGTTTACCGTACGACGGTAAAGCGATGGAGCAAAGCTATCATCAACGACAAATACAATATGATTATGATTGGTTTTGAAATAGATGTTGAGTGCGACACAAGATATAAAAGAGTATGAGGCATAAGGGGTATTAGTTGCGCATGAGACTTAGGCCTTGGAAAACAAAGATGACGTTACAAGTGAATTTTGCGCACCGAAGGAGAGAGCAAGTGACATTGCATGGATGGTATGGATAACTAGGCATACTACTATGGTGAGCATCCCTATGGGACAAAAGTTGTTAATTGGAGCGAATTCAGATATTGACTCATAATTACCAGATGAGCTAAGTAAAATACATCCTCATTTGGATTGCTATGTCGGTTGTATTAATTGATTACAAAACTGCAAGATGAGTATGTTAAGACTTCACACATAAATTATCGTAGCTACAAATTATGGGAAACGACATGAATAAGATGTAGTATAGTAAGGGGTATGTGAATTCAAGATTTGAAAGTGAGGCAGCAGATTTGAGAATGGTACAAGTAAAACCCTTAAAGGGGGGAAGCGAGTAAAGAGAATAAAAGTGTAGAGATTGGAACAATGGACCCTAAGATGTGACAGATATAGACTCTAAAACAAAGAGTGAGAGTTATGCAGAAATGAGTTTAATAACTAGTAAATAAACGAACACGAATTGAGCAAGCATCTGAGACTGTATGTGAAATCATTCATGGAGACCTTGAGCCACGTGACATTGAGGGCAAATAACTCAAGGGGTATTGTAAAGGATGGCGATGTTATACTAGAATAGAGGCAAAGGCACTAACGGTAAAGTCGTAATTAATGATATTGCGATTTATAAGCGACAATTAAGAAAGGGACCTAAGGTTTTCTATAGCAGGACATAAGATATGATAATCAAGGGAAGAATAAAGGAAGGAAGAGAGCATGATGAGACAAGTTACTACAAATAGACAAAAGAGTTTAAGTATATGTAATCACCGAGCCTAGCCATGGTCGGGCACGCGAAACACCGAACCTTCGTGGTCGGGCATGCTATGTAAGTGATAAGTATATGAATATGACTATGGATACGATATGTAAATGAGTACGATTATGAATACGATTTCAGATATGGATACATGTATATGTATAAATGTGTATGTACACAAATCACGCAAGAACGATTATGTAACTTGCAAGTGCTTATGTGTCGCTAATGAAACCAAGTGGATACTTAAAAAGAGGAGTAAGAGGTAAGAAAGAATAGTGTGGTCATGATACTCCAGGTCAGTTGAAGGAAAATATATGGCAAAATTTTCGTAGAATCCCGGATAGTTTAACATTCGAGGACGAATGTTCCCAAGGGGGAAAGAATGTTACACCTCGAAAAATTTTTCGTTCATGAACAGTGAATAGAATGACAAAGGGTAAGACGTATGCGATGTTTTGATAAGTAAGAAATAACATTTGCTGATTCTAAATGAGATTTCAAAGACATTCGAAGTAAGAGAAGAAAGTTTGCCAAGAAAGATAAGGTATACGTTATGTATTGAGAAGGATTTATGAGTAACGAATTAATGATGTTTTGGAGAAGAGCTATAACGTCCCTTAGATTTTTAATGAGGTGTTAAAAAAGTGTGAAGAAGGCTCCATAAGGATTGGAGATCAAACGAGTCGACAGGAAATAGTTCGGAAAAAGCTGGGCATTATACGGCCAAACATACTGGCTGTATAAAACATACGAGCCGTATGTTCAGCCATATAATCAGCCCAAATTAGCATCCCTCTCTGGACCAAATCTACGGCCAGACATACGGTCAGTATAATTTATACGGACCGTATGTTGGTCCGTAGAAATGGGTCGAGACAGATTTGAGCATTATTAATAAGGGTCCAAGTTCATTTTATTTCATTTTCCCTTTTCACTCCCCTTCTCTCTAGAACTCTCTAGAACATTTCTCCCACAAGAATTCAAGAAATATTAGTGATCAACTACATCAATCTAAGTGAATCAAGTGTAAGAAGCACATTAAAGTTCATCCAAGGCAAGGAATATCAATGGAAGTGAACTAGGGTTTTGGTGCAAGAGAAGTATTTCAACTCAAGGCTTATTCCTACACCATCTAAGGTACGTTTCATGGCATTTTCATGTTGTTTAAGGTATTGAGAAGTTGAAACACTTGAATAGTAAAAGGATATAGAAAATGGGTCATGAAAGTGAGAATAGTGTCATTTTGAGTGATAACTTGAATTGAGTCGTGATTCTTGATGTATTGTGATATGGTTATGCTATAAATGACAATTAGAACACGGGGTAAGCATTATATATGAGAAAACGCGATAGCGAACTATAACCACAATTATGGAGGAGTTGAAGTGAAATTGTGAACTGCGGATAATGTAGATGAATGATGATTTTTGGGCATAATATTGTGAATGTTGTGATGGATGTTGGGAGTTGATATGTAAAATAAGGAAAACTGTATAAACAAAGGAAATGCTGCCCAATTTGCTCTAGCATTAGTAAGCACGTTTATATAATCAAGTAGTTATTGTTGAAGCTAATTCCTTTGAAGGTAGAGATGTGAGCGTTGGAGGAGAACGATTAAGCGATAGAGTAGCAAAGAAAAGAGGTATGTAAGTCTAGTCCCTTTTTTATAAGGCATGATTCCTATGGCATGAATCCTCCTATCTGTCCACGATTTTCCTACGTATCGAAAATTATGAGTCTACGATTATAAAGAGCTTCATACGAGATAAAGAAAAGAGATACGTTACGAGCATGAAGTCCTAAAGCTCATGATACGATATTCCTATGAAGCTAATGATCCTTATATGATTCCTATGATATTATTTCTGTTATATCCTGTGTTTTGTGTAATTGAAAAAATTGGAATAATCTTGACTTGTAGGAAATAAGGCCATGTCTTTATTTTTTTTTAAACATATGTGTGATGTTCATGAACATTTTTGAAGCGGAAATACGAAGGAAGGCCAAGGGCAAAATTTGGAATTTTGGAAATTAGTTTCGAGAATTACAAAATAAGATCCATGAATTAATTGGGCTCAAAATAATAAAGGAAAAATTAGGCCCACAAATTGAAGGGTGGCCGGCCATATGGCCAAAGGCCCAAGTCCATGGAATTATTCCATGTGACAAATTAATTAAGAGGGATAAATATATGTAACCCTTTAGAACATTCAAGACTTCAACAAAGCAAAGAAAGCAAGAGAAAGAGAGAGCCATTCGTCCCTTTCAAGAAAAAAAAAATTATCTTCCAACTTTTGTTCAAAAATCTTGTTCTTCTTGAATTCTTAACTAGTTCAAGACGCTCTACAACGTGGTATAATTAGTTTAGCGGAAGGACGACGTTTGTGGCAAGTGGAAAATTGAAGAAAAAGGTAAGAATTTTATCCCTTTTGTTATGAAAGAAACATATGTGTTATAATGGCTAGAATTGCATGAAAACCTATGGAATTGTGATGTGTGTGTGTTTGGCCGTGTGGGTGTGTGAAGAGGAGTGTGGCCGTGAGCCATAGTAATGTAAGAGGATGGTGAATTAAAATTTATTTAGCTTGTTAGAGGTGTCATTGTGACATTGATGACGTAGACAAAAGTTTAACGGGTTGGGTTGGCGTTGAAATTGGTTGTAGGTTGTTATGAGAGATTATGTGATTTTTATGTAATTTTTAGGCAATTATGAAAGTAAGATGCTAAATGTGAACTTTGGTAGTTGTTGATGAATTTGGAAGAAAACAATGCAATTTGGTAGTTCCGTTGTATTTGTAGAAGTTCGGATGGAATATGGAGTTGGCGGGATTAATTGAATCCTTGGGTATTGTTTGAAATTCTATTGAAATATGTTTGAGTAATCTTGAGTAGTTAATGAATATGGAAAATGTTGATATTAGTTGGATGGTGTGAAGTTGGAATGGAAATTGTTGCCTTATGTAGAAAGGAAGAAAAATTATGTTAGAATGCGTTTTGTTGTGATTTTGATGATTGTTGTTATTGTTGTGGTTGTTGTTGTTGAGATTATGGCCGAGCTAAGTCTCGGGGATGTTGAATTTATAGGGGAAATGCTGCCGAAATTTCGGTAGACAAATATGAATTTAAGTTGAATTCTTAGAAGCTATAATTCACAATTGGTAAATGTGACCAAATTGTAGATTTTGGCGAACTTGAGAATTGATTTTGGAGACGTATAGGAGGCGAAAAAGGTATGTAAAGCTATCCCTTTTCTTCTTTTGGCATGTCCTAGTTATACTTGGTTGAGATTTGAGCCTCGGGGATAATTCTGTTCTTAGAAACCCGAGCTAGATTTTGGGTACTATTCATTCAATGTAATTGAATTACAATTCTTATGTTTAGTTGGAAAAGTGATCAAACAATCGTAAATTTCATAAGCGTGACCGAATCTCCTTGAAACTTCCTTGGATGACTCCATAGAGTCTAATGTTCGTAATTTACATCCGCCACCTCGACTTGACCCGAGGTGGGCCCGCTAGTCCCGAGATTTTCTTCGTTTGCCTTACTTGAGCTATTTTGGCATGATATAAAAAGAGGACTTTTGTCTATGAATTTAAGGCTCCGTATGATTTGCTCAACAAGTTATTTGAAAACTCCTTAATGTGAATGATACTAAATTTTCAGAAAATGGCTTATGAGGTATTTTTCGAAAGTTTGGTGAATTTAAAGGCTCACATCGTTTGTATACTAATTCCGACAGATTCGATACTTACTTTGAGCTTTCTGATCTCAACATATATGTATATGTATTTATTTGTCGTGTCTTGGAATTTAATTGTTTGTATGCATATGGTTTCCGCACTACTCTGCTCGTGCCTATTACTATGATATCGTTCGCCGATTCCCGGGCCGGTTTGTGATCGTGTGCACTATGATAAATTCGGCAGTATGATGTGTTACGGTTCCCGAGACCTCGCCATAGGGCCGGGTTCCGTTTATGGAGTTATGCTGTGATATGGCTTATGATATGTTTTGATGATACGATATGATGTGATCATATGTTGTGTTCGGAGTTGTACGGAGATTTGAATCCTTCTGGAGTATGCTGTGTTGTGGCACCAGCGTCGGAGTGGTGACCACGTTCCTGAGCCTTATGCGTGATTTTCTATTTGCATTATGTACATGTGTCTTCAGTACAGATTTTGATATTTTGATCCGGTATTCTCTCTCTGTACCCTTCACTTCAGTTATGGTTTGGATTTCTGTACTTTATGCTTTACATACTCAGTACATCTTTCGTACTGACCCCCTTTCTTCGGGGGCTGCGTTTCATGCCCGCAGGTACAGAGGTTCGTGATCTGCCAGTGTAGGCCACACATTCTGCTATTACAGAGTGCTCCTTTTGATCCGGAGCCCATATATTGGTACATATCTTTTGTGATGTATATACTTCTGTATATTTGGTTATTTGGGGTACGACGGGGTCCTGTCCCGTCATATGATTCCGTTATGGTTTGTAGAGGCCTGTAGTCATATATGTGGGTAATGGGTCATGTGTGTGTGTTCGTTTGTCTATGATCTACGTCTTAATGCGGTCCCGTCTGTTATGGCGGCCATAATGGCCCGTATGTTTGTATATGTGTATATCTGTTCGGCAATGTGTATTCCGCCACCCCTTCTGACTATGATATGATAATTTTTGCACGTGCGACCGCTTAAGATAATATTTGCTTTCAATCTGTTTGAGATGATTAGTATGAAAGTCTGAGTTAGATAAAAATATGACGAGTCAGTATGTAAGTCTGTTTGGGGTGTCCAAATAGGACATCAGTCGCGGCCCACGGAGCTGGGTCGTGACAAAAGTGGTATCAGAGCGGTTTGTCTTCAGAATGTCTACAGGCCGTGTCTCGTAGAGTCTTGTTTATCGGTGTGTTGTGCACCACATCTATAAACAGGAGGCTACATGACATTTAGGGTGTTACCTTTCTTTGGATCTTAGATCGTGCGATAGAGCCAGCCGTAAGAAATGAATTCCTTTTTACTAACCTTTGATTTCAGCCGAAGAACGGTATCGACAGAGGACAGTGACTGATGATATTGGAAGCTACACAGTACACAGGTAAGCAATGGTATGAAAGATGTATGTTGGGTAAGTCATTTGAAGTATGATTGAAATATAAAGTTGAAAATCGAAATGGAAAGTAAATAGAAAGGTGCCGCCGGTGCCGTTTGAGTTATGTATGTGAGGTAAGTCTCGATATATTCATACTTTTACTTGAAATTATTAGCCTTGTGTGGCTATGATCTGTACGTATATATGTTGGCCCTGTGAGGCATTGTTGGTATTTCTGCGTGCAGGTGTTGGGATAGTAAGAAGTACAGAGGAACCTCTGCCCAAATTTTTCCAAAATTATAAAAAGAAAAATGAGATATAAGTTCTTAACATGTCTTGAGAGTCGATACCGATAGAGTAAATCTATTATGTGGATTAAAGTTTAAGAGATACCCTCCATGTCATTCGTAAGAAGCACCGTCCGTGGGAAAATTTTGTTTCGAGAAAGCATATATGAACAACAAATTCGTAATTCGTTTAAACGGACCAAAATACGTTCCGACCACACTTTGCCTTAGAAAAGACTATGTTGAGGGGCAAAAATGTCCAGCGATTAAGTTTTACCTTATTGGAAAAATACAAAGCGTATGACAAACGGTCGGGAATTAAATGGTTTGCTCACAACTCATATATATATGGAGGTAATTATGTGAATTAAGTACTAAGAAGTTCTGCGATGTTTGTCGGACTCTAGTTTCCCTTCCGTTGACAATTGGAGAGGGCCTTACAGTAACATTTTATCAGGTTCTTATCGACTAATTGGAGATGGAATCTGTGGAATAAAAATTTAAACTTGTGGGTTGTTTAGAATTAGATATATAGACGAAGGTAAATATTGAGGATTTAAAAAGGGGCAACACAGTAATTATATAATCAGAAAAGTAAACGAATCCTCCCTAGATCGGGGTTGGACCCGCTACGAGAACGTTTTGGAAGTTGTTAAGACCCCGACTTGCCTAAAATTACGTGATAAAGGTCGTGCGGGGCAGTTGATGTGATTATACCGGCCTTAACGCACCTAAATGCATTAAAGTTTTAAGGTTAAGCGTGCTAGGGCCAGAGCAATTTTGGGATGGGTGACCCCCTGGGAAAATGTACTAAAATTTTCACAAATATGGATATACGAGGTAAATAGGAAATTTGGGGCAACCTGAAGGGAATTAAGGTATGTGGAATGGTTAGAAACTTTATAGGGGTCGCTTGAGCTGAGACGGATTAGATTAATGAAAAGGAAGAAAGAGCAACGCAGCTCTAGAATTAGAGTGAGTTTGAACAAGTGATTGCAGATGTCTTGTAAAAGAAATGACAGTGATATACATATGCATGTATAGGACCCTCCTTTTATGACTATGTCGATCGATAGGTGAACCCTAACAGCTAGTGTTGTAATTTATGAAAGATATTAAGTGGACAGAATTTACGAGATAAAGTGAAAGGTATGGTACAGACGTTACGAGATAAACTGATATTGATTTTGCTATAGGTTGAGATTGAAAGATTCTAATACAACGATATTTGGAAAGAAAAGAGAGTAATCGAGTAGAACATAAGGAGATCAGAATGTCAGAAAAGTTAAAGGTAAGAACCGTAATTAAGCAGAGCCTCAAAAAGAGCCGACGGGCAAAGCACGAAATTATTTGCAAAAAGGAACTGGAATGTAATAGTGCAGGGCAAAAGGAAAACCTATGGTATGGAACGATGAATCATGTGAATATCAAGTAATCCGATTATCGAGAAAACAGAACGACAAATAAGGAACGGGTATGGAGGAAGGATATGATTACTAAAAGATAAATTGCTACATTAATTACATTACTTGAGGACCAGCTATCAGATAAGATTTTGTACTATGTGATCGAGAGTTCTCATCGCCTCGTGATTTTGTTAAGGTCTCGTACGAGGCTAATCAAGTTATAGATTATAAAGAAAAGACATGGATATGGTATAAGTACAGCCCCTTAAAAGGGGGGGGGGGGGGGGGAGAACGTATTACGTTGGACTTAAAACGGCATTACAATATCTTTAGGTGTTAAGCAAGGAAATCTATTGACTTGAGGCCAGAGTTTAAATGTATCTACAAACCAAGAGAATAAAGGAAAAGAATGAAAGATGCCTTAAGAAAATGCTTCTCGCCAATATGAGTTGTGATATGTTTATGTCATGATCTGAATCCCCTTTATCGGGTAAACTGATGTTGTACCTAAGTACACAGTAATATGTTTTAAAGAATAGTAATAAAGGCAAGAAAATGGCTGCGAGTTAGGTTCCTAAAGAGTAATGGAGAGGATTATCAGGCTTAAAGGATATTTCGGGTAATAACGATTATCGTAATAGGAATACCAGTGCTTGGTAGTTTGGAAATCTTTGAAGGAAAGAAAGGGGTTCGTTAGATACTAGAAAATAGTTCATGGACCACTAATCACATGAAACATGAGAAGATACGCCATGAAATCATGTGGATTATCGGTGCAAAGTGGTGTTTAATCATATTTGTAAAGAATCCGCACGAGAGAAATTATTCCACTCATGATCCTGAATTAGCCGCGGTGATTCATGTTTTTGAAAATATGGCGGCATAATTATATGGAGTCCACGCTGATATTTGTACAGACCATTAGAGTCTCCAGTATATTTTAAGCAAAGAAGAGCTGAATTTGCGACAGAGAAGATGGTTTGAATTATTGAAAGATTATGACGTCGATATTCTGTATCACCCTAGAAAAGCTAAAGTTGTGGCAGACGTACTTGGTCGCAAACCCATGGGCAATTTGACCGGCGTGCAGCCAGAAAGGAGAAATTGGTTCGTGAAATCCATCAGTTAGCTAGCCTTAGAGTCCGTTTGGACGATTCTGGAAATATTAGGGGTTTCTGTCCGAGAAGTTGTTGAATCATCGATTATGAAAAAGGTAAAATAGCGTCAGTTCAAGGATACCATTCTAATACGGTGCAGAGATATACTCCTTATAAGAAAAAGACCCAGTTCGAGGCTCCACCTGATGGGGTATTGTTATACAGAGGTAGATTATATGTTCCTGACGCTGCAGGGCTGCAGCGACCAATTATGAGCGAAGCACGATACTCAGTATTCTATTCATCTTGGATTCACTAAAATATATTACGATCTTAAATGTTTATATTGGTAAGGACGGTATGAAAAGAGACACTGCAGAGTTCGTTGGCCAATTGCCAGTAAGTCGAGATCGAGTATCAAAAGCCTAGTGGATTTCTTCAGGAAATGAAAATTCCAGCTTGGAAATGAGAAACGATTAACGTGGATTTCATTGTAGGTTTACCGCGCACTCCACGCAGGTACGATTTTATTTGGGTCATTGTTGATAGATTAACGAAATCGGCCCATTTTCTTCCTGTCAGGACTACTTATTCGGCCGAAGATTATGCCAGATAGTATATTAAGGATATAGCAAGACTTCACGGGGTCCCTGTATCTATTATCACTGACAAAGGTGCCCAGTTTACAGCGAATTTCTGGAGGTCATTCCAGGAAGGGTTGGGGGACTCAGGTGAGTCGTAGCACAGTATTTCATTCTCAGTCCGACGGACAGGCCGAGCGCGCTGTTCAGACACTGGGAGATATACTACGGGTCTATGTTATTGACTTCAAGGATAGTGGAAGTGATTAGTTACCGTTAACTGAATTTGCTTATAATGATAGTTATCATTCCAGCATCCAGATGGCACCGTACGAAGCCCTGATATGGTAGAAAAAAATGCAAATCTCTGATTGGTTGGTTCGATGTGGGGGAAACAAGCTGATCGGACCAGGTATGGTTCAGCAAACAATCGATAAGGTAAAGCTCACTCGGGAATGGTTATTGATTGCCTAGAGTCGACAGGAATCACATACAGATAGACGACGCCGACCGTTAGAGTTCCAGATTGATGGCTGGCTATTTCTGAAGGTGTCACTTATGAAGGGTGTGATGAGATTCGGTAAAAAGGGTGAGCTCAGTCCGCGGTATATCGGACCGTATCGGATTATTTGGAAGGTAGGCGAGGTCGCCTATGAGATAGACTTACCATCTGATCCGGAGGCAGTACATCCGGTATTCCGTGTATCCATGTTCCGTAAATGTGTTGGTGATCCTTCTGAAATATTTCCAATAGATGACATTCAGATGACGGAGGAATTGTCTTATGAGAAGCAACCTGTAGCTATTCTGAATTGTCAGGTGAGGAGGTTGCGTACTAGGGACATACCCTCTATTAAGGTCTTATGGCGAGACAATAATAGAGAAGAAATGACCTAGGAAGCAGAGGACGAAATGAAGAAGAAATATCCTCACCTGTTGTCACACCCCGACCTTACTAGGGTGTGATGGGCACCCGACCCTTACTTAGGGCCGAGCGAACCCTCAGACTCTTGCTGCACATAAAGTTACGTCAAACTTTTAAATCAAATCAGATAAAATACATAGTAATTTTTTTTTTCTTTCTTTCAGAAATGTTCTTTCTCGAAGCTTCCAAACGAACAAATCTATAGTCATACAAAATTCAATACATAACACAGACCGACATATCGGCTGACGGAGCCGCTTACAGACAGACATACTATACCCACGACGCTGTCTACAAAGTCTCTAACACCATACAGAAACCATAACACATATACCATACCCTGACTTGGCAGTCCTCCAGGAGCAAATGAAGTTCGCCACCACTGCTGAAATATCTTTTATAGTGTCCTCATCTCGTCTGGGAGTACCTGCGCGGCATGAAACGCAGCCCCCAAAGAACCGGGGGTCAGTACGGAATATGTACTGAGTATGTAAGACATAGAATACAGAAGCAGAACCATAATCGAAACAAACAGTACCAAGGGTGAGCATATTATCCAGATTGCCGAATTACTTACTTCTCAGACACAGATCATGCAGACCAATACCGACCATACAGACCGACACAGACCGTACCGACCAATACAGATCATACAGACCGTACAAATCATACAGACCGTAACAAAATCATACAGAGCATACAAAATGCCGGCATACTTACTTTCCAGACACCGATCGCACATACCGATATCAGACATCAGAAGGAGTGTGGCACGTACAGAACGCACAGATAATGTCATACGTCAGACGGAGTGCAGAACGTACTAAATGCTCAGATGATGTCATATATCGGACGGTATACAGAACGTACAGATTACTCAGATGATGTCATATATCGGACGGAATACAGAACGTACAGATTACTCAGATGATGCCATATATCGGACGGAATACAGAACGTACAGAATACTCAGAATCGTATGTCACATATGCGTATAACAGAACCCGACCCTGTGATAAGGGACGCGGTAAACAGAATCATCATATGTCAAAGTGATGTATCATATATGCATATATCAGAACCCGACCCTCCAGTGAGGGCGCGGTAACAGAGCCCGGCCCTCTAGTACGGGACGCGGTGAACAGACAGATCATATGCCATCCTGGCCACCACCCCATATCATCATATCATCATACCATATAACAGAGCCCGGCCCGCCTATGAGGGACGCGGTGAACAATGCAGGGGATTGCGCATGATAACAGAACCTGGCCCGGGACGCAGTGAATCATATCGTAGCGGACACACGAGGACATAACAGAACCTGGCCCGGGACGCAGTGAAAGATACATTGAGTAATGCACGAGTAGAGCCGTGAGAAACCACATGCATAGAAATCAAGACTCAACAGACCAGTGTACTTACCGATACCTGGAGGCTCGGAACAGATTTCAGGTCAATCCGGCGTAGTATGAGAAAGTTACGAGCGTTTGAAGTACAGAACGCTTTATAAGCGTTTCAGAAGCCTTTTTCGGAGAATCAGAGTCATAGTTATACCAGGCACCTTCGGATATCCTTACGAATCAGATCAAATAGAGATTTTGGAACCATACCCACGTACAAGAAAATTATGGACGTCTTGATATAGAAACCTCTTCGAACATTTCAGAGCAATCCGAGATCGTATACGGAAGTTAAGGACATTAAATCTTACGGAAGTTCTCGAACCAGAATAAACATATCAGAATGCTCTTATCAGGATACTGATTTCGGAATTCTCATATCAGGATACTCATATCGGAATACTTATATCAGCATACTTACATCAGAATACTTATATCAAAATACTCATATCGAAAAACTTATATCAGAAGACTGATATCAAAATGCTTATATCAAGACACTTATATCAAAATACTTATATCAGAATACTTATATCATAATACATATATCAGAATACTTGTACCAAAATACTTATATCAAAATACTTATATCAAATACTTATATCAAGGGATGAACTAGGGTCACAAACTCAGGTCAAGAAGTGAATTAGAATCATAATCAGACTCAGAATCACAGAACAGAGTTACCCCAAGGCAGCATATCACACTATACCTTACTTGGCTCTAGGACATGCCAAAGAAAGAAAAGGTAAACCTTACATACCTGTGCCGCGACCAACTAGTTACGCTTGTGCATCCAACTTGTTTGTCTACATTCAAGAGGATTCATCCATTCATTAGATTCGTTGTCACATACTTGCCCTAATCTTTCAAACACATTCACTTATATTCTGCCGGAATTTCGGCAGCATCTCCCCTGTAAATGAACCAACCCCGAGAATATGGCTCAGCCCAATTCAATAACAACCCAACCAACAACCAATCTATGGCATCAATAATCAATTCAAGAATACATTCTAACATTAAACGCTCTTTTTACGTAATCCGACAACGTTCACAATATTCCTACTAATATCAACGTTTATGCATTCGATTACTAATCCAAGACCATTCAAACAATATTCACGAATGCTTTAAACAATTGACACAATTTTTCAAACAACCCAACAATGCACCATGGAACCCGAAATCTTCCAACTTCCATAGGAACCATCACAACACATTTCTTTCTTCAAACTTCACAAACTACACCAACAAACCACACTTTATCAACATTATTATCATGATTACAAGAAACTACATTTGATTCAAATTGGCTTCCAAAAACAGCCCGCAACAATTACGACACCATCTTAGATCATTAAGCTCTCATTTACATCACATAATCCACAACACAACAACCCAAACATACTAAATAAAATTAGTCCATTCTTTGACATGCAAAACAGTCCATTTTCGGCCAGCCCTTCAACACACACATTCCATAATTTTCATCCATTTTTTTGCACATCACAACAACACATAATCATGCTAAATACACTTAATTCATCATTTCTACACACCACACACACACACTAATCTCAACTCCAACTTGAATCATCAAGTTCTCATTTTCACCATAGGATACTTATCAACAACAATCAAATTACCATATAAAAATTGTTCCATTTTTTTCCCTACACAACATGTACACACACGGCCAAGCTTCCAACATGCATGTTTTCATGCTTCTCTTCCATTTCCACATACCACAACATACACAAACCATTTATAACATATAAAAGAGGATTAATTTTTACCTTTTCCTCCCAACTTCTTTACTCAACCAAAGTGCGGAAAACAATGAAACGGATGGCCTATCTTCCGAAACAATTACACCACGTTGTAGAGGGCCCTTGAATTAGTAGGAATACCACAAGAAAATAATTTTAGGAGCAAAATTTCAAGGGGCAAAAATTTGAGAGCTTGGCCGAAATGGCCATGGTTGTGGCTCTCCTTCTTTCTTTGTTTCCTTTTTCTTGAAAATTCTAGAGTTAAAATAAAGGCCCCTTACTTATATATATATATATATATATATATATATATATATATATATATATATATATATATATACATATATCCTCCAAGTCATGTGAGGGGCACATGCCCCTTCTCTAGAAAACTCTTCCATTTTCTTGATTTTTCTTTCCCTTTTTTTTTTCTTTTGAATTGTTTTATTTGGTCAAAGAAGACCAAATGTTTTCCTTGGTACACTTTAGCCCCCAAAGCAATGTGGGCATATACTTATGCCACACAACCAACATGGAAATTTTAAGAACTTTCAAGACTTTTGTGAAATTTCCATTTTACCCCTAGCCTTCCATAATATCACCATGGTTCTATTTTGCGAATTTCCTTTTTCGCCCTCAACCTTTCTTAATTTTTCCATAATACTAATGTTGTGAATAATATTTATAACCCACTTGTTCATTGAAATACATTTGGAAAATGGTCATTCCCCTAACTTCGTTACGACTACCTTGGAATATCCGAACGTATAAAATACGGGATATAACACCTGTTCCCCGTGTCTCCAGGTAAACATTTAAATTATGTGATTGATTAGCTTAATCGGTAAATACTTTATGTGTACCACCCATATAGAGGATCTCCCCTAAAACGTTTGTAAGATCGATAAGGCTAATTTAACATTCGAGGACGAATGTTCTAAAGGGGGGAGAATGTTATATCCTGTGTTTTGCGTAATTGAAAAAATTGGAATAATCTTGACTTGTAGGAAATAAGGCCATGTCTTTATTTTTTTTTAAACATATGTGTGATGTTCATGAACATTTTTGAAGCGGAAATACGAAGGAAGGCCAAGGGAAAAAATTAAAATTTTGGAAATTAGTTTCGGGAATTACAAAATAAGATCCATGAATTAATTGGGCTCAAAATAATAAAGGAAAAATTAGGCCCACAAATTGAAGGGTGGCCGACCATATGGCCAAAGGCCCAAGTCCATGGAATTATTCCATGTGACAAATTAATTAAGAGGGATAAATATATGGAACCCTTTAGAACATTCAAGACCTCAACAAAGCAAAGAAAGCAAGAGAAAGAGAGAGCCATTCGGCCATTTCAAGAAAATAAAAATAAAAATTTTATCTTCCAACTTTGGTTCAAAAATCTTGTTCTTCTTGAATTCTTAACAAGTTCAAGACGCTCTACAAGGTAAGAATTTTATCCCTTTTGTTATGAAAGAAACATATGTGTTATAATGGCTAGAATTGCATGAAAAACTATGGAATTGTGATGTGTGTGTGTTTGGCCGTGTGGGTGTGTGAAGAGGAGTGTGGCCGTGAGCCATAGTAATGTAAGAGGATGGTGAATTAAAATTTATTTAGCTTGTTAGAGGTGCCGTTGTGACATTGATGACATAGACAAAAGTTTAACGGGTTGGGTTGGCATTGAAATTGGTTGTAGGTTGTTATGAGAGATTATGTGATTTTTATGCAATTATGAAAGTAAGATGCTAAATGTGAACTTTGGTAGTTGTTGCTGAATTTGGAAGAAAACAATGCAATTTGGTAGTTCCGTTGTATTTGTAGAAGTTCGGATGGAATATGGAGTTGGCGGGATTAATTGAATCCTTGGGTATTGTTTGAAATTCTATTGAAATATGTTTGAGTAATCTTGAGTAGTTAATGAATATGGAAAATGTTGATATTAGTTGGATGGTGTGAAGTTGGAATGGAAATTGTTGCCTTATGTAGAAAGGAAGAAAAATTATGTTAGAATGCGTTTTGTTGTGATTTTGATGATTGTTGTTATTGTTGTGGTTGTTGTTGTTGAGATTATGGCCGAGCTAAGTCTCGGGGATGTTGAATTTATAGGGGAAATGCTGCCGAAATTTCAGTAGACAAATATGAATTTAAGTTGAATTCTTAGAAGCTATAACTCACAATTGGTAAATGTGACCAAATTGTAGATTTTGGCGAACTTGAGACTTGATTTTGGAGACGTATAGGAGGCGGAAAAGGTATGTAAAGCTATCCCTTTTCTTCTTTTGGCATGTCCTAGTTATACTAGGTTGAGATTTGAGCCTCGGGGATAATTCTGTTCTTAGAAACCCGAGCTAGATTTTGGGTACTATTCATTCAATGTAATTGAATTACAATTCTTATGTTTAGTTGGAAAAGTGATCAAACATTCGTAAATTTCATAAGCGTGATCGAATCTCCTTGAAACTTCCTTGGATGACTCCATAGAGTCTAATGTTCGTAATTTACATCCGCCACCTCGACTTGACCCGAGGTTGGCCCGCTAGTCCCGAGATTTTCTTCGTTTGCCTTACTTGAGCTATTTTGGCATGATATAAAAAGAGGACTTTTGTCTATGAATTTAAGGCTCCGTTTGATTTGCTCCATAAGTTATTTGAAAACTCCTTAATGTGAATGATACTAAATTTTCAGAAAATGGCTTATGAGGTATTGTTCGAAAGTTTGGTGAATTTAAAGGCTCACATCTTTTGTATACTAATTCCGACAGATTCGATACTTACTTTGAGCTTTCTGATCTCAAAATATATGTATATGTATTTATTTGTCGAGTCTTGGAATTTAATTGTGTGTATGCATATGGTTTCCGTACTACTCTGCTCGTGCCTATTACTATGATATCGTTCGCCGGTTCCCGGGCCGGTTTGTGATCGTGCACACTATGTTAAATTCGGCAGTATGATGTGTTACGGTTCCCGAGACCTCGCCATAGGGCCGGGTTCCGTTTATGGAGTTATGCTATGATATGGCTTATGATATGTTTTGATGATACGATATGATGTGATCATATGTTGTGTTCGGAGTTGTACGGAGATTTGAAACCTTCTGGAGTATGCTGTGTTGTGGCACCAGCGTCGGAGTGGTGACCACGTTCCTGAGCCTTATGCATGATTTTCTATTTGCATTATGTACATGTGTCTTCAGTACAGATTTTGATATTTTGATCCGGTATTCTCTCTCTGTACCCTTCACTTCAGTTATGGTTTGGATTTCTGTACTTTATGCTTTACATACTCAGTACATCTTTCGTACTGACCCCCTTTCTTCGGGGGCTGCGTTTCATGCCCGCAGGTACAGAGGTTCGTGATCTGCCAGTATAGGCCACACATTCTGCTATTACAGAGTGCTCCTTTTGATCCGGAGCCCATATATTGGTAGATATCTTTGGTGATGTATATGCTTCTGTATATTTGGTTATTTGGGGTACGGCGGGGCCCTGTCCCGTCATATGATTTCGTTATGGTTTGTAGAGGCCTGTAGTCATATATGTGGGTAATGGGTTGTTATGTCCCGTGTTTTCATATGATTGGAAATCGAGAAGTAATTAAGATTTGTGCCTTATGAGGAAACATTTTGATTTTAGCAAATATGACTATGTTGGTTATGGAATCATTAATGTTAAGACATCGGGGAAGGCCGAGGGTAAATTTGGAATTTCGGAAATTAGTTTCGGGAATTACAAAACGGGACTTTTAATGAATTGGGCCAAGAAAATTGAATACAAAATTGAGGCCCAAAGTATTGAGGGTGGCCGGCCATAGCCATGGCCCAAACCCATTCTTTTAATGTCATGTGCTAGGCACATGACCCTTGACTAGATATATATCATCTTAGCCTTAGCATTATCTAGAACAAAACAAAAAAAAAAAAATTCAAGAACACCACAAAAATAGGCATTCGGCCGAGAATAGAGAAAGAGAAAAGAAAAATTGTGCTAGCTTGGGTTGTGATCTAAAAATCTTGATTTTTGCATAGTTGTAAAGTACTCAAGACCCTCTTCAACGGGGTATAATTAGTTTGGCACAAGAACCACGTTTGCGACAAGTCGGGTTTTCAAGAAAAGGTGAGAATTCTTACACTTTTGTGTTATAGAATTATATGAATGTGTTAAGGATTGAGAATAGACGAGAATCCCGTAACTTTGATGTATGTAGAAAGCCGTGGGTGTGTGTATGTTTGGTGTTGGAGCCGTGGCACTTATGAAGTGCAAAGTAATGTGAATTGATCTTGTTTAGTTTGTTTAGTGTGTCGTTGTGACCTTTATGTCGTAAATGAGCGTTTAAAGAATTGAATTGGCGTTGGAAAAGGATTTCGGATCATTACGGGAAAGTGTATACCTTTTGTATATTTGCGTATATCATTGTATATTTATGATACTAAAGACTTTAAATATGACTTATGGTTGATGTTAGTAAATTCGGAATGAAACGACGCAAGTTAGAACATTCGTTGTAAGTTTTGATGTTTAGAAAGAAATATGGAAAGTAATGAATTTTGGGAAATTTTGTACATGGTTTGGAATATATTTGGGATGTGATTGCATAATCTTGAACGAGTGAATGAATACAATAATGTGGATATAGATTTGGAATTGTGAAGTTTGAATGAAAGATTGTCAACTTGTGTAGTAAGGTAGAACTTTGAAGTTAGAATGATTTGATTGTGATTTATGTTGTTTGTGATGTTTGGGTTGTTGTTGTTGGTGTATTTGGAGCCGAGCTAAGTCTCGGGGATGCTAGATTTATAGGGGAAATGCTGCCGAAATTTCGGTAGACAAAAATCAAGTTAACGGAACTTTAAGCCTAAGAATCTCAAATTGGTAACTTTGACCATTTGCAGATTTCGGACGTAACGGGATTTGATTTTCGGGAGAGCATAAGATGTCTATAAGGTATGTAAAGCTTCCCACATCTTCGTTTGGCATGTCTTAGTATGTTAGGTGAATTTTGGAACCTCCGGAGCCTCTCTGCTCCTCGAAACCCGATCTAAAAAACGACTACTATTCATTCAATTCCATTGAAGCCTAAAGGCTCTATTTTGGCTAGAATGCAACCAAATGTTCGAAACCTATCGAAATGTGATCGGGTTACTTTGAAATCATTATGTATGATCTTTTGGCCTTTAAATGTTCGTAAATTATGTTCGCCACCTCAATTTGACTCGAGGTGGGCCCGCTAACCCTGAGACGCCCTATTTGTCCTATCGGGCTCTCTTTTTGGATAAATTTCGATATGAGATTTTCGACTTTGAGACTTCCCTCTATGAATTATGTTTTGACTATTGCGATATGTTAAGTTTTGTTTTGAGCCATACGTACCACTTTGGAAACATTTTGTGAAATAAACCTTCGTATCAGCTAAGTATTCGATTATTTTGGGTTATGAAATGACTTATGAAATCATTACGTTTTGAAAGGCTATTTTGAAATATGATTTGCATTTGTTTGCTCACGACTCCGCTCGTGCCTTACTATGACTTCGTTCACCGGTTCCCGGGCCGGTTATGATTCGTGCGCCCTATGATAATTCGGCCGTATGCTGTGTTACGGTTCCCGAGGCCTCGCCATAGGGCCAGGTTCCGTTTGGAGTTATGCTGTGATATGGCTCGTGATGCGATACGCTCACCTATGTTGTGTTTGTGTTCGGGGATGTACGGAGATTTGAAACCTTCTGGTGTTATGCTGTGTGTGGCGCCAGCGTCGAAGTGGCGACCACGTTCCTAAGCGTTTGCATGATTTCGTTTGCATTATGTATACGTATATGATTTTGATACGGATTTTGACATACTGATTTGTACCCCACTTTGTCATCTGATTTGCTTTCGGTTTTGGCCCATATTTCTGTACTCCGTGCTTTACATACTCAGTACATATTTCGTACTGACCCCCTTTCTTCAGGGGCTGCGTTTCATGCCCGCAGGTGCAGATATTGGTGATCCTCCACTATAGGCTTCACTCTTTGCTACTTCGGAGTACTCCTTCTTGACTCGGAGTCCACTTTTGGTACAGACTCCTTTTGCTATGTATATCTTCTGTACGTTTGACTATTTGGGTACGGCGGGGCCCTGTCTCGCCATATGTCTTTGTTTTGAGTTCGTAGAGGCCTGTAGTCATATATGTGGGGAGAGGGTCCTATGTATGTTTGTTTGATTTTGTTTTTCTGGTCTTACAGCGGTCAGTTTGTTATGATGGCCCTAAATGGCCCTTATGCTTATATTTGCACTTATGACCGGCGATGTCTATTCCGTCGCTCCGTTTGGATTCGATATGACATTTTGATTTGTGCGACCGCTTAAGAAATATTTTGATATAAGTTATGTTTGATATGATTTTTATGAAATATTGAAATAAGTTTGGATTTGGTAAACGAATATGCGATTTGGTCTGGGTACCCAGGTAGGGTGCCAGTCGCGGCCCACGGGGCTGGGTCGTGACATGGGTCTTGTGTGTGTGTTCGTTTGTCTATGATCTACGTCTTAATGCGGTCCCGTCTGTTATGGCGGCCATAATGGCCCGTATGTTTGTATATGTGTATATCTGTTCGGCGATGTGTATTCCGCCACCCCTTCGACTATGATATGATAATTTTTGCACGTGCGATCGCTTAAGATAATATTTGCTTTCAATGTGTTTGAGATGATTAGTATGAAAGTCTGAGTTAGATAAAAATATGACGAGTCAGTATGTAAGTCTGTTTGGGGTGTCCAAATAGGACATCAGTCGCGGCCCACGGAGCTGGGTCGTGACAATTTCCCTACCTCTCCATGACTTTCTTGCATTTTGGGAACTATGAGTCAACCTTGATAAAGAGCTTCTTATGAGATAAAGATGAGAGATATATCATGAATACGAAGATAATGATGGTAAGTTTAAGCCTAGAGATTCTAAAGCAAGATATGATGTCCATGAAGTTAAAGATCCTATTTAAGATCCCTTGATGTTGTTCATAGTGTACACTCACCTTAAAATGTTAGTTCCTTCAAGGTGAGATGTGATGAATATGATCACTTCATAATGTAATCGGGGGTTCAGGCTACAAATATGATATGATTTTCATAGATTGTCCTTAAATTCAAATGCATGCTTTATGAGAAGTTATGATAAGCCAATGAGATATATGTGATGATAACGATGACGATGTTGATAATGATGATGGTAATGATGAATGTATGATGATGTCAAACTATGATAAAGTTATGATATGCCTATGAGTTTATGATTGATTATATGACGATACGATTCGACCGTGCCCAAAAGGCCGGACATGTCACCGCTAAGGCGGGCTGCATGTGATTCCACCGTTCCCAAAAGGCCGGACATGTCACCGCTAAGGCGGGCTGCTTATGATTCCACCGTGCCTAAATGGCCGGATATGTCACCGCTAAGGTGGGCTGCTTATGATTTCACTGCGCCTAGAAGGGCGGACATGATCACCACTAGTGGGCGGCATATGATGGTTACCCGGACGCGGGTTAATGATGATGATTTATATGACACGATGATGGATGCGCTATAATGATACATGTACTATGATTATATATATGATATATGTATGAAAAGCCCAGAAGTTATGTATGTGATATTGTCGAGCCACTACGTGGCCGAATACGGATAATGTTTAAGGTTTATGAGCAGATACGGTACTATGATATATGTATGATACGATAATGTATGCGCTATGATAATACATGTACTGTGATTATATATGATATAGGCATGAAAGGTATCCTCCCTTAAAAGTTACGCAAGTTGTATCTCCACCTTATGACTTATGATTTCTCTATCATGTTCATTTCATTCATGCCTTACATACTCAGTACAATATTCGTACTGACGTTCGTTTTCTTTGGACGTTGTGTTCATGCCCACAGGTAGACAGGGAGGCGTCCTAGATTTATAGAAGCCGATAAGCAGACTTTTGAGAGCACTCTATTATTCTGGAGGTGCCATTGATTTACTATTTTATGTACATATATGTTTTGGGCACGATGGGGTCCTGTCCCGTCCATATGTCTAGTACTCTAGTAGAGGCTCGTAGATACGTATGTGTGGGTAGTATGGTCTCACGATTTTGATAAGTGTACATATATATATGTGTGTATTATTTTGACAGCCGAAGGGCTTATGCATATAAAGGTAATTATGTTTCCAAATGAAAAATGATTTTCCTATGATTTGAGTATGAATTTAATGAATGAACCCTTAACGAGTATGATAAGTAGTAGAATGAGTGGTGCTCGGTGGTTAGCCCCGGGTACCCGTCATGGCCCCTAGTCGGGTCGTGACAAAAGAATTAGCCCGTGAGCTCCAATAACTAGCTAGCCTTGGAGTTCGCTTAATGGACTCAGACAATACAAGGATTGCTGTTCAAAACCCAACTGTTTCATCCTTAGTAGCGAAAGTGAAAAAGCGTCAATATGAAGATCCCAAGTTGAGTTATTACAGAAATACACTTTCGCAGAAAGAAAAGTCACCATTTGATATTTCTACAGATGGGATTCTCAAGTATCGAAACAGGCTATGTGTCCCAGATGTTGCTGGATTACGCCACCAGATTCTAGAAGAAGCTTATTACTCCTGTTATTCCGTTCACCCAGGAGCAACAAAGATGTACCATGAACTTAAATCAATGTATTGGTGGGACGGTATGAAGAAATATATAGCAGAGTTTGTAGCTCAATGTCCAAATTGTCAACAAGTGAAAATTGAGCACCGAAAGCCAGGAGGATTGTTGCAAGCCATGGAGATTCCAACCTGGAAATGGGAAGTGATCAATATGGATTTTATTGTAGGCTTCCTCGTTCTCGACGTAATATGACTCCATATGGGTAATTGTGGACAAGCTTACGAAGTCAACTCATTTTCTTCCAGTCAGAACTACATACTCAGCAGAAGACTATGCAAGGTTGTATCTTAAAGAGATAGTGCAGCTTCATGGTGTTCCAGTATCCATAATCACAGATAGAGGAGCACAATTTACAGCTAAATTCTGGAAGTCCTTTCAAGAAGGTTTCGGAACTCAAATGAGACTCAGCACAGCATTTTATCCACAGACTGATGGACAGGCTGAACGCACTATTCACACCTTAGAAGATATGTTGCAGGCATGTACATTAGATTTCGAAGGTAGTTGGGATGATCATTTTCCACTTATTGAATTTTCTTATAACAATAGTTATCACTCTAGTATCTAGGTGGCCCATGTGAAGCCGTATACAGAAGGAAGTGTAGATCGCCAATTGGATGGTTTGAAGTAGGAGAGACACAACTAATAGGTCCAGAATTGATTCAACAAGCAGTAGAGAAGATCAAGTTAATTCGAGACCGGTTGTTGACAGCCCAGAGTCGTCAGAAATCTTATGCGGACAATCGTCGACGAGACTTTGAATTCCAAGTTAATGACTGGGTATTCCTGAAAGTATCATCGATGAAAGGTTTAATGAGATTTGGCAAAAAGGGGAAGCTTAGTGTCACGCCCCAAAACCCACCCTAGACGTGACCGACATCTGACGTCATGAATAACATCGGAAGAACCTAAACAATGCAATAATAACACTTGAACCCGCCAGGTTCAACATTCACCTCCAACAGTTTATAAAATAAATGTAACGTCAAGTTCCTTTTTAATAATCTTTCTTTATTAAATTAAAAAAAGTTATAAATAACTGCATATATCAGGATCATAATTATGAAATAAGATTAGCGGAATTCTAATATAAGTAATAGTCATAAACGTGGCAAATACCCATTAAGTCGTACGAGACTTTGACAATCCACCCACAATTCTGACAACTATCTATAGAGCTTCTAAGAGACACAACAATCGTCTAACTTCGGGACGCAGCCCGGAAATCTAGAATAATAAATGAAACATGAAGTGTCCCACGAACAAGGATGTGGGCTCACTAAATCAACAACAACAGCAAGTTCTCCTAAGCGTCGAGAATATCACGAACCTGCTCTTCTCCGTTTCCTAACATACCATCAAAAACAACAATGGTATGCCTGAGTACTTTCGTACTCAGTGAGTGCCTCAGGGACAACTAGTATTATAAAAATAAAAAATAATAACACATAAAGAAATCAGTTATGAAAAGATAGTATAAAAACAGTCATTCCACTTTGTGATTCTTAATATCATTTGTTAAACAGTTTACAAAGCCATTAATCAATATAAAAACAGGTATTCAGCATGTGTATCTCAATAAGAATTATCAAAACCGATTATAAAGTCTTTTGTCAAGTTACAACTTTCAATTATGCCTTTCAAATTGATCATGATTGTCAACAACAGTTCCATGAGAGAATAAGAATATCACACATGCCAATACAGGCCCCAGAATCAATCACATTGAAGGGATGACCATAGGGTTCCCTTGTCACAGCGCACCACACCGGAATATGAAATTCTTGGTGGCTATCCTTCCTCCCGAATAGCTAGGCATTAACTACACTCCGGGTAGCGAATCCGGTAGTGGCCACTCTTCCTCCCGAATGGCTAGGCAATTACGACACTAGGATCCATAGTGGCTACCCTTCCTCCCGAGTATCTAGGCCAAACACAACAACAAAGTTCATAGCATAGAAGCCGATTCACAATTTGTCTCAAAGTAGTCACACCATCAAATAACATTAAGGTTCATTATGCCATCATGAAAATCCATAATTTGATAGATAATCTTGAAAACATTTCCACTTCTTTAAACAAGATTCCTTTTGTCATAGTTCCTTTGTAAAATCATCAATACCAACAATTAACCATCATCACTTATAGAAGAAAATGATTATGATTTCACATACGTATACAGAGGATAATACAATCAAGGTTTAATGTGGGCTTGTCCCCTCACGCACATTAACCATTAATCAAAACATGTAATAAATTTCAAGAGTGTAAACCAATTCATCATATCATTCAAAACATGCTTTTATAAAGAATCAATCTTTCAAGAGAGTTTGCAAAAGAGACATATAAATTACCTTTATATTCAAAAAGGATTTTATTTTTAAAGAGACATACCTTAATACGTTAAACAAAGTTTAACGATTCACTTTTCTAATGAAGAACACCCAAACCCTAGCTTGAATCGCTTTGGGAAGAATTATGTTGCAAACCCTAGGTTTTGGTCACAAGAATCATGTTAAGAATCATGGGTTTGATGTTAGAATGGATTAATAATGTTAAGGATGTCCTTACCTTTGATTTGAAGACTTGGGGGAATGATTTTCATCCTTAAGGTTGTTTAGAAAGTGGAGGAATAAACAAAAAAAGTGTCTTATTTATATTTTTCTGATAAAAATTGGCCAAAGGACGCCCTCGAAGGACGGACCGTCCTCCGTGTTACAGACCGTTCTTTGGACCGTCCTTTAGTGGAAATTTCCAGCGAAGATAGGCTTCAGTAAAACGGGCATAAACTTTTGTACGCAGCTTTTCTTGGGCTGGGAGACCTACCGTTGGAAAGCTATTTCAAGGATCTACAACTTTCATCAAGGAAGCTTTTCCAAATTCGCAACACATTTTCATGAAAATCGGCCAGAATACAGACCTACCAAAACCTAGACGAATTTAAGAGCCCTTAAGAACTTCAATAGTTGGTTTGACTTCAAAACGACCATCTTCCAACCGAATTCATCAAGAATGGATTCATATAGATAAAATATCTAAAATATCATCTTAACACTAGATTTTTACAAATTCACACCTAGTTCATGTTTACGGGGTGTTACACTTAGTCCCCGGTATATTGGACCTTACAGGATTGTGCGCAAAGTAGGCCAAGTGGCTTATGAATTAGATCTATCTTCCGGATTTGAATCAGTCCATCCAATTTTTCATATGTCGATGCTCTCTAAATGTGTTGGAGATCCTTCTAGAATCGTGCCTGTTGATGATGTTCAAGTTACCAAGAAATTGGCTTATGAAGAAGTACCCATTGTCATTCTAGATTGGCAAGTGCGAAGACTAAGAACCAAAGATATAGCTTCAGTTAAGGTCCTGTGGATAAACAATAATAGAGAAGAGATAACTTGGGAAGTAGAAGGATATATGAAGTCTAGATATCCACATTTATTTCCTCCCCCAGAAGAGGCTCAGGACGAGACGCCATTGTCCTCAGGTATGTAATGCTTCTTTTGATGCTTTCTTGGTCGTGTATGGCCATGCTTTCTGTTGTTGTTGTTGTAGCCCCGTGAGGAAATGTATTTTGGGTTACTGTGACAGGATGGTAGTGCCGAATTACAGGGGAAACTCTGGAATTTTTTTTGTAAAATTCCCGAGAACCCAACATTCGAGGACGAATGTTTCTAGGGGGAGAGTGTTACGCCCCTCATTTTTGTCATAGTAGGACTTATGGTTCCTAGCCGGGTATGCCTTAAGAATAGAGACCCGTGCCCGAGTTTGGGAATATAAAGTGTCTTACCCTGTGTATAAATGTATCGTCAGGCATTTCTGGTAATTTATAGAATTATAAGTTGAACGAATAGAATCGACGCAATCTGAACTGAATCAGGAAATTCTGCAGATATCAGTCAGTGTTGACGGGCCGTCAACATGCTGACGGACCGTCGCTGTGCACTGTCAATATGTTTCTACAATCAGAGATCTACAGGCGTAAGTCGACAGAACAAGTCGACGGACCGTCGACACGTCGACGGGTCGTCGACCCGCTCGTTGAACCGCCTCGCTGGAACTTTCCAGTTCCAGTTATAAATAGACGACCCTTGCTCTTATTTTTCAGTTTCCACCTTCTCCACAAGTCTTGAGAGCTCCAAAATATTCCCTTCACCATATTAACACAAATTCAAGAGGAAACAAGGATTAATTACTAAGAATCAAGTGCAAAAGAAGCTCACTAGGGTTTGTAGAAGTCAAGGTTTCCTTTGGAATTGAAGTTGGGGTTTTTTCAAGTGAAGTATTTTCATCCAAAGATCATTCCTACATAATCAAAGATGAGTTTTACATCTACTTCATGTTATTAAAAGTTTTGAGTGGTTGCAGACATGGATTAGAGAGGAAAGTAGAGTATGGTCTCAAAATATGGAAATAATGGTATTGTGAGTAGTAAGTTAATTTGAGTCATGATTCTTAGTATGAGATGAGTATAATCTTGTTACGAATAATGCTAATGTCGTTTGGGATGTATTATATGAATAGTGAATATGGTGTTGTATTGTAGTCATGGTTATGGATGACTTTGGAAGTGAATTTGAGAAGTGAATAATGTTTAACTTGAGAAATCTATCGATTATGATATTATGGGTATTGTTATTGCTATTTGGGAGTTGTTTATTATATGGAGAAAGTGGTCGAAACAAAGGAAATGCTGCCCAATTTTTGTTAGTTCTTAGTCGCTTTAGATTAGACTTAAGCATGATTCAAATGATCTAATATAGTGCGAATTCTCTTGAATGTAGAGTTGTGAGCTTGGAAGGAGAACGCTTAGTCGTTAAGGAGACATAAAGGTATGTAAGGCTATTCCCTTTATTTCGTAAAGGCATGACTCCTATATTGCTATTTTCTCTACATTCCATGACTTTCTTACATCCCAAAAGCTGAAATTTCATGATTCTTAAGAGCTTCTTATGAGCTAGAGATAAGATATGTTCTACGATAAGGATGATGATAATGATGCTGTTTTTGAGTTTTCAAAGCCTATGAGATGTTGCTATTATGAGCTTGATAATTCTATCTTTATGATTTCATTGATGTTATTTTTTATAGTTGTCTCACCTCATGATATTAGTTCCTTTAAGGGAAGACATAGCGATGATAATTATTCCATAATGTAATCGAAGGTTACCCACCTTACGTCACTCCGATAGAGTTATAGCTTTTACATGAGCTCTCATGCATGCTTGATGCTATACACTGTGCCTAATTGGCCGGGCAGACACCACTACACCAGGTGTAGTGGGCGGCTATGATGATAATCACACCGTGCCTAGTTGGCCGGGCAGACACCACTAGTGGGCTGCATGAGATGGTTACCCTGGACGCGGGAGGCCTGGACGTGGGTTAATGATGATCACACCGTTCCTATATGGTCGGGCAGTGTCACGACCCAAACCGTTAGGCCATGACTAGTGCCCGAGCTGGGCACCCGTATACGACCCACTAGATATAATTAGACAGATGCTTAGGACAATGTGGAAATCTGTAAAAGCGTGCTGTAGAATCATAATGTCATATATCAGAATGAACCTGTCTCCTGAGGAGCCGCAGCTAACCAAAACATAACAAATATGCAAGCCGACAAGGCTGCCACTATACACGGGGACATTCAAGACGAACTACATCGATATAGCAGACCAAACAGTATATACACAACCCACATGTCTACAGACCTCTAAGAGTGTAACAAAGTCTACGTCAAAAGGGTCTGTACCAAAATATCTCAAGCTCCGGAACAATGGAGCTCTCCAAGCAGCTGGGCAGAAGTCCTAAGCCGGAGCATCACCAAACTGGGTGTCTGTACCTGCGGGCATGAAACGCAGCCCTGAAGAAAGGGGGTCAGTACGGAAAATGTACTGAGTATGTAAAGCATGAAGTACAATAATGAAGATCATGTCTGAGTAGAAGATGACAAGAGACAAGTATGATAATCAAGGATACCAATGCATCTGTGCCTTATGAGATGAGAGTCATGCATATATATAATATACCGTACCCGGCCCTCTAGTGAGGGACTCGGTGAAATCATCATATATATACCGTACCTGGCCCTCTAGTGAGGGACTCGGTGAAATCATCATATATATACCGTACTCGGCCCTCTAGTGAGGGACTCGGTGAAATAATCATATATATATATACCGTACCCGGCCCTCTAGTGAGGGACTAGGTGAAATCATCATATATATACCGTACCCGGCCCTCTAGTGAGGGACTCGGTGAAATAATCATATATATATCGTACCCTGTCCTCTAGTGAGGGACTCGGTGAACAATGCAATGAAACTGTGCATGATTACGTACTCGGCCCGGGACTCGGTGAATGATATATTAACGGTATGCACGAGTAGAATATCATGAGAAACCATATGCAAGCTAAATCATCATCTAAGACTCAATAGAATAATTAGAATAAACCAACACTGGAGAATCAAAGGAAATTATCATGTCAAGTACCACTGAGAATTAGAGTTCATTGGAGTCATGTATGTTCGTCGTTCGCTCACTTTACGTAGTTCATGCCAAAAAGAAAGAAGGGGTAACTTTACGTACACATTGGAGCCTTTAGAGGTAGAGTCATCATCAATGAACAAAATTGAGAACATCTAGAAGTAGCTCCATATTTTCGTATTCGCTTTGAAATCATAAACACAAAAGCATCATTATCGTTGTCACCATCATAAAATCATTCTTATCCTAGACATCATGAGAAGCTTTAAGAACCATGGACGTTTGGCTTTTGAAGACAAGAAGGTTACGAAAACATTTATGATATCGTACCATAGGAATCATGCCTTTGAAAGAAAGGGACTAGCCTTATCATACCTCTTCAGCCTCCAATTAGCTACACTTATTCGTCCAAGCTCGCAAGTCTACATTTAAGAGGATTCACACTATCGTTAGACTCATCGTAGTATATTTGTGTTAAGCTCTCAAGTCAAACTATTCTATATCCTGCTGAAAATCGGGCAGCATTTCCCCTGTTTATATGCCTAGCCCGGAATCTCAATTCAGCAACCAACAGCAACAACAACAATACCAACATCAATAACATCATTTCCAACACCAATATGTACCATAAAATAGCCCACACGCTGTTTTCCAACTTCCATAACTAACCAATTTACTACACAATTAGTTAACGACTTTATCTCCGTAATTAAGTCTTAAATAATACCAAAAGAGAAAGATTCATACCTTCTTTCTTGTTGAGAGCGCAATATCCTTAGTATCGACGCTAAAATACACCGCAAAACTACACTGGAGTCACAACCATGTGTTGCCCGGACCTAAACCACTACTCCGCTACTTGAAAATTGCTCACTTTTTGATTCCCTCTCTCTCTCTCTCTTTAAATTTCTGGGCAAATCTGATGAAAAAAGGGGGTTCTTACCCTTTTTATAAAGGTCAAATTCGGGTCGGGTCATTGTAGCATTTTATTGTATCAATACTGTCGTTACTGTAGCAGTACTGTAGCACGTGTTTCTGCTCTGTTAGCTGTACTTGTAACGTCCATAATTCTCTACTCCGAAGTCCAATCGATGAGAAGTTTGCTGCGTTGGAAACTAGACTTGACGAACTTCATTTTAGGCTTTTGTTTCACCTTAAAACACTTCATATGCTAAGAGATATTCGTCCACTAAGTTGGACAAAAATTTTCACACAAAACATTACCCATCCTTTTTCCAAAGTCGTACTACTCCATTTCTTCCACTCATTTCCTTATAAAACCTTCTGGTATACCTTATGTACATCCTTTCTCATTAAATATACTTAATAATTCTTGCTCCTTATATTCCAAAGTGGTTTTACTTAACCATAACTCAACATACTTATGTTTCAAATTTGATAAGTGCTTCTTCGAAGATACGGGGTGTAACATCCTTCCCCCCTTAAAAACATTCTTCCTAGAATGTTGTAGTGAGCCGATCCTCAATATCCTCATTGAATTTTTGTTCGATTACCATATACTTATACTATAATTTGGTCAGTTTCGTCCTGCTCTTTCTTAGCTCCTTATCAAATTTGTTTGTGAGTCGTACAGTCTTCAATCCTCATGTATACAAGTTAGCTAGTATTCCATTCTCATTCTGTCTTCCTTCCTGTGGTTTAACTAGCCACGCCACGGTTACTCGCCGTCCTACGAGCGTCCTTCCTCTTCGTTCCTCATTTCTTTACTAACGGATAACTCCCTTGCTCGAATATAGCACTTTCTTCTTTCTCTTGTTGAATCCTCCGATGCTATCTTGGTTATCCCTACTTGTACTTGTTGAGCTTAAGATACGTGCTAGATTATCCCCTCGTAATTCATCAGCCAAGCTTTTCGGTTCATCATAAATTTTCTCATACTAATGTCCCGTTGTTTGTTTAGCGTTACTCTCCTACTGACAAATCCTTACTCTTAACGGTTACATTTCTTCAACCATCCATCTTAATTCCTTCCCATGATCAGTTATAAGAATATCCTTAATACAATCTCTTAAATACGTACATTCCTAATGTTCCATCACCATCTCTATTATTTCTCGTAGCAGCATTGTATATTGCAATGAACCAATAATAATAGTTCGAACTGGTCTATAGCTCACAATATCTTCGAGTTCTTGTCAAACTCTCCCTTTAATTGCTTTGCCTCAAATCTTGCAATATAACTTATAATTATAAGGTTAGGGCAATTCTCACTTTACCACAGCTTCTTTCCAACATCGGTATGGTTTACTTACCCTTGACTTCCTCATTCCAGTGATCACTTAGTTAGCTATCATTCCTTGTTGGCTTTCCGGTGTGTCCATTCCTATCTGTGGGGCATAACCTAACGCTGATGGTTCATATAATTCTACAATACATACCCTTATGCTCAGTATGGTTAGTGACCCGTGATATACTTTCTAATTTCTATTGATGCTGCTGCCTTTCTATCTGCACCCACATAGGTCTTCCTCTCTTTAGAGATTGCCACACCGCTTATCGTTACTCCCATTGTTAAGATTCTTATATTTTTCCTTTAATATCAAGATTTTCTTCCGTTGTAACCCAAAGTGTCCTTTGTACTCATCATCCATTTCATCATTCTCTTTGTAGTTAACTTGTAGAGCTTTCTTACTCTCTTTATTACTCTTTAGGATACGCCGCTGCCTATTTAGGTGCAGCACAAATTTCCCTGGTCTAGAAATATCATATCTCACGTCCGCATGAAGTATTCTCTAGATCCATTTTAATTCCTTTTCATACCTGATTTGTGGTATGCTTATCTTTAATTCGTTCCTGCTCCCTCTTAATGCATTCTTGGTATGCCACTACGTCCCGAATTTTGACCTCCTTAAGCTAACCTCTTTCTTTTCTTGGACTTTTAAGAATGCCATACCTCGTTTCAGGACTAGATCTGCCTTTCCCCCATTTTTAAGGGTGTTCTTATACACTAGTAACTCCCGAGTATCAGTAGTCATCGGCCTACCCTAACGATCCTTCGACTCTTTTGGTCTCTTATAATACCAGAATTCTCTCATCGTATAGCTTGACTTATTTTCCTTTCTGCTAATCAAGGGCTTTGCATTTGAATGAAGCACTTATGCATTACAGATCCATTCTCACTGCTTTTTTAAAGCCTTTCTACTTCTACCTTTTATGACTGAACATTTCCCGAATCAACGGGTTAATGGAAACATTGGAATCCATCAAAACATTTTACGGAACGTTTGGTCACACTTTGCTCTTTTTATCCCTCGTCTTCCTCCACAACTATTATCACTGAAATTCTTCTTAATCTGAGTTTCCGGTTTCACTTTGCATCTACAATATATCATTGAGGGTTAATATGCTACACTCTTCCCCTTCCACTATCAATCCTTTTATTCTCTTGGCTCACTTATCCAAAATTTTCCTTGACTACTTATTTGTGTCCCACCTATGCGTTGTAGTTCTTCCAGTGTTCTGCCACTTCTTGTTCGTGTCATGAATTCCTTGTAAATATACCCTCTTCTTTCTTCTCCTTCCTGCCGCCAAGGCTAGTCCATACTCATGAATATTTCCCATACATCCTTCGTTTTCCTTTATAATTAAACCTCGGTATTCCTTATCCTCATCCCATGTCATTGATGTACTACCTCCTGGTTAGCTTTGTTGGTTCATTAACCTCTCACTTGTCCTTGGTGATTGATCAATTTTTCTTTTCTTCCTTTCTTCCTCTTTTGACCAACCTATTAGTATACCTTTCCTGCTTTCATCCTCAAACCTTCCTTGAGTTCCTTCCTCCCCGAGAGCCATTCTCCACTTGTTATTTTATAGTATCGACCCTAACGTTCGTAAAATATTCCTTTAAACGTGCAAATCCGTTCTATTCTTAAGTCATCTTTTAGGAAAGCCTCTCCGTTTCTGAGGCAACCGTGTCACATTTATCCCTTTAGACATCTCTTGAGAACTGGAAATATCTTAGTATCGTTGCAAGGCCTGATCATTCTCTCTTTTACTTCACATCCCTATTTGTGATTACTATCCTTTAGTCCCACTTATCGAAGTCTGTTTCTTGACCCCACACATTCATCTTTTGTTTCACACTACCATACTTTATCCCTTTCTCATGCCTACCTTCGAATTTTATCCAAATAGTCCCGTGCCTTACCCATCGTCCCTCTTGGAAGCTTCACTTACCCTCGTTTCTTACACTTTTTTTTTCTCAAGGCATTCTAATCTCTTTACTTTCTATATATTCACTTTCTTACTTTCCCTGATGTTGTTGCATTAGGACTTTCCAACTCTAGCCTGTGGTGACAATATCATCAACTTACCTTGTAACATCTATCACTTGAACTTCACTACCCTGTTCGATTGATGCCTTTAGTATACCGCAACGTCGGTTGCTGGGACATATATACCGGTTGGAGCAGCCACATATGGGATGTCATACACACACACACACAGATATATATATATATATATATATATATATGTTTACTAACGCCTCACGTACAAAATACTTCCCAATACTATTCGAACTCATCCTAATTCTAGAACTGTGATGCACTTTTTTTTTTCTCTTTGCCGGTCTAGTCCGCCTCATCCTTCACGACCTTTTATGGTTTCAAACCACTCCGCATACTCCAATTTCCCTTAGGCTACTCTAGCTTCTCATCTGTCTCTTATGTCTGAATTTGTAGGACTCTTAATATACTTCCCAGGGAGTCACCCATCCTAGTATTTCTCTCACCCCAGCACGCTTAACCTTGGAGTGCTAATGGGATCCGGTGCGTTAGTGCTGGTATAATCGCATACACCTTACTGCGTGACCTTCCTCACATAACCTATATCAAGTTGAAGTTTTAACAGATTCCAAAACATTCTCGTAAGGCATCTCCCTCCGAATTAGAAAGGATCTCTTACTCGTCTGACTAACCAAATGATATTTTGGCCTTTGAAATCCTCAATAATCACCTTCAATATGTATGTATGACTACTTTTCATCCTAGCTTTCAAGATTCCCAATGGTAGCGAAGGCATCTTGATTGTAGTTACTTCTAAATACTTAAGTCACTGATCCCATTTAGGATTTTCGCTCATCACTATTCAGTATTACCCTGAAGTAAATACATACGCACATAGGAAGTTCCAATAAGAACACGTATACCAGTAGCCGATCGATCCTTAGCCTGATCTGGTAGGCTATATAGTGAAATGTCACAGTCGAATGGTCACAGTGAAAGGTTGCTCACTGGTAACGTTTTACGGTCAGTTATACGGACCGTAAAACTGTTTTACGGACCGTATAACGGACCGTCAAGTAGTCACAGTGAAGGGGTGCTGGGCAGACCCATTTCACGGTCTATTATACGGACCGTATAACCATTATACGGACCGTATAATGGATCGTATAATGGAACCCGACAGTTCAGTGATGATTTAATAAATAAAGACCAAGTTCATGAAAATCATTTCCACATTTCCTCTCTCTCTCTAAAACATCTCTCTACAACTTTTGTACAAGTTTTCAAATGTATTAATCCATCAACCACATTAAACAAGTAAATCCAAGGTAGAAACCCATCAAGGATCATCTAAAGTCAAGAAACCCAAATGGAGAAAAACTAGGGTTTTACTCAAAGTGGAGTATTATCAACAAAAGCTTGTCCCTACAACTTCTAAGGTAAGATTCATGATTTTTATATGATGTTTACGGTATTGGAGAATTAAAATGCATGGATTGTAGAAAACATGGTCCACTAGGGCATGAATGATGAATAGTGACGTTTTTGAGACATAGTTTGAATTGAATCATGATTGTTGTTGTATTGTGATATGAGTGTGTTATAAATGACGTTAAGATCATGAAATAGACATTGTATATGGATGAACGAAGTTGGGTGTTGTGACCATAAATAGGGACAAATGGAAGTGAATTGAGAATGTGGATAATGTAGATGATTAATGGCCATGGAAATGATATTATAAATGTGTTGTTGACGTTTGGGGGCTGAATTATGATATGGACAAATATTGTATAGATAAAGGAGATGCTGTCCAATTTTCTCTAGTTCTAGCCACGTGCACTAGTTATCGATACTAATGATAGTATGGCCTTAATGAAGGTAGAAACGTGAGCATCGAAGGAGTACGTGCAAGTGTAGAATAATTCGACAAAGAGGTATGTAAGGCTAACCCTTCTTTCATAAGGCATGGGTCTTTGGCCAAATTCCTAATCCCTCTATATGAGCATGTTGACTACAAATGTTTCACATTCCGAGCTCATAAGCTCACTATCCTTGATTGGTACTACGAATGCGCTACGCACCTCAGGTGACGAGTAAGACTACGATATAGAAGTAACAATAACGATAATGATAGTAATGATGATGGTGATAATAATGATGTTAAAGGTGCCTACGGGCTGTTATACTCATACGTGCCTATGAAGGGCTATAATGAAACCCCGAGCTTATAACGCCGGGTAGAATATATGTGTATGAATATGTATAGAATATGTATACGATTACGAAACGCGCGCACACATCTGCAGATGGTACGGATAACCCTGAAGCCTTGGTAGGGCCAGGTATGAGTAACATTGAGCCTTGGTTGGCCAAGTATGTATATGAAATACTGATCCAATGAGGTCGGGTACGCTATGTAAATGCCATGTATACGAAATGACTATGTATGTATATACTATGTAAAAGAATGTGATGAGGCTATGTATAAGAACACGAATAAGCGACATGATGATGATGATATTATTGTCTCCCCTCTTATGCTATTCCATATATTGTTCATTATGTTGTATATCAATGTTAATCATGCTTTACATACTCAGTACATTCTTCGTACTGATGTCCTTTTGTTTGTGGACGCTGCGTCATGCCCGCAGGTGCACAGGGAGACAGACTTGACCCATAGCTGCCTATTTGAAGATTTTATAGAGAGCTCCATTTCCTTCGGAGCCATATCTTTTGGGTACTCATTCTTTTGTGTATAGAATTATGGGCATAGCGGGGTCCTGTCCCGCTCATGATATGTCATACTCTTAGAGGCTCGTAGTCATGTGTATGTGGGTAGAGATGTTTGGCCATGTCGGCCTATGTTTTGTATATCTTTTGTTGGCCTCGTCGGCCTTGTATATTTGACATGGCATAGATGCCCATGATATGTTAATTGATGATGGTCGTCCAATGGGACTAGCTGGTTTAATGATTTAAAATGCATGAAATGAATTATGGTTCACCTAGATGTTATGATATGCATGGTAAGGGGGTGCCCGGGTGCTTGTCGTGGCCCCCCTAGTCGGGTCGTGACAAATACAATCCTGCACTTTAACAAAAATCGTACCAAGAATGAACTTTCCTATCATTGGCTCTACTGCACGATCTATGATCAGAAACAAAGATGACGTCCTAAAGCTTCCTGTTTATAGATGTGGTGCACAACACACCGATAAACAAGAGTCTACTAGACACGGTCTGTAGACACTCCGAGGATGAACTGCTCTGATACCACTTTTGTCACGACCCAAGCCGATGGGCCATGACTAGTGACCGAGCTGGGCACCCGTATATGACCCGCTAGATATAATCAGACTGATACTAAGGACAATGTGGAAATATGTAAAAGCGTGCTGTAGAATCATAATGCCATATATCAGAATGAACCTGTCTCCTGAGGAGCCGCAGCTAACCAAAACATAACAAATATGCAAGCCGACAAGGCTGCCACTATACACGGGGACATCTAAGACGAACTACATCGATATAGCGGACCAAACCGTATATACACAACCCACATATGTCTACAGACCTCTAAGAGTGTAACAAAGTCTACGTCAAAAGGGTCTGTACCAAAATATCTCAAGCTCCGGAGTAATGGAGCTCTCCAAGCAGCTGGGCAGAAGTCCTAAGCCGGAGCATCACCAAACTGGGTGTCTGTACCTGCAGGCATGAAACGCAGATCCCGAAGAAAGGGGTCAGTACGGAAAATGTACTGAGTATGTAAAGCATGAAATACAATAATGAAGATCATGTCGGAGTAGAAGATGACAAGAGACAAGTATGATAATCAAGGATACCAATGCATCTGTGCCTTATGAGATGAGAGTCATGCATATATATAATATACCGTACCCGGTCCTCTAGTGAGGGACTCGGTAAAATCATCATATATATACTGTACCTGGCCCTCCAGTGAGGGACTCGGTGAAATCATCATATATATACTGTACTCGGCCCTCTAGTGAGGGACTCGGTGAAATAATCATATATATATATACCGTACCCGACCCTTTAGTGAGGGACTCGGTGAAATAATCATATATATACCATACCTGGCCCTCTAGTGAAGGACTCGGTGAAATAGTCATCTATATACCGTACCCGACCCTCTAGTGAGGGACTCGGTGAACAATGCAATGAAACTGTGCACGATTACGTACCCGGCCCGGGACTCGGTGAATGATATATTAACGGTATGCACGAGTAGAATATCATGAGAAACCATATGTAAGCTAAATCATCTTCTAAGACTCAATAGAATAATTATAATAAACCAACACTGGAGAATCAAAGACAATTATCATGTCAAGTACCACTGAGAATTAGAGTTCATTGGAGTCATGTATGTTCGTCGTTCGCTCACTTTACGTAGCTCATGCCAAAAAGAAAGAAGGGGTAACTTTACGTACACCTTGGAGCCTTTAGAGGTAGAGTCATCATCAATGAACAAAATTGAGAGCATCTAGAAGTAGCTCCACATTTTCATATTCGCTTTGAAATCATAAACACAAAATCATCATTATCGTTGTCACCATCATAAAATCATTCTTATCCTAGACATCATGAGAAGCTTTAAGAACCATGGACTTTTGGCTTTTGAAGACAAGAAGGTTACAGAAACATTTATGAAATCATACCATAGGAATTATGCCTTTGAAAGAAAGGGACAAGCCTTATCATACCTGTTCAACCTCCAATTATCTACACTTATTCGTCCGAGCTCGCAAGTCTACATTTAAGAGGATTCACACAATCGTTAGACTCATCGTAGTATATTTGTGTTAAGCTCTCAAGTCAAACTATTCTATATCCTGCTGAAAATCGGGCAGCATTTCCCTTGTTTATATGCCTTGCCCGGAATCTCAATTCAGCAACCAACAACAACAACAAAAATACCAACATCAATAACATCATTTCTAACACCAATATGTACCATAAAACAGCCCACACGCTGTTTTCCAACTTCAATAACTAACCAACTTACTGCATAATTATTTAACGACTTTATATCCGTAATTAAGTCTTAAATAATACCAAAAGAGAAAGATTAATACCTTCTTTCTTGTTGAGACCGCAATATCCTCAGTATCCACGCCAAAATCCACCGCAAAACAACACTGGAGTCACAACAATGCGTTTCCCGGACCTAAACCACTACTCCAACAACAACAAGCCCAGTATTATCCCACCATGTGGGGTCTGGAGAGGGTAGAGTGTACGCGGACCTAACCCCCACCTTGAAAGGTAGGGCGGCTGTTTCAGAAAGGCCCTCGGATCAAGAGAGGAGAACAAGAGAGGAAAAACAAGACAAAAGGTTGGATAGGACCAAGCATATCGGAAACAATATGAAAGCAAGGAATAACAAAAGCGAGAAAGTCATGGTAGAATAGTCCGGAAAGAAAGGAGCATTAACTACTATAGATAACTAAGTTAACCAAAGTACAACGGCCCAACAAATATAAGCAGCAATCAAATGCATAAATCAAATGGAAATAAACAAATGAGCAAAACTACAACTACTATGGTGAAAGGATTAGCCACCTAGCCTTCTATCCTAATTTGAGTCCTCCACAACCTCCTATCTAAGGTCATGTCATCGGTGAGCTGAAACTGTGCCATATCTTGTCTAATCACCTCTCCCCAATACTTCTTCGACCTCTCTTTGCCTCTCCTGAAACCGTCCAAAGCCAACCACTCACACCTCCGCACTGGGGCATCTGTGTCTCTCCTCTTCACATGCCTAAACCATCTCCACCTCGCTTCCCGCATCTTGTCCTCCACCGATGCCACTCCCACCTTTTCTCGTATATCTTCATTCCTAATTCTATCCTTCCTAGTGTACCCACACATCCACTACAGCATTCACATTTCCGCGACCTTCATCTTCTGAACGTGAAATTTCTTGACTGGCCAACACTCCGCCCCGTACAATAAGGTCGGTCTAACCACCACTTTGTAGAACTTGCCTTTAATTTTTGGTGGTACTTTCTTATCACACAGCACTCCGGAGGTGAGCCTCCATTTCATCCACCCTGCCCCAATACGATGTGAAACATCGTCGTCGATATCCCCATCTCCCTGTATAATAGACCCAAGATACTTGAAACTTCCTTTCTTTTGAATGGCCTGGGTACCAAGCCTCACTTCCTCGTCAGCCTCACGCGGTAGGCCACTGAACTTGCGCTCCAAGTATTCTGTCTTCGTCCTACTCAATTTAAATCCTTTAGACTCCAACATTTGTCTCCAGCCCTCCAGCTTATCGTTTACTCCGTTGCGAGTCTCGTCAATCAGGACTATGTCATCCGCGAACAACATACACCAAGGCACCTCACCTTGTATTTGTCGCGTCAATTCATCCATCACTAGGGCGAATAGAAATGGGCTAATAGCTGATCCCTGATGCAACCCAATCATAACAGGGAAGTGCTCCGAGTCTCCTCCTACCGTCCTTACCCTGGTCTTAGCTCCATCATACAAGTCCTTTATCGCTCTAATGTACACCACAGGTACACCTTTAGCCTCCAAGCATCTCCATAGGACCTCTCTTGGCACTTTGTCATAGGCCTTTTCTAGGTCAATGAATACCATGTGCAAGTCCCTCTTCCGCTCCCTATACTGCTCCACCAATCTCCTTACAATATGAATGGCTTCTGTAGTCGAGCGCCCCGGTATGAATCCAAACTGGTTCTCTGAAATAGACACACCTCTCCTCACCCTCATTTCCACCACCCTTTTCCACACTTTCATAGTGTGACTTAGCAGCTTGATACCTCTATAGTTGTTGCAGCTTTGAATGTCTCCCTTGTTCTTGTACACGAGAATCATTGTACTCCACCTCCATTCTTCCGGCATCTTCGCTGTCTTGAAAATGACATTAAACAACCCAGTCAGCCACTCCAAGCCTACCCTGCCTGCATTCTTCCAAAATTCCCCAGGAATCTCGTCAGGTCCGGTCGCTCTTCCCCTGCGCATCCTATGAACAACTCCCTTAACCTCCTCAACCTTTATACTCATACAATATACAAAGTTTCGACGCCTATCCGAGTGCTACAAGTATCCCAATATAATGTCTCTATCCCCTCCTTCGTTCAAGAGTTCATGAAAGTATGACTGCCATCTCTGTCTAATGCGAGATTCCTGTACCAACACTTGGCCATCCTCGTCCTTGATGCACTTCACTTGATCCAAGTCGCATGCCTTCCTCTCTCTCGCCTTGGCTAGCTTAAATATCTTCTTATCCCCACCTCTGTCCTTTAGTTCTGCATAAAGGCGTTCAAAGGCAGCCGAAACTGCCAACTTTGCCTCCTTTCTCGCCATCTTATACTTTTTCCTGTTCGTCCGCTTCTCTTCATCATCCTTGCTATCTACCAACTTCACATATGCCTGCTTATTTGCTTCTACCTTCCCTTGGACTTCTCCATTCCACCATCAATCCCCTCGGTGCCCACCACGGCGGCCTCGTGAGACCCCCAATACCTCTCTAGCTGCTTCCCTAATGCAACTGGCCGTTCTATCCCACATACTGCTCGCATCCCCCCTACTATCCCACGCTCCCATAGCCATCAACTTCTCTCCCATCTCTAGGGCACTAGACGGAGTGAAACTTCCCCACCTAATCCTCGGTCGGTCATCCACGACCCTCTTCTTCTTCTTCCTTCTTATGTCCAAATCCATACCAATAGCTTATGTTGGGCCGTAAGATTCTCACTCGGTATGACCTTGCAGTCCTTACAGAGGCCTTTATCATCTTTTCTAAGAAGCAAAAAGTCTATTTGTGTCGCAACCACCGAGCTACGGAAGGTCACCAAGTGCTCCTCCTTCTTCGGAAAACGCGAGTTGGCTACCACCAATCCAAAAGCTTTTGCGAAATCCAGGAGTGAGACTCCTCCACCATTCCTGTCCCCGAAGCCAAATCCTCCATGCACCTCGTCATAACCCCTCGAAACAGACCCAATATGCCCATTGAAATCTCCTCATATGAATAACTTCTCAGTAGGCGGTATACTTACCACCACTTCGTCTAAGTCCTCCCAAAAGTGCCTTTTTTCCTCCTCGTCCAAACCTACTTTTGGCGCGTAGGCACTAATAATGTTCAAGGTGAACCCTCCAACGACTAACTTAATCGCCATCATCCTATCGTTGATCCTCCTAACCTCTTCCACCTGATCTCTAAGCTCACTGTCTACTAAGATCCCTACCCCATTCCTATACCTCGACTTGCCCGAGAACCAAAGCTTGTACCTGTCCACCTCCTTAGCTTTAGGTCCTACCCATTTAGTCTCTTGGACGCAAGCTATATTAATCCTCTTCTTCTTAAGAATCTTAACTTACTCTATGGACTTTCCCGATAAAGTCCCAATATTCCAAGACCCTACTCTCAACCTAGAAGCTCCCTCAACCCCCTTAGCCCTCCCAACCCTGGCCCCCGATCCCAACCGAGAACATGACCCTAGTCTACCATCCCTCACCAAAGCCAGTAAAGCAAATATACGCTAGTGAAAGGTTAATCTAAGACAAACAAAGGCTCAATACTAAAGCACAAGTTAGCAATAGTCTATAAACAGTGAAATATACGGAGCAGGCTACTTGAAAATTGCTCACTTTTTGATTCCCTCTCTCTCTCTCTCTTTAAATTTCTGGAAATTTCTGGGCAAATCTGATGAAAAAGGGGGTTCTTACCCTCTTTATAAGGGTCAAATTAGGGTCGGGTCACTGTAGCATTTTACTGTAGCAGTACTGTAACAAGTCGGTTACTGTAGTAGTACTGTAGCACGCGTTTCTGCTCTGTCAGCTGAACTTGTAACGTCCATAATTCTCTACTCCGAAGTCCAATCGACGAGCAGTTTGTTGCGTTGGAAACTAAACTCGACGAACTTCATTTTAGGATTTTGTTTCACCTTAAAACACTTCATATGATAAGAGATATTCGTCCACCAAGTTGGACCAAAATGTTCACACAAAACATTACCCATCCTTTTTCCAAAGTCGTACTACTCCATTTCTTCCACTCATTTCCTTATAAAACCTTTTGGTATACCTTATATACATCCTTACTCATTAAATATACTTAATAACGCTTACTCCTTATATTCCAAAGTGGTTTTACTTAACCATAACTCAACGTACTTATGTTTCAAATTTGATAAGTGCTTCTTCGAAGATACGGGGTGTAACAGGCAGCTTATATATATATATATATATATATATATATATATATATATATATATATATATATATATATGTATGTATGTATGTATATGATATGATGTTATTTAATATAAAAGCTAGCATGCATGATTCCACCTTAAGAGGCAATCAATTACAGGTTATCCCTTTACTTTATGTTTTCTCATTTCTTTATTATGTTTGATATACATGCCTCACATACTCAGTACATCGTTCATACTGACGTCCTTTTCTTTTATGGACGCTGCGTTCATGCCCACAAGTAGACAGGGAGACGGTCCGGATTCCTAAGAGCTTATCAGCAGATATACAGGAGCACTTTACTACTCCAGAGTTGCCACTCTTTGGTATATTCTTTTGCGTACATATTCGGGCATGGCAGGGTCCAGTTAGAGGCTTGTAGATGCTTATGTGTGGGTTGTAGATGCTATGTGACCTCTCCATTGTATTTTTGTACCTCATTTTGGAGCCTTATGGGCCTATGTATATAAATGCATGCTTTTGGGAGATATGTTGGGATCATTTCATAGTAAGCAATGCTTTGAGAAGTTATATTTGTTCAAGTTGGATATGGAAGCTAGCATGATGAGTGGTGCTCGGTAGCTAGCTCCGATTTCTCGTCACGGCCCACTAGTTGGGTCGTGACACTTGTCTTTAAACCCTACTAATCAACAAATTCAACTAGTATTCCTAGAATCGATTTTTATCGAAAAATAGTTTGGCGCCGTCTGTGGGATAGACAGTTGTGGTGTTGTCTCAATCTGCTGACAAAAACTCTTCTCTGATCAGTACTTAACCATTTTGACCAGAAAGCATGTCGGAATCTAGCAGCATCTCCCATTAAAATGACCTCCACATGGACGTGCAGAATCTCAACGATATTAGATGTTGAAGGACAAGTAGAATGCGGCGGATCTGGTGGACGCACAGATATCGGGGTACAGTGGAGATCCTATGCAGGAGGTGAGGAACAAAGGAAGCGGGGCTTCGAGGGAGTATTTCGACAGAGAACATGATCATGGCTAGTCAAGCAAGAAAAACTAGAGCCATGGCCGAAAGTATGGTCTCGAAGGTAGGAGTCGAGCAGGATCTCGGTCCAGGAAGTGAATATTATCTGAAAAAGAGGGACCTACGCGGAGGAAATGGTGGTTGCCGTGATTAAGGCGCAGGATGAAATCATGCAACAAATGTAGAGGCTCGTGACCACCCTTTCTAATCACTCTAGGGTTGGTACCCCAGCGTCAAACTAGAAGCGGACAGCGCTCCAGAACTGGCGAATGCATTCATAAAGGGGTTCCCTGACTCTAGAAGGAAATGAACGAACACGTAAAATAAATACCAGGAGACCTACCCATAGTAAAGAGCGCAGGAGCAAGAAAGTATGGAATACTGCCTTATACGCTGAACGCGGCCCCAACGCCGATTCCAAGGAAGTTCAAAATGCCCGACATCCTAAAATATGAAGAAACCACAGATCCGGAGGAGCACATTACGACTTTCGAAGAGAAATCACCGGGTACGACCTGAATCAGCATGAGATTGAATCAGTTACGCTGAAGAAATTCAATCAGACACTCATAAAAGGAGCACTTCCCTGGTATACTCACTTACCCAAAATTTCTGTTGACTCTTTTGTTGCTCTTGTAGATGCCTTTGTCAAAGCCCAAGCAGGGGCCCGGAGGGTCGAAACGCATAAAGAAGATGTATTTACCATTGAGAAATGGGAGGGTGAGCTGCTGAGAAGCTTCGTAGAAGGGTTCCAGTGTGAAAGGATGATGTTGTTGGCTATTCTGGAGGCCTGGGTGGCAGCCGCGTTCACTGACGGCTTGAACCCGAGCAGTTCAGATGCGTCGCGAAAGCTGAAAGAAAGCCTGAGAGAGTTTCTAGTTAAAACATGGAATGAGATAAACCACACATACACCGCCAAGATGAGCATTGGAGATAACCTAAGAATGGTAACTCATATAGAAGTGAAGGGTAGCTCCTCAAGAAGATAGGAACTAAGGACCGTCGCAAGTATGTCACACCTCGAAAATTTTTTCGTGGATGCACAGTGGATAGACTAACGAAGGGCACGAAGTATACGATTTTTCAATAAGTAAGAAATAGCATTTAATGATCGTAATTGAGATTTCAAAGACATTGAGGTAAGAGAAGAGAGTTGCCACGAAAAGCAAGGTATACATTATGTGTCGGATATGATTTACGAGTATCAAATTAATGATGAATTAATGATGTATTGGAGAAGATTTATAATGTCCATTAGATTTCTAATGAGGTGTTAAAAAAGTGTTAAGAAGGCTCCATAAGGATTGGAGATCAAACGAGTCGACGAGAAAGAGTTCGGAAAAACTGGGCATTATACGGCCCAACATACTGGCTGTATAAAACATACTGGCCATATGTTAGGCCGTATTTTCTGCCCAGAATGGGACTTCCACTGGACCAAATCTACGACCAGACATACGGCTAGTATAAAAGATACGGACCGTATGTTGGTCCGTAGAACTGAGTCGGGACAACTTTAAAATTTATATAAGGACTTAAACCTCATTCCATTTATTTCATTTTCACCCAACACTTCAAGAACTCTCTAGAAAGTTCTCCACACTTCTCCCACAAGAATCCAAGAGAAATTTATGATCAACTTCATCAAACCAAGAAAACCAAGTGTAAGAAACTCATTGGAGTTCATCCAAGTCGGGAAACTCCATTGGAAGTGAACTAGGGTTTTGGCTCAAGTGAAGTATTTCCACTCAAAGCTCATTCCTATACTATCAAAGGTAAGTTTTATGATCATTCCATGTTGTTTAAGATATTGATAGGTTGAAAGACTTAGATTATGAAAGGAGATAGAAAATAGGTTACAAAGATGAGAATAATGAGATTTTGAGTAGTAGCTTGGGATGAGTCATGATTCTTGATATGTTGTGATTATGATTATGTTATAAATGATATTAAGGACATGGGATAAGTATTAAATGTGAGTAAATGTAATAGTGAACTATTGCGCGCACACCACTTCAGTTGGATACGTATAACACTGAGACTTGGTAGGGTCAGGTACGGATACCACTGAGCCTTAGTAGGGCCAGGTACGTATAACACCAAGCTTTATTATGGCTGGGTACGTAAGACACCGAACTTAGATGGTGGGGTATGATACTACTATGTATTCAAATGTATGAAAAGGAAGTTTCCTAGTAGAAAGAGGATAAGTAAGTATAATGAGCATCGCTAGAGGTATAGCTAGCTCTCTCTCATTTCATAACTCGTCCATACTATGTTATTTCATATGCTATTGATTATGCTTTACATACTCAGCACATTATCCGTACTGACGTCCCTATGCCTGGGGGCGCTGTGTTTCATGCCACACAGCCCCATATTGCTTTGCAGGAAAGTTGTCCAGGAGTTTGACTATAGGATGTTCCAGGCTGTTAGCTGGATTGGTAGACTCCATTCGGTTCGGAGTGATACCGCATCGGAGTATGTTCTCATGAGCTGAGTCACGCACATTATGGGTATGTTAGGGTGTTACACCTCGGAAAAATCTTCCGTTGGTACGCAAGTGAATGAACTAGCGAAATACGAGTATCGGGTTAATGATGACTTAAGGGCATTTTGGGAAAGAGTTATAACATCCCTTAGATTGGTATTGAAGTGTTAAACAAGTGTTAAGAAGGTTCCATGAGGATCGGAGATCAAACGAAGTGGCGAAACTAAGTTCAGTGACTGATGAGTTCTACGGCTCATTATACGGACCGTATAATGTTATACGGACCGTATAGTGGACCGTAAAACCATCACAGTGAAGGTTGGTTGCTGGTGGAATTTTACGGTCAGTTATACGGACCGTATAAAATTTATACGGACCGTATAACGAACCGTCGAATGGTCACAGTGAAAGGTTGCTCACTGGTAACGTTTTACGGTCAGTTATACGGACCGTAAAACTGTTTTACGGACCGTATAACGGACCGTCAAGTAGTCACAGTGAAGGGGTACTGGGCAGACCCATTTCACGGTCTATTATACGGACCGTATAACCATTATACGGACCGTATAATGGACCGTATAATGGAACCCGACAGTTCGGTGATGATTTAATAAATAAAGACCAAGTTCATGAAAATCATTTCCACATTTCCTCTCTCTCTCTAAAACATCTCTCTACAACTTTTGTACAAGTTTTCAAGGGTATTAATCCATCAACCACATTAAACAAGTAAATCCAAGGTAGAAACCCATCAAGGATCATCTAAAGTCAAGAAACCCAAATGGTGAAAAACTAGGGTTTTACTCAAAGTGGAGTATTATCAACAAAAGCTTGTCCCTACAACTTCTAAGGTAAGATTCATGATTTTTATATGATGTTTACGGTATTGGAGAATTAAAATGCATGGATTGTAGAAAACATGGTCCATTAGGACATGAATGATGAATAGTGACGTTTTTGAGACATAGTTTGAATTGAATCATGATTGTTGTTGTATTGTGATATGAGTGTGTTATAAATGACGTTAAGATCATGAAATAGACATTGTATATGGGATGAACGAAGTTGGGTGTTGTGACCATAAATAGGGACAAATGGAAGTGAATTGAGAATGTGGATAATGTAGATGATTAATGGCCATGGAAATGATATTATAAATGTGTTGTTGACGTTTGGGGTTGAATTATGATATGGACAAATGTTGTATAGATAAAGGAGATACTATCCAATTTTCTCTAGTTCTAGCCATGTGCACTAGTTATCGATACTAATGATAGTATGACCTTAATGAAGGTAGAAACGTGAGCATCGAAGGAGTACGTGCAAGTGTAGAATAATTCGACAAAGAGGTATGTAAGGCTAACCCTTCTTTCATAAGGCGTGGTTCTTTGGCCAAACTCCCAATCCCTCTATATGAGCATGTTGACTACAATTGTTTCACATTCCGAGCTCATAAGCTCACTATCCTTGATTGGTACTACGAATGCGCTACGCACCTCAGGTGACGAGTAGGACTACGATATAGAAGTAACAATAACGATAATGATAGTAATGATGATGGTGATAATAATGATGCTAAAAGTGCCTACGGGCTTTTATGCTCATACGTGCCCATGAAGGGCTATAATGAAACCCCGAGCTTATAACGCCGGGTAGAATATATGTGTATGAATATGTATAGAATATGTATACGATTTCGAAACGCGCGCACACATCTGCAGATGGTACGGATAACCCTAAAGCCTTGGTAGGGCCAGGTATGAGTAACATTGAGCCTTGGTTGGCCAAGTATGTATATGAAATACTGATCCAATGAGGTCGGGTACGCTATGTAAATGTCATGTATACGAAATGATTATGTATGTATATATTATGTAAAAGAATGTGATGAGACTATGTATAAGAATACGAATGAGGACATGTACACTGATACGAGCACAAGCATGGTACGAGTTTTATTATGGGGCACGAATGACGATGTGAGTAAGTAAGCGACATGATGATGATGATATTATAGTCTCCCCTCCTATGCTATTCCATATATTGTTCATTATGTTGTATATCAATGTAAATCATGCTTTACATACTCAGTACATTCTTCGTACTGACGTCCTTTTGTTTGTGGACGCTGCGTCATGCCCGCAGGTGCTCAGGGAGACAGACTTGACCCATAGCTGCCTATTTGAAGATTTCATAGAGAGCTCCATTTCCTTCGGAGCCATATCTTTTGGGTACTCATTCTTTTGTGTATATAATTATGGGCATAGCGGGGTCCTGTCCCGCTCATGATATGTCATACTCTTAGAGGCTCGTAGTCATGTGCATGTGGGTAGAGATGTTTGGCCATGTCGGTCTATGTTTTGTATATCTTTTGTTGGCCTCGTCGGCCTTGTGTATTTGACATGGCATAGATGCCCATGATATGTCAATTGATGATGGTCGTCCAATGGGACTAGCTTGATTAATGATTTAAAATGCATGAAATGAATTATGGTTCACCTAGATGTTATGATATGCATGATAAGGGGGTGCCCGGGTGGGGTAGCACCGGGTGCTCGTCGTGGCCCCCTAGTCGGGTCGTGACAAAAGTGGTATCAGAGCAGTTCAGTCCTAGGATGTGTCTACGAGCCGTGTCTAGTAGAGTCTTGGTTATGGGTGTGTTGCGCGCCACACTTATAAACGAGAAGCTGCGGACATCTTAGGAATATATGACCCTCTTTCTTCATAAGAATCGTGCGATAAAGCTATGATGTAAGAAATTCTTGTTCTTAAATCGTGTGTTGTGTATTTCAGAGATGCCTAAAAAGAAAAAGACTACAGCAGCCCAAAGGGGCAAGACGGTGGCAGAAAAGCGGGCTGAAAGAGCACCGCCACCAGTAGTAGAGGAAGATGAGTCCCAGAGTGCGGCTCAATCTCAGTCCTCCCAGACAGTGCCTATTACTGAGGAGCACGTGGGAGCCTCAGCCCTAGCTCCAGCTCCTCCGCCGAATGCTTCAGGCCAAGACGTAAGAGAGGCCATTAATTTGTTGACTCAGTTGGTTGCGGCCCAGACTCAGAGGCCAAGCGCGGGGCAAGGTGACAGGACTGTTAGCGCAAGGGCCCGTGACTTCATTGCTTTGAAACCCCCGGAATTCTTTGGGTCGAAACTGGAGGAGGATCCCCAGGACTTTGTTGATGGTATGCTAAGGACGCTCCGATTGATACATGCTTCAGACACCGAATCGGTGGAGCTAGCGTCATACAGATTGAGGGATGTCTCAATCCAGTGGTACACGGTTTGGATGGCTTCGCGGGGAGCCAATGCACCTCCGCCGGTATGGCAAGAGTTTGTCGATGCTTTTCTCCGTCACTACATGCCTCCAGAAGTTCGGCGAGCTAGGGCCGATAAATTCTTGAATCTGAGGCAAGGTAGCATGAGTGCTACAGAGTATAGTCTCCGCTTCAATTCCTTGGCTAGGTATGATTCGGCCATGGTAGCGGATATGGGCGATCGGGTGCACCGGTTTGTGAAGGGCCTAGGGCCACATTTGATGGATAAATGCTTGACTGCATCTCTTCAGGATGGCATGGATATTGCACGTATTCAGGCGCATGCTCAGGAATTGGAGGAACACCTACAGCAGCGGAGGAATGAACGTGAACAGGATAGGGGACATAGCAAGAGGGCTAGATCTTCGGGGCCGATGAGTGAGTCCAGAGGTGGGCACCGGCAGCAGCCCCCTAGGCATGCAGGCTACTCTATGACCAGCGCGCTCCCACGGTTTTCAGGCCAGAGATTGGATAGATCTGCTCATTCAGGGCCGAGCCCGAGTTATTCAGGGCCTCAGTATAGAGATGATTCAGGCCAGTCTAGACCACCCGTGCCACGATGTTCCCAGTGTGGGAAGTTGCATTGGGGTCAGTGCCGATCAGGTTCAGATGCTTGCTATTCTTGTGGTCGACCAGGCTACATTATGCGTGATTGCCCCTCAGTACAGGGTAGAGGTAGGGCCCAGCCATCAGGGTCGATAGCCGGGTCTTCAGCATCTGCACGCCCTATGGGGCCAGGTTCACATGCACAGGTTGGCCATGGTAGAGGTAGAGGCAGAGCTCCCAGTTCCAGCGGTCCTCAGCACCGTATTTATGCTTTGGCTGGACGCCAAGATCTTGAGTCTTCTCCTGATGTGGTCACAGGTATATTATCGGTATTCTCTCATGATGTATATGCTTTGATTGATCCGGGCTCCACATTGTCTTATGTTACTCCATATATTGCGGGTCGATCTATAATTGAGCCGGAGTCTATTAAGCCTTTTGAGGTGTCTACGCCCGTTGGCGAATCGGTGATAGCTAGCCGAGTGTATAGAGATTGCGTAGTGGTGATATGTGACCGCCGTACAGTAGCTGATTTGTATGAACTAAAAATGGTAGATTTTGATGTTATTATGGGCATGGATTGGTTGGCTTCTTGCTACGCCAATGTTGATTGTAGAACGAAGATGGTTCGTTTTCCAGTTCCCGGGCGAACCAGTCTTAGAATGGAAAGGGAATACGGCGTCACCAAAGGGTAGGTTTATTTCCTATCTAAAAGCGAGGAAGATGATCACTAAAGGGTGTATTTATCACCTAGTGCGAGTTCGAGATGTAGAAGTTGAGTCGCCGACTCTTCAATCAGTTCCGGTAGTGAACGAATTTCCGGATGTGTTCCCGGAAGAGCTTCCAGGCCTTCCTCCCGAGCGAGAGATAGATTTTGCGATTGATGTGTTGCCAGACACTAATCCCATATCTATTCCTCCCTATAGGATGGCACCCGCAGAGTTGAGAGAGTTGAAGGAGCAATTGAAAGACTTGCTTGAAAAAGGCTTCATTCGGCCTAGTTCATCCCCGTGGGGAGCACCCGTATTGTTCGTCCGGAAGAAGGATGGCTCCTTGAGAATGTGCATTGATTATCGGCAATTGAATAAAGTGACAATTAAGAACAAGTATCCCCTCCCGAGGATTGATGATTTATTTGATCAATTGCATGGTGCCAAATGGTTTTCAAAGATTGATTTGAGGTCCGGGTATCACCAAGTAAGAGTTAGGGAGAAAGATATCCCTAAGACAGCTTTCAGAACAAGATATGGCCATTTCGAGTTCCGAGTAATGTCGTTTGGGCTAACAAATGCACCGGCAGTGTTTATGGACTTAATGAACAATGTATTCAGCCCTTTTCTAGACCTATTCGTGATTGTATTCATCGACGATATCCTAGTGTACTCTAGATCCGAGGCTGAGCATGCGGAGCATTTGCGAACCGCCCTTGGAGTTCTTCGAGCTCGAGAGTTGTTTGCAAAATTCTCCAAATGTGAGTTTTGGTTGAACTCGGTATCATTCCTGGGCCATATTGTTGCAGCTGATGGTATTCGAGTGGATAGTCAAAAGATCGAGGCAGTGAAAACTTGGCCAAGGCCCACAACCCCTACAGAGGTTCGTAGCTTTTTGGGCTTAGCCGGGTATTACAGAAGATTTGTTGAGGGTTTCTCTTCTATTTCTGCACCGCTCACAAAGTTGACTCAGAAGTCAGCTAAGTTTCAATGGACAGATGCTTGTGAACGTAGTTTCCAAAAGTTGAAAGATAGATTGACTTCTGCCCCAGTCTTGACACTTCCAGATGGAGTGGAAGGGTATGTTGTTTATTGTGATGCTTCAGGCGTCGGGCTAGGCTGTGTATTGATGCAAAATGGTAAGGTGATCGTGTATGCTTCTAGACAATTACGGAAACATGAACAGAATTATCCTACCCATGACTTAGAATTGGCCGCGGTGGTCCATGCTTTAAAGATATGGAGACATTACTTATATGGTGTCCACGTGGATATTTATACAGATCATAAGAGTCTCCAGTACATCTTCAAGCAGAAAGAGTTAAATTTGCGGCAACGACGATGGCTAGAGTTGCTAAAAGACTATGACGTCGAAATCCTGTACCACCCCGGAAAGGCAAATGTTGTGGCCGATGCTCTTAGCCGCAGGTCTATGGGAAGCTTATGCGATGTGCGACGAGAAAAGAGAGAAATGACCCGTGAGCTTCAGCAGCTAGCCAGCCTAGGGGTCCGAGTAGTGGACTCGGGTAGCAGCAGAGCTACCATTCAGAATTCGGCAGTTCCGTCGCTAGTAGCGGAAGTAAAAGAGCGGCAAGGTGAGGATTCCAGGCTAATGCAGTACAGAGATACGCTCGCTCAGAAAGAGGGGTCACCATTTGATATTTCGGGAGACGGAGCCCTCCGATGCCGAGGCAAGCTATGTGTCCCCGATGTGGCAGACTTACGCCACCAGATTTTGAGAGAGGCTCATTGTTCCCGTTACTCCGTTCACCCTGGAACGACGAAGATGTATCATGATCTTAAGTCTATATATTGGTGGAATGGGATGAAGAAAGATGTAGCGGATTTTGTAGCCCAATGTCCCAATTGCCAACAGGTAAAAATAGAACACCAAAAGTCGGGTGGCTTATTGCAAGATATAGAAATCCCAACTTGGAAGTGGGAAGTGATTAATATGGATTTCATTACAGGGCTACCTCGTTCTCGATGCAAGTATGATTCCATATGGGTGATTGTGGATAGACTCACTAAATCAGCTCATTTCTTACCGGTCAGGACGACCTATGTGGCAGAAGATTATGCAAGGCTTTATGTTAAAGAAATAGTGAGACTCCATGGTGTCCCAGTGTCTATTATCTCCGATAGAGGAACTCAGTTTACGGCCAAATTTTGGGAGTCCTTTCAAGAGGGTCTAGGGACCCAAGTGCGCCTTAGCACGGCATTTCACCCACAGACCGATGGGCAAGCTGAACGCACCATCCAGACTCTTGAAGATATGCTACGGGCATGCATGATAGATTTTGGGGGAAATTGGGATGACCATTTGCCACTCATTGAGTTTGCTTACAATAATAGTTATCACTCCAGCATCCTAATGGCACCATATGAAGCTTTATATGGGCGAAAGTGTAGATCCCCGATTGGGTGGTTTGAAACGGGAGAGGCCAAGTTAATGGGGCCCGATTTGGTCCAACAAGCCATAGAGAAAGTCAAGCTCATACAAGATCGGTTGTTGGCGGCTCAAAGTCGCCAAAAGTCTTATGCAGATAATCGTCGAAGGGACTTAGAGTTTCAAGTTAAGGATTGGGTGTTTTTGAAAGTGTCGCCGATGAAGGGCGTTATGAGATTTGGCAAAAAGGGGAAGCTTAGTCCCCGGTATATAGGGCCTTATGAAATTGTGCGAAAGATAGGCAAAGTGGCCTATGAATTAGACTTACCTCCAGACTTGGAGTCAGTTCACCCGGTTTTCCATGTCTCGATGCTTCAGAAGTGTGTTGGAGATCCTACGAGGGTCGTCCTAGTGAATGATATTCAAGTGACAGAAAAGTTAACTTATGATGAAATACCCATTGCCATATTAGATAGGCAAGTACGGAGGCTTAGAAACAAAGAAGTGGCCTCAGTTAAAGTTTTGTGGAAAAATAATACTCGAGAGGAAATGACATGGGAAGCGGAAGAAAATATGCAATCCAAGTACCCGCATTTATTTCAGCCCTTGGGAGAAGTCCAAGATGAGACGTCAAAATCATAAGGTATGGATGTTTTCCTTTTATGCTTCTGGGTCGTGTGTGACAAAATTTTCATGTTGTTATGATGTGGCCCTGTGTGGCATCGATATTATGGGTTGTTGTGACAGGTTGTTAGTGCCATGTTATAGGGGAAACTCTGGCGAAAGTTTTATAAAATCCCGGGTGTTCTCAACATTCGAGGACGAATGTTCTTAAGGGGGGGAGAATGTTACACCTCGGAAAAATCTTCCGTTGGTACGCAAGTGAATGAACTAGCGAAATACGAGTATCGGGTTAATGATGACTTAAGGGCATTTTGGGGAAGAGTTATAACGTCCCTTAGATTGGTATTGTAGTGTTAAACAAGTGTTACGAAGGTTCCATGAGGATCGGAGATCAAACGAAGTGGCGAAACTAAGTTCAGTGACTGATGAGTTCTATGGCTCATTATACGGACCGTATAATGTTATACGGACCGTATAGTGGACCGTAAAACCATCACAGTGAAGGTTGGTTGCTGGTGGAATTTTACGGTCAGTTATACGGACCGTATAAAATTTATACGGACCGTATAAAATTTATACGGACCGTATAACGAACCGTCGAATGGTCACAGTGAAAGGTTGCTCACTGGTAACGTTTTACGGTCTGTTATACGGACCGTAAAACTGTTTTACGGACCGTATAACGGACCGTCAAGTAGTCACAGTGAAGGGGTGCTGGGCAGACCCATTTCACGGTCTATTATACGGACCGTATAACCATTATACGGACCGTATAATGGACCGTATAATGGAACCCGACAGTTCGGTGATGATTTAATAAATAAAGACCAAGTTCATGAAAATCATTTCCACATTTCCTCTCTCTCTCTAAAACATCTCTCTACAACTTTTGTACAAGTTTTCAAGGGTATTAATCCATCAACCAGATTAAACAAGTAAATCCAAGGTAGAAACCCATCAAGGATCATCTAAAGTCAAGAAACCCAAATGGTGAAAAACTAGGGTTTTACTCAAAGTGGAGTATTATCAACAAAAGCTTGTCCCTACAACTTCTAAGGTAAGATTCATGATTTTTATATGATGTTTACGGTATTGGAGAATTTAAATGCATGGATTGTAGAAAACATGGTCCATTAGGACATGAATGATGAATAGTGACGTTTTTGAGACATAGTTTGAATTGAATCATGATTGTTGTTGTATTGTGATATGAGTGTGTTATAAATGACGTTAAGATCATGAAATAGACATTGTATATGGGATGAACGAAGTTGGGTGTTGTGACCATAAATAGGGACAAATGGAAGTGAATTGAGAATGTGGATAATGTAGATGATTAATGGCCATGGAAATGATATTATAAATGTGTTGTTGACGTTTGGGGTTGAATTATGATATGGACAAATGTTGTATAGATAAAGGAGATACTGTCCAATTTTCTCTAGTTCTAGCCATGTGCACTAGTTATCGATACTAATGATAGTATGGCCTTAATGAAGGTAGAAACGTGAGCATCGAAGGAGTACGTGCAAGTGTAGAATAATTCGACAAAGAGGTATGTAAGGCTAACCCTTCTTTCATAAGGCGTGGTTCTTTGGCCAAACTCCCAATCCCTCTATATGAGCATGTTGACTACAATTGTTTCACATTCCGAGCTCATAAGCTCACTATCCTTGATTGGTACTACGAATGCGCTACGCACCTCAGGTGACGAGTAGGACTACGATATAGAAGTAACAATAACAATAATGATAGTAATGATGATGGTGATAATAATGATGCTAAAAGTGCCTACGGGCTGTTATGCTCATACGTGCCCATGAAGGGCTATAATGAAACCCCGAGCTTATAACGCCAGGTAGAATATATGTGTATGAATATGTATAGAATATGTATACAATTTCGAAACGCGCGCACACATCTGCAGATGGTACGGATAACCCTAAAGCCTTGGTAGGGCCAGGTATGAGTAACATTGAGCCTTGGTTGGCCAAGTATGTATATGAAATACTGATCCAATGAGGTCGGGTACGCTATGTAAATGCCATGTATACGAAATGATTATGTATGTATATATTATGTAAAAGAATGTGATGAGACTATGTATAAGAATACGAATGAGGACATGTACACTAATACGAGCACAAGCATGGTACGAGTTTTATTATGGGGCACGAATGACGATGTGAGTAAGTAAGCGACATGATGATGATGATATTATTGTCTCCCCTCCTATGCTATTCCATATATTGTTCATTATGTTGTATATCAATGTAAATCATGCTTTACATACTCAGTACATTCTTCGTACTGACGTCCTTTTGTTTGTGGACGCTGCGTCATGCCCGCAGGTGCTCAGGGAGACAGACTTGACCCATAGCTGCCTATTTGAAGATTTCATAAAGAGCTCCATTTCCTTCGGAGCCATATCTTTTGGGTACTCATTCTTTTGTGTATATAATTATGGGCATAGCGGGGTCCTGTCCCGCTCATGATATGTTATACTCTTAGAGGCTCGTAGTCATGTGTTTGTGGGTAGAGATGTTTGGCCATGTCGGCTTATGTTTTGTATATCTTTTGTTGGCCTCGTCGGCCTTGTGTATTTGACATGGCATAGATGCCCATGATATGTCAATTGATGATGGTCGTCCAATGGGACTAGCTTGATTAATGATTTAAAATGCATGAAATGAATTATGGTTCACCTAGATGTTATGATATGCATGATAAGGGGGTGCCCGGGTGGGGTAGCACCGGGTGCTCGTCGTGGCCCCCTAGTCGGGTCGTGACATAGGGGTCCTGTCCCAACTTAGGTTTTGATATCATATCTTTTGTTAGAGGCTTTTGCAGACAGAGTCATGTATACAGTACATTAGCCTTGTAAGCAGCTATGCAAGTCGATGTAGCATTATGCATTTATTTACGGATTCATACTATTATAGCCTTTTACTTGAGTTAAGAAAGATGAAAAGAATGTTTTGAAAGGCCTTGATTTTGCACATCATTTCACGATTAAGAGTCCAGTAAGACTATGAGTATAATGAGAACTAGCGGGTTCGCTCGGCTCAAAGTGAGGGTCGGGTGCCCATCATGCCCTATCAAAATTAGGGTGTGACAAAGTGGTATTAGAGCAGTTCGTCCTCGGGGTTGTCTGCAAAGTCTTGTCCAGTAGAGTCTTGTTTATGGTGTGTTGCGCGCCACATCTATAAATAGGAGGCTACAGGGCATTTAGGATGGTTACTCTTCTTTCATATCTAAGATCGTGTGATAGAGCCAATTCATAGGAAATGAGGTTCCTTATACTAACCCTTGATTTCCGCGGAAGAACGGTATCGACAGAAGAAAGTGATGGATGATATTGAAAGTTACAGAGATAAGTCACTTCGTTGAGGCTATGTTATCAAAATATATATTTATATGATAATGAATTGATTGTCATAGAGGTAAGTCAGTGCTCGTACAACAGAGGAATTGATTAAATGCATCTTTTGATAATAAGTTCAGTTAAAAGTTGTGAACTAAACAAATTAAATGACTCAGTACAAAGGTAAGCAACGACACAAAAGGATGAATGTTGGGTAAGGTAAGAATATTGAGGTATGATTGAAATGCAAAGCTGAAGGATGGAAGGGAAAGTAAATAGAAAGGCATAATTGGGCAGATCGCTAAAGGATCAAGTACATCTCGAGGTGTGATATATGAGGTAAGTTTCGACATCCTTGTATTTTACTTGAAATTGGGAGCCCTATGTGGCTGAGATATGTTGTGTACATACATACTAGCCCTGTGAGGCATTGTTGGTATTTGCTGCGTGCAGGTTTTGGATAGTAAGAAATATAGAGGAAACTCTGCTGAACTTTTCCTAGAATTTAAAGGAGATAGGATGTAAGCTTGTAATATGTCCTAACGGGAAAAAGGTGTTGGGTAAAAAGAAGTGGAAGGACGAGATTAAGATAGAAGTATCGTTGACAACTATAAGAGATGAGTTAAATGTTGTTGAATTGATAGTAACGGTAATTATGAGATCAACATTGATATGGTAAAGAGATATACTAGAGTAAATTGGGGAGACTGGTAGTACTAAAACATGACATAGAAAGAGAAAAGGGTAACTCCAATAGAGTGTGATACGGGAGTATTAATTGGATGGATAGGCACAAGTAAGATACAACACGTTTATTAGAAAAATAGAGTAACAACATGATTGAGACAGGGGTACGAAGTACGAAGGGTTATAACGAATGTGGATACCTGGATAAGACAACTCATAAGGTGAGTGTAATAGAGCTGATTAGAAAGAATAACAGGTTAAGTACGCCTACTCCACGAGGTTTATTCCATTTTATACGCAGGCTTGCGAATGAGATTAAGAAGTGGCACTCTATAGAGATGGTTATGATCTGGATATAATGAGGACATAGCAAGAACTGTGATACAAAGTAAGTAAAGTATAACGAAGAAATGACTGAAGATGCGGCATGTTCTATACGAATAACGAACGAATGCAAAGTGTGAAATCAATTAGCGAGCCATGGGGCAGTAGATAATAAAGCTTATAAGACCCTGTTAAGGGAAGAATCCATAATATAGGGGTCGTAACGACAAAAAGGAGAAGGTCAACTTGAAAAATAAATAAGAGAAAAGTTATACGGTAAAGTAATAGCAGTTCGTGATTTGTATAATCGAGAGCAAGGGTGATATCTTTGGCTGGATGTCAAATACCAAGACTATGGGAAGATGAATAACAAAATAGAATGATTATTAGGAAGAGGATCAACATAATAAGGACGAGAGGGGATGATTAGAATGAACATAATAAGTTATGGGAGCGAAGAAAGGATTGTATAGAAGTAACTAGTCTAAAGGACAAAGTGGTGCTGAGTAAAGAATAGGGTTCATTGTGCGAGGAATAAAGGATTGATTATCGAACGGGAGGTAATAAGATAAATTGAGGAGGAAAGAATGTAAAGGAATAAGTATGGGTATAGAAAGAAAAGGAAATATGCGAATTATGCGCGCTTAAGAAGTAGTCGTACTATGAGAAAAGGAAGATGCATCTCCTACGAATATCCTATACCAAGACAGAACGAGTAAAGTATATATAAAGGAATAAGTTGGAAAAAAATAAAGTGACCATGAGTTAAGAGTTTACCGTACGATGATAAAGCGATAAAGCCAGGCGATCATCAACGACAAATACGATATGATCATGATTGGTTTTGAAATCAATGTTGAGTACAACACGAGGGTAGAACAGTATGAGGCATAAAAGGTATTAGTTGCGCCTGAGACATAGATCCTTCAAAACGAAGATGGCAGGTTTAAGGGAAAGATGACGCTATAAGTGAACTCTGAGTATCGAAGAATGGGATAAGTGACATTACATGGATGGTATGGATGGCTAGGTATACTACTATTTCGATTATCCCTATGGGACAAAAGTTATTACTTGGAGCAGACATAGACATTGACTCATAACTAACGGTTGAGCTAAGCAAAACACATCCTTGTTTGGATTGCGATGTCGGTTGTATTACTTGATTACAAAACCTGCGAGAGGAGTATGTTAAGATTTCACACATGAATTACCGCGGCTATAAGGTATGGGAAATGACATGAATATGAGACGGTATAATGAGGGAATTGAGGAAAAGGATATATGAATTCAAGATTTGAAAGCGAGGAAACGAATTTTATAATGGTAGAAGTAAGACCTTTAAAGGGGGGAAGCGAGTGAGGAAAATACCAGTATACAAATTGAAACGATGAATCTTAAGATGTGATAGATATAGACTATAAAACGAAAAGTGAGAGTTATGTGGAAAGGAGTCTAATAGCTAGTGAATAAATGAACAAGAATTGAGCGGGTATCTGAGACTGTACTGTAAATCATTCGTGAAGACCTTGAACAACGTGACATTGAGAGCAAATAACTCAAGTGATATTGTAAAAGATAGCGATGCTATACTTAGAATAGAGGTAAAGGCACTAACGGTAGAGTCGTTGTTAATGATATTGCTATTTATAAGTTACAATTAAGTAGGGACCTAAAGTTTTCTATAGTAGGACATAAGATGTGATAATCAAGGGACAAATAAAGGAAAGAAAAGAGTATGACGAGATAAGTTACTACAGATAGGCAAAAGAGTTTTGGTATGTATGACACCGAGCCTTGTTATGGCTGGGTATGCGAAACCACCGAACCTTCAAGGTCGGGTATGCTATGGATATGAATATGGACATGAATATGTATACAAATACGGATAAAAATATGGATACGGATATGGATATATGTATATGTATAGATATATATGTACACAAATTACGCAAGAACGATTATGTAACTTGCAAGTATTTATATGTTGCAAATGAAACCAATTGGGTACTAAAAAAGAGGAGTAAGAGGTAGACAAGAATAGTGTGGACACGATACTCCGGGTCAGATGAAGGAAAATATATGGTGAATTTAGTTGAAATGTTGAGTTGGGATTGTCGTTAAGGATAAATAGGACAATTACTTAGAATATGATATAAGTACATGCTATATGCTTCCTACGGTAGCCCTGGGGTGTGACAACTTACGAATGCAATAAGATCACTGCATGAAGGGGGGGGGGGTGTTACCAAAAGAATATTACGCCTTGGAACTTTCATTTTTGTATTATTATGGTTATAGCAAATTTCTGACAGTTTACCAAAGGGTTATGAAATTCTCAAAAATTATGAGGCCTTTGATGAGTCGACGACACACACCTATGACAGGACCCATCGGATTAAATTTATGTAGACTCTACAGATGTGAATCAATACCATTATCATGGTTATATGGAAGAAAGGAAGTGGAAAAGATTTGCAAACCATGTGAAACTTAATACTATTATTGAGCAAGAAAAAGGACTGATGAGTCCGAGTATCAACGAGGGTCATATTAGGAAAGTGACTCACTTATATCTCTTGGAAGGATATTTCTGAGGAATCGGGGAAGTATTGCACCCAAGAGTCATTACTAAGAAGAAAACTCATTTTTAAGTATTCAAAGGGAATGTTATAGATAGTGCATGCTAGAGGACTAAAATGATGGCTCCCAAAAGAGGTTCAAGACGAAATGTTGTTGCCCCAGGTATGCAATGCAATACTTTACTTTTAATGCTTTTGGTTGTGTATGTTCATACTGTGGGTTGTGATGTTGTAGCCCTGAGTGGCAGTGTATTTTGGACCGTTGTGACAGGATGGTAGTGTTATATTATAGGGGAAACTCTGGCGAAATATTCGTAGAATCCCCGATAGCTTAACATTCGAGGACGAATGTTTTTAAAGGGGGGGGGGGGGGGGAAAGAATGTTACACCTCAGAAAATTTTTCGTTGATGCACAGTGGATAGACTAATGAAGGGCACGAAGTATACGATGTTTCAATAAGTAAGAAATAACATTTGATGATCCTAATTGATATTTCAAAGACATTGAGGTAAGAGAAGAGAGTTGCCACGAAAAGCAAGGTATACGTTATGTATCAGATAAGATTTACGAGTATCGAATTAATGATGACTTAATGAAGTCTTGGAGAAGTGTAATGTCCCTTAGATTGCTAATGAGGTGTTAAACAAGTGTTAAGAAGGTTCCATAAGGATTGGAGATCAAACGAGTCGACTAGAAAGAGTTCGACAAAACTGGGCATTATACGGCCCAACATACTGGTTGTATGGCTGTATGTTAGGCCGTATGTTCTACCCAGAATGGGACTTCCACTGGACCAAATCTACGGCCAGACATACGGCCAGTATAAAAGATACGGATCGTATGTTGGTCCGTAGAACTGAGTCGGGACAACTTTAAAATTTATATAAGGACTTAAACCTCATTCCATTTATTTCATTTTTCACCCAACACTTCAAGAACACTCTAGAAAGTTCTCCACACTTCTCCCACAAGAATCCAAGAAAAATTTATGAACAACTTCATCAAACCAAGAAAACCAAGTGTAAGAAACTCATTGGAGTTCATCCAAGTCGAGAAACTCCATTGGAAGTGAACTAGGGTTTTGGCTCAAGTGAAGTATTTCCACTCAAAGCTCATTCCTACACTATCTAAGGTAAGTTTTATGATCATTCCATGTTGTTTAAGATATTGAGAGGTTGAAAGACTTAGATTATCAAAGGAGATATAAAATGGGTTACAAAGATGAGAATAATGAGATTTTGAGTAGTAGCTTGGGATGAGTCATTATTCTTGATATGTTGTGATTATGATTATGTTATAAATGATATTAAGGACATGGGATAAGCATTAAATGTGAGTAAATGTAATAGTGAACTATGACCAAGATTATGGAGGAATTGAAGTGAAATTGTGAAATGTGGATAATGTCGATTAAACGAAGATTGTTGGTTATGATATTGTGAATGTTATTATAGATGTTTGGGAGTTGATATATGAAGTGAGGAAAGTCGTATAAACAAAGGAAATGCTGTCCAATTCTCTCTAGCTTTAGTTGAGCATGTTCATGTGATCTATTAGCTAATGTTAATACGAACTCTCTTGAAGGTAGAGACATGAGCATTGAAGGGGAACGATCAAGCGATAGAATAGATAAAAGAAAAGGTATGTAAGGCTAGCCCTTTCCTTCTAAGGCATGACTCCAATGGCATAAATCTTCCAATTTTTCCATAACTTTCTTACATTCCGGAAAATAATGAGTCTATGTTCATAAAGGTCTTCATATGAGATAAAGGTAAAAGATATGTTACGAGCACGACGACAATAATAGTGATAATGATAATGATGACGACGATAATAGTGATAATGATAATGATGACGATGTTAATAGTGATAATGATAATGATGACGACGATAATAGTGATAACGATAATGATGATGACGATAATGGTGATGATGATAATGATGACGACGATAATAGTGATAACGATAATGATAACGATGATAATGGTGATGATGATAATGATGACGATGATAATAGTGATGACAATAAAGATGATGGTGATTCAATAATAGAAATTGGGAGTTTATAGATTTTGTGTCACCCCGATAGCGTTGAAATGTTTCTCTCGGATACATATGTATGTTATAAAAGTATGAATGCTATGTTGTCACACTGAGCCTATATAGCTGGGTATGATATCTATTGCGTGCACACCACTGCAGTTGGGTACGTATAACACTGAGCCTTGGTAGGGCCAGGTATGGATACCACTAAGCCTTGGTAGGGCTAGGTACGTATAACAGCAAGCTTTATTATGGCTGGGTAAGTAAGACACCGAACTTAGATGGTCGGGTATGATACTACTATGTATTCAAATGTATGAAAAGGAAGTTTCCTAGTAGAAAGAGGATAGGTAAGTATAACGTGCATCGCTAGAAGTATAGTTATTTCATATGCTTTCATTATGCTACTGATTATGCTTTACATACTCAGTACATTATTCGTTGGGGCGCTGTGTTTCATGCCACACAACCCCATATTGCTTTGCAGGAAAGTTGTCCAGGAGTTTGACTATAGGATGTTCCAGGCTGTTAGCTGGATTGGTAGACTCCATTCAGTTCTGAGTGATACCGCGTCGGTGTATGTTCTCATGAGCTGAGTCACACACATTATGGGTATGTTGGGGTCCTGTCCCAACTTAGGTTTTGATATCATATCTTATGTTAGAGGCTTTTGCAGACAGAGTCATGTATACAGTATATTAGCCTTGTAAGCAGCTATGCAAGCCGATGTAGCATTATGTATTTCTTTATGAATTCATACTATTACAACTTTTTACTTGAGTTAAGAAAGATGAAAAGAATGTCTTGAAAGGCCTTGATTTTGCACATAATTTCACGATTATGAGTCCAGTAAGATTATGAGTATAATGAGAACTAGCGGGTTCGCTCGGCTCTAAGTGAGGGTCGGGTGCCCATCATGCCCTATCAGAATTAGGGTGTGACAAAGTCTTACCTTTTGGAGATGCTGTATTACCTTTCCATTCAAGCACTGGTTCTCCCGAAAATTGGAATCGAACCATTTTCGTTCTACAATCAACATTAGCATAACAAGAGGCCAGCCAATCCATGCCTATAATAACATCAAAGTCTAACATCCTCAACTCGATCAAATAAGCTATAGTATGACAACCACCAATCACAATCTCACAGTTCTTATATACTTGTCTAGCTATTACCGGGTCACCAAAGGAGTAGACACCACAAAGGGTTTGATTGGCTCGGGTTCCACCCCGATACGATCAGCGATATAAGGAGTAATATACGATAAGGTAGAACCCGGATCAATCAATGCATAAACGTCATGTGAGAATACTGATTATGTACCTGTAACCACGTCTGGGGAGGACTCAAGATCCTGTCGCCCGACTAATGCATATATACGGGGCGGAGGGCCACTCAAATTGGATGCTCCCCCTCTGCCTCTGCCATGGCTTGATGGTGCCTGCGGGCCTTGCCCCACAGGGCGTACGGATGATGTGGAACCGACTGCTGATCCCGCGGGCTGAACTCTACCTCTGTCACCCACCGATGGGCAGTCACGCATCATATGCCCAATCTGACCACATGCATAACAAGCATCAGAACCTCGGTGACACTGTCCCGAATGCAGCTTACCACACTGGTTGCATCGAGGTACCGGCGGTCTCCTCTGGCTGGGATCGCCTCCATATTGGGAACTCGAAATTCTGGAGCTCTGAACTGATCCGGAATAGATAGGGTGATCAAGTTTCTTGCCCGCAAATCGAGGAGGTGCACTAGTCGCAGACTGACCTGAATACCTGGAGTACTGCTGCCTTTGACCCCCTCTATACTCACTACCAGCACCTGCAGATCTGGCCCTCTTACTATACCTTCTATCAAGATCACGCTCACCCCTGTGCGGCTGCTGCTGCTCCTTCAAATTCTGAGCATGGGCCTGAATATGGGAGATGTCCATCCTCTCCTAGAGTGAAGCTGTCAAGCAATATTTAATCAAATGTGGCCCTAAGAAACTAACAAACCGGTGGACACGGTCCCCCATGTCGGCTACCATAGCTGAAGCATATCTAGCCGCAGAATTGAACTGGAGACTATACACTCGAGCGCTCATACTCCCCTGTATGAGATTCAAAAATCTGTCAGCTCGGGCCCATCGAACCTCGGGTGGCAAATAATGGCGAAGGAAGGAGTCTACGAACTCTTGCCATACCGAGGGAGGCACATTTTCCCCTCTCGAATACATCAAGTTATTGTACCAAAGAACAATTACATCCCGCAATCTATAGGAAGCCAATTCCACTCACTCCGTATCGGAAGCATGTATATCCTTAACGTCCTCAACATCTCATCTATAAAACCTTGTGGGTCTTCATCTGGCTTGGACCCATAAAATTCTGGAGGATTCAGGCAGATAAAATCTCGGACTCTTGGACTAACCGCCCTGTCACCTTGACCCGCACCCTGCCCCTGAGCCTGGGCAGTAACTAACTAGGTCAGCAATTGAATAACCTCTATCATCTGTTGGCCTGAAGCACCTGGTGGAGGAACTTGAGGTATTGGAGCTGGAGATGGAGCCTTTCATGCTCCTCTAAGATAGGTGGAGTGTGAGAGGTCCGAGATGGAGCTTCATTACGGGACTCACCCTTCTCTATATTTACCGGTGACTCTCGTTCAGTCCGCCTCCTTGTAGCTGTGTCACGACCCAGCCCCGTGGGCCGCGACTGGCACCCTACCTGGGTACCCAGACCAAATCGCACATTCATTTACCGATTCCATACTTATTTCAAAATTTCATAAAAGTCATATCAAACATAATTTATATCAAAATATGTCTTAAGCGGTCGCACATATCAAAATATCATATCGAATCCGAAAGGAGCGGCGGAATAGACATTGCTGGTCATAAGTGCAAATATAAGCATAAGGGCCATTTAGGGCCATCATAATAAACGGACCGCTTTAAGACCAAATATCAAAGTCAAACAAACACATATAGGACCCTCGCCCCACAAACATGACTACAGGCCTCTACGAATCCAAAACAAATACATATGGCGAGACAGGGCCCCGCCGTACCCGAATAGTCAAATGTACAAAATATACATAGCAAAAGATGTCTGTACCAGAAGTGGACTCCGGATCAAGGAGGAGTACTCCGAAATAGCAGAAAAGTGAAGCCTACAGTGGAGGATCACCAATGTCTGTACCTGCGGGCATAAAAAGCAGCCCCCCGAAGAAAGGGAGTCAGTACGAAATATGTACTGAGTATGTAAAGCACGGAGTACAGTGTCACACCCCGACATTTCGAGGGTGTGATGGGCACCCGACCCTTACTTAGGGCCGAGCGAACCCTCAGACTCCTGCTACACAGAAAATCACATCGAACTTTCTAAATCGGATAAGGTAAAATGCATAGTAAATTGTTTTTTTGAAATATTCTTTCAAATCAAACAAATACATATAATCATACAGAATCCAGTACATAACTCAGACCTACATATCGGCTGATGGAGCCGCTTACATACAAACAACCAATACTCACGACACTGTCTGCAAAGTCTCTAACATAATCCAGAACCATAACATACGGACTCTGACTCGGCAGCACTCCAGAAGCAAATGGAGTTTGCTAACCCCGCTGGATCATCTTCTGTAATAACTTTAGCTCATCTGGGAGTACCTGCGCGGCATGAAACGCAGCCCCCGAAGAACAGGGGGTCAGTACGAAAATGTACCGAGTATGTAAAGCGAAAATATCACAAGTATAATCATAGCCCGGACCAGAAGCACAGAAATATATACAAAAATATAACAGGCATAATCGAATCCAAATCCAAGACAGACATACCGAGTTTAACTGACAGAATCATCGCACAGAGCTGGGGCACAGATGTAACTGATACCATCGTAATCAAAGACAGAGGTACAGAACGGAACAGACTGAGTCGTGGTCGGGATCAGATTACCAGAAGTATAACATACAGAAACGTAATTTAGCCGGACAGACAGAAGGGTAGCGGACAGAACCATAATCTTATCAGACAGACCAAAATGTACGAATAGAATCATAATCGTATCGGGCAAACCGAGGCGTAACGGACAGAATCAAAATCCAGACGGACAGACAAAATCATACTCCAGACGGGCAGATAGAATCATATTTCAGACGAACAGGAAGAATCAGATTCCCGACGGATAGACAGAATCACATTTCAGATGGACAGACAGAATCAGATTTGAGGCGGATAGACAGAATCATAATCCAGAGTTATATAGAGTCATATGCCATATCAGAACGCCGTAGCGTATCGGATCAGATGTTTCCACCTGTGAATCATATGATGTTTACAAAGAGTGTGCCACCTCGAGCTCAGCCCAGTACAATGGTCACACCATACACAAACATATCGTATCAAATCATATCAGATCATATCAGAATATGCGTCTACAAGGGGTATGCCACCTCGAGCTCGGCCCAGTACAGTGGTCATCCCATGCAAAAACTGCTCGTTTTTCCCGCTCGAGCTCTGCCCAGTACACCGGTCACGGACCAGTCGCGGGAGCTCGAGCTCCGCCCAGTACACTCCCAACGCGTCTGCCTGGTATCAAATCACACAGCGCAGATACTATCCGCTTTGGGGATCGAGCTCAGCCCAGACCACCCCTCACGGTTTTATTTCAGAACACCATAGGCAATATAGGGAAATAGCGCACGACAGCATAGCTTGGTCCGGCTTAGTGAATAGACATGGTAAGGCTTGCACGAACGGAATAGTGAGAGACCAGACACCCATAAACACAGACTCGATAGATACAAACACTTATTGCCATTTGAGGATTATAGACGTATTTCGGAACGATCAGAATTGATACGTGATATTTACGGATACGTTTACCACAGAATCGTTACGAACGTTTCAAAACAGATTTCAATCGACGGATCAGTTCAAGGAATCGGACAGTAGTCATAAGGCACATACATAACTTTTTGGATGGCACGATGGAATGTATCAATACACAACGTCTGGAGTCATTTTATATGTCCAAGCATTTTATAAGGCTTGTGAGAGTGATTCAACATACTATCAGAATATTCGTAACGGATTACTCGATCAAGATGTTCATATCCGAATACTCATATCGAAATAGATCTAACGGAGTGCCTATATCGGAACACCTATACTCGGATACTCGTATCAATAGGAGGGCATACGGTCGGATTGTCATGATTCGTGCGATCAATAACCGGCCCAGGGACCTATGAGCGATATCAAATTAATGGGCACGAGCGGAGTCATGAACCACTGAATGAACGACTGATGCAATTTACGAATCGGAATAGCTATAGGGCCCAATATAGTCATATGTCGGCCCGTTAATCCAACTAGTCTGAACAAGTGGTCAACACGGGGTTATTTCACAAAATTTCTTCCAAACTTACGTTTATAGTTCAAAATGTAAGTTAGAATGTCGAAATACTTTTGTAAGCTTGATAAAATCATAAGTTGACCCAATGGTCAAAATAATTTGGATAATTAATCAAACGGGGTCCATTTCAAAAAAATATTTCTAGAATGGTCGTTGTGGTTCAAAATATAGTTTAAAATATCGTGGCGACCAATACATTATTTTATGGTAGTCAAATTCATAAATGAAAGTCCTTTACCGGCGTTATGCCAAAGTGAACCTCATAGGGCAAACAAAAGGGTTCCGGGCTTAGCGGGCCCACCTCGGGTTAATTCGAGGTGGCGGACATGATTTACGGACATTTGAGGTCTATAGAATCATACATAAGGGTTTCGAAGCGATCCGACTATGTTTGCACAAGTTTCGAACGTTTGGTTACTTTCTAGCCAAAATAGGGCCCTTAGGCTTCAATTGAATTGAATGAATAGTAGCCATTTTTTTAATTCGGATTTCAAGGAGTAGAATTGCTCCCGGGGTTCCGATATCGACCTAGCATACTAAGACATGCCAAAGGAAGAAGTGGGGAGCCTTACATACCTTTCTTACTTCGTACGCTCGATCAAACTCGATTCCCGTTTCGTCCAAAATCTGCAATTGGTCATTGTTACCAATTACAATCTTCAAGACTTAAGAATGCACTTAACTTCATTTTGTCTACCGAAATTTCGGCAGCACCTCCCCTATAAATATAGCACCCCCGAGAATCATCTCGGCTCAAATAGTAGCAACAACAACCAAACCAACAACATTAATCCACCACGAGAATCGCATACTAACACGGATAGACATCTTTGTATCTAAGCGACGACTTGCGACTAACTTCACATTTTCAACTTAACATAGATGTTTTCATACTCATTTATTCATCAACGACATTCCAACATCATTTAGAGGCATTACACATGGTTTCTCATATTATTCGCAAAATATACAAACTTTCCACCGGAACCATTATTCAACTAAAACTTCCATTCTACGACGAACACATTCATAACATATTATTGTCGTCCAACTTCATCAACGACAATCATAGCTAGCACCTAAGTGATTCATTCTCATGTTTACATCCCACTATGTTAGAATACAAGCCTACCCAAAATGCATATATGTAATTCTAATGCCAAACTTGAAGCGTCAAGTCTCAATTTACATTGTAACGATCGCGACGACGCGACTAACATGTTAAACAAATTAAATTCAACATATTCCCTCCTACCATATACCGCACGGCCATAAGTCAAATTACAATCCTATCAAACTTTCATCCATGTTTCACTTCCAATACAAATTCCACAATAACCACAACTATAATACAACACAAAATTCAACATAATCACACCTATACAACAACATAGGCACACGGCCACATATATGCATACACATTCATCATACAAACTTCCATATTCTTATGAATTCTATCCATTTCTATACACTACAACACAAACAAACCTTTATAACATAATAACATGGAATGAATTCTTACCTTTTCTCTTCAACTTCTTCACTCAAATATGTTGTCCCATTGAAGAAACTAGTGCCCTTTCTTCCCAAATAATTGCACCATGTTGTAGAGGGCCCTTAATATGGTAGGAATACCACAAGAAAATTATTTTTAGACCAAGATTTCCCATGGCTATTTTTCCATAGCCATGGCCGAAAGCTCCCTTTCTCTTGCCCTTCATCTTTTGTTTTGTCCTCTCTTTGTTGTTTCTTGAAAATTCTAATGGATAGTGATCCTTATATAATATGAATACTTGATTAGTGACCACATGGAAATCACATGACTATTTTATGGGTTTGGGCCATGCTTTGGCCGGCCACCCCATTTCTTTTGGGCCTAATTTTGCTCTTTTATTTTGAGCCCAATTAATGATAATTCTCATTTTGTAATTCCCGAAACTAATTTTCAAAATTCCAATTTTTGCCCTTGGCCTTCCTCCGTGTTTCCACACCAATATTTTTCATGAACAACACACACATATGTGAATTCAAATCAACATATGGCCTTATTCCTTGCAAATCAAAATCATTCGAATTTTTCCGAACATGCGAAAGTACGGGATATAACATACAGGAATATGGGCCAAAACTGAAAGCAAACCGGATATCAAAGGGAAGTACAAATCAGTATGTCAAAATCCGTATCAAAATCATATACATATACATAATGCAAACGAAATCATGCAAAGCTCAAGAACGTGGTCACCACTCCGACGCTGGTGCCACACACAGCATAACACCGGAAGGTTTCAAATCTCCGTACATCCCCGAACACATACATATGGGAGCGTATCGCATCACCAGCCATATCACAGCATAACTCCAAACGGAACCCAACCCTATGGCGAGGCCTCGGGAACCGTAACACAGCATACGGCCGAATTATCATAGGGCGCACGAATCATAACCGGCCTGGGAACCGGTGAACGAAGTCATAATAAGGCACGAGCGGAGTCGTGAGCAAACAATTGCAAATTATATTTCAAAATAGCCTTTCAAAACTTAATAATTTCATAAATCATTTCATAGACCAAAATAGACAAATGGTTACTTGATACGAGAGTTTAATTCAGGAAATGTTTCCAAAGCGGTACGTATGGCTCAAACGGAACTTAACATATCATAATAGTCAAAACATATTTCATAAAGGAAAGTTTTAAAGTCGAAGATCTCATATCGAAGTTCATCCAAAAAGGGAGCCCGATAGGACAACTAGGGCGTCTCGGGGTTAGCGGGCCCACCTCGGGTCAAACCGAGGTGGCGAACATAATTTACGAACATTTAGAGGCTAACAGATCATACATAATGATTTCAAAGTGACCCGATCACATTTCCATAGATTTCGGACATTTAGTTGCATTCTAGCCAAAATAGAGCCTTTAGGCTTCAATTGAATTGAATGAATAGTAGCCGTTTTATAGATCGGGTTTCGAGGAGCAAAATTGCTCCGAAGGTTCCAATATTCACCTAACATACTAAGACATGCCAAACGAAGAAGTGGGAAGCTTTACATACCTTATAGACGTCTTATGCTCTCCCTAAAATCAAATCCCGTTTCGTCCGGAATCTGCAAATGGTCAAAGTTACCAATTAGAGATCCTTAGGCTTAAGAATTCCATTAACTTCATTTTTGTCTACCGAAATTTCGGCAGCATTTCCCCTATATATCTAACACCCCCGAGACTTAGCTCGGCTCAAAATATATCAACAACAACAACCCAAACATCATCAAACAACGTAAACCATAATCAAACCATTCTAACTTCAAAATTCTACCTTATTACATAAGTTGGCAACTCTTCATTCAAACTTCAAAATTCCAAATCTATATCCACATTATTGTATTCATTCACTCATTCAAGATTATTCAATCACATCCCAAATATGTTCCAAACCATATACAAAATTTCCCGAAGTTCATTACTTTCCATATTTCATCCAAAACATCAAAAATTACGACGAACATTCTAACTCGCATTGTTTCACTTCAAATTCATTAACATCAACCATAAGTCATATTTAAAGTCTTTAGCATCATAGATATACCATGATATACACAAATATACCAAAGGTATACACTTTCCCATAATGTTCCGAAATCATTTTCCAACACCAATTCAATTCATTAAACGATCATTTACGTCATAAATGTCACAACGACGCCACAAACCAACTAACAAGATCAAATTCACATGGCCTTGCACTTCATGTAGCTCATGGCTACAACACCAAACACACACACACCCACGGTTTTCTACACATATGAAAACTACGGGATTCTCGTCTATTCTTAATCCTTATCATATTCATACAAATTCCATAACAAAAGAATAGCAAAATTCTTACCTTTTCTTAAATTTCCGACTTGTCGCAAACGCGCACCTTTCGCCAAACTAATTGTACCCCGTTGAAGAGCGTCTTGAGTGCTCTACAAATATGGAAAGAACAAGACTTTTGGATTAGAATCAAAGCTTGGAGAATTTCTTTTTTTCCTTTTCTTGGGTTCGGCCGAAGGGCTTTAGAGCTCAAAGTTGAGTTATGATTTTTGTTCTTGATCATTACAAAGGATAGCTTGATATATATCCATAACTAAGGGTCATGTGCATAACACATGACATTTAAAAATGGGTTTGGGCCAAGCCTAGTGGCCGGCCACCCCACAAACTTTGGGCCCCAATTTTTGTTCTACTTTCTTGGCCCAATTCATTAAAAGTCCCGTTTTGTAATTCCCGAAACTAATTTCTGAAATTCCAAATTTACCCTCGGTCTTCCCCGATGTCTTGGCACCAAAGATTACATAACAAACATAGTCATATCAACTAGAATCAAGATACTTCCTTATAACATATAAGTCTTAATTATTTCTCGATTTCCAATTATACGAAAACGCGGGACATAACATTCTCCCCCCCTTAAGAACATTCGTCCCCGAATGTTAAATTAATCTTATAAGGTCTTATGATCATGGCGGGAGTGTCCCTTTTTAATAATGGCATACACAATTCATTTTATCAATCAACACAACAAACTAAAAAGTTTAGATTACCTATGGACGTCGGGAACAAATAGGGGTATTTCTTCTTCATCTCGTCCTCCGCTTCCCAAGTCATCTCCTCCCGATTGTTATTACGCCACAGGACTTTGACAGAAGGTACTTCCTTAGTGCGCAATCTCCTTACCTGTCGATCCAGAATAGTTACAAGCTGCTCGTCATAAGACAATTGCTCCGTTACCTGAATGTCATCCACTGGAAATATCCTGGAAGGATCACCAATACATTTCCGCAACATAGACATATGAAACACCGGGTGTACGGCATCCAAGTCGGATGGTAAGTCTAGCTCGTAGGCGACCTCGCCTATCTTTCGAACGATCTGATACGGCCCAATGTACCGGGGGCTCAACTTACCCTTTCTACCGAATCTTATGACACCCTTCATGGGCGACACCTTCAGGAATACCCAGTCGCCAATCTGGAACTCTAACGGTCGACGTTGTCTATCTGTATAAGCTTTCTGTCGACTCTGAGCAGCCAATAATCGTTCTCGAATAAGCTTTACCTTATCTACAGCTTCCTGGATCACATCTGGCCCAATCAGCTTAGCCTCGCCCACGTCAAACCAACCAATAGGAGATCTGCATTTTCTGCCATAAAGGGCTTCATACGGTGCCATCTGAATGCTGTAGTGATAACTATTATTATAGGCAAACTCAATAAGCGGCAAATGATCATCCCAGCTGCCCCTGAAATCAATAACGTAGGCCCGCAACATATCTTCTAGTGTCTGAATAGTGCGCTCGGCCTGCCCGTCGGACTGAGGATGAAAAGTTGTACTGAGGCTCACCTGAGTCCCTAATCCCTCCTGGAATGACCTCCAAAAATTTTCCGTAAACTGGGCACCTCGATCGGTAATAATAGATATAGGGACTCCGTGAAGTCTGACTATCTCTCTGATGTACAATCTAGCGTAGTCCTCAGCCGAATAAGTAGTCCGGACTGGGAGAAAGTGGGCGGATTTCGTCAATCTGTCAACAATAACCCAAATAGAATCATACCAGCGTGGAGTGCGCGGTAACCCAACAACAAAATCCATATTAATCATCTCCCATTTCCAGGCTGGAATTTCCATCTCCTGTAATAATCCACCGGGCTTCTGATGCTCGATCTTAACTTGCTGGAAGTTCGGGCACTGACTAACAAACTCAGCAATATCTTTCTTCATGCCGTCCCACCAATACAAACACATGAGATCCCGATACATTTTAGTGGAACCAGGATGAACAGAATACCGTGCATTATGGGCCTCGCCCATAATCTGCCGCCGTAAGCCCGCAACGTCCGGTACACAGAATCTCCCGTCATATAATAATACTCCTTCAGGCGAGATCTCAAACTAAGTCTTTGCTTTATTAAGAGCCACATCTCTGTACTGAACCAGAATAGGATCCTCAAACTGTCGCTGCTTTACTTCTTCTATAATGGATGATTCAGCAACTGCACGAACATAAATCACAGAATCTCCAGAATCTGCCAAACGAACTCCAAGGCTGGCCAGCTGATGAATATCACAAACCAAATCTTTCTTACCAGATGGTACATCAGCCAAGCTGCCCATAGACTTGCGGCTAAGTGCATCCGCTACCACATTGGCTTTCCAGGATGGTACAGAATATCAACGTCATAATCCTTCAGTAACTCAATCCATCTTCTCTGCCGCAAATTCAATTCTTTCTGCTTAAAAATATACTGGAGACTCTTATGGTCCGTATAAATATCGACATGGACCCCATATAAATAATGCCGCCAAATCTTCAAAGCATGAATCACTGCGCCCAACTCAAGATCATGAGTGGGATAATTCTTCTCGTGCGGTCTGAGCTGCCGGGAAGCATAGGCTATGACTCGACTGTGCTGCAACAACACACAACCTATCCCAATACCAGAGGCATCACAATAGACCACATACCCATCTGATCCCTCTGGAAGAGTCAAAACTGGAGCTGAAACTGACCTTTCTTTCAACATCTGGAAGTTGCGCTCGCAGGCATCGGTCCACAGAAATTTCGCTGCTTTCTGAGTAAGCTTCGTCAGTGGTGCTGCAATAGAAGAAAAGTCCTCCACGAACCTGCGATAATATCCGGCTAATCCGAGAAAACTGCGCACCTCTGTCGGTGTAGTAGGCCTGGCCCAGTTCTGTACAGCCTCAATCTTCTGCGTATCGACCCGAATACCATCTGCGCCGACAATATGGCCCAAGAATGCCACAGAAGTTAACCAGAATTCACATTTGGAGAATTTACCGTATAACTTCTGTTGATGAAGAATACCAAGTACCGTCCTCAAATGATCTGAATGCTCCTCGGCTGATCGCGAGTAAATCAGAATATCATCAATAAACACAATAACAAACATGTCCAGAAAAGGCCGAAATACCCGATTCATCAGATCCATAAATACCGCTGGAGCATTAGTCAGCCCGAAAGACATAACTCTGAACTCATAGTGCCCGTACCGGGTCTTGAAAGCAGTCTTCGGGATATCTGACTCCCGCACTCGCACCTGATAATAACCTGAGCGCAGATCTATCTTTGAAAAATATTTAGCACCCTGCAGCTGATTAAATAAATCATCAATCCGGGGGAGGGGATATTTATTCTTTATAGTCACCTTATTTAATTGCCGATAATCAATACACATCCGCAGTGACCCATCTTTCTTTCTCACAAATAATACCGGCGCTCCCCAGGGTGATGTGCTGGGTCTAATAAAGCCCTTATCCAACAAATCTTTCAGCTGCTCCTTCAACTCTTTCAATTCAGCCGGTGCCATCCTGTACGGAGGAATAGATATAGGCTGCGTGTCTGGCAACAACTCTATAGTAAAATCAATCTCCCGCTCAGGCGGAAGGCCAGGAAGCTCGTCAGGAAATACATCTGGGAACTCGCTAACAACCGGAACAGACTGAAGGGTAGGTATCTCAGCTGCAGTATCGTGCACACGAACCAAATGATAGATATAACCCTTCTGGATCATCTTCTTAGCCTTGAGGTATGAAATAAACTAACCCCTCGGCGATGCTGTAGATCCGAACCACTCTATAACTGGTTCCCCTGGAAACTGAAAACGGACTACCTTTTTCTGGCAGTCGACATTAGCATAACAGGAAGACAACCAGTCCATACCCATAATGACATCAAACTCAAGCATGTCTAACTCTATCAAATTAGCTTTAGTGCAACGATCATAAATAGTCACAGAACAATCCCTATAGATCTGTCTCGCTATAACAAAATCCCCAACTGGCGTAGCTACCTCAAATGGCTCAATAGGCTCAGACACTATCCCAATCTTACTAGCAACGAGAGGGGAAATATATGAAAAAGTAGAACCAGGGTCAATCAATGCATATACAGATCTGGAGAAAACCAGTAATGTACCTGTGACGACGTTTGGCGAAGCCTCCTGATCCTGGCGGCTGGCCAAAGCATATATGCGGTTCGAGGGACCGCTAGAACCCGAAACGCCACCGCGGCCTCGACCGCGTCCTGCCGGTGCTGGCATACCTCGCCCTCCAGGGCGTGCAACAGATGGAGCAGATGATGAACCGGCGGCTGACCCTGTCGGCTGAGCCACACTACCAGAACCGCTAGCCAACGGACAATCTCTCATAAAATGGCCCTGACCACCACACGAAAAACAAGCTCCAGTAGCTCGATAGCACTCCCCAGGATGAGACTTCCCGCAATGAGAACAACGGGGCCTGGGTGGTCTGGCCTGGCTGGGGCCTCTGGATACCTGTGAACCTGCCGCCCTGGAGCTCTGACTGGCCCCAGACGGTCCTGCACTGTCAACTCTCCGGCTGCCTGACTGAGTACTCCGGCCGGACGGAGGAAGCTGTCTCCCTGACTGCTGCTGCTGAGGCTGTCCGCCTCGAAAATCTCCGGAATATCCTGCGGACCTAGCCCTCTTGGGCGGCCTCCTGTCCCTATCTCTACCAGAATGATCAGACCTATGACGTTCCTCCATACCCATCGCATAAGCCTGTAGTTGGGCAATGTCCATATCTGTCTGCAACGACACCGCCATACAACCGTCGATCAAATACCGATCCAATCCCATAACATATCTGTGCATCCGATCGGACATATCTGCTACCACGGCAGGTGCATACCGGGCCAGGGAATCGAACTCAAGATTATACTCGCGAACACTCCGACCCCTCTGCTGCAAATGTAAGAATCGGTCGGCCCGTGCCCGCCGCAACTCTGGGGGCAGAAAGTGGCGGGTGAAAGAAGTCACAAACTGGTCCCACGTAGCTGGGGGAGCACCCTCACCCCTGGATAACTCCAGAGTCTCATACCAGTGAGTGGCAACATCTCGAAGTCTGTGCGAAGCCAACTCGACCGACTCGGTCTCTGAAGCCCTGACCAAGTCCAGTGAGCGCCGCATCCCCCGAATAAAGTCATGGGGGTCCTCGTCGGGCTTAGACCCGAAAAACTCTGGAGGGCCACATAACAAAAACTCCCGAACTCTCAGGCTGTCCCGCCTGTCATCATCATCATCGTCCCTCCGCCCGCGTCGGCGAGCCTGTCCTGCCACCAGTGTAGTCAGCAACTGTACAGCCTCCCTCAGGGTCCTATCCTCCGCCCCTGGCTGAGGAGCTGGAGTCTCAGGAGCGGGTACACGGACCTCTGGAGCTGGTGAAGGTCCTGCTCCAGGCTGTACTAGTGGGGGTGTAGCAGACCCCTCAGAATGAGGCACAACCTCAGGCAAATCATAAACACGAGCCCGGGTAGATCGCTGTGCCTGACTAGTCTCTCCCATCCTCGCTTTGCCCTTCTGGGCCGCCGTTGCCATCTTCGGAGGCATCACTGCAAACACAAGAACGGGTCAGATCAGAATCACCCTAATAGCACAGCTCTATCGCACGATCTAAGATTCCAAAGAAAGTAACATCCTAAATGCCCTGTAGCTTCCTGTTTATAGATGTGGTGCACAACACATCGATAAACAAGACTCTACGAGACACGGCCTGTAGACATTCCGAGGACAAACCGCTCTGATACCACTTTTGTCACGACCCAGCCCCGTGGGCCGCGACTGGCACCCTACCTGGGTACCCAGACCAAATCGCACATTCATCCCTGAACACATACATATGGGAGCGTATCGCATCACCAGCCATATCACAGCATAACTCCAAACGGAACCCAACCCTATGGCGAGGCCTCGGGAACCGTAATACAGCATACGGCCGAATTATCATAGGGCGCACGAATCATAACCGGCCCAGGAACCGGTGAACGAAGTCATAATAAGGCACGAGCGGAGTCGTGAGCAAACAATTGCAAATTATATTTCAAAATAGCCTTTCAAAACTTAATAATTTCATAAGTCATTTCATAGACCAAAATAGACAAATGGTTACTTGATACGAGAGTTTAATTCAGGAAATGTTTCCAAAGCAGTACGTATGGCTCAAACGGAACTTAACATATCATAATAGTCAAAACATATTTCATAGAGGAAAGTTTCAAAGTCGAAGATCTCATATCGAAGTTCATCCAAAAAGAGAGCCCGATAGGACAACTAGGGCGTCTCGGGGTTAGCGGGCCCACCTCGGGTCAAATCGAGGTGGCGAACATAATTTATGAACATTTAGAGGCTAACAGATCATACATAATGATTTCAAAGTGACCCGATCACATTTCCATAGATTTCGGACATTTAGTTGCATTCTAGCCAAAATAGAGCCTTTAGGCTTCAATTGAATTGAATGAATAGTAGCCGTTTTATAGATCGGGTTTCGAGGAGCAAAATTGCTCCGAAGGTTCCAATATTCACCTAACATACTAAGACATGCCAAACGAAGAAGTGGGAAGCTTTACATACCTTATAGACGTCTTATGCTCTCCCTAAAATCAAATCCCGTTTCGTCCGGAATCTGCAAATGGTCAAAGTTACCAATTAGAGATCCTTAGGCTTAAGAATTCCATTAACTTCATTTTTGTCTACCGAAATTTCGGCAGCATTTCCCCTATATATCTAACACCCCCGAGACTTAGCTCGGCTCAAAATATATCAACAACAACAACCCAAACATCATCAAACAACGTAAACCATAATCAAACCATTCTAACTTCAAAATTCTACCTTATTACATAAGTTGGCAACTCTTCATTCAAACTTCAAAATTCCAAATCTATATCCACATTATTGTATTCATTCACTCATTCAAGATTATTCAATCACATCCCAAATATGTTCCAAACCATATACAAAATTTCCCGAAGTTCATTACTTTCCATATTTCATCCAAAACATCAAAAATTACGACGAACATTCTAACTCGCATTGTTTCACTTCAAATTCATTAACATCAACCATAAGTCATATTTAAAGTCTTTAGCATCATAGATATACCATGATATACACAAATATACCAAAGGTATACACTTTCCCATAATGTTCCGAAATCATTTTCCAACACCAATTCAATTCATTAAACGATCATTTACGTCATAAATGTCACAACGACGCCACAAACCAACTAACAAGATCAAATTCACATGGCCTTGCACTTCATGTAGCTCACGGCTACAACACCAAACACACACACACCCACGGTTTTCTACACATATGAAAACTACGGGATTCTCGTCTATTCTTAATCCTTATCATATTCATACAAATTCCATAACAAAAGAATAGCAAAATTCTTACCTTTTCTAAAATTTCCGACTTGTCGCAAACGCGCACCTTTCGCCAAACTAATTGTACCCCGTTGAAGAGCGTCTTGAGTGCTCTACAAATATGGAAAGAACAAGACTTTTGGATTAGAATCAAAGCTTGGAGAATTTCTTTTTTTCCTTTTCTTGGGTTCGGCCGAAGGGCTTTAGAGCTCAAAGTTGAGTTATGATTTTTGTTCTTGATCATTACAAAGGATAGCTTGATATATATCCATAACTAAGGGTCATGTGCATAACACATGACATTTAAAAATGGGTTTGGGCCAAGTTACCCTTTCTACCGAATCTCATGACACCCTTCATGGGCGACACCTTCAGGAATACCCAGTCGCCAATCTGGAACTCTAACGGTCGACGTCGTCTATCTGCATAAGCTTTCTGTCGAGTCTGAGCAGCCAATAATCGTTCTCGAATAAGCTTTACCTTATCTACAGCTTCCTGGATCACATCTGGCCCAATCAGCTTAGTCTCGCCCACGTCAAACCAACCAATAGGAGATCTGCATTTTCTGCCATAAAGGGCTTCATACGGTGCCATCTGAATGCTGGAGTGATAACTATTATTATAGGCAAACTGAATAAGCGGCAAATGATCATCCCAGCTGCCCCTGAAATCAATAACGCAGGCCCGCAACATAACTTCTAGTGTCTGAATAGTGCGCTCGGCCTGCCCGTCGGACTGAGGATGAAAAGCTGTATTGAGGCTCACCTGAGTCCCTAATCCCTTCTGGAATGACCTCCAAAAATTTTCCGTAAACTGGGCACCTCGATCGGTAATAATAGATATAGGGACTCCGTGAAGTCTGACTATCTCTCTGATGTACAATCTAGCGTAGTCCTCAGCCGAATAAGTAGTCCGGACTGGGAGAAAGTGGGCTGATTTCGTCAATCTGTCAACAATAACCCAAATAGAATCATACCAGCGTGGAGTGCGCGGTAACCCAACAACAAAATCCATATTAATCATCTCCCATTTCCAGGCTGGAATTTCCATCTCCTGTAATAATCCACCGGGCTTCTGATGCTCGATCTTAACTTGCTGGAAGTTCGGGCACTGACTAACAAACTCAGCAATATCTTTCTTCATGCCGTCCCACCAATACAAACACATGAGATCCCGATACATTTTAGTGGAACCAGGATGAACAGAATACCGTGCATTATGGGCCTCGCCCATAATCTACCGCCGTAAGCCCGCAACGTCCGGTACACAGAATCTGCCGTCATATAATAATACTCCTTCAGGCGAGATCTCAAACTGAGTCTTTGCTTTATTAAGAGCCACATCTCTGTACTGAACCAGAATAGGATCCTCAAACTGTCGCTGCTTTACTTCTTCTATAATGGATGATTCAGCAACTGCACGAACAGAAATCACAGAATCTCCAGAATATGCCAAACGAACTCCAAGGCTGGCCAGCTGATGAATATCACGAACCAAATCTTTCTTACCAGATGGTACATCAGCCAAGCTGCCCATAGACTTGCGGCTAAGTGCATCTGCTACCACATTAGCTTTCCCAGGATGGTACAGAATATCAACGTCATAATCCTTCAGTAACTCAATCCATCTTCTCTGCCGCAAATTCAATTCTTTCTGCTTAAAAATATACTGGAGACTCTTATGGTCCGTATAAATATCGACATGGACCCCATATAAATAATGCCGCCAAATCTTCAAAGCATGAATCAATGCGGCCAACTCAAGATCATGAGTGGGATAATTCTTCTCGTGCGCTCTGAGCTGCCGGGAAGCATAGGCTATGACTCGACTGTGCTGCATCAACACACAACCTATCCCAATACCAGAGGCGTCACAATAGACCACATACCCATCTGATCCCTCTGGAAGAGTCAAAACTGGTGCTAAAACTAACCTTTCTTTCAACATCTGGAAGCTGCGCTCGCAGGCATCTGTCCACAGAAATTTCGCTGCTTTCTGAGTAAGCTTCGTCAGTGGTGCTGCAATAGAAGAAAAGTCCTCCACGAACTTGCGATAATATCCGGCTAATCCCAGAAAACTGCGCACCTCTGTCGGTGTAGTAGACCTGGGCCAGTTCTGTACAGCCTCAATCTTCTGCGTATCGACCCGAATACCATCTGCGCCGACAATATGGCCCAAGAATGCCACAGAAGTTAACCAGAATTCACATTTGGAGAATTTACCGTATAACTTCTGTTGATGAAGAATACCAAGTACCGTCCTCAAATGATCTGAATGCTCCTCGGCTGATCGCGAGTAAATCAGAATATCATCAATAAACACAATAACAAACATGTCCAGAAAAGGCCGAAATACCCGATTCATCAGATCCATAAATACCGCTGGAGCATTAGTCAGCCCGAAAGACATAACTCTGAACTCATAGTGCCCGTACCGGGTCTTGAAAGCAGTCTTCGGGATATCTGACTCCCGCACTCGCACCTGATAATAACCTGAGCGCAGATCTATCGCACGATCTAAGATTCCAAAGAAAGTAACATCCTAAATGCCCTGTTGCTTCCTGTTTATAGATGTGGTGCACAACACATCGATAAACAAGACTCTACGAGACACGACCTGTAGACATTCCGAGGACAAACCGCTCTGATACCACTTTTGTCAGGACCCAGCCCCGTGGGCCGCGACTGGCACCCTACCTGGGTACCCAGACCAAATCGCACATTCATTTACCGAATCCAAACTTATTTCAAAATTTCATAAAAGTCATATCAAACATAATTTATATCAAAATATGTCTTAAGCGGTCGCACATATCAAAATATCATATCGAATCCGAAAGGAGCGGCGGAATAGACATCGCCGGTCATAAGTGCAAATATAAGCATAAGGGCCATTTAGGGCCATCATAACAAACGGACTGCTTTAAGACCAAATATCAAAGTCAAACAAACACATATAGGACCCTCGCCCCACAAACATGACTACAGGCCTCTACGAATCCAAAACAAATACATATGGCGAGACAGGGCCCCGCCGTACCCGAATAGTCAAATGTACAAAATATACATAGCAAAAGATGTCTGTACCAGAAGTGGACTCCGGATCAAGGAGGAGTACTCCGAAATAGCAGAAAAGTGAAGCCTACAGTGGAGGATCACCAATGTCTGTACCTGCGGGCATAAAACGCAGCCCCCCGAAGAAAGGGGGTCAGTACGAAATATGTACTAAGTATGTAAAGCACGGAGTACAGGAATATGGGCCAAAACTGAAAGCAAACCGGATATCAAAGGGAAGTACAAATCAGTATGTCAAAATCCGTATCAAAATCATATACATATACATAATGCAAACGAAATCATGCAAAGCTCAAGAACGTGGTCACCACTCCGACGCTGGTGCCACACACAGCATAACACCCCCGAGACTTAGCTCGGCTCAAAATATATCAACAACAACAACCCAAACATCATCAAACAACGTAAACCATAATCAAACCATTCTAACTTCAAAATTCTACCTTATTACATAAGTTGGCAACTCTTCATTCAAACTTCAAAATTCCAAATCTATATCCACATTATTGTATTCATTCACCCATTCAAGATTATTCAATCACATCCCAAATATGTTCCAAACCATATACAAAATTTCCCGAAGTTCATTACTTTCCATATTTCATCCAAAACATCAAAAATTACGACGAACATTCTAACTCGCATTGTTTCACTTCAAATTCATTAACATCAACCATAAGTCATATTTAAAGTCTTTAGCATCATAGATATACCATGATATACACAAATATACCAAAGGTATACACTTTTCCATAATGTTCCGAAATCATTTTCCAACACCAATTCAATTCATTAAACGATCATTTACGTCATAAATGTCACAACGACGCCACAAACCAACTAACAAGATCAAATTAACATGGCCTTGCACTTCATGTAGCTCACGGCTACAACACCAAACACACACACACCCACGGTTTTCTACACATATGAAAACTACGGGATTCTCGTCTATTCTTAATCCTTATCATATTCATACAAATTCCATAACAAAAGAATAGCAAAATTCTTACCTTTTCTTAAATTTCCGACTTGTCGCAAACGCGCACCTTTCGCCAAACTAATTGTACCCCGTTGAAGAGCGTCTTGAGTGCTCTACAAATATGGAAAGAACAAGACTTTTGGATTAGAATCAAAGCTTGGAGAATTTCTTGTTTTCCTTTTCTTGGGTTCGGCCGAAGGGCTTTGGAGCTCAAAGTTGAGTTATGATTTTTGTTCTTGATCATTACAAAGGATAGCTTGATATATATCCATAACTAAGGGTCATGTGCATAACACATGACATTTAAAAATGGGTTTGGGCCAAGCCTAGTGGCCGGCCACCCCACAAACTTTGGGCCCCAATTTTTGTTCTAATTTCTTGGCCCAATTCATTAAAAGTCCCGTTTTGTAATTCCCGAAACTAATTTCCAAAATTCCAAATTTACCCTCGGCCTTCCCCGATGTCTTGGCACCAAAGATTACATAACTAACATAGTCATATCAACTAGAATCAAGATACTTCCTTATAACATATAAGTCTTAATTATTTCTCGATTTCCAATTATACGAAAACGCGGGACATAACAAGCTGTTTTGCCCTTCTGGGCAGCTGTTGCTTTCCTCTTCCTAGGCATTACTGAAATCAGAACACACAATTAGGAAGGAAAGGATTATTATACCATGGCTCTATCGCACGATCTATAAAGAAGGAAGAAGGTCAATTATTCCTAAATGCCCCGCAACCTCCTATTTATAAGTCTGGCGCGCTTCACACCCATAAACAAGACTCTACTGGACATCGCTCGTAGACACACCCTAGGACGAACTGCTCTGATACCACTTCTTTCATAACCCAACTAGAGGGCCATGAAGGGTACCCGGAGCTAGCCTACGGAGCACCATCTAGCATACTCCTTCTCCTTTATTTCGGTGGACCACATATCTAACTCTTAACTAACACTACATGCATGAAGGTAAATTCTCAAATGGAACTCGTTATACGATAGCCATTAACTTCATCTCATTTACTTATTTACATACAAGCCCGCAAGGCTACAAAAATGATATACAAAGTGTGCATCAGTGAGATCATGAGTTCTAAATATCCACATACATCTACAAGCCTATATCTGGAGTACTGGAAAGCATAAGGACAGAACCGGACCCTGTCATGCCCAAATATATACACAAAAGAATTATACCAGTAGACCGTAAATCTGAGGTAGTGGAGTGCTCCTGAGTCTTCACTGATAAGGCTCCTAGGGATCAGACCCGTCTCCTTGTCTACCTGCGGGCATAAACGCAGCATCTATTAAAGAAAGGATATCAGTACGAACAATGTACTGAGTATGTAAAGCATGAACAACAACATAATAAAGAACAAGGAAACATGAGATAAAGAGATAACCTGTATATCAAACTACCTCTTAAGGCGAGAACTATGCATGCTAGAATTTACTTATAAAACATCATAAACATATATACATAATCATCATTAGCCCGCGTCCTGGGTAGCCATCACACGCCGCCCACTAGTGGTGTCATGCCTGGCCAAATAGGCACGGTGTTATCATTATCCATAATCCGCCCACCAAAGTGGTGTCATGCCCGGCCAACTAGGCGCGGTGTAATCATACATATACTTTTAACATGCATGGGATCCCAATCAAAGCTACAACTCTATCAGAGTGACATAAGGTCAGTGACCTCCGATTTATATTATGGAGTAATCATCATCGCTACATCTCACCCCGAGGGAACAATTCATACGGTGAGATCAACAACAATAAACAAAATCAAGGAATTTATGAAATAGATTAATAATCTCATAATGGCATCTTTGGAATTTCTAGCATTAAAATCATCATCATTATGTTCATCATAGAAAACATCTCATCTTTGGTATCATAAGAAGCTTTTAAGGATCATGAACTTCTAGCTTTTGGGCATAAGTAAGTTATGGAAAATATGGATAGAATCATAACATAGGAATCATGTCTTTAAAAGAAAGGGACTAGTCTTAACATACCTTTATGTCTCCTTAACGACTAAACATTCTCCTCTCAAGCTCGTGACTCTACATTCAAGAGAATTCATACTAAGTTTAAGTCATTGAAAACATGCTTAATTTCAATTTAGAGCAACTAAAGGGCTAACGAAATTTGGGCAGCATTTCCCCTATTTCGCTAACTTTCACCATATCATAAAAAAACTCCCAAATCACACTATCAACATCCATAATATCATATTCAAGTAATTATATTCAATTTAACATCAATTCCAACCAAAATCCCCTTTTCAAGTTTGCACCATAGTCATTTTCCTCACTATCCCATCCATGGCTTCTCCACTTTAATTCTTTTTCTTTCTAAGGGGTCACTAAAACTTTACATCCATCCAACCACATAAATAAGATGAAAAAACATACCTTATGTTCAAGGAACCTCTCCTAGCTCAACTCCCTTCGAGATCAAGTTCATTCCAACTTTGAAAGGAATCAAGAACAATCACTTTTCTTGGATTACCTTGGGGTGTAAATGATGATTCTCTCTTTAGGTGGTTATGGAAGGGGTGTGGAGTGCTATGGAACCTTAAATAACTCTTTATAAGTGTCTAGAGAGGTGGAGAAATAAGTGGGAGAAGTTAGAAATAAACTTAGGTTCGTTTGGGATTTAAAAAGGTAGCATTTTCGCCCCCCCCCCCCCCCCAAGTTGGTGGAGAGTATGCGACCTTGCACACTGAGTGTGCGATCGTACACTCTCCCCACCACTTAGGGGAGGTTCTGGGAAGTAAGTTCTCCCAATTTGGGGAGTTGGCGCATAGTGTGCGGCTCAACACACTGAGTGTGCGGGCGCATACTGCCCCAATTTTCCCGATTTCGCGTAATCGTGCTCTCTTTGATTCGTTTGACCTCCAATCCTCATGAAACCTTGTTGGTACTTATATAACACTTCATTAACCATCCAAGGGGATCTATATATTTTCCTCAAAGTGATGCTAAGCAAGTTAACTCGAATGATATGAAATTCTCCCAAACAAGACTCTACCTTAACTTTCTCCGACGAGCTTTATTCTTTTACCTCAAATGTCTTTGGAATATTAATTAGAATTATTAAGTATTATTTCTTACTTGTAGGGACTTCACGTACACTCTAGACTCACGTTAGTCTATTCATCATGCGAATAACATGAATCTCCCCCAAGGTGTAACAACTTATGTGAAAGTATTATGGAGAAATAAAAAATGTCGAGGAGATGATGTGGGAAGCTGAGGAAGATATGAAGTCTGGATATCCTCACTTGTTTCTGATTAGAGGTTCCAGATAATCCTATTTTGGCTACTAATTTTTGTGTTATCTTGTATGTTTATGAGCTAATCCCTTCCTTAATTGTGACCAGATGATGTGCAGATCGAGAGATCACAACACTTATAGATACAGAGCTATTATTCATAAGGTGAGTTATGATTTTTGATATTCTACGTTTAGTATTAGATGGTTGTTTGAGGCTAAGAGTTATTATTGCTTGTTGTGGCCCTGCGTGGCATTTATGTTGTGTTTTCTAACTGCATGGTAGGTTAGGGGTAGTACACTTATAGAGGAGACTCTGTCAAAATTTGTAAGTCTCAAAATAATTTAACATTCTAGGACGAATGTTTCTTAGGGGGGAAGGATGTTATATCTCGTACTTTTGTATATTGAGTTTTTTTATAAGTTAACTGACGTAGATTTGGAGAGTGAGATTATCTTTGAGGTTATAAGTGATTATTCATGTTAATCCTAGGAGTACAACGGTTTAACACCAGGTTTGGTAGGTATTGGAAGGTTTAAAGGTTAAACAAATCGAAGAGAATACGTTTCATCGACAATCGTGTTGTTAGCCAATATATACGGTCCACACATATGAAGTACGGCCCGTACATTTATGAGATACCCACCGTAAGTATTAACCAGAAAATATGATTTTTTATTCACTTGATACGGTCTAAAATACGGACCATACATGTAAATGGGATGTACGGTCCGTACTTTGTACCGTACATTGAGGCGGTCCAATTTTTAAGTTGTCTTATTTATTTTGTGGGATTCATTGTTGACTCATTTATCATCAAATATAGACCCTATACACTCCCAAACCCTCTCCCTAAGTTCTCATACCAAGTTGGAGCAAAACCAAAGGTAATCAATATGATTTATACACTAAGAGGTTAGTTATACTTGTTAGAGTGTTGCTGATCTTCTTGTGGCTGATTTGGAGCATTCTTCAAAGTGAAGTAATCTGAATTTTGGAGTTGTTCTTGTTGTTTTGAGGTGATATTTCATCCCTTCTACATGTATTTTAGTTTGTGTAGGTTCTAGCCAACTTGTTGTTTGAGATAACAACCCGTTTCATTGTTACTTTGACTTCCCAAAAATTCGCGGCCTTGACCCTCTTGAAACACCTTCGGTTCGTTATGCTCTTAAAAATCGCTAAGTTGACCGGACCAGTCGTGCGAATTGTGTGTAAAGATCGGAATTGGGCCACTGGGCCTGGATATACCGTTATAGCGACAAACTGTCACCCTAGCGATTGTGCAGCAGCGACAATGTGCTCCACCATAGCGGAGATGCATATTAGTTAAAGGACTGCCCCAGCGGTTCTTCAGCAGCTGAATCGATCCCGCTGTAACGACAGCTAGACCGCCAGAGTGATTGACGAGCAGTTATATCCCTATTTAAAGCCCATTTATTGACTTGTCCTAATATTCATTTCCCCCAAATCTGCAGCGGTCACTAAGAGAAAATTCCAGCCTTAGATACTTAAATGTTGGGAAGGTAAACTCTTTAAATTCCTCATTTCATCTTCCTTTAACTCCCTCTTTCTTCTTGCACCTTTTATGATTATAGTAGAGCATTAAATGAGGGTTTTTTCTTAGATCTTATGAGACCTTTGGGTAGTTGTAGTAATGATTGATCTAGAATAATTAGTAACTCTAGGATGGCTTCCTCATTGTAAGAATTAGTTTAATAACTAGTTCTAAGCCTAATCCTTGCTATTTCTCAAATGGGTTAACTTGTTAGTTGCTAATAATGTCTTATGTGAATAAGTGACATAAGTTTGACTTAGGTAAACCTTGTTTTCCATAAAAGAGGTGAAATAGCAATAAATCAAGAATCTAGAATGATTATGTGAGCAATGACGGTTTTACCCCTATGACCCCAAATTCATAAATTGTTGCTTACTTGAATGTATCCATCGTTCCTAGACCTCTCGGATCTACTATTTCCCTACAAAGATGTAAGATGGAAGATGGAATCCAAGTGGATGTTCGTGTACCTGTTCGGCCTTGAGGTAGGTTACAACTTTCCTTTTCTTGGTAAACTCCGATTAGACTTTCATATACGAGTGTTAAAGGAAACGGAGAATGCATGTATAGGATCTCGGAGATTGGGATGGATACTTAGATTGGTAATGTATAAGAGGTAGCGGTTATTATGTAACACTAGTATAGTTATGGGTATATGATTGTCCAATGGTGAGACTTCGGTTAGCGAAGCATATATTTAGTCGATATTGTCGGAGAATGCATGTATACCTACAGGCATCAAGTTAGGTTGGATATTGCCTTAGGTTGGGCTTTGTTATATGATTTGGGGCTAGCCGCCCTGTTGTGTTGTGACTTATCTTGTTCTATTTGTTGTTGGCTCGTTGCCACGTGGAGAGAGTAGACATTGGTGACTAGTGGTATATCTTGATGGTGATATTATAGCACCTTACTCGTTGCTATTTTGAGACAAGGATTGTGATTCTATTGTGGCTTATTGTGTAGCCTTTTTATTGATATTGTTGGTGTGCCCATGTGTGGTACAATTGAGATTGATTTGATTATTCACATTGAATTCATACATTGCACGCATTCTCATCCTTTATGATATACTGTTGATACATTAATGATATACAAGTGTAACGGTTCGCTTTTTACATGGGCTAAGGGCGTAAAAAGGCTACTATGAACTCGTTGACGCTCTTTCAGACTTGTTTTGAAAGAGAGTCGCCACCTAATTTTTAGGAAATTAGGAAAATCGGTTCTGAAGGGTTTATTCAAATATGGTGAAAAAACCTTCGTAATCCAGAGTTCTAGGTAAAGGTTCTGATGATCCCCTGGGGAAGGTGTTAGGCACCCCAGTATTAAGGATCTGTACTATACGGTTGACCTTCGAATTCCATTGTATGAGTATTTGTTTAGAACTACTTATTTATTGCTTATTTTCTCATAAAAAAGAACTGTCATCGAGAGTTTTTTGCATATCACATTTTTTGAAAGAAATTAAATATATCTCCTTTATTTATAGGGTATCATAGTTTTGGATTTATTATATCCGAGTGTAAATAGTTTCCTTTCATGTATAAGGAACAAGTATAAGTTTATCAAGAAGAGTAAAAGAAAGGTTATTATTTTGTAAGTTATTTATTTTGTACTCATACACCGGGGCTCGGGTTGACTCGTATTGGTGCGTTTCAGTCTTATCCGGAACTTTATATTACGCGTAGGTTCTTTAAATGTTTATAAAAGGATTTTTATATTTGAATGAGTATATCCCATCTGAAAATATAAGCTAATTTGGGCCAACTTTGGGCCAAAAGAGTGTTTGTGCTAAATCCTTCACTTATTTCTGTTTTTTTAGAAATGAGTTTTCATTTATTAGGAGGAAATCTGGTTTTTGAGTCAAAACATGGTCCTATATTTTGTCAAAAAAGGTTTGCCACTTCTTAATACTAGTTAAAGCCAATTGCGTCACATTATTCTATTTAAAACAAAACTGATTTTTGGAAATTTAGTCAATAAGTTAATTAACTCATCGTTTGTGAAAGTACTTTTGTTATATAAGAACTGGATTTCCATTCAAAGCAGTTTTGAAAAGATCTCGGTTTTACACTTTAGCTGTAAAAAGCCTTATGTTTGAGTGTTATGTCCCGTGTTTTCGTATAATTGGAAATCGAGAAATAATTACGACTTGTATGTTATAAGGAAATATTTTGATTTTTTGTGCATAGGACCATGTTGGTTATGGAATCATTAATGTCAAGACTTCGGGAAAGGCCGAGGGTAAATTTGGAATTTCGGAAATTAGTTTCGGGAATTACAAAACGGGACTTTTAATGAATTGGGCCAAGAATTGGACAACAAAAATTGAAGCCCAAAATTGTAGGGTGGCCGGCCAAAGGCCAAGGCCCAAACCCATTTTTTTTGTGTCATGTGCTATGCACATGACCATTACTAATGGATATATATCAAGATGTCTTGCTAATTATCAAGAACAATAACCACACAACAAAAAAAAAAGTGAGCTAGTCCATAAGAAAGGCTCTCGGCCGAGAGTGAGGAGGAGAGAAAGGAAAAACAAATGTCTAGCCCTTGTTCAATCCAAAAATCTTAGTTTCCACATAGTTGTGAAGTACTCAAGGCCCTCTTCAACGGGGTATAATTAGTTTGGCACAAGAATCTCGTTTGCGACAAGTCGGGTTTTCAAGAAAAGGTAAGAATTCTTCCACTTTTATGTTATGGAATTGGTATGAATGTTATGATGAATGAAATGAAATGAGAATTTTGTGGTAGTAGTGTATGTGTGTGCAGCCGTGTGTGTGTGTGTGTTGGTGTGTGGCCGTGATCCATGAGAGTTAGAAGGGGAGGTGAATTGAATCCTATTTAGTTCGTTAGTTGTGTCGTTATAACCTTTAAGACGCAAATGATCGATTGATGAATTAAATTGGCGTTGAAAAATGATTTCGGACATCCTCGGAAAGTGTATGCCTTTTGTATATTTACGTATATAATTGTATATCTGTGGTACTGAGGACTTTAAATATGATTTATTGTTGATATTAATGAATTCGCAATGAAACGACGCAAGTTAGAATGTTCGTTGTAAGTTTTGATGTTTTGAAAGAATTATGGAAAGTAATGGATTTTGGGCAATTTCGTGTATGGCACGGAATGTATTTGGAATGTGTTGGCATAATCTTGAATGAGAGAATGAATACAATAATATGGATATAGATTTGGGATTTTGAAGTTTGAATGAAAGATCTCCAACTTGTGTAGTAAGGTGGACCTTTGAAGTTAGAGTGGTTTGATTATGATTTGTGTTGTTGTTGATGTGTGGGCTGTGGGTGTTGATGTATTTTGAGCCGAGCTAAGTCTCGGGGGTGTTAGATTTATAGGGGAAATGCTGCCGAAATTTCGGTAGGCAAAAATGAAGTTAATGGCATTTTTAAGCCTAAGAATCTCAATTGGTAACTTTGACCATTTGCAGATTTCAGACGAAGCGGGACTTGACTTTTGGGAGAGCATACGACGTCTGTAAGGTATGTAAAGCTTCCCACTTCTTCGTTTGGCATGTCTTAGTATGCTAGGTGAATATTGGAACCTCCGGAGCATCTCTGCTCCTCGAAACCCGATCCACAGAAAAGTTACTATTCATTCAATTCAATTGAAGCCTAAGGGCTCTATTTTGGCTAGAATGTCACCAATCGTTCGAAACCTATCGAAACGTGGTCGGGTAACTTAGAAATGATTACGTATGAACTTTTGGCCCCTAAATGTTCGTAAATTATGTTCGCCACCTCAATTCGACTCGAGGTGGGCCCGCTAACCCCGAGACGCCCTATTTGTCTTATTGGGCTGTCCCTTTGAATAAAGTTTGATATGATACTTTCGGTTTTGGAACTTCCTCCTACGAGTTATGTTTTGAATATTATGATATGCTAAGTTACGTTTTGAGCCATACGTAATATTTTGGAAACGCTTTGTGAAATGAAACTTTGTATCGACTAAGTATTCGATTATTTTGTACTATGAAATGACTTATGAGACTACTAAGTTTTGAAAGGCTATTTTGAAATATGAATTGCATTTGTTTGCTCACGACTCCGCTCGTGCCTTATTATGACTTCGTTCACCGGTTCCCGGGCCGGTTATGATTCGTGCGCCTTACAATAATTCGGCCGTATGCTGTGTTACGGTTCCCGAGGCTTCGCCATAGGGCCGGGTTCCGTTTGGAGTTATGCTGTGATATGGATCGTGATGCGATACGCTCACCTATGTTTGTGTTGGTGTTCGGAGATACGGAGATTTGAAACTTTCTGGTGTTATGCTGTGTGTGGCGCCAGCGTCGGAGTGGCGACCACGTTCTTAAGCGTTTGCATGATTTCGTTTGCATTATGTATACGTATACGACTTTGATACGGATTTTGACATACTGATTTGTACTCCACTTTGTTATCTGATTTGCTTTCAGTTTTGATCCATATTGCTGTACTCCGTGCTTTACACACTCAGTACATATTTCGTACTGACCCCCTTTCTTCGGGGGCTGCGTTTCATGCCCGCAGGTACAGACATTGGTGATCCTCCACTGTAGGCTTCACTTTCTGTTATTTTGGAGTACTCCTTCTGATCCGGAGTCCACTTTTGGTACAGACTCCTTTTGCTATGTATATGCTCTGTATATTTGACGATTTGGGTACGGCGGGGCCCTGTCTCGCCATATGTCTTTGTTTTGAGTTCGTAGAGGCCTGTAGTCATATATGTGGGGCGAGGGTCCTATATATGTTTGTTTGATTTGTTTTCTGGTCTTAAAGCGGTCCGTTTGTTTTGATGGCCCTAAATGGCCCTTATGCTTATGTTTGCACCTTCGACCGGCGATGTCTATTCCGCCGCTCAGTTTGTATTTGATATGGCATTTTGATTTGTGCGACCGCTTAAGACATATTTGATAAAGATTCAGTTTGATATGACTTTTATGAATTTTTGGAACATGCTCGGATTTGGGAAATGAATATGCGGTTTGGTCTGGGTACCCAGATAGGGTGCCAGTCGCGGCCCACGGGGCTGGGTCGTGATAAAAGTGGTATCAGAGCAGTTTGTCCTCGGAATGTCTACAGGCCGTGTCTCGTAGAGTCTTGTTTATTGATGTGTTGTGCACCACATCTATAAACAGGAAGCTACAGGGCATTTAGGATGTTACCCTTCTTTGGATTCTTAGATCGTGCGGTAAAGCTATATGATTAGGATGATTCTCCCCTACGAATTGCTGTATCTACAGCGAGGCTCCAGAAGAGCAGAAGTGTCGGTATTTGGGGAAAATGTTTCTGACCCTCTTCCTGCAGGTGATCGTAGGTTGATAAATAATGAAGAGGAGCGCTTCGGATGATGGGGATGGGGGTGCTAATAAGGCCCCTAGGACATCACCAGGACCGAGTAGGCAGATCCCCAGCTACTCGATTGAGACAGATCCTTCGGAGGATCCAGAGAGAATTCCTCCAGAGTTTTTGATCCCCAGAGCAGAGGCTCCCAGGGAAGACAGTTATGATACCGACCGTTCGGAGGACCCAGCGACGATACCTCCAGAGTTTCTTACTCCCAGGGAGGAGGATAGCCCCGAGGCTGAGCCACTAGATCACTCCTCTGGGACGCCGGAGGAGGAGATCCCCGAGGATGTGCCAGCAGCTGCGGTAGTGGAGCAGTATGTTAGACAGGCTTCCCCAGAGAGTGTTACGCCCTATTCCAGCCCTTTGTCCTGGCCGTCGGTGAACCAGGAATTGCCAGGCTAGCTACACTCCTCCGATTCAGATGCAGGTAACAGTGGGGGCCAGACCGACGACGATGATGAGGGACACAGTTCCCACGGCAGCTCCCCAGGTTAGACCCGAGTTGATCAGTTATGAGTACGTAAGTTTCCTAGAATTTTCGATATGTGTATGATATCTGTAAAACGCTGTTCTATGAAGACGACGGAAATTTAAAAGGATTAGAGACCTAGTGACCAAAGGCAAGGGCGACTGAGATGTCCCCACCGGCAATGTGAGTCTAGAAATCCCGGATGAAAGTAAACAGGAAAGTGCCTCCGATGCTGTCGAGTTGGGCACGTGTGGTAGGTGTCGACGACGTTATAATTCTTACTTGAGGTTATCAGCCCCGTGTGGCTGCGATACGACCTGATATGATATGTATGTGTGTGTATATGTGTTGGCCCTATGAGGCATAATTGGTATTTCTGGTGTACAGGTTTTGGATAGTAAGAAAAACAGAGGAACCTCTGCCCAAATTTTTCCAGAAATATGGAAGTAAATATGTAGACTAAGTACAAAGAGGTCCCGCAATGCTTGTCGGACTTTAGTTTTCTTCTGCCAGTGGCCGGAGGACACCTTACGGTGATATTTTATCAGATTCCACCGATTATTTGGAGGCGGAATTCGTGGGACGAAGACTTAAATCCGTGGGTTATCCGTAATCACATGTATATGTGTATGAAGGTGAATGTTTAAGATTCAGAAAGGCGACATGGTAATGGTACGACTTAGCCGGGGGTGGGACCCGCAACAAAAATTTTCCGAAAATTTGCTAAGACCCCGATCTGCCCTAAAATTATGTGACAAAGGCCCTGCGGGGTAATCGACGGAATTATATTAGCCCTAACGCGTCAAAATGCATGAAAGTTTCGGGGTTAAGCGTGCTCAAGCCAGAGCAATTCTGGGATGGGTGACCCCTGGGAAGTAATGTAAAGTTTTTCATAAGTGAGTATGCTAGATATAAATAAAAATTTGGGGTAATCTAAAGGAAAAGAGAATGTGTGGAGTAATTAGTGCCCTTACAGGAGTCGCGCAGAACGAGGCGGACTAAATGGGCAAAAAGAAAAGGGTACAACACCGCTTGGGAAATTGAGCGAATTTGAATAACAGTCAGAGACGTTCGTCAGTAAAGGATGAGTAAATATATCCGTATGTGTGTATGTGTATGTGTATGTGTATGTGTGTGGGTGTATGATTTTCGTTTGGTGCCCATGTGGGATAAGAGCCGAGTCCCGGCAACCAAAGTTGTGATAGACGAAAGGTTTTACTAAACCGAATACTTGAAGCGAAGCGGGGGCGACGATCCGAATATTGTCAAGGGATAGAAAATCCCCAACTACATTATAACTTAGTTTGGAAGGACGATGTCTGAAAGAGAAAATGAGTATGGAGGGTAGGAAAGATGAAGGATAATCAGTGGGAATAAGTGGGATCTTTGAAAGAGTTGATACGCGAGACGCAAGACAATTTGTGTGACAGCTTGGCGAACAAGTTTACAAATAAAGGGAAATTTTTCATGAATCATTGGAGCCTTAATAAGAGTGATCTGATCCTAATTCGGATTCTATCTGCTATACTTCTGCACTCCCGATGATGATAAGGCTCTGTCTATTACGCCTCTATGCTTCCGGCCTCGATTGTGTTCCCATTTGATAAACCTTGGTACATCTGGTTCTGAATCTGATTTTGGTTGTAATACCTCTGCATGATTAGCTCTGATCGCGAATCCGTCTGACACATCTCTGTTTGTCTGACTCTGGATGCGAACCTGTCTGATATGCCTCGGTACGTCTGATTTTGATCACGCGTTTGTCTGATACATCTCGGTATGTCTGATTCTGATTACGACTCTTTCCGATACATTTCTGCCTGTCTGACTTTGGTCACGATTCTGTGTGATATAGTTCTGTACGTCTGATTCCGGTTTCGAATCTGTCCGATCTGATTCCGTACGTCTGACCCCGATTGTGAATCTGTCTGCTAAATCTCCGGTATGTTCGTATGTGGATCTGTTTTGCCTTCTTAAGCGGCCCGTATGCTACTATGGCCAAGGTGGCCCATGAGGTTGTACGTGTGTATGCATTTGGGCAATGTATATTCCGCCACCTTTATGATTTTGATATGACTGTTCTGCACGGGCGACCGCTTAGGAAAGGTGTTCGATAAGTGCTTGTGTGACGTCTGTTGTTAATTTTCAGCTCGAACAACGTATGTTGAGTCTGAATGAGCCTGAGTACGATGATCTGGTTGTGAGTTCGTTTGGAGTGACAGAATATTTCCGTGTGTTTGATTCTGATTACGAATTCGCATGATGCGCTTTTGTACGTCTGACTCCGACCTCAGATTTGTCTGACATACTTCTGTACCTCTGACTTTGACTATGAGCCGTCTGCCATAGTCTAGTATGTCTGCCTCCGATTACGAGTTCGTTCGATATGCTGCTAGGCGTCCGGTCCTAGTTTTAAATCCGTTGATGTGAAGTGCTTGGTATGATTTTGAATTCGTTGCTATGAACTGTCTGGTATGAAGTGATTTTGAATCCGTTGGTGTGAGGTATCCGGTATGAAGTGGGATTTCGATAATGTGGTAGGGAAATCAGTGGTGTGATAAGGAATGATATTTGCTATGACGTCTGGAAAGCGTTTGTCCGTTACAGAATATAGCGTGTGGCCCTTAATAAAACAAAGACTCAATTTGAACTCTCGCCTGAAGGAGTATTATTATATGACGGCAGATTCTGTGTACCGGACGTTGCGGGCTTACGACAGCAGATTATGGGCGAGGCACCTGATGCACGGTACTCTGTTCACCCTGGTTCCACTCAGATGTATCGTGATCCCAGGTGTTTGTATTGGTGGGACGGCATGAAGAAAGATATTGCCGAGTTTGTTAATCAGTGCCCGAACTGCCAGCAAGTTAAGATCGAGCATCAGAAGCCCGGTGGATTACTGACCGAGGTGCCCGGTTTATGGCTAATTTCTGGAGGTCATTTTAGGACGGACTAGGGACTCAGGTGAGCCTCAGTGCAGCTTTTCATCCTCAGACCGACGGGCAGGCCGAGTGCACTATTCAAACGCTCGAAGATATGTTGCGGACCTGCGTTATTGATTTCAGGGGCAGCTGGGATGATCATTTGCCGCGTATAGATTTTGCTTACAATAACAGTTATCACTCCAGCATTCAGATGGCCCCGTACGAGGCCCTTTATGGCGGGAGACGCAGATATCCTATTGGCTGGTTTGGCGTCGGCGAGACTAAGTTGATTGCGCCAGACGTGATCCAGAAAGCTTATGCTGATCGACGACGTCGACCGTTGGAGTTCCAGATTGGCGACTGGGTATTCCTGAAGGTGTCGCCCATGAAGGGCGTTATGAGATTTGGCAAGAAGGGTAAGTTGAGCCCGCGGTACATCGAGCCATACCAGATTGTTCGGAGGATAGGCGCAGTCGCCTACGAGCTACACTTGCCATCCGATTTGGAGGCCGTACCCCCGGTGTTTCATGTATCTATGTGGCGGAAGTGTATTGGTGATCTTTCCAGGATAGTCCCAGTAGATGATCTTCAGGTGACGGAGCAGTTGTCTTATGACGAGCAGCCTGTATCTATTCTGGATAGTCAGGTGAGGAGGTTGCGCACTAAGGAGGTGCCTTCTGTCAAAGTCCTGTGGCGCAATAATAACCGGGAAGAGGTTACTTGGGAGGCGGAGGATGAGATGAAGAAGAGATACCCCATTTATTCCCTACGCCTCTTGTAATCTAGACTTTTGTATTTGTTGTACCAAAGAACGGATGAACCATGTGTGCTATTCTTATATAAAATGATTTTCCGTTATGTTTGTGAGTCTTCATAAGATTTATTTAACATTCGGGGACGAATGTTCTTAAGGGGGGGAGAATGTTATGTCCCGTGTTTTCGTATAATTGGAAATCGAGAAATAATTACGACTTGTATGTTATAAGGAAATATTTTGATTTTTTGTGCATAGGACCATGTTGGTTATGGAATCATTAATGTCAAGACTTCGGGAAAGGCCGAGGGTAAATTTGGAATTTCGGAAATTAGTTTCGGGAATTACAAAACGGGACTTTTAATGAATTGGGCCAAGAATTGGACAACAAAAATTGAAGCCCAAAATTGTAGGGTGGCCGGCCAAAGGCCAAGGCCCAAACCCATTTTTTTTGTGTCATGTGCTATGCACATGACCATTACTAATGGATATATATCAAGATGTCTTGCTAATTATCAAGAACAATAACCACACAACAAAAAAAAAAAGTGAGCTAGTCCATAAGAAAGGCTCTCGGCCGAGAGTGAGGAGGAGAGAAAGGAAAAAAAAAATTCTAGCCCTTGTTCAATCCAAAAATCTTAGTTTCCACATAGTTGTGAAGTACTCAAGGCCCTCTTCAACGGGGTATAATTAGTTTGGCACAAGAACCTCGTTTGCGACAAGTCGGGTTTTCAAGAAAAGGTAAGAATTCTTCCACTTTTATGTTATGGAATTGGTATGAATGTTATGATGAATGAAATGAAATGAGAATTTTGTGGTAGTAGTGTATGTGTGTGCAGCCGTGTGTGTGTGTGTGTTGGTGTGTGGCCGTGAGCCATGAGAGTTAGAAGGGGAGGTGAATTGAATCCTATTTAGTTCGTTAGTTGTGTCGTTATAACCTTTAAGACGCAAATGATCGATTGATGAATTAAATTGGCGTTGAAAAATGATTTCGGACATCCTCGGAAAGTGTATGCCTTTTGTATATTTACGTATATCATTGTATATCTGTGGTACTAAGGACTTTAAATATGATTTATTGTTGATATTAATGAATTCGCAATGAAACGACGCAAGTTAGAATGTTCGTTGTAAGTTTTGATGTTTTGAAAGAATTATGGAAAGTAATGGATTTTGGGCAATTTCGTGTATGGCACGGAATGTATTTGGAATGTGTTGGCATAATCTTGAATGAGAGAATGAATACAATAATATGGATATAGATTTGGGATTTTGAAGTTTGAATGAAAGATCTCCAACTTGTGTAGTAAGGTGGACCTTTGAAGTTAGAGTGGTTTGATTATGATTTGTGTTGTTGTTGATGTGTGGGCTGTGGTTGTTGATGTATTTTGAGCCGAGCTAAGTCTCGGGGGTGTTAGATTTATAGGGGAAATGCTGCCGAAATTTCGGTAGGCAAAAATGAAGTTAATGGCATTTTTAAGCCTAAGAATCTCAATTGGTAACTTTGACCATTTGCAGATTTCAGACGAAGCGGGACTTGACTTTTGGGAGAGCATACGACGTCTGTAAGGTATGTAAAGCTTCCCACTTCTTCGTTTGGCATGTCTTAGTATGCTAGGTGAATATTGGAACCTCCGGAGCATCTCTGCTCCTCGAAACCCGATCCACATAAAAGTTACTATTCATTCAATTCAATTGAAGCCTAAGGGCTCTATTTTGGCTAGAATGTCACCAATCGTTCGAAACCTATCGAAACGTGGTCGGGTAACTTAGAAATGATTACGTATGAACTTTTGGCCCCTAAATGTTCGTAAATTATGTTCGCCACCTCAATTCGACTCGAGGTGGGCCCGCTAACCCCGAGACGCCCTATTTGTCTTATTGGGCTGTCCCTTTGAATAAAGTTTGATATGATACTTTCGGTTTTGGAACTTCCTCCTACGAGTTATGTTTTGAATATTATGATATGCTAAGTTACGTTTTGAGCCATACGTAATATTTTGGAAACGCTTTGTGAAATGAAACTTTGTATCGACTAAGTATTCGATTATTTTGTACTATGAAATGACTTATGAGACTACTAATTTTTGAAAGGCTATTTTGAAATATGAATTGCATTTGTTTGCTCACGACTCCGCTCGTGCCTTATTATGACTTCGTTCACCGGTTCCCGGGCCGGTTATGATTCGTGCGCCTTACAATAATTCGGCCGTATGCTGTGTTACGGTTCCCGAGGCTTCGCCATAGGGCCGGGTTCCGTTTGGAGTTATGCTGTGATATGGATCGTGATGCGATACGCTCACCTATGTTTGTGTTGGTGTTCGGAGATACGGAGATTTGAAACTTTCTGGTGTTATGCTGTGTGTGGCGCCAGCGTCGGAGTGGCGACCACGTTCTTAAGCGTTTGCATGATTTCGTTTGCATTATGTATACGTATACGACTTTGATACGGATTTTGACATACTGATTTGTACTCCACTTTGTTATCTGATTTGCTTTCAGTTTTGATCCATATTTCTGTACTCCGTGCTTTACACACTCAGTACATATTTCGTACTGACCCCCTTTCTTCGGGGGCTGCGTTTCATGCCCGCAGGTACAGACATTGGTGATCCTCCACTGTAGGCTTCACTTTCTGTTATTTTGGAGTACTCCTTCTGATCCGGAGTCCACTTTTGGTACAGACTCCTTTTGCTATGTATATGCTCTGTATATTTGACGATTTGGGTACGGCGGGGCCCTGTCTCGCCATATGTCTTTGTTTTGAGTTCGTAGAGGCCTGTAGTCATATATGTGGGGCGAGGGTCCTATATATGTTTGTTTGATTTGTTTTCTGGTCTTAAAGCGGTCCGTTTGTTTTGATGGCCCTAAATGGCCCTTATGCTTATGTTTGCACCTTCGACCGGCGATGTCTATTCCGCCGCTCAGTTTGTATTTGATATGGCATTTTGATTTGTGATACCGCTTAAGACATATTTGATAAAGATTCAGTTTGATATGAATTTTATGAATTTTTGGAACATGCTCGGATTTGGGAAATGAATATGCGGTTTGGTCTGGGTACCCAAATAGGGTGCCAGTCGCGGCCCACGGGGCTGGGTCGTGACATTGAGTCCGTGGTTTTTGAAAGTAGCGTACGAGGACCTAAAGTCCACTAAACGGCATAAGAACCGTTGTCCTAAGACGTCTAATTCAAATCATAAGTATTTCCACTATAATATGAGTTGAATACACATAATTACACACAGATAGGATCATACATATATGGAAATGAATTTAAACTAGGGGCGTACCAAGCGCCTAGTGGCCATTTTCACCCATGGCTGGGCCTTCTGCGCGCCTCGCTCTTATTCTTTGTCTTCCCGGACTCTATTTTGAAGTAGTATTCCCACTTGGGCCTTGGGCCCTAGGGATAGTCTTATGCATTTGTGACCCGAGCGGCCGCGTGGTAGGAGGAGGAGAGATTAATAAAATACCGGTTGGTTTATAATCGTTGAACTTATCACTAAGGTAAACGATATATATATATAAGATAAATTATACGCACATACACACACATATATAAGGCAATCCACACTTGATCCATACTTACCCCTTCGCCTAGTTCAATAAAGCTCAAATTATCCTAAGACTTTAGAAATGGCATAGGGACTAGGTCTTGATCCCGTATTTCCAATGTCGCACAAGTTCCAAGGGGTTTCGAGGAACCCTAGACATGGCTATCACCGAGAGATTAAGACAACCCCGAATTATCACACTTGGCCTTAGATTTATTTGGGCCTTATTGGGAGAGGACAGAGAGAGTACAGAACTGGAAGTGCTATGGACATACAAGTAACATGCTAGGAGTTGGTGCAATTTCAACAAACAGCCAGGGAGCAATACACGAGTATACACACTGAAGCTGGCATTATAGAGAACCTTGATGTTACAAAATGGAACTTGACAAATCCAATCACAACTTCTTTTGAAGGGGCAAAGGCAAGCAGCTCCAGCAGGTGCAAACATGGGCAAAAAGGAAGAAAACAGGCAGTTGCCCAAGACAAACAAGACAAGCCAAAAATACTTGTATAGGCTCAAACAATTAAGCAAGATTACAACCAACCTCAACCAGTTAAACCAAATATGACTAGACTTAGGAAGGTATGTCAAGTATGCACACTAAAGTGAGAAGAGGTATGTTTAAATTTATTCAGAGGAATGCGAATATCAACCATGATCACAGACTCAAACAAATTGAAGAGTGCCAAATAAGTACTACAGGGTGATAGCTATGTCATGGCATCACAAGGATGGGCAAAGGAAAACCAGGTTGGTAACCAACTCAAAACATCAATGCAGAGCTAAGTGGAATATGATTTCATATAGTAAGGATGCAGAGGTGAATACTCTCATGTATGAGGGGGCACAGTAGTAGACTCATCATGGGTTTGGGGTTAACAATGGCACTGCAGCTTGGCTAAGAGCTCAACACACTCATGCAGGCAATTCAGGGATCAAGTTCTAGTCACAGGATGCATGACCAGGTGTAGGTAACAATGCCAAGCAAGATGGAGTGCCTTGAAGGTCATGAGGTCACACACAGATACAGCAGCCAAGACCAGGTCAAAGTATGATCATAAACAAAAGTTTCATTCCACAGGTGAAAATAAGGAAAGTGTCAATGGCAATGTCACATAGGTATAAGGTAAGTAAAACATAGGGCTGGGCACTTCAAATGACTCACAACAGTTTGGTCCTAGCTCTATACCATAGGAGGGGGACAAGAAAAAGTATTAGCAACGAAGCAACACACACAGTCATAGACAAATAGGGGTTCAACCAATATTTCAGACCAATTTCAAACGAACAAGGCTCAGGAACCTACAAACCTTTCAGATAAAAAGGATTTTTAAAAAGAGGAGCAAATTAGGGATCACATAGTACTCAGACTGGGCAGATATTTGCAGTAGCTTATTAGGTTCTAGGTATATCTTTCCTTCCCTGTTAGACATGATTAGGCTGTTCTCCCCTACCAGAGGCCTTTGTGAGTCCTAGGATAATGAGGTTGAGGTCCAAGAAAATGGACGCAAGAGTTTTAAGCCTCTGAAAGGGAAACAGGATAGGGTGGGGTCATCACTTCCCCATCTCCTTTTCCTGAGTCTCCTTTCAGTAAAAAGGGATCCTGGGCCCCACTGGTCACTACCTCCAGTTCATGCCCAGGCTCACCTTTTCCTCTCCTAAAACCTTTTCCCCCCGTCCTAATGGCTTTACCCTAATCATCCAGTAATAACACTAGAGGTCTTAGGTAGATTCACAAACATCCAATCCTATCATAACTTCCCTTTGACAAACTCATGAAGTTGTGGCCCAGGTCTAATGGCTCTTTGTTACCAAAGTTAGTTGTAAATACTAGGAATAGGCCTCTCATAAATACACACCAAGCAATAGCAAACTAACTGATTCATGAGGACTAGGTTCAGGTTTTAGAGACCTTTGTTATCAAATCCAAATGTAAATACTGGGAAAAGACCCCCCTTTTTATAACATGAAGCACACAATAACAGGCTGGTTAAATCCTAAGACTATGTCCATATTATATAAGTAAGCCTTGGTTATTAAGTTGAGACATGATGCACTGGGAACAAGTATTTCATAGACATACAACAGATGGGAACAGACTAGTTTTCCCTAACAACTTCAAACTAAACCCAAGATTCTGGAGAGAATCTTTGTTTTGACTGCATTATAGTTCAGAGGAAAAAATCACACATCTTCTGTTTATCAAGGTCAAACTACACAAAGAAATAATCAACGGATTTCATCACCATATTTTTAGCCTTATGAACACTTTTCTTTAAAGGAAACTCATCTCTTAAGGTCAAAGAAAAAAACACCACAGTGTCCAGAAAGGAACACACAAGGACAAGTTAAGCAATATTTGAACAAATACCAGAGATCTTATCATCCTTCTTTCCTAAATCCTTTATTTACTTTATTATTGTAACTAGGTGGTAGATCCTCAACAGAAGAAACAAGATTTTCCTCCAAACAACACTCGCACATGCACACACACTCCTAACCAAACTCCCAATATCTAAATCCATCTTTTGTGCCATTTATCATAATACATATATTCCATTTGCTTTTTAACTAACCTGTTAAGATAAGTGATTTTCCCCCTTATCTCTTTATTGAACATAGGCCACTTAAAACTATCCTGAACCTAGCTTATTATGGCAACCTTTAGAGAAACCTTTAGAATTAATCACATCACAGCCACTCACTCCACATGTTCTACTCAAGGGGCAGTCTTAACAGATTCCCACATTTTTACCACAAACAGAAACAACAAAACAAAAAGGCACAACTAAGTGAGGCACCTTGTTCAAGTTAAAGCTCTTCCCCCAGAATCACCCCCAACCCTTTTTTAAAACTTTTTCTTCAATATACCTTATTACAACCCCAAAGCCAAGTTTTATCAAATAGGAAAGGTCTAGGTGAGACAACAAAAATCAGGCCAAACAAATTGCCAAGTAAAACAAGTGGGAATCCACAAAAAAGCACACATGACATTTACCAGTTTAGGAATAAAAATACCATTAGAGAACAGACATGGTCTGGCCAGGTGGCAGCGCATGACAACTTCAGACTTTCAAATAGACCAAATCATTTAGAAGAGGACAATGTGATACCTAGACTGGGCCCAATTCTATTTAGACTTTTCAGTCTCTCCAATAAGTGTATGACCAGGTAGGACATTAGCAAAAAGGCTGAGGCTCAACATGCTGAGGCTTTACCATTTTTTGACACATAACCACATTAAACAAGCAGTAATCATGTTAGGTTCACACATAGGTAATCTTAACTTTCTAATGACACTTGTGATCAAGCAGGACAAACCATGATCAACTGATTCAAGACATCATACTCCCAACCAACATATAATCACATAAAACAAGCAATGACCAGATTAGGCAACCTACTACAAATAGACCTCTTAGCCCTTCCCTTTTATCAATCCCCAGCCCAGGACAAACTCTCACTGAGAAATAACAGGACACAAGGCAAATCAGGTTACTCAATGAGCTTGTGACTTCAAACTAGCCTCATAAACCTAAGTTTATTATATGAGATACACAGGACTAGACCATTCATAACTTCAACAGACCTATCTTGACCTTAATTCACAACATAGAACCGGTACTAAGCAATACGCTAGCATGAACCACAAACCAGACCCTTGCATAAAACACTTAAAAGTACTTATACAGTCATGATAAGACAGGAAAATCTAGAAATAAATCCATATTAGACAAACTCTCTCACTTTAGACTATGGTCCCAAACTACATTCAAAGATTTTTAATCACAAATGAACAACCAATGGCACAAGTAGGGAAGCTATTTGGAACTATAAGTGAGACAAGTTCTTTAGCTTAGGATTATAGCCTATGTTAGGTATAGGAAAAAGAAACAACTAGTCATACAAAGCATGAACAAGATCCAGACTAAGGAATTGAATCCAAACAATATAATCAGTTTGAACACTATTCTATAACCCACATGAGACTACCTAAATGAACAAGAATACAGACAAACTCAAAAGGGAATTTCAACAAGTACATCAGGTTTGAGCTTTGTTTTAAAACCACAGGCAATTACATGGACTAGGCACAATGTGGACACCCAGACTAAGAAGAAAAAGGAATGAACCAAACAAAGGAATGAACCAAACATATTGACTTGGACATCTCATCCTAGACCACGCACACACCTTAACTAAATATAGTGCAAGCAGAACAAAAATATAAAGGATGACAAGCTAATAAACCAACTCACACCCCATAATAGACCATACAACCATGTTACCTAAACACCACATCAAATAGGAACTGAGAATAAGGAACCATGACTATTTAATCTTCATGACAAACTCTCACATACTTCTATCAACTAGGCACAACATAAGAAAAATTCAAGTAAGGAAAACAATGAACTATGATGCCACCTTAAACAGAATCTTCAGCAGCTAAACTAAACTATGCTAAACACAACATAAATAAGAAAAAACAATAAACTAAAGCACTACCCTAACTAGAACCTTATGAACTAAACATGACATAAAATAATAAAAGCATTAAACTAAAAGGCATTTACCTTTTGTGGGTGCAACCGGGGCACAAGCGATGGATTAGGAAACCTTTATGTTCCAAAACTCCAAGCTCAGGCCACCACCAATACCAACAACAATAAAAATACAGATTTTTGAACTGGAAATTTAAAGAAACTTAAGCTTAAAAAGAAAATTTTAACTTTGGAACTCTTAAGACTAAAAATGGCAAATTTTTAGTCTATATGTGGTTTCCAACTTCCGATGTCGGACTTGCAAATTTATGCAAGTCCTACTCACAAACTCAAACCTACAACCCAGATCTTTGGTACAATAATGAAATCAACGGCTTACAAGCCTCCATGCCAACATTAGTGCCAGAAAAATAAAAGGGAAGGGGAGTTGTACCTTTAAGGGTTCGTTTGGCCCGATTTTATGAAGAGAAGGACGAAGCATTGAATTCTTTTCCTTCTCTCTTCATGCCACCAGTTGTTTGAGATGGGATGGGGCCGTAAAAGGGGCGAGGGTAGGTGGTGAACAGGAGGAGGCGCTAGGGTTTTGCTCCCTAGCTGCCTCCCTTCTCTTTTCTTTACAAACAGATCCCTAGGGTCTTTATTTTTGTGGACGGAGGGGAGAGTATAATACTCCCCCCATTTTAACTCTTTATTGGACCGGGTCTCGGTCCTTTGGGCTGCGCCTGGTCCTTTATTTTTCTAAAAAAGGAGATGGGCCTATTCCCTTTATATATATATATATATATATATACATAAAAGGTCGAGGGCGAAAATAAACTAGTAAATAAATAAGTAAAGAAAAACTAATTATTAGTCCATTGGGACTTAAAATAATTTAAAACATCAAAATAAAAATAAAAATCATTTTGCAGATACTGCTTTGAATTAGTTAAGCAGATAAAAAGAGAAATTAATCAACTACGCAAATGCACACATAATCAAGATTTAAAGGGTAAAAATGGTCAATTCTTTCAATAACTCAAAATACCTTGGACAGTAATATGGAATAAAATCATCTATTAATCTAATTTTTCCTTGGTTTAATTAATTAGACAAATGATTATCAAAAAGGGCTTTCTTGCCCCTTTGATTAATTTCAACAATAAAAGAAAATTCTTCGAATATAATTAATTCCTACAAAAATTAAAATTACCCTAGAGACTTCTTTATCAATTTGAAAAGGTGAGATATTATCCCAAATAATTTCATAAAAATTTACCTAGACCCTTTAGGGTACGCAACTGATTTTATTTACTGTCCAAGGACTCCGAACACTTAAAATAAATTACGGGAGGTCAAGAATTAGGTATCAACAACTGCCTCTTCGGTGTTCGGGGATGGCAGGACCATCCCTAGGCAACGAAATTCGACTAACCCTAATTTTTGACGGACCCAACTCATCTTGCCTTCAAATTTCAAGCAATTCACAGATATGTGGCCAGACCCTGGCTTCCGGGTTTCCTACATATCTCGGGGTGTATGAGACTTCAGGCCACCTATAGTTCAACTCGATCAAAGACTTTGCGTGATTGAGCAAGAAAAATCCTGGGACTCCCGATTTTGTGATTGGGGTTTCCCTGGACAGTGGTTAGAGTACGACCAACTCTTTTGTTTGAGTTTGACTACATATCCCTAGCCTCTGGGAATCAAGCCGCATGTAGTTCGACTTGCTAGAGAAGAGCACCCCGCTTTTGTGGGAATAGCTTCGGATTTTATCGGTGTGTATCTGACTGGTCGCGATTTTTTTTCCTGTAGTAAAAGGGACAGATGGTGACTGAGTTTGAGATTGGGCGGCTCCCGAGTCCTGGCTAGAGAGCTTGACTCTCACGGGCATCCTAGCTTGGCCGGTTGCGTAAGAAAAAAAATCACATTTGCTCTGCAATTTATCCGGATTCGGTTCAGCAGGTTGGCTCTCTCACAGAGATTGTGCGCCTGCTTCCGAAATTCAACAATATTGCAGATATCTTCATGATGTTTGTATGATCCATTTCTGCAGCAGAAGTAAACATGCAATGGCAGTGTGTGATAAAAATGAATGTCCCTTCCAGCAGTATTAATGAATGAATGAATGAATGGGTCTCTCCGCAGTATGTATGAATGAATGAATGGCCCTCTCGACAGTATGTATGAATGAATGAATGACCCTCTCGGTAGTATGTATAAATGAATGAATGGTCCTCTCGGTAGTATGTATGAATGAATGAATGGCCCTCTCAGTAGTATTTATGAATGAATGAACGGCCCTCTTGGCATTAGAAAATAAACTTGCAATGGCCCTCTCGGCAGCAGAAAATAAACGTGCAATGGCCCTCTCGGTAGCAAAAAATAAACGTGCAGTGGCCCTCTCGGCAGTAGAAAATAAACATGCAATGGCCCTCTCGGTAGCAGAAAATAAATGTGCAATGGCCCTCTTGGCATGGCCCTCTCGACAACAGTAAATAAACGTGCAATGGACCTCTCGGCAGCAGAAAATAAACGTGTAATGACCCTCTCGGCAGCAGAAAATAAACCTACAATGGCCCTCTCGGCGACAGAAAATTAAAGAATTGAAAGGAATTTAAAGAATGGAAGAATTGAAAGGAATTAAAAGATATAGATATGGCCCCTGCAGCTGGATGATATTCCTTTCGACCGTAGTGTTGGTTGTGACCCTCGCGGCCGGATATGCCCCTTTGTTTTGTCATGACCCTTTTGGTCGAATATGTCTTTTTGCTCATTCATTGCGACCTTTTTGGCCTGATATGTCTTTGCCGTTCACTTTTGTGTGAACCTTGTGGTCAGACATGTCTCTGTCATTTGTCAATCTCATGACCTTTTTGGTCAGCTATTTCCTTCAAATCCAGTGCGCCGTTCGTTTATTTGCTGAGCCTCTTAGTCAGGCATGTCTCTCATTCTTTTTTCGTGCGATCCATCTCTTGGTCGGATGTATTTTCTTTCGTCCATTCGGCTTGTAGTGTATATGATAGTCCAACAAGTTATTCTTGTCGGATTTGGCCTTCACAGCTCTGTCGCTTTCCTATTAAGACCTGCATCCACAGAAAAATTAAGAGTTTCCTAAAAGGACGATTAGCGTTGTTGTCTTCCTGTCTGGCAGCTCTTCTGGACGTCTTTCTGAACCCTCTTGGCCTCGACATTCTGAGAGATGGTTTCGGAGGGTACTTACACTAATGGGTGTAAGTCAGTGAATCGCATTGTTCTACATATACAAGTTCGTTATTATTACTATATATACATATATTTTTTTGGAAAATCTTTTGTCATGACATGTGACTTTGCGTGCGGTCTTCCGGATCCCCCGGGAGGTATAACTGTTGATTCTTGATCTTGATGGAGGGACCTTAAGACCCCCTTTTTTTTTAAAAGTTCTGACTAATTTCGGTTTTCCTCGAGCGGCTCTTGCTGTCTCTCATCATGCGGGAATTTTTGAGGTTCCCTAAAAATTTCGTCACAGTGTAGGGTTTTATTTTGCTATCTTCCCGTTGATTGTTCCTGATAGGAATTTTCAAGATCCTCTCAAAAATTCTGCCTCAGGGTTGACACTGGCCAGTCCTTGTGTCGGCCTTCGTAACTTGATTTCGTTGCTTCTATCTTGCTTTTATTGTTTTTGAGGTTTTCTTAATGGTTTCTGGGTTTTTGTTTTATGACGACCCAGCTCAAAAACGCCTACGTATCCTGTCGCAGCAGGAATTCAGTTCGAACGTAGTTCGGGATAACTAATTGAGTGTTGATTTTCTAATAAAGAAACCAGGTCCGATATGGACTGCCTACGTATCCCACCGTAGGGAATTCAGGTCATTGCGTAGTTCATTACATAGATGATTTGTTTTTTCGCCTTATTCTAGTACGATTACAAGCAGAAGATACGATTACAAGGAAATAACAATGTGATTACAAGCAAATGTAATCATAAATGTAGTATCTCTTGAGCGCATCTGCAATGATGGCCTTGGGCCACTCTTGTCCGTCCATCTCGGCTAGGACTACGGCTCCTCCTGAGAGTACTTTCCTGACCATGTATGGCCCTTGCCAGTTTGGCGTGAATTTCCTCTTATATTCCTTTTGGTGAGGGAAGACTCGCTTAAGCACGAGTTGTCCAATCTGGAGGAGTCGGGTTCTAACCCGCTTGTTGAAGGCTCGAGACATTCTTTGCCTGTATAGCTGTCCATGACATACTGCCACCATTCTCTTCTCTTCTATCATAGTTAGCTGTTCAAAACGGTTTTTAACCCATTCTGCATCTTGCAGCTCCGCCACCTGGATGATCTGGAGCTAGGGGATTTCTACTTCTGCGGGTATGACCGCTTCAGTACCGTAGACAAAGATATATGGGATTGCCCTGGTGGAAGTTGTCACGACCCGGCTAGGGGGCCATGACAGGTACCCGAAGTTGATTATCAAGCACCACTCATCCTGCTAGTCATCATACACAACTGAACATATATATAAACCTCAAAGCTATACATGGATATACATAAGCCCGTATGGCTACAAAAATGATATACAAAAACGTACACTGAAATCATCATGGGGCACAACTTACCCACACGTACGTATTTACGAGTCTCTACTATAGTACTAGACATAAAGACGGGACAGGACCCCGTCATGCCCAAAACATATGTACACAAAATAATGTATATCAAACAGCACCTCCAGAATAATGGAGTCCTCCTGTGAGTCTGCTGATCAACACCTATGAACCTGGGTCGCCTCCCTGTCTACCTGTGGGCATGAACACAACGTCCAAAAAGAAAGGACGTCAGTACGAACATTGTACTGAGTATGTAAGGCATAAACAACAATAGTACATTGATGAAATACGGAGACATCAAGTAAGGAACAACCTGTAACTGACTGTTACTTAAGACTGAATAATACATGTTAACTTACATCATAAACATCATCATATCATGTATGCATATATAGGCTACCCGACCATATAGGTACGGACCATCATTAGCCCGCGTCCAGGCCTCCCGAGTCCGGGGTAAACATCTCATGCTGCCCACTAGTGGTGTCTTCCTATACCCTTTAGACATGGTGTATATGCCGCCCGCCTTAGCGGTGTCTGCCTGTCCATATAGCCGCGGTGTAATATCATCCTCATAGACTTATCGTAGAACATGCATAAGAACTCAAAGACAACTATACTCTATCGGGGTAACATAAGGTCGTGAACCTCCGATTCCATTATGGAGTATTCATGAGTATTCTGCCTCACCTTGAAGGAACTAGCATTATAAGATGAGTGTAACACAATGAACAACATAAAAAAAATCATTATTAGGATCATTAGCTTTGTAGAAACATCATATCATGGGCTTTAGAATCTTTAGATTTAGACTCATCATTTCTGGAATGTAAGTAGGTCATGGATAATAGAGAAAATCATGCCTTAGGAAAGAAGGGACTAGCCTTACATACCTTTCATTTAGCTACTTTATCCCTTGAACGTTCCCCTCCAATATTCACGTTTCTACCTTCAAGAGAGTTTGTACTAAATTAGATAATTGACAACTTAAGCATGCTTGAACTAAAGCTAGAGAAAAATTGGGCAGCGTCTCCTTTGTTTATACAAATTTCTCCATATCATATACCAACTCCCTAACTTCAATAACAATATCCATAATATCATACTCAATAATCTTCATCAACCATACATTATTCAATTCTCCTACTTCCATTTCAAGGGCATCCATACCATGGTCATAATACTACATTACATTCTTCCCCATATAATGTTTCTCCCATGTTCTTAATATCATTTATAACATAACTATACTCGTAACATACAAAGAATCATGATTCATATTAAGCTACTACTAAAAAATGTCACTATTCTCATATTTGTAACCCATTTTCTATTTCCTTCCATAATCCAAGTCTTTCAACCCCTCAATACTCTAAATAACATGAATTGATCATAAAACTTACCTTTGATAGTGTAGGAATGGGTTTTGGATAGCAATACTCCACTTGAAGAAAAACCCTAGCTTCAATCCAAGAGATTTCTTGACTTCAGGCAACCCTTAATAGCTTCCTTACACTTGATTTCCTTGGTTTGATGAAGTTGATTCTTGTTTAGTCTTAGATTCTTATAAAAGAAGTGTGTGGAATATTCTAGAGGGTTAGAGAGAAGTGCAGAAGTGAGGGAAATGAAAATAATAACATGGGGTCTCATATTTATAATTGGAAAATCTGACCCATCGGGAAATTATACGGACACTTATACGGTCCGTATAAGTGACCGTGAAATCGCTCCAAAAACATCTCATTTCTGTAACCATTATACGGCACATTACATGGTTCGTATAAATTTATGAGGTCCGTATAAGTGACCGTATCACTCCATCAGCGATGCACCCTCACTGTATCAGTTATACAGACCATTATACGGACCGTATAAATGGTCGTATAATCCACTTCTTCTCCAATCTTGTTCTCGTCGCTTCGTTTGATCTCTAATCCTTATTGAACCTTCTTAGCACTTGTTTAACACTTCATTATCAATCTAAGGGGCATCATAACTCTTCCTCAAAGCGTTACTAAATCATCATTAGTTCGATACTTTGAAAAACTCTTCTGAAACACTACGTATACTTCGCCTTTCTTAATGAACTTTCCTCTCTTGCTTCAAACGTCTTTGAAATATTAATTAGAATCGTTAAGTACTATTTCTTACTTATAGAAAAATTATATACTTCTCACACGACATTAGTATAGCTACCATACGATGACATGAAATTCTCTGAGGTGTGACAGAAGTGCGGGTCGTCGTTCGGTACCCCAACAAGGCATAAGGCAGTTGTTCATGCCAATCCCAGTAGTTGTTGATCATCTTTCTTAGGATTCTCTTGATGTTCTTGTTGGCGGCCTCTATGGCTCCATTCATTTGTGGTCGGCAGGCAGTAGAGTTCCGGTGGGTTATCTTGAACCGTTCACAAATGTCCCTCATCAAATGATTGTTTAAATTGGCACCATTATCCGTTATGACATAATCTGGTACACCAAAGTGGCACATCAAGTTGTTTCTTACAAAGTCGGCCATGACCTTCTTGGTCACTGACTTGTGGGAAGTGGCTTCCACCCATTTAGTAAAGTAGTCAATGGCGACTAAGATGAAACAGTGTCCATTGGAGGTTGGGCGCTTGATGGGTACTATGATGTCCACCCCATGCTACGAAGGGCCACGGTGAGCTCATCGTATGTAACTTTGTGGGAGTAACCTTGATTAGATCCCCGTGTTTCTGGCATTTATAGCATCTCTGCACAAATTTGCATGAATCGTGCTCCATGGTCATCCAGTAGTATCTTGTCCTTAGGATTTTCTTTGCAAGGACGAATCTGTTCTTGTGAGGACCGCACGCCTCTGCGTGTACCTCCCCCAGTAGTTTTGCAGCTTCTTCGGCATCCACACACCTGAGTAAGCTGAGGTTGGGTGTTCTTTTGTATAAAACTTCATTGTTCAAGTAGAAACCCTTGACCACCCTTCTGACGGTCTTCTTCTAATTTGGCGAGCTTTCTGAAGGGTATTATCCCTTCTCCAATTATGTCTTGATGTCGGCGTACCACAGTCGGCCATCCGGCTCGGCCTCAACGTGGGCGCAGTGAGCTTGTTCTTCCCTTATCGTGATCTCCAGAGGGTCGATGTGAGCATTTTCAGCATATTGAATTATGGAGGCTATCGTAGCTAACGCATCTGCAAACTCATTTTTATGCCTGAAATCAACGTCTTAAATCTCCCACATAGTCTTTGTATCAAATTCACATACGGGATTATCTTATCATTTTTGGTCGCCCAACTTCATTTTACCTGATTTATGAGTAAATTGGAGTCCCCGATTACCAACAGCTCTGGTATGTTCATGTCCAGCGCCATCCTGAGGCCAAGGACACATGCTTCAAACTCTACCATGTTGTTAGTACACCTAAAGTTGAGCTTCGCGGCCATCAAATAATGTTGTCCTGTTTGTGATATCAACACCGCCCCGATGCTTGACCCTTTGTAATTGACCGCCCCATCAAAGAATAGCCTCCATCACTTGTATGGTTTCGTCAATTCTTCTTCCATAGCTAGTACCTCCTCATCTGGGAAGAAAGTCCGTAAAATCTCAAGCTCGTCGTCGACGGGGCTTTCTGCCAGCAGGTCGGCCATGGCTTGTCCTTTGATTGCCTTTTATGCTACGTATATGATGTCGAATTCAGTTAGCAGCATCTGCCATTTATCCAACTTTCCCACGGGCATTGGTTGCCTGAAAATGTATCTCAATGGATCCATTCGGGATATGATGTGGGTGGTGAACACCGACAAGTAGTGCCTCAGCTTCTGAGCGATCCAAGTCAGAGCGTAACAGGTCTTTTCTACGAGCGTGTACCGCACCTCGCAAGAAGTAAACTTCTTGCTCAGATAGTAGATGGCATGTTCCTTTTTGCCTTCTTTATCATGCTGGGCCAGCATACAACTGAAAGCATTCTCTGATACCGACATGTACAGTAAGAGAGGACACTCTTGTCTGGGTGGCACCAGAACGTGGGAGCATCTTTCTTGAGAAATTTAAGGACTGGCTCCATGATCATAGTGGAGTGGCCTATGAACCGCCCAACCTAGTTTAACCTTCCCAAGAAACTCATGACCTCCTTCTTAGTTTTAGGCGGCGGCAATTATTGGATAGCTTTGATTTTCGTAGGATCCAGTTCAATGCCCCTGCGGCTGACTATGAATCCCAATAGCTTTTCAGCAGGCACTCCAAATGCGCACTTAGCAGGGTTCAGTTTCAGATTGAATTTCTGAAGCCTGTCGAAGAACTTACGCAAGTGCATAGTATGTTTCGAGCTTTCTTTTGACTTTATGATGACATCTTGAATATAGAATTCAATCTCTTGATGCATCATATCATGGAATAGGGTAGTCATGGCTCTCACGAATGTGGCGCTAACATTTTTTAGGCCGAACGACATCACCCTGTAATGATAGACTCCTAGGGGGTGATCAAGGTTGTCTTTTCAGCGTCTTCCTCGCTCATGAGTATTTGGTGGTACCCAACGAAATAATCTACGAATGACTGCAGCTCGTGCGTGGCGCAGTTAACTATCAGGATGTGAATGTTCGGGAGAGGGAAGTTATCCTTCGGACTGGCCCGATTGAGATCTCGGTAGTCTACACAGATTGGGATCTTCCCGTCTTTTTTGGGCACTGGCACTATGTGGCCACCTAAGTGGGGTAGGACGTTACTTCCACTATTCCTGATTCCATCTATTTTTTGACTTCGTCCTTTATCATGATACTCATGTCTGGTTTGAATGTTCGCGTTCTTTGTTTGACCGGGGCAAAACCCCCTTGATGGGCAATATGTAGGCCACTATCTCAGTGCTCAACCCTGGCATATTCGCGTATGACCAAGCGAAGACGTCCACATATTTCTTTAGTAACGCTATGAGCTCCTCCCTTTGCGAGGCTCCTCAGTGAGCGCTGATTCATGTCTCCCTGAAATCTTCTCCATCACCGAGGTCGATTACCTCAGTTTCATCCATATTTGGCTTCTTCTTTTCTTTCAATACTTCCAACTCTTCCACCAGTCCTTCTGGCATCATTGTCGATTCATCGTACTCCTACTGGTCACCTTCTTCGCTCGTTTCGTGACATGTCATGACATTTTGGTCATTTTATTATGATTATTACTGAAAAAGCGAGGTGAAGTAAAATTAGGCTCATTATTGGTTGTTATTACTTAATTATAAAAAACAGTTATTATTAACTAATGAAAGTAGTGATTTGTGCGGATCGAGACATTCATTAATTCAAAAAGGTAATTGATTACAACTGCGGTCCTGGTCCAGAACAACATCGGGCCATTTCCATTTTAAAATACCACAAAATACTTTTTTTTAGTAAAGGGGGTGATCATTCAGGCCTCAAGATGTCACTGTTTTTAGCAAAAGGTTTTTCCAAGAAAAGTCCATCTCTCTACCGACGATCCAAGAGGGGGTGGATGTCCAATTGTTTAGGCGTTCCTCTGGCCTCAAGCTGCGTATGCTGGGCGTTCCCTGACTTTCTTCAACGATCGCGTAGCATCCCTCTTGTTTGAACAGTGATTCGAGACTTTCCCCAGCTTTCTCCTCATTCAATCTCGGCATCTTTCTGGGGAATGACTGGTACAAACTCGAGATTGGGCTAGGTAGATTCCTTGTTCTGGCTTCCCTCCCGATTGTCCTCGTGAGCTCATCTTCGTTAGGGGTATACCCTAGACCCAAATGATAGTTTTCTTTTGGGATTGGCACAGGTTTTGTTATCCTTTCGAGGTCTTTTCCTAGACCTTTTCTTGATTCAAAAATGTTTCTCAGCAGGGTAGAGGCAATCATTTTGTAGACTATCGGCATAGGCTTACCAACCACTTCTTCTGCATGGGTGGCCCCTACGTATTCCACTATTTGAAAGTTGGAGAAATGAAGACTCCCTTCAATCACAGGCACGGTGTTGTAAAGAGGCTTGTGAATATCCCTCTCAGCTGCCATTACAATTTCCTGTTCTTGCCACTCGAATTTTATGGCCTGGTGCAGACTCAACGGTACCGCACCAGCGGAGTGGATCCAGGGCCTTCCCAAGAGCATGTTGTAATTAGCAGTGATCACCATGACTTGGAACTCTACTATGAAGGAGGCAGGCCTGATCCGAATCTGTAGATCGACCTCTCCTAAAGAATCACTTAAGGATCCGTTGAATCCCCTGATGTTCGTCACGCTTTGACGGATCATTCCCACATTGTAGCCAAGCTGTGTGAGGGTAGTCGCGGGGCCGATGTTGAGGCCTGACCCGTTGTCAGCTAGTACCCTTCGTATACCCTTGTCACAGCATTCTAGGGTGATATGGAGGGCTTTGTTGTGGGATGTCCCTTCGGCGGACAGTTCTTTCTTAGAAAAGCTAATCCTATACTCCCTAATGATATGGGCCACTAGCCCAGCTAAATCCTCACTACTCGTTCCCGCTGGTACGTATGCGTCATCCAATACCTTCATGAGGGCATGCCTATGAGACGGTGGGTTGTTCTTGGAGGGTGAGGGAAGCAACCGTGTGTTCCAGAGGCCTGGCAATTCTCTGAGATAACATTCCGCAAGCTTACCAGTCTTCATCCCTTTCTATCATGTGGACCCCGCTATTTTCATGATTTGTTAGCCGGTTTGTGTTTACGTTAGGGGCAGCATTTTCCAAAACGATTTCTCTTTTGTCGATTAAATCCTTGATTTTGTGTTTTAGGTTTATACAATCCTCCATGCTGTGCCCGACCCCTCCTGAGTGGTAGGCATAAGTTTGATCGGCCCTGTAGAATCGGCTTCCAGGCTATGCCAGCTTTGGCGGGGCTTTCTGAATTAGCCCTGCGGTCAGCAGCCTCTCCAACAGTCTAGCCCTTGGCTTAAGGAGGATCGTGAATTCCCTCGCTGGTCTCTTTTTGAAAGCTAGACGTGGCGCATTATATGTAGGGGTGGGGGCTGACTTTGGTAGTTCTAGGTTTGATAGGCTTGAGGGGGGTTATTTTATGGTGGACGATAGTTTTGTTAGGGTGGTGGCCGATATGTTTGTTGTGGTGGCGGTTGGTAAGCAGAGGCGGATACACGGACACTGGGCGGAGTCGTGTATGCTGGCACAGCGGTGGTAAATGCCTATTGTGTGTAATACACGGGTGCTGAGCTGTATGGAGCGGTAGAGTAATTCAGAAGGGGTGGGGCTTGGTGGGAAGGCGAGGATCCTTTTGGGTTTTGTTTTGAAATATGGGATATGCTTGCCACGTCCTCTTTTATTTTTTATTTTTTATGGAAGGTCCTCGCAGCAGCCTGTCTGAACGCTTTGTTGAAGATGTTGATGATCTTCCCAGATTTGAGGCCATCTTCTATGGCCTCTCCCATTTTCACTAATTCAGGGAATGGCCTTACGGCCATGGACAACATCCTATCATAGAAATCTAGCTCCTGTGACCTGATGAATATGGAAACGAGTTCTTCTTCGGTCATTGGTGGCTGTACATGGGCTGCTTCAACCCTCCACCTGCTGCCGAATTTTCTATAGTTCTCCGTTAATTTTTGCTTGACCTTCTCGAGGTAGTAGAGGTCAGGTACGGTCTCGATATTGAACCGAAACCTTTCCATGAAGGATTCTGCCATGTCTTCCCAGCGGAGCCACTGGCGCATGTCCTGTGTAACGAACCATTCTGCGGCCTCACCGGTCAGGCTACGACTGAATAATCACATGATTAGGGGTTCATTCTTCTTTACTCCGCCTAACTGGTCGCAGTATGAACAGAGGTGTGCTTTGGGGTTTCCTGTCCCGTTGAACATTTCGAACTTTGGGATTTTAAACCCTTCTGGTAGGTCTAAATCTGGGTGCATGCACAGGTCATCATATCTTAGGCCTGTCTCCTTCCTTGTGGACCTATTGGAATTTTCCAATAATTCTTCCATCTTTCTCTCCATGTTTTTCTCTCAATTGTCTTGTTCAGCCCTTCAAATCCTTTCCATCTCCTCATGGAGATCCAATTCCTTGTGTCCTGGGGAGGATTCATATAGCGTGTTGGGGGGTGAAGAAAGATACCTGGGGGGTGGTATGGTTGAACGAGGCAGTGATGTTTTCCTCCCAGGTGGGGCTGGTGCGTTTAATTGGCTTGTCTAATCGAAGAATACCGGCTGAGGGGCTTGGTACGTGGGGACTGAGTGGGTGGTCCCTAGGTCATGGGCATTTTTATCCGGTGGTGGCGTACTGTAAGAGGGGCCAGCATGGTTCGGGTTGGCGATGTTTAGTGGCGAGGGTTATGGTTCCTGGTAGGTAGACACGAAAATGACCGGGCACTGTGTAGCTTAACAAGGGAAAAAGAGGAAGGGCCCTTTTTCCTTCAGTGGTGTCCTTTTCTGCGTCGGCTGCTTCCTTTCTGGCTACCTTTTCTTGGAGAGTAGCGACGGTAGTTAACAATGTTGCGATCACATTCTCTTGGGATACGGCCTCTTGCGAGTCCTGCGTGTCCCCGTTGTGGAGAGCGAGCTCATTTCTTGTTTCCTCGGGAGTACCAGTCATTTTGTCCTTTCCTTTGTTGGAGAGGGATGCTAATGCGGCTTTGGATCTTGTGAAATATGCCAGCTTTTAATATCATACTAACCGGCCCCTTTCTATAAGACAAAAATAACTTAACGGTAAAGAAGGTTAGTTTCCGCACATCAATTATAAAGGCAAAATGTCAAATGTGGGTATTTAAAGCACAAGTATCACATAAGATCGTATATCGAAGCTTGAGTACTCTTGATCTGACGTTCTAAAATCTCGGATATCGTGGGCCTTTACGTCCAGGTGGATTTTGGTTTAGCGGTCTCACGGTTGACTTAACACGGCGAACCCTTGGGCTTGTCATTTGAGCGAACGGGGAGAATTCATGATTTGAAGCAGGAAGGGACCGAGTCTTACGTAGAATGCCTACGTATCCCGCAGTGGAAAATCAGGCCCTACGTAGTTCGATTACAAAGAAGGATATACATTTATTTCTAAATATCCTTTGACTAATCCTAGCTACAGACATCCCCAGACCAGCTCGACTAGGGCTTCCCGCGTATCTCTCTATTGGGACATCAGGTCTGTGCGGTTCCTTTACATTTACGAGGGTGGGGGTAACATTTGTGTAAAAGACAGGACACCTAATATCTACCCATAAGTATAGTTTCTGCAAGCCGTTGTCCTTACAAATTTGCTTTCTCATGTCCAATCTTTCTTCGCTCAGAACCATGGAGGGAGCAAGACCAAAATTTGTCCTGTCCTAATCATATTTTCAAGTTCGATCTTGAAAGCATGACATCCTTCAATATCATGTCCCATGGCTCTAGTATGGTACAGGCAGAACTTGTCTGTTGGGCCCTAACGGTGCGGGCTCGTAAACAGGTTCCACAGGCCTGATCTTGTTCAACGAAGCCAAAGTTGAGAAGAGGCAAGCATGGCTCCTCAAAAACAGTGAGATCGTACCGCCATACTTGGGTGTCGGGTGTAACTCCCTCTCCTGGGGTGATGGGGTCATGGACCAGCAAAGTATGTGGCCCCCATAAAGTTCCGATGATTTTATCGTCTATGAGACTAACAATCCTCCTTCTCAATGCTATGCACTTATTCACGGTGTGCCCTGCCTGATTGAGATGAAACAGACATCTTTTGTAGGCCTATACCAAGTCAGGGACCGACAATCTAGCCCTAGTGGTGCAATCCATCCCGGCGACCATCATTTTCTTGAATACCTCCTTACAAGTGACGGGCAACGGAGCTACCCTAAACAGAGAAGATCGAGCTTTGAAGGCTATGCTCCACGGAGCTGGGGCCGGGAGATTTGCCCTTCCAAAGTTCTCTGAAGCCACAGTAGAGGCGGCACACATCAGCATGGGCGAAGACGCATAGAAGTCTGTTCCCTCGTCAGTGGGGGCATAATAACTAGATTTGTCATCCGCGTCATTTCCTCGGAACTCGAGGAACATATCAAATGGGTTCTTCCTTCCTTCGACCCTTACGTCGACAAGCTCTTCCATGTCCTGAGGCTTTTCCTCCTCTTCCTCCGGTTCCTCTTCTTCTTTTTCCGGCTGTTCTTTCTCCTCCGACTGTTCTTCCTCAATGGGTTCAGGGTACTCTCCCTAGGGCTCTGCTCCCTCCTGTGGGTTTGGTGTGAACACCCATGGGTCTGAACCGGCCCCTCGTTCTCTGTTGGTTTTCTTTGGGGTTCCTTTCTTGGGGGTTACAGGTGTTCTTTCTAGTAGTATGTAGTTTAACACAAACTCCCTCACCTCTTTTGGGACATTCTCATAATCTTCTCATAATCCTATTCTTGGGGTATGCCCTCCGGCGGGTTCCCGACTATGTCCAGTAATTCGTCTACCTCCTCAATCTTTTTCCCTTTTTCTTGGAGGTGTTTCTCTATCTACAACATATTGCCTCGTAGCGTTTCAGCCATCTCTCCCAGAGTCTGTGCGTCTTTCCCATCTTGGTTCGCCATTGCAAGTCAACCTTTAGTGGAGATAAGTTTGGGGTAAGTTTCAAACCTCATGGTTTGTCTTTTGGGCTTGCAGTTTAGATTATTGGATTAATGGTACCCAAGCTCAACATACGATCGTACACATAGCAGGTAAGCATACGAAACACATAGCAGATAAGCATGTAATTTATAGTCATTTATACTACTTGCGTTCCTAAGGCCTCTTGAGTCAAGGCTTTCCTAGTCGTTTGAAACATGTAAGTGCCATTTGTGAAGGTGAACCATTGCCCCGAAAAAGTCATCATAATTGATAATATTTGCAATATCGTTTCCCATAGAGATTAAAAAAGTGATGACAAAAGCCGACATGGGGCTTACATATATGTAAAAAAAAAAAAAAACAGCAATCAAGGAGGTCCTCCGGCGGCTGATGTCGAGGCTTGGTTTGTTCTTTCCTTTTTGACCCTTCGAAGGGTAGTCTGGATACAAAGGCGTGCTTGATAGAGCTCCATTCTTACAATCACTGGGTCTGTTTCTTCCAGGATTCTAACCAAATGCTCGTTTGTTCCTTCCCAGCATTCTTTCATGCATTCCTCTTCTTGGGCTTCTTAGGGAGGTGCGGACTCTGGCGCAGGTGCGAGAGCCAAGCGTCCTTATAGCCATGCACGATACCTAGGGTCGTACCCTACTTCGAACCTGTCAGGAGCCAGAGTATCTAGGCCCTAGCTCACACGGCCATTCCATTCTCTGACGATCACCCCAACGTGCTTGATTTTCTGTTTGGTGTGTTCAATGATGAACTGCTCGGAGTTTCCTACCTAAGGTAACACTTGCCTCCTGTCGAATTGTCTGAAAACCCTGAACGGATAGTAAGGACAGATTCCTCGAACCCCGATTAGCAGCACAAATGGGCAATTCTTGCCTCGGACTACCACGGTCTCAGATATGAAATAAGGGAACATCCAACGGATCTGATCTTTAGTCAAGTTGGTGAAGAATTCAGCCTAGGAAATTTTGGACATATACCTGAGATTTGGATAGTAATTCACGAGGTGATCTATCTGGTTCTGTCGACTCCAACCCTGAAGCTCTTTGGCCATGTTAAGGTGTTTGATAATTCACCATTGCAGCAACATATTGCACCCTTGGAAGTAACGGGAGCGATTTCAAAATTTATCAAGAGCTCGAAAGATATCAGCCAATATGATGGGTGCCAGGTTAAAATACCTCGTCTCTTGATCTTTGGTTTTCCCGTGGAAGACTGTATTGTCCAGGTGTTCACCTTAGTGTCTATGGCTAACGACTCATCCTGTGAAAAAGCCATAATGCCTAACAAGGCTATGGCAAAGGCTAAAGGTCTAGCAGCTTCCCACTCTTCTCGGCTCTTGAATTCTTTTTGATATAGGGTGTATCCGGTGACATCTCCGAACCTACGGTACGGATTCCTGAAGGCTATAGTAGGCCCTTGTGCCCAGGATGCTTCGGTCAGAGAAAGAAATCCCATAATCTGGCTAACGGTGGGCTTTTGTGGAAACAATAGATTGTGGTATCGCTTGTGTAGCCTCCTCAGACAGGTTCCATTGTTGTGTATAGCATCCCTAATCTCTTCTAGGGTAGGAGTCATTTTAATATCACCAAAACGGAATAGTATTTCTTTATCATCCCAAAACCCCACCAACACTTCTATCAGCTCTGAGCGACCTTTCATTGTCATAATGGAGGGCAAGTGGCCTAAAATGCAGTTGATTGTTCTCTAGTGAGCATCCCCTAACCATTCATACCAGGCCCTCAATAATTTTGGAGCCTCAGTGACGATGTCGAATCGGATCCTTCGTTCCATCTACAAAACAAAACCTGGTTAAGATTTCCCCCACCCCCATAGGATCAATGGTTCATCACATAGGCACAAACATGTTCCCACATAACACATAAATGGGATGCTGTGTTTTTTCAGGTCATAGATCGTCTGAACACAGGGTAGTCATTCTTAATGAGCCTTAGGTAGGTCTGAGATACCCAAGGCCCATCTAAGTATAAATGCTCTAGTTCAGTAGGTCTTTAGCTTAACTCTATCCTAGTTTTTCTAGAGTGGTTTTTCACGAATGATTAAGAACCCGAGCAAACAACTGGGGCTGAACCGTTAGGGTTGTTGGATGACCGCGTACCAACCCCGCCTCATAACGGTTCCAAGAGAAAATTTTGGTTTTATAGTGAAGGAACGACCACGTGCTCCGCGAAGTCGCCTTTGGAACAAAGTGTAAAATAAATGCCAAGAGTGGCAGAGTTATGATATGCATGCAATGACAACTAATAATTGCGGAAAAAGTAAACACATAAGTAGTTATAACAAATATACTCTTATTATACTGGAATCCTTATGGTTAGAACCTCTAAGTCCCCAGCAGAGTCGCTATCTGTAACGGTTTGCTTTTTCACGCGGGTTTAAGGCGAAAAAAGGATAATACGAACTCGTTGACGCTCTTTCAGACTTGTTTTGAAAAAAAGTCGCCACCTAATTTTTAGGAAATTAGTAAAACCGGTTCTGAAGGGTTTATCCAAATACCGTGAAAAAACCTTCGTAATCCAGAGTTCTGGGTAAGGGTTCTGATAATCCCCTGGGGAAAGTGTTAGGCACCCCAGTATTAAGGATCCGTACTATACGGTTGACCTTCGGATTCCAGTGTATGAGTATTTGTTTAAAACAACTTATTTATTGCTTATTTTCCCATTAAAAAGAACTGTCATAGAGATTTTTTTGCATATCACATTTTTTTGAAGAAATTAAATATATCCCCTTTATTTATAGGGTATCGTAGTTTTGGGTTTATGATATCCGAGTGTAAATTGTACACCTCGTACTTTTAGAGCATGAGCATGCCATGTACTTCACCGTATTAATGGAGTATCGGAGACGTCCCATGAAGTTTTGGAAGGTACAAGCCATGGTAAGTACGTAACAATTAAGCAAAGATGAATTACGGTCTCGTAAGTCGTACCTAGGAAGGACAACCTTAGAACCGAAGGACATGACCATTATCAAGTATGATTAATAATAAATATCATGTATGGAGAGTTTCGGAAGATTCCGGGACCAAGCGAATCGAAGAAAATAAGTTGTCGAAAATTTGAAAAAAAGTTGGCAGAATTTTGGACAGAATTTTGGGTCAATTTTTGAGGGGTATATCACTGGGTAGATAAGGAGTTTTAAGGTGTTTCAAAAGAATAAAATGAATTTAGTCGAGTCTAGTTTCCAACACAACAAATCATTCGTCGAAGGGAGTTATGTGCGTTTTAAAATGGACAGCCAAAGGAATCCGAACCTGGCGAAAAATTCGAAAAGCTCACTTAAAATCCCACTTATGTGGTGACCCAGCCCAACCCGAATTTGGCACCTATAAAAGGGCCTCTACACTTCATTTTGTTCATTTTTCTTCAACTCCGTAACCCTCTAGAAATCTCCTAATGCCTCCACACCTCTCTAGAATCTCCCATACTTCTCTTTCCACTATAAGGGTGTTCTTGAAGGTTCTCAACCATTCTAAAACATTCTATACCATCACAAAAGAGGATCAACTCCAAAACCCCAAGCTAATTCATGAAGAAGGATTGTTCTTGTCTCTACTTAATGTTGTGATGAAGTTGGTCTTGGAAGAAGTTGAGTGGGGTGAAGTTCTTCTAGTGTAAGATATGTTCTCCATCCTATTTCTCCAGTTGAGTGGGCAATTTGATATACGTCAAGTTATGTTAAGGCTATCCTTTCTTTCCTTTGGCATGATCCTATGGTATGATCCAAAAAGTGAGTAAACGAGCTTCCATATTACTCTATTCCTAGAAGAATTAGGAGTACTTTAGTCTTTGATGTTCATGTACCCCATTCATGATGGTTCCTTCTGTTCATGGGTCCAGCTGTAGATATTCAGTTTTATATATACAGTTTATTCATGCATTACATTCATTATATATCCATGTACATTGACCCGTGACCAGAAGGAGTTATATACGCGAATAATATATATACATGAGAAAAGAGATAGGCGTTATATACATATTACCACCTGATCAGCTGGTGCACATAGATGACGATATTGATTATGGCCGCAGAGGAGCCGATATGATATGATGACATGCCATAGAGGCTTTACAGGCATTATATATGCACCCATATATAGATGTATGACCTTCATTGATAGGCATGAGCATGCATATTATGCGCCCATGGTGGCATTGTCAGTTACACATATTTATGCAGATACTAGTTCATACAAGTACATGCATATAGTCATTTTAGCTTATAAGTTCAGATCTTATTCACGATTCTTGTATATATATATATATATATGTTGTTCTGATGCCTTACATACTCAGTACATTATCCGTACTGACTCCCCGTTGCTCGGGGAGCTGCGTTCATGCCCGCAGGTACAGGTAAACAGACATATGGTCCAGCTCAATAGGACCTCCAGATCTAGCAGTGGTCAGTGCGCTCCATTTGATCCGGAGCTGCAGCCAGTTTTGGTATGCCACCCCTTTTTAGATGTGTATGCATATGGGTATGACGGTGCTCTGTCCCGTCTATTCTACAGCTTTTATTCCAGTAGAGGTCTATAGACAGTTGTATGTATTAGTCAGATGATGTAGCCTTGTCGGATTTTATTCTTTTGTGTACAGTATATGTAGCAGCCTAGCTGGCTTGCACTGTTCTTTCCGCATGTTTATGTATATACAGATTGTACAGAGTAATGATGTTTCCCTTTTATGAGATCAGTTTATACCATTTATGGGCCCTTGATGTTCATTATGTTTCAGATATGTGTTTAAGGGTGTTTGGTCGCTAGAGGTTAGACACTCATCACAACTCATCGGTTTGGGTCGTGACACCCAAGATAATTCATAGAGAAGGATTGTTCTTGTGTCTACTTAATGTTGTGATGAATTTGGTCTTGGAAAAAGTTGAGTGGGGTGAAGTTCTTCTAGTGTAAGGTATGTTCTCCATCCTATTTCTCATGATTAAGTTGATTTGAAGGTTTAACAAGTCCTATAAAAGAAAAGAATCAAAGTGGAGAACTCACAAAGTATTGAATTGAAGATGATAACTATGGGATGAATTTGAAAGGAGATTTTGGATTAATTTGAGCTTAAATTGAATATAATTCTTTGATTATGGTATTGTGGATATTGTTATGGTTGGTTGAGAAATTGGGGAAACACATCATGTGGGATGTTTTATGGAGTATATTGGTGTTGATGATGATGTTGTTGATATTAGTATTGCTATTGTTGCTGTTTTGTTGGTATTGTGATTTCGGGCTAGGGATATAAACAGGGTAGATGCTGCCCGAAATTCGGCAGATTTAATTTGAGGGCTTAAGACAAGCATATGACGATAAGCCTAATAATAGTATAAATATTCTTGAATGTAGATTTACGAGCTTGGAAGGATGAGCGTTAAGTAGTGGGAGACCGAAAAGTTATGTTAAGGCTAAACCCTTTCTTTCTAAAGGCATGATTCTTTTCTTATGAACCCATACGTGTTTTCCGTAATATTCTATTTCCACAAAAAGCTAGAAGGCTATGATTCTCAAGGTTCTTATGATGCCAAAGATAGATGTTTGCTATGATGATGATGATAATCCCATTCTAGAGACTCCAAAGCTTATGGGTTTGATGCTATTATGAGATTATTGAGTTTATTTCATGAATTTCTTGATTCTATTCATTGTTGTTGATCTCACCTTATAATAATTATTCCTTCAGGGTGAGATATAGGGATGATGATTGTTCCATAACATAATCGGAGGTTACCGACCTTACGTCACTCTGATAGAGTTGTAGCTTTTATTTGGGCTCTCATGCATGCTTATGTATATGTATGATTATACCGGGCCTAGTTGGCCGGGAAGACCCCACTACGGTGGACGTAGTGGGCGGCTCACGGATAATGATAATAACACCGTGTCTACATGGCACGGGCAGACACCACTAGTGGGCGGTGTGATATGATTACCCCGGACACAGGCTAATGATGATAACACCGCGCCTATATGGCCGGGCAGCTGTCACGACCCAATCGGAGGGCCATGGCGGGCACCCGGTGCTAATCCTCCCGGGAACCTCTTATCGTACATTCACATTTTCATCTAGGTGAGCCACATAGCTTAGTCATAATTTCTATCCATCATTCATGCTAATCTTATTGGGCAACAATACATTTATATCATTATCGACACACTGCCCGTATCCATGTACAATAGCCGACGAAGCTATCAAAATAAGATACAAAACATAAGCCGACAAGGCTACAAGACATCTAACCATATACAACTGTCCACGAGCCTCTAAGAAGAGTAGGTAATATAATATAGAAGGGACAGGACCCCGCCGTGCCTATATGTATGTACACAAAAAGAATAATACCAAAAGCGGTAGCTCCGGATGAAATGGAGCTCCTCTATTAGTCCCTGAATAAGAATGCTATGGATCAAGCCTGTCTCCCTGCCACCTGCGGGCATGACGCAGCGTCCAGAAACAAAAGGACGTTAATACGAATAATGTACTGAGTATGTAAAGCATAATCAACATCATAGTATCAGCATAAATAGACGGCACAAGAAATAACATAAGATGGGAGAATCAGGAGGTAATAGAGTCGTTTGTACCTCTAGTGGCCTTCATCGTATCTACTTACTTGTCTTTCGTAGGGACCATCCATTTCTAATGCTTACTTATGTACATACATACATATATATACATTCGAATTCGTATTCGTATTCATATCCATACTTGTATCCATATCATATCCATATTCATATTCATAGCATACCCCACCACGAAGGTTCGGTGTTTCACATACCCGGCCACGACAAGGCTCGATGATTATACATATCTGGCCCTACCAAGGCTCAGTGTTATCCGTACCCAACTGCAGTAGTGTGCACGTGATAGGTATCATACCCGGCCACATAAGCTCGTTGTTACATAATAGCCATACACACATAGACACATATACATAAGAGCCCATAAGTATCGTCAACATCATTACTATCATCGTTTTCGTTACATCTATCCTTAAAGGATCAACCATCATATAAGGAAAGTAGTAGGATCGTAAAAGTATCGAGAATTATGAGCTTTAGTAGCTTTAGAGATAGAATCATTTGGAGGACATTATAGAACTCGTGAAAGGATATATATATAGCCAAGGAACCATGCCTTATTGAAAGAAGGGCTAGCCTTACATACCTCTTCATCCTCTTAACTATTTAACATTCACCGTTGAAGCTTGAGCAATCTACATTTAGAAGGATTCATACCAAGGTTAAGCCTTAATGATACTCTTAAACCCAAACTAGAACAATTCATGATCTAATGAAAATTGGGCAGCATTTCCCCTATTTCGTCAATATCCACCATTTTACAAAACAACTCCCAACAACCACAATAACATCCATAATACACTCATTATATCATAATCGAGTAATCAAACTTCATTAATCCTTTAGAATTCATCCTTATGTTCAACCTATGCCCACAACTTCACACCCATTTTAGCGCATTTTCATATAATGCTTCTACATCACCATTATTACCTTCCATAACATGATTATATCCATATCATACTAAGAATCATGACTCAATATAGTTTACTACTCATAAACATCATAAAAGCTACATTTAGACTTCATTTTCTACTTTCTTCTTCTACCCAGGTTTTGCTACAACCAAACATGCTCATTAACATGAAATAAGCATGTAAACTAACCTTGTCATCCCATAGAAATAAGATTTGGAGCAGATATCAAATTTTGCAAAAACCCTAGCCACAATGTCCAAGTATTTCTTGAAATCTACCAACCCAAGGGAACCTTCTAACACATGAACACTTGATTCTTGCTATTTGATCTTTGTAATCTCTTAGGTTTGGGTAAAATATGTTTGGAGAAGGGTTTTGGAGCTTTAGAGAGCTTGGATGAAATGTGGGAAATGAATATGAGCAAGGGTCGTCCGTCCTTATAAAATAAAAATGTGACCCGACCAAATTTATACGGCCTATTATACGGGCTGTATTATTTATACTGTCCATATAATTGGACCGTATAATCCCACCAAGGATCACCCTTCTATGGACAAAATCTACGGACCATTATACGGGCCGTATAATTTATACGGTCCATACAAATGGCCGTACAACTGGAAAAATTTTGATTTCCATTCTCGTCGACTCGTTTGACTTCCAATCCTCGTGGAACCTTCTTGACACTTATATAACACTTTATTAAACATACAATAGTGTTACACCTCGGAAAAACTTTCCGTTCATGCACAGTGAATAGACTGACGAAGGGCACGACGAATACAATGTTTTGATAGGTAAGAAATAATATTTGATAATTCTAAATGAGATTTCAAAGACATTTGAGGTAGGAGACGAAAGTTGCTACGGAAAGCAAGGTATATGTTGTGTGTCGGGTAAGAAATTACGAGCATCGAATTAATGAGGACTTAATGATGTCTTGAAGAAGAGTTATAATGTCCCTTAGATTGTTAACGAGGTATTAAACAAGTATCAAGAAGGCCCGTAAGGATTTGAGATCAAACCAAGTGACAAGAACAAGATCAGAGAGAAGATGAGTTATACGGTTGATTATACGGTCCGCATAATGGTCCACAGAATTGTCACAGTGAAGTCCCTCATTGGTGAGATTATACAGTCACTTATACGGACCGTATAAAGTTATACGGCCCGTCTAATGTGTTGTATAACAGAGGCAAGATGTTGAAGAGGTCATTTTACGGTCACTTATATGGACCGTATAAAATTATTCGGCCCGTATAATGTGCCGCATAATGAACACAGAAGTGAGAGTTTGACGGGGCTATTTCACGGTCACTTATACGGACCGTATAAATTTATACGGACCGTATAAGTGTCCGTATAATGACGTCGGGACAGATTTTTAATTTATAAAAAGAGCACCCAAGTTCATTATTTTCATTTTCATTTTCATTATCCACAAGTCATGAATTCTCTAGAACCTTCCACGCACACCATATACAAGAACTCATGAGAAATTGATGATCAACTTCATCAAATCAACAAAACTAAGTGTGAGAAACACATTAAAGCTCATCCAAGTCAAGGAATATCAATGGGAGTGAACTAGGGTTTTGGTGCAAGAGAAGTATTTAAACTCAAGGATTATTTCTACACTATCAAAGGTAAGTTTTATGGTATTTCCATGTTATTTAAGGTATTGAAAAGTTGAAACACTTGGATTGTAGAAGGAGATAGAAAATGGGTCATGAATGTGTGAATAGAGACATTTTGAGTAGTAGTTTGGAGTGAATCATGAATATTGAGATGTGGTGATTATAAGTAAGCTATAAAGGATATTAAGAACATGGGATAAGCATTATATGTGAGAAAACGTACTAGTATACTATGACCATGAATATGGATGAATTGAAGTGGAATTGTGAAATGAGGGTAATGTAGATGAATGAAGATTGTTGGCTATGATGTTGTGAATGTTATTATAAATGTTTGGGAGTTGATATACAATATGGAGAAGGTTGCATAAAAAAAGAAAATGCTGCCCAATTTTCTCTAGCTTTAGTAAGCACATTCATATAATCGATTATCTAATGTTAATGCGAATTCTCTTGAAGGTAGAAACGTGAGCATTGAAGGAGAACAATCAAGCGATGGAAATTGTTAAACGAAAGAGGTATGTAAGGCTATTCCTTTATTTCTAAGGCATGACTCTTACGGTATGAATCCTCCTATCTTTCCATGATTTTCCTACATATCGGGAATTATGAATCTACGAGTATAAAGAGCTTCATACGAGATAAAAAAAAAGATACGTTACGAGCATGACAATACCGATGATGAATCTAAGTCTAGAAGTCCTAAAGCTCATGATACGACATTCCTACGAAACTAATGATCCTTATATATGATTCCTACGATATTATTTTCCCTACTTCTCCATGACTTTCTTACATTCCGGGAACTATGAGACAATATTGATAAAGAGCCTCTTATGAGATAAAGATGAAAAATATGTGATGAATACAAAAATAATGATGGTAAGTTTAAGCCTAGAGATTCTAAAGCAAGATATGATGTCTATGAAGTTAAAGATCCTACTTACAATCCTTTGATGTTGTTCATGATGTACACTCACCTTAAAATGTTAGTTCCTTCAAGGTGAGATATGATGAATATGATTACTCCATAATGTAAACGGGGGTTCTCGACCTTATGTCACCCCGAAATTGTTACAGATTGTCTATAAGCTCTAATGCATGACCTATGACCAATATTCCGAAAAGTTACTGAGTCTATGTTCATAGGGGGTTCCATATGGGATAAAGGTAAGAGATATGCTATAGATACGATAATGGTAATGATGAGCCTAAGTTTAGAGATTATAAAACCTATTATACGATATTTTTTTTATGAAGTTCATGCTACGAATATGATATGATTTTCATAGGTTGTCTTTAAATCCAAATGCATGCTTTATGGAAAGTTATGATAAGCTTATGAGATGTATGTGATGGCAATGATGATGATGAGATATACCGAGCCTTGATATGGCCGGGTACGGAAGATACGTATGTGATATTGTCGAGCCACTACGTGGCCGAATACGGATAATGTCTAATGTGTACGAGCAAATACGATACTATGATATATATATATATATATATATATATATATATATATTGATGCTAAGTTATGATAAGGTTATGATATGTCTATGAGATGTGTAATAATGATGAGTTTATGATTGATTATATGACGATACGAGTCCACCACGCCTACATGGCCGGGCAGACATCGCTAAAGCGGGCAGCGTATACACCATGTCTAGATGGCATGGGCAGACACCACTAGTGGGCGGCATATGATGGTTACCCGAACGCGGGTTAACGATGATGATATATATATATGATACGATGATGTATGCGCTATAATGATATATATATGATACGATGATGTATGTGCTATGATGATATATGTAGTATGATAATATATGATATAGGCATGAAAGGCATCCACCCTTAGAAGTTTCGCAGGTTAAATCTACATCTTATGTCTTATGACTTCTCTATTATGTTCATTTCATTCATGCCTTACATACTCAGTACAATATTCGTACTGACGTTCGTTTTCTTTGGATGCTGTGTTCATGCCCACAGGTAGATAGGGAGGCGACCCAGATTTATAGAAGATGATACACAGACTTTTGAGAGCACTCCATTATTCTGTAAGTGCCATTGATTTTACTGTCGTGTACATAGTTGTTTTGGGCACGACGGGGTCTTGTCCCATCTATATGTCTAGTACTCTAGTAGAGGCTCGTAGATACGTATGTGTGGGTAGCATGGTCTGACGATGTTATTATTTTATGTATATTATTTTGATAGCCGAAGGGCTTATGTGTATTAAGGTATTTATGTTTCCAAATGAAAAAAATGGTTTTCCTATGATTTGAGTATGACTTTGATGAATGAACGTTTAACGAGTATGATAAGTAGTAAAGTGAGTGGTGCTCGGTGGTTAGCCCCGGGTACCCATCATGGCCCCTAGTCGGGTCATGATAAATAGGCCATATAACAGCCCCTCAAGATTTTTATAAATAGACATTAACTCAATTGTAGCGGAAACCTTTCCGAACACAACTTACATTTCGCTCCCTTCAACAAACTAAACTTCACATATTCATATGACTTCGAAATCTTATAGTATGCAGCTTAAGCTATCTAATACTTCCCTTAATCTCATAAGGATTTCATAATCACGTTAAGCTCACATTAGCCTATCCATAAGGCAACACATATGGAATTTTCGAGGTGCAACAGCAGCATAACACTGTACCTATATGGTCGGAAAGTTTACTTATATATATATATATGATGTTGATTTTAAAAGTTAAAGTTAGCATTCATGGTATCTTCCTTAAGAGGCAATCATATATACAGGTTATCTCTTTATCTCATGCTTTTTTATTCTTTTTATGTTATTATTCATGCCTTACATACTCAGTACATTGTTCGTACTGACGTCCTTTCTTGTGGACGTTGCGTTCATGCCCGCAGGTAAATAGGGAGACGGATCAAATCCATAGGTGCTTTATCAGCGGATTCTCAGGAGCACTCCACTTACTTCGGAGCTGCAGTCTATTAGTATTGGTCTTTACGGTCACTTGTATTCTATGTACAGGCTCGTAGACATGTGTGGACAGTTAGACATTTCCTAACCCTACCGATTCATCTCGTTGTGTAACATTTTAGTAGCCTTGTCGGCTGGTGATGATGGACATAATTGTTGAAGATTATATAGAGCTATGTCGTTATGTTATGATATATGTCCTTACAGATTATGATATCCATGAGCTATCTTTATGGTCCACCCAGAAATTATTATGAGATGTATGTTTAGAGGTGCTCGGTGTGTTAGTTCTGGGTGCCCGTCATGGCCCTCTAGTTGGGTCGTGACAAAAGTGGTATCAGAGCAGCTCGTCCTAGGGAGTGTCTACGAGCCGTATCCAGTAGAGCCTTGTTTATGGGTGTGAAGCGCGCCACACTTACAAACAAGAGGCTGCAGGGCATTTAGGAATGATTGACCTTTCTTCCTCATCTTAGATCGTGCCGTAGAGCTAAATTATAGGATGTGATGCCCCTGATTCTAACCCTAAATGTTTTGATTGCGGATAAGCAGTTGATTATGCCGCTATGAGGTAATTGATGAGAATTGAAGTTGATACTCCGAAAGGTATGTTTCCTGCCTTATTGATATTGATAGACTTTGATATAAGAATTTAAACTAGATGTTACGGGTATTTGTGATCGCCCTGTGAGGCATTGGATGTGTTTTCTGGGCTGTGTACAGGACTGAGGCAGTAAGAAGTATAGAGGAAACTCTGTCAAAAATTTTACAAATTAAATTGTTTGAATGTCTATGCTATGAAGAAAAAATGGAGGGGAAATTTGACAATCGGATGTTTGGTAAGTCATGATTGAATGAACCATTATGAGATGCTTTCAAAGAGAAGTTTTAGAATGATTTTAAGTTAAGGGAAGAACAATGGAATGGGAAAAATGATTACTAATTTGTCACGACCCAACCCCGTAGGCCGTGACTAGTGCCCGAGATGGACACTCGTACATATTTACTAGCCAAAGCTTACTTGCGCTTAGCATATTAAGGACTTTCATACATACAGGTCAATATATCATTTAAATCGTTACTTATGATATCGCACACAAACCGGTTAGACTGTCGTATTGTGGGAGGGGTGCCAAACGCAAACCATATTAACATAACTGAACAAATACGACCCATGACCCACATACATGTCTACAGGCCTCTAGAGCAGCAACAGAATCACATGGCGGGACAGGGCCCCACCGTACCCTAATTAGACATATAGATAGATACATACATACATATTCACAACAGAAGGGTCTGTACCAAAAGTATAGGCTCCGGAACAAGGGAGCACTTCAAAGCAGCACAATGGGTGTCCTAGGACGACGGGTCACCGTAACGAGCGTCTGTACCTGCGGGCATGAAACGCAGCCCCCGAAGGAAAGGGGGTCAGTACGGAGTATGTACTGAGTATGTAAAGCATGAAACACAGCAAACAGAACCACAAACGGAATAAAAGTACAGAAAGTAAGTGCACTATTCAGAATACCAAACGCTTACTTTCAAACACAAATCATGCATGTCAAAATCATATACCATATATACATATAACAGATCCCGACCCTCGAATGAGGGACGCGGTGAACAGAATCATCATATGCCATCCTGGCCGCCACTCCCATACCATCATATCATCATATACATATATACATATAACAGATCCCGGCCCTCTAGTGAGGGACGCGGTGAACAATGCAGTGGAAGGCGCACGATAACAGATCTTGGCCCGGGACTCAGTGAAAGATACATTGAGGCATGCACGAGCAGAGTAGTGAGAAACTGTATGCACAAAAATTAATTTTTAAGACTCGATACATAAGTACGCTAGCCGACACTTGAAGGATCACAAACACGTTTCGGGTCAATCCGAGTTAGTATAAGAAAGTTATGGACCTTTTAGTACAGAAACCTCTACGGACGTTTCGAAGCAATCCGAGATCGTCTACGAAAGTTAGGGACATTAATACTTACAGAACTCTTTCAGGAACAGAAACTCTTTACGCTTATTCGTTAATTAATCATACAATAAACTCGACTATACCAAGCATGCTCATGACAAGAAGTGAATAAGAATTGTAAACAAGCTCGGAATTAAAGAATAGAGTTACCCCAAGATGCGTGTCATACCTTACTTAGCTCTAGGACATGCCAAAAGAAAGAAAGGGTAAGCCTTACATACCTTGCCCGCTTCCTACGCTAATCCCACTTAAGTCTCGGCTTTTGCAAGATCTACAACAACGTTAGTAGATACCAAACATTAGCTAGGGATACTTAAGAGTCCAATTCTAAACTAACACTTCATCTACAGAAATTTCGGCAGCATTTCCCCTGTAAATACAACCATCCCCGAGAATCCAACTCGGCCAAATTATCAACAACAATCCGAGAATTCAACTCGGTCAAATTACCAACAACAATACCAACAACCATATTTCCAACTTTCACAATCAATTTAAAATGCACTCTAACTTTAGTAACTCTTTTCTACATAATTCGACAACATCCCATTTACATTCAAATCGACCATATACAGTCAAGCTAACACCAATGATCTCACATTCAAGTGTTAATCCGAAATCATTCTAACATGATTCAAGAACACTTCAAACAATTCACACAATATTCAAAACAACCCAACCAACATACCACTTCACCCGAAACCTTCCAAATTCAACAAGAACAATAACAACACATTTCCTTCTTTCAAATTCATGAACTATACCAACAATCTACACATTAACAACTTCATTCTCATAATTGCAAGAAACCATATTAAAATCGCATTAACTTCTACAACAACCCACAAACAATTATAATGCCAACTTGAACCACTTAAACCTCCATTTGCATCATAGAATTCACAACAACAACAACAACTAAAATACTAAATAAAATCAATTTATCTCTTCTACACAACACCACATCCACACGGCTACAACCAATACACCCATATTTCATGAATTTCTTCCATTTCTACATACTACAACATGCACAAATCACCCATAACACATGAAAGAGAAAATGTTTTGCTTGCTCCAACAACCACTTCACGTTAATAAGGGCCTTCCACTTGGTTGAAATACTCGAAGAAATTTTTTTTTTTGATCAATTTTTCTAGGTTCTTGCTCGGCCAAGCATGGCCGAATATGGCTTCTCTTGTTTTCTCTTTCTTTCTTCAAGTTTCTAGAATTAGAAAAGATGACTAATAAGTCTTGCTTGGTCATCACCCACACACACACACACACACACACACATATATATATATATATATACATGGCCTATGCCAAATGAACACATGCCCCACCTCATGGCTTGAATCAATTGGCCAAGCCATGGGTGGGACCCACACGGCCACTTGTGGCTTTTTGTGGTTCATGAAAAAAAAAATCTTCTAATTCCAAATTTGCCCTTAGCCTTCCTTAATATTTCCATGAACCACCTTGTGAATTTCCCTTTTTACCTCTAGCCTTCCTTAATATTTCCACATCAATAATTTTCATAAACAACTTGTGTGTTAAACAAGATCAAAATATAGCCTTTCTCAACATTTCCATACTAATAAACAACTTGTGTATTAAAATAATTCCGGAAAATAGTCTTGCCCTTAACTTACCACGACTTTCTTGAAACATCCGAATGTACAAAATACGGGATATAACATAATTAAAGGAGTTGGAATGAGTGCACTCGAGATTTCGGAGAATTGAGATTTATTGAAGATATAAGGGAAGTTGATACTAAGAATTCAAATGCAGTATTACGATTTGTAGATAGGTAAGTAAGAGATAACGAAGAGATATTGATAAGAGAAAGGAAGTTAACGAGGAGGGGAAAGTTTTACTCTAGAAGTTTATATTTATATATATACACACACACAAACACATAAGATCAGGACGGGTTGATGACAGCCACTCAGACTCGTTTTATCGAACTTTCCTTTATGATGTCGATTTACATTGGAATTTAGAAGTCACCAGTCATTCGACTTCAAGGGGATTCTAAGTATTTGATAGTTGGTACTATTATGAGACTTATTGTGGCCGAGATACCTCGGGTATTAATGACGACCTTGAACTCAAGAATGAGAAATGGTTAGGTAAGTTGGATTGTAATTATGATTGTCTTCTAGATTTCTTATACAACTTCTAAATGTGATGTTGCTTGGCGGATGAAGGAAGTAGAGATTGTATCAACCTTAGGAATATGTGGTGTATTTCTAGCTAATCTTTATAAGAAGGCTTTACCTTAATTTTTTTTTCAGACGGGTGTTGTGAAGGTTATTGACGATAGAGAAATTAGGTGCAATGTCGGGTTATGTGGAAGGAGAGAAGAGAGTAGGTGTACAAGTGAGGATAAAATAACGCAAGGATCGATTCGGCTGCTACAAGAAAGTAAAGGATGCGAGGTTGATTATTTTAGACAAAGAGATAGGGTACAAGTACGAGTAAAGATTTTCAAGTAAATTTATATCACCAGGGCTCACAGTTGGGACATAGAAAGATATGCTAGGAAGACCTACAGATTTAGACATACGAAAAAAGAATATGAGAAACTAGAATAGCCCGAGGGAAATTAAATTATATGAGCTTTACAATTAGAATTCTCTGGCTAGCTGGGCAAAAAAAAGAGGGGAGATGTATTAAAGCCACAGATTCAAGACAAAATTAAATGGCAATGGGATATCAAGAAAAGGTGTTGAAAAGCGATAAAAGGATAAGTCAAGAGTGGTTACATCGAGTACATATGTATACCCTTATGATTGATGTTACAACATGTTAAAAATATTGATTGTGATGTATGCCAAAATTGAGGTAGCAAGTGCTACAGAGAGAATTAAGATTGGGTTTTCTCAGGAATTAAAATCAGATAGCGGTAACGCGACCAAATATGTAAGTACGAGCATTAGGAAAAAGAAGGTTATGATATTATGAAGGGGAGAGAAACTTGGACAAGGAAAACGTATACCCATTGAGGATCAAGTAATATAATTGAGGAAAAGGTTAGAATGAAAGCAGGAAAGCAGATGATAGGATCAAATTTAAATAAATCAACGGGAGATAGAGTAATGTCGTACGTGACAAGGGATGAACGTGAGGACCCCGGAACCAACCTATACGTTTTCATAACTAGAACCAAGAAGGTTGTAAATAATGGACAAACGTGCATCCTTGAGAAGAAATAAACAGGTCTTATGAGAGCGATGAGGAAATTTTAAACTCCTGAGATTTAACCAGGAGGATAGCTGTGAACCCATGATTGGTATGCCTATTTAAGGGAAGAAAGTACCTCAAGAAAGGATTTTTAGCGTCAAAAGGGATTCGCACTCATAACGAAGCACCCCAAAGTTTCCTAATCTAAGATTAAAGGATGCCTAATAGAAACAGGAATTTTACAAGTAAAAGAAACTATGAGGACTAAAGGAAGGAGTAGGTTTTAACGAAATGGTTAAAGGGAATTATGTGGCCGCCGACGACAAGGAGAAGGTTAATGAGTCAGTAGGCTTGCCCAAAGGAAGACAAATGGAAATTATAAGACAATGGTAGTGTGAAAGATATATATATATATATATATATATATATATATATATATGTGTGTGTGTGTGTGTGTGTGTGTGTGTGTGTGTGTGTGTGTGTGTGTGTGTGTGCGTGTGTGCGTGTGTGTGTGTGTGTGTGTGTGTGTGTGTGTGTGTGCGTACAAGTTGTAGTATCATAAAGAAAGATGAAGATTCGATGAAAGTAGAAAGGAAAGGGTGTAATTGTGAGGATTTCATGATAAGAACAAGAACCGACAGAACGTTAGAAGGACTATGATGCATAGCTGTGATGCAAACAGGTAGTTAAGGAGAATTACGGGACAAAATAAGCTAAGCCAATGAAAGGACAAGTCGTGGGGAATGGAAGGTGTGGAATATCAACTTTTAATGGTATAGTATAGACATAAATCGGAATTGCAAACCCAGAGCAAGGAGAATTTCAAGGATATTAAGAAGATAGTCGTAGAGAAAGACTAGGGCTAAAGGAGCGTGGTATAGTCGGACACTCCATAAGGGGCCTAATGAATTCCGATGTCCCCATTAATTCATTAGCCCAGGGAACTAATAGCCATGAAAGGTAGAAGTGAAAAGACAATAAAGAAGGCATTTGAATTGGATCTGATATGTATGAGCATTTTGATTTGATACAAGACCTCAACTAGCAGAAAAGAAAATAAGTTAAACCATACGATGAAAGGAACTCCGGCATTATTAGGAACAGAGAAGTGAAGGATCGTTAAGGTCGGCCAGATGATTATCAAAGATGGTTAATCCTCGAAGGTTACTGGTATACGAGAACATCCTCTAAAGGGGGGAAGAACAAATTCAGTTCTAAGATGAACTACAATATTCCCAAGTTCAAAAGAGAGAAATGTACTGGCTTAAAGGAGCCAAAATTTCAAAATGAACCGATATGTCAAGAATGTGCTAAAGAAAAGCGAGAATGGATTAAATGCAGGTATATCATGAGATAAATATGGGAAGGAGAATAAGTTTGTATTCCGGACTATGACTCGAATCACTTGCGCCGAAGAAATTTTAGGTAAATTTAGATATGCAGTAAGGTACTCCAAGGAATAGCAGAAGGAGTGAGAAAAGCCGTATATGACCACGAATAAATATAAGGGACAATCGGGATTACTAAAAAGAACTTGTAGCACTAGAAGAGATGAAAGCTTTAAAAGAGGAATATTTATAGGAAGTTCAATAATCTTCAAAGGAAAGGAAGATAGTGTTCCTATGGATAGCAAGACAGCAGTACTGCCTGAGATTAGGGAGTACCTCGTAAGTCATGAAATTCCAAGCTGCTGGTTATATCAATTGTGCGAGTGTATCACATAGAACCTTATAAACAATCGCCATGATGAAATGGCTAACATAATGGTGCAAGGACGACAATAAGGAGCCGAAAAAGAATGGAGGTTACTTTGAGTCTCAATTAGTCACCGGTATAAGAGAGCCAAGGACTTAAGGAGGGAAGCATACTCATATTGGAAGGAAATTATGAATAAGTAGGATTTTATCTTAGTTCCATGTTCATGAGTTTATTTTGTAATTATGCAAAAACTGAGGAGAGGAAATTAGAGGAAAAGTTCAAATATGAATATGATGACATTGTAAGGAATGAAGGAAGGGGGGGGGGGGGGGGGTTCGACCTAGGAATTAAAAGGAGATGATATGGTATGTATATAAGGTCAACTAGTACAAAAAGGAATGATCTAAAATAACACCAGAGAAGCAAGCAAGGAAATGTGTCATATCTGAACAAGAGAATTTGTCTACTAGTAGAGAAATAAGGAGCAAGGCACAAGAGTACAATAATTAAGAGTGCTCACGGACCTACAGCGAGCCGTAGCAATCATGAGTTAAGACCATCTTAGTGGCAACAGGTCCCAGAATGGTAGATAGATATCAGTTGATCCTTGGGTACATACATAGGAACATGATGATGTGGAACTAATGAATGAGTTCAACAAAAAATTGAGAGAATATCAAAGAAGACTAACGAGCCCATAGTATAAGATCATGAAGATCAGGAATTAAAGGAGGGCAACCATTTCAAGAAACTAATGAAAGAGTCCTAAGATAGCAAGCTACAACATTCGAGGACGAATGTTTCTAAGTGGGGAAGGATGTTACACCTCGCACTTTCAGATCATGAGCATGCCATATACTTCACCGTATTAATTGAGTATTGGAGACGTCCCATGAAGTTTTGGAAGGTACGAGCCATGGGAAGTATGTAACAATGAAGTAAAGGGTGAATTATGATCTCGTAAGTCGTAACTGAGAAGGACAACATTAGAACCAAAGGACATGACCATTATCAAGTATGATTAATAATAAATATCATGTATGCAGAGTTTCAGAAGATTCCGGAACCAAGCGAATCGAAGAAAATAAGTTGTCGAAAATTTGGAAAAAAGTTGGAAGAATTTTGGACAGAAATTTGGGTTAACTTTAGAGGGAAATATCTCCAGGTATATCAGGAGTTTTAAGGTATTTCAAAAGCCTAAAATAAGTTTGCCGAGTCTAGTTTCCATGTTACCCCTTGGAAGATTCCCCGTACCTGTACTATGAATAGGACAACGAAGGTCATAGCATATACGACATTTCGATGAGTAGGAATAGTGTTTGATAACCCCAAACGAGATTTCAAAACCATTCGAGATAAGGAAATGAAGTTGTTAAGGAAAGCGAGTCGTATATCGAGTAGGAATAACGAGAAATGAGTTGGTGAGGGAATAATGGTGTCTTAGAGACATGAAATGATGTCCCTTAGATTGGTATTGATGTATTAAACAAGTGTTAAGAAGGTTCCATAAGGATCGGAGATAGAACGAGACAACGAGAACGAAACCGGAACCATTGGGCATTATACGGTCCAACCTACGGACTGTATAATTTATACTGGCCGTATAATTGGCCAATGAAGGGACCAGCTACAGGACTAATTGTACGCCCATACATACGGTCCGTATAAATAGTACGGACCGTATGTTGGTCCGTATAATGGGTCTCGGCCAGCTTTTAAATTAAGTGTAAGGGGGCATTTTTCATTTCACCCATTTCATTTCCCACCTCTTCTAACTCAAGAAGCCTCTAGAACTTTCCCTACTCTTCAACCACAAGATAAATCCAAGGGAAACTAAGATCAACAACACATAATACATGAAATAAAGTGTATGAAAACTAAGTAGGGTTCATCTTCCTCAAAGAAAATCAAAGGAGGTGGAGAAGGGTTTTGATGCTAGGGTAGAAACTCAACTCAAGGCTTGTTCAACCAACATCCAAGGTAAGTTTTATGATCATTTCATGTTGTTTAATCGAAGTGGAGAACTCACAAAGTATTGAATTGAAGATGATAACTATGGGATGAATTTGAAAGGAGATTTTGGATTAATTTGGGATTAAATTGAATATAATTCTTTGATTATGGTATTGTGGATATTGTTATGGTTGGTTGAGAAATTGGGGAAACACATCGTGTGGGATGTTTTATGGAGTATATTGGTGTTGATGATGATGTTATTGATATTAGTATTGCTATTGTTGCTGTTTTGTTGGTATTGTGATTTCGGGCTAGGGATATAAACAGGGTAGATGCTGCCCGAAATTCGGCAGATTTAATTTAAGGGCTTAAGACAAGCATATGACGATAAGCCTAATAATAGTATAAATTTTCTTGAATGTATATTTACGAGCTTTGAAGGATGATCGTTAAGTTGTAGGAGACCGAAAAGTTATATTAAGGCTAAACCCTTTCTTTCTAAAGGCATGATTCTTTTCTTATGAAACCATACGTGTCTTCCGTAATATTCTATTTGCCCAAAAAGCTAGAAGCTTATGATTCTCAAGGTTCTTATGATGCCAAAGATAGATGTATGCTATGATGATGATGATGATGATCCCATTCTAGAGACTCTAAAGCTTATGGATTTGATGCTATTATGAGATTATTGAATTTATTTCATAAATTTCTTGATTCTATTCATTATTGTTGATCTCACCTTATAATAATTATTCCTTCAAGGTGAGATATAGCGATGATGATTGTTCCATAACATAATCGGAGGTTACCGACCTTACGTCACTCCGATAGAGTTGTAGATTTTATTTGGGCTCTCATGCATGCTTATGTATATGTATGATTACATCGGGCCTAGTTGGCCGGGAAGTCACCACTACGGTGGGCGTAGTAGGCAGCCTATGGATAATGATAATAACATTGTGTCTACATGGCACGGGCAGACACCACTAGTGGGCGGCGTGAGATGATTACCCCAGACGCGGGCTAATGATGATAACACCACGCCTATATAGCCGGGCAGCATAACACCGTACCTATATGGTCGTGCAGTTTACTTATGTATATATTTATGATGTTGATTTTAAAAGTTAAAGTTAGCATGCATGGTATCCGCCTTAAGAGGCAATCAGATATACATGTTATCTCTTTATCTCATGCTTCTTTATTCTTGTTTATGTTATTATTCATGCCTTACATACTCAGTACACTGTTCGTACTGACGTCCTTGCTTGTGGATGCTGCGTTCATGCTCGCAGGTATACAGGGAGACAGATCAAATCCGAAGGTGCTTTATCAGCAGATTCTCAGGAGCACTCCACTTACTCAAGAGCTGCAGTCTACTAGTGTTTGTCTTTATGGTCACTTGTATTCTATGTAGAGGCTCATAGACATGTGTGTACAGTTAGATGTTTCCTAACCCTACCGGTTCATATCGTTGTGTAACATTTTAGTAGCCTTGTCGGCTGGTGATGATGGACATAATTGTTGAAGATTATATAGAGATGTGTCGTTATGTTGTGATATTTGTCCTTACAGATTATGATATCCATGAGCTATCTTTATGGTCCACCCAGAAATGATTATGAGATGTATGTTTAGAGGTGCTCGGTGTGTTAGCTCCAGGCGCCCGTCATGGACCTCTAGTTTGGTCGTGACATAAATAGTTTCCTTTTATGTTTACGGAACAAGTATAAGTTTATAAAGAAGAGTAAAAGAAAAGTTATTTTTTTAAGTTATTTCTTTTGTACTCATACACCGGGGCTCGGGTTGACTCGTATTGGTACGTTTCAGTCTTATCCGGAACTTTATATTAGGCGTAGGTTCTTTAAACATTCATAAAAGGATTTTTATATTTGAACGAGTATATCCCGTCTGAAAATATAAGCTAATTTGGGCCAACTTTGGGCCAAAACAGTGTTTGTGCTAAATCCTTCACTTATTTCTGTTTTTTCAGAAATGAGTTTTCATATATTAGGAGGAAAAATCTGGTTTTTGAGTCAAAACTTGGCCCTATATTTTGTCAAAAAAGGTTTGCCACTTATTAATACAAGTTCAAGACAATTGCGTCACATTATTCTATTTAAAACAAAACTGATTTTTGGAAATTCAGTCATTAAGATAATTAACTCATCTTTTGGGAAAGTATTTTTATTATATAAGAACGGGATTGCCATTCAAACTTAGAAAATTAATGGTGTTTCATTTTTCTTTGAAAGAAGTTTTGAAAAGATCTCGGTTTTACACTTTAGTTGTAAAAAGCCTTATGTTTGAGTCCGTGGTTTTCGAAAGTTGCATACGGGGACCTAAAGTCAACTAAACGGCATAAGAACTGTTTTCCTAAGACGTCTAATTTCAATCATAAGTATTTCCACTATAATATGGGTTGAATACACATAATTACACACACATAGGATCATACATATATGGAAATGAATTTAAACTAGTGGCATACCAAGCCCCTAGTGGCCATTTTCACCCATGGTTGGGCCTTCTGCGCACCTCGCTATTATTCTTTATCTTCTCGGACTCTATTTTGAAGTACTATTCCCATTGGCAGGAGGAGGAGAGAAAAAGAAAACACCGGTTAGTTTATAATCACTGAATTTATCACTAAGGTAAACGACTAACGTTATTAATACACTCACATACATATAAGCTAAAGTATACGCACATACACACTTATATATAAGGAAATCCACACTTGATCCATACTTACCCCTTCACCTACTTCAATAGAGCTTAAATTATCCTAAGACTTTAGAAATGGCATGGGGACTAGGTCTTGATCCCGTATTTCTGATGCTGCACAAGTTCCATGGGGTTTCGAGGAACCCCAAGCATGGCTAACACTGGGAGATTAAGACAACCTCGAATTAACACACTTGGCCTTAGATTTATTTGGGCCTTATTGAGAAATGGCATAGAGAGCAAGAGAACCAGAAGAGCTATGGACATACAAGCAACATGCTAGGAGTTGATGCAATTTCAACAAGCAGCCAGGGAGCAATACACAAATATACACACCGAAGTAGGCATTATGGAGAACCTTGATGTTACAAAATGGCACTTGACAAATCCAAACACAACTTCTTTTGAAGGGGCAAAGGTAAGCAGCACCAGCAGGTGCAAACAAAGGCAAAAGGGAAGAAAACAGGAAGTTGCCCAGGACAAACAAGACAAGCTAAAAATACTTGTATAGACTCGAACAATTTAGCAAGATGACAGCCAACCTCAACCAGTTAAACCAAATATGACTAGACTTAGGCAGGTATGTCAAGTATGCACACTAAAGTGAGAAAAGGTATGTTTAAATTTATTCAGAGGAATGTGAATATCAACCATGATCACAGACTCAAACAAATTGAAGAGAGTCAAATAAGTACTATAGGCTGATAGCTATGTCATGGCATCACAGGGATGGGCAAGGGAAAACTAGGTTGATAACCAACTCAAAACATCAATGCAGAGCTAAGTGGAATATGATTTCATATAGTAAGGATGCAGAGGTGAATACTCTCAAGTATGAGGGGGCACAGTAGTAGACTCATCATGGGTTTAGATTTAACAATGCCACTGCAGCTTGGCTCGGACTCAACACACTCATGCAGGCAATACAGGGATCAAGTTCTAGTCACAGGATGCATGACCAGGTGTAGGTAACAATGCCAAGCAAGATGGAGTGCCTTGAAGGTCATGAGATTACACACACAGATACAGCAGCTAAGACCGGGTCAAAGTATGATCATAAAAAAACAGTTTCACTCCACAAGTGCAAATAAGGAAAGTGTCAATGGCAATGTCACATAGGTATAGGGTAAGTAAAACATAGGGCTGGGGACTTCAAATAACTCACAACAGTTTGGTCCTACCTCTATTCCATGGGAGGGGGACATGACAGAGTATCAACAAAGAAGCAACAAACACAGTCATAGACAAATAGGGGTTCAAACAATATTTCAGACCAATTTCAAACAAACAAGAGGAGCAAAGTAGGGATCACATGGTACTCAGACTGGGCAGATATTTGCAGTAGCTTATTAGGTTCTAGGTATATCTTCCCTTCCCTGTTAGACGTGATTAGGCTGTTCTCCCCTACCTGAGGCCGTTGTGAGTCCCAGGATCATGAGGGTGAGGCCCCTGAAAGGGAAACATGATAGGGCGTAGTTATCACTTCCCATCTCCTTTTCCTAAGTCTCCTTTCAGCAAAAAGGGATCCTGGGCCCCGCTGGTCATTACCTCCAGTTCATGCCTAGGCTCACTTTTTCCTCTCCTAAAACCCTTTCCCCTATCCTAATGGCTTTACCCTAATCATCCAGTAACAACACTAGAGGTCTTAGGCAGATTCATAAACATCCAACCCTCTCATAACTTCCTTTTGTCAAACTCATGAAGCTGTGGACCAGGTCTAAAGGCTCTTTGTGACCAAAGTTAGTTGTAAATACTGGGAACTGACCTCTCATAAATACACACCAAGCAATAGCAAACTAACTGATTCATGAGGACTAGGTTCAAATTTTAGAGACCTTTGTTATCAAATCCAAATGTAAATAGTGGGAAAAGACCCCCCCCCCCCCCCCCCCCCCCCTTTTTATAACATGAAGCTCACAATAACAGGCTAGTTAAATCCTAAGACTATGTCTAGATTATATAAGTAAGCCTTGGTTATCAAGTTAAGACATGATGCACTGGGAACAAGTATTTCATACACATACAACATATGGGAACAAACTAGTTTTCCCTAAAAACTTTAAACTAAACCCAAGATTATAGAGAGAATCTTTGTTTTGACTACATTATAGTTCAGAGGAAAAAAGGCACACATCTTCTGTTTATCAAGGTCAAACTACACAAGGAAACAATCAACAGATTTCATCACCATCTTTTTAGCCTTATGACCACTTTTCTTTAATGGAAACTCAACTCTTAAGGTCAAAGAAAAAAAACACCACAGTGTCCAGAAAGGAACACACAAGGACAAGTTAGGCAATATTTGTAACCAAATACCGGAGATCTTATCATCCTTCTTTCCTTTATCCTTTATTTACTTTATTATTGTAACTAGGTGGCAGATCCTCAACAGAAGAAATAAGATTTTCCTCCAAATAGGACTCACACATGCACACACACTCCTAACCAAACTTCCAACATTTAAATCCTTCTTTTGTGCCATTTATCATAATAGACATATTCCATTTTCTAGGTGAGAACAAGCACATAATAATTATCCCTTTTAACTAACCTGTTAAGCTAAGTGATTTTCCCTCTTATCTCTTTATTAAACATAGGCCACTTAAAACTGTCCTGAACCTAGCTTATTATAGCAACCTTTAGAGAAACCTTTAGAATTAATCACATTATAGCCACTCACTTCACATGTTCTACTCAAGGGGCAGTCTTAACAGATTCCCACATTTTTACTACAAAGAGAAACAACCAAACAAAAAGGCACAACTAAGTGAGGCACCTTGTTCAAGTTAAAGCTCTTCCCCAGTATCACCCCCAACCCTTTTTTAAAACCTTTTCTTCAATATACCTTATTACAACCCCAAAGCCAAGCCTTATCAAATAAGAAAGGTCTAGGTGAGACAACAAGAATCAGGCCAAACAAATTGCCAAGTAAAACAAGTGGGAATCCACAAAAAACAACACATGGCATTCATCGGTTTTGGAATCAAAATACCATTAGAGAACAAACATGGTCTGGCCAGGTCCAATGCATGAAAACTTCAGACTTTCAAACAGACCAAATCATTTAGAAGAGGACAATGTGATACCTAGACTGGGCCCAATTCTATTTAGACGTTTTAGTCTCTCCAACAAGTGTATGACCAGGTAGGATATTAACAGACAGGCTGAGGCCTAACATGATGAGTCTTTACCTTTTTTTGACACATAACCACATTAAAAAGCAGCAATCATGTTGGGTTCACACATAGGTACGCTTAACTTCTAATGACACTTGTGATCAAGCAGAACAGACCATGATCAACTGATTCAAGAAATGAAACTCCCAACCAACATATAATCACATAAAACAAGCAATGACCAGATTAGGCAACCTACTATAAATAGACCTCTTAGCCCTTCCCTTTTATCAATCCGCAACCCAGGACAAACTCTCACTGAGAAATAACAGGACACAAGGCAAATCAGGTTACTCAATGAGCTTGTGACTTTAAACTAGCCTCATGAACCTAAGTTTATTATATGAGATACACAGGACTAGACCATTCATAACTTCAACAGACCTATCTTGACCTTAATTCACAACACAGAACTGGTACTAAACAATACACTAGCATGAACCACAAACCAGACCCTTGCATAAAACACTTAAAAGTACTTATACAATCATGATAAGATAGGAAAATCCAGAAAGAAATCCACATTAGACAAAATCTCACTACAGACTATGGTCCCAAACTACCTTTAAAGACTTTTAATCACAACTGAATAGCCAAGGGCACAAGTGGGGAAGCTAAATGGAACTATAAGTGAGACAGGTAGCTTAGGATTATAGCCTATGTTAGGTATAGGAAAAAGAAACAACTAGTTATACAAAGCATGAACAAGATCCAGACTAAGGAATTGAATCCAAACAATCTAATCAGTTTGAACACTATTTTATAACCCATATGAGACTCCCTAAATAAACAAGAATGCAGACAAACTCAAAAGGGAATTTCAACAAGTACATCAGGTTTGAGCTTTGTTTTAAAAGCACAGGCAATTACATGGACTAGGCATAATGCGGACACCAAGACTAATAAGAAAAAGGAATTAACCAAACATATTGACTTGGACATCTCATCCTAGACCATGCACACACCTTAACTAAATATAGTGCAAGCAGAACCACGATATAAAGGATGACAAGCTAATACACCAACTCACACCCCATCATAGACCAGACAACCATGTTACTTAAACACCACATCAAACAAGAACTAAGCATAAGGAACCTTGGCTATTTAATCTTCATGACGAACTCTCACATACTCCTATCAACTAGGCACAACATAAGCAAAATTCAAGTAAGGAAAACAATGAACTACAATGCCACCTTAAACAGAATCCTCAGCAACTAAACTAAACTAAACTAAGCTAAACCAAGCTAAACACAACATAAATAAGAAAAAAACAATAAAATAAAGCACTACCCTAACTAGAACCTTATGAACTAAACATGCTATAAAATAATGAAAGCATTAAACTAAAAGGAATTTACCTTTTGTGGGTGCAACCGGGGCACAAGCGATCGATTAGGAAGCCTTTATGCTCCAAAACTCCAAACTCAGGACACCACCAATACCAACAAGAATAAAAATATAAATTTTAGAACTGGAAACTTAAAGACTGTTTTTTTACATTATTCATTTATCAATAAAAAGTTCTAACAGGCTTGGCCTGGTAGAACACAATTTATATATAAAAAAAAGGAAACTTAAAGAAACTTAAGCTTAAAACGAAAATTTTAACTTTGGAACTCTTACGACTAAAAATGGCAAATTTTCAGTCTGTATGTGGTTTCAAACTCCTTTACTCAAATGAATGTAAATAGAAACCCTAGAATGGCTTTGAAAACTACCACTACCGATGTAGGACTTGCAAATTGATGCAAGTCCTACTCACAAACTCAAACCTACAGCCTAGATCTTTGGTACAACAATGAAATCAACGGCTTACAAGCCTCCATACCAACATTTATGGCAGAAAAATAAAAGGGAAGGGGAGTCGTACCTTTAAGGGTTCACTTAGCCTGATTTTATGGAGAGAAGGACGAAGCATTGAATGCTTTGCCTTCTCTCTTCATGCCACCAGTTGTTTGATATGGGACGGGACCGTAAAAGGGACAAGGGGTAGGTGGTGAACAGGGACTGGACCGTAAAAGGGGCAGGGGGTAGGTGGTGAACAGGAGGCGGCGCTAGGGTTTTGCTCCCTAGCCGCCTCCCTTCTCTTTTCTTTACAAACAGACCCCTACGTCTTTATTTTTGTGGACGGAGGGGAGAGTATAATACTCCCCCCATTTTAACTCTTTATTGGACCGGGTCTCGGTCCTTTGGACTGGGCCTGGTCCTTTATTTTTCTGAAAAAGGAGCAGGGCCTATTCCCAAGATAAAAGAGAAATTAATCAACTACGCAAAGGCATACGAAATCAAGATTTAAAGGGTAAAAATGGTCAATTCTTTCAATTACTCAAAATACCTTGGATAGTAATATGGAATAAAATCATCTATTAATCTAATTTTTCCTTGGTTTAATTAATGAGACAAATGATTATCAAAAAGGGTTTTCTTGCCCCTTTGATTAATTTCAACAATAAAAGAAAATTCTTTGAATATAATTAATTCCTACAAAAATTAAAATTACCCTGGAGACTTCTTTATCAATTTGAAAAGGTGAGATATTATCCCAAATAATTTCATAAAAATTTACCTAAACCCTTTAGGGTACGCAACAGATTTTATTTACCGTCCAAGGACTCCAAGCACTTAGAATAAATAATGGGAGGTAAAAAATTAGATGTCAACAACAAGGAAACACTGTTATGAGCTGGGCTCAGTTGGATGAGAGTGACGTGAGGACCGATGTCCGATGTTTATCCCGAAATCGAGGAATGAGTGTTGGTAGTGATTGTCAAGGTCTTCGCCGGAATCGTGAGGTTTTGTACATGGAATTCGCGGGTCCCCCATGGGTTGTGCTGCCTAGATGTGATGTTCCATCGTCGGAGTACATGTATACGGTGCATATGCATTGCATTCATCATACATTATTACATTGCATTGTACCTTTGATTCCAGTGATATATTGTGATACTAACGTGATATACTGGTTCGGAATGATGATATTGAGATGTGGCACGGTTGGGTTTAGATGCTTTAACATAAGTGATGACTTGTTGTGATATAATTGTGATGCATTGAATCAGACTAGCCACAGATGGGATTAGTTGCTATAATTATAGGTTATGATCTTGGATTGGGAAAGCGTGGTGCTAGGTGACCTTAATATGAAGGTGTATGATTTGCTAGGTTGGGTGAGTAATGAACACTAGAATAACGAGAGAACTTTCCTTAAAACTCGAGTGAATTTTGTAATGATAGTTGACTAGGGATACTTGAGCATTATTACCTATTGTATGTTATATGAACTATAAGGTGAGTGGTAATGTAGTAAGTAAATGAATTCCTAAGAATGAGTTAATAGAAATAAGGACCTTATATGAGGCGAGTGGTAGGTGATGTGTATTGTTGACTTAGTTTTGCCTACCATGCTTATTCGTAAATTCTATTACCGTTATGTTATTCTAACCATTGTCGGCCTATGATGATTACCAGTACTAGTGTTGTACTGATACTACTCTTGCAACATCCTTTTTAGGTGTAGAGTTTTTCAGGATATCGACTGATTGGAGTTTTTCGGAAGATGCTCGGTGCCTATCTCGAAGGCCTCCATCATTCTCATTCATAGATGCAGGTTTAGTCTTCATTTTCATTATGTTATTCAGTCTTCGGTCTTAGTCGCACTTGTACTAGTCTAGATCAGGTCATGGGAAAAGAAAGTCGTATTTCTTAAATTTTTGTAAATAATTTTGCTATTTTGTCTATATATCATATGTTTTTATTTTCGCATTTTGAATATGTTCTAATTTGGAGAATATCTTACCTTTTTCTTCGCTTGCAAATGAATCTATTTTGGGTTAAGGGTTCGCCTACCGAGGTGGGAATAGTAGGTACCCGCGCGATCCTAAAATGGGTCGTGACAAGTTGGCATCAGAGCCTAGGTTACAGGTCTAACAAGTACAAGAGCAATGTGTAGTAGAGTAACGTGGAATGGTACATAGACGTTAGTGCCCATCCACAGAAGGCTATGGGGAATTTAGGAAAAAATCCCTTTTTTCATTCTATTCGTGCTTCCTCGGTCAAATAGGTATCTCGGTAGGATCAATTGGTATCTAGACAATTCCAGTTAGTATCTGAGCGTGTAATTTTGTTGTGTTGCTGATTATACCTAGTATGTGTGGAAGAACTACTCGGTTAATTTCTTTGTTTTAAACTGATTCGGGCATAAAGCGCACGCCACTGTTCAGTGATCAGCACCACAGTGGTCAGTCAGCTGCTGTAGTGTTACCGCTATGGCGGATATTCCACTACTGTAATGGCAGCCTATACTCTCCTTGACCGCTCCTGCGCACCTATTTACTGCTGAAGCGGAACCGCTGTAACAGTCTGAATGATCGTAGAAGCGGAGGTATAGAACTTGAGAACCTGCAACCTTCTCCTATTTCATCATTTTCCCCTGTTCAGCAAATTCAGCAAAAACCAAAAACAAACCAAAATATGTCACAACCAAGAGTCGATAAAAACAAGCCCGGCAAGGGCAAAAACCATTCTAGTCATTATCACAGATCCAAAACACGAAAACCAAACAAGAAAAATTGTCGAAACATCCTATCAAAACAAGACAAACCAAATGGAAGAGTGTCCAAAAGTTTTTTTTAAAAAAAACAAAAAAGCCCTACAAGGGCAACCAAAAGTATCTTCATCGAAACCCCAAAAAACCAAAAACCCAAGATGCTCTCTCTTCTCTCTAGGTAGATTGGAGAACTAGTGAGAGAAAACTTCTTCTTCACCATTAATGGCGTCTAACGCCACTGGACAGCCTCCCCTTGAGGTTGTCCAGCCTCTACAACCAACTACAATACCCAAACCTATTTTAAACAACTCAAATAATCAAAACCCAATTAATTTTAAAGCTCCCAGGTCACTGACAGGTGCAGCACCATCACTACCAATGTATTTTGCAACCCACAATACGAACACAATTGGTCCTATTGTACAAACAGGTACGAAATCACTACCAACAGGTGAGCCATCACCACATTCAACGAATTTCAATGCTCCAATTTCGTATACAGCACTACCAACAGGTGACCCATCACCACTTTCAACGAATTTCAATGCGCCAAGTTCATATGCAGCAGCTGCACCACTCGATTACTCCAAATTATTGTTGCCTGCAGCTTTAAATGCTAACAATGGAGGAAATTCGAAATTGGGCATCAATGGAGGAAATTCGAAATTGGGTATCAATAGGGAAATATCGAACGGTGAAGAAATTGACATCATTCCACCAATTCCTTTTAAACCCATTGTTTATATATATGGGGAACCAACAATTCAATATTCCATGGAAGAAATTAATCATATGATTATTCAAGAGGAATTACAATATGCAGTTGTTGGTAAGTTTTCGTATGGAGTACCCGATATGCAATTTTTACGTACTTCGATAGTCTCGCCTTAAAATACTCGTTCCTTCAAGGTGAGAAAAGGCGATCACGATTGTTCCATAATGTAATCGGAGGTCACCGACCTTATGTCACTCTGATGGTTACATGATTTTCTTTGGGCTCTCCTGCATACTTATATGACATATGTATGTGAGATATGAATATGTACATGGGGGATGGGAAGGGAAACATGTTTCATTGTCACCTGGTCAGCTGGCTTATCATCCCGGACGCGGGATATATGGGCGAGCCGATGTATTTCGGTGCTATGTGGGTGAGCCGACATTGTTCAGTGCTATGGTATGTCCTGCTATGCTATGATACGATATGATATGATATGATAGGACATGACATGATATAAGTTCTATTTTCTATGCCTATGGAAAAGAAATGTTTTTTTAAAGGGAAAGACAAGCATGCATGGTATCCGGCCTGAAAGGGTATTCCTATGTACAGGTTACTTTCTTGTATCACTATATGTCCTATGATCCCATGATATTGTTAATCATACCTTATGTTTCTGTTTGTATTATCTTTCATGCCTTACATACTCGGTACACTATTCGTACTGACGTCCCTTCTTGTGGACGCTGCGTTTCATGCCGCGCAGGTCAGCAGGTAGACGGACCTGATTCCTAGGAGTTCTATCAGCAGTAATTGGCAGCGCTCCAGTTGTCCCGGAGCCCCAGTTTCTTGGTACTATTTTATGTATATATGTTCGGGCGCGGCAGTACTCGGCCCTTCCTATGTATATGTGTACTATGTTTAGAGGCTCGTAGACAGATATGTACAATTAGATGTTTTGTACTCTTGAGGGTCCTCGTCGCTGTACACTGTGTTAACAAAGTTTAATTGCCTATGTTTATAATTATGCTACTGATGTTAATAGTAAGCAACGGAAGAAAAAAAAAGGATATGGTATAGTGCATACGGCCCACTTAGTGATAAGAATACGATACGAGATAGGGGGTGCTCAGTACAAGTATTGGGTACCCGTCGCGGCCCTAGTTGGGTCGTGACAGTAATGGTGATTTGATTCATGCAAGGGCTGAGGAAATGGAGAATGCTACTAACACTGAATCTGAGGCCAAAGCACTACTTGAAGCTGCAAAGTACTGCTTATCTCAGCATATATATGCTTTCGTTCTTGAAACTGATTCCTTCTTGATGAAGAACATATTGGAAAGGGAATGGAGGCCATCTTGGAATATTGCCTTTATTGTGGAAAAATTGTTGGAAATTATTGACAATGCAGAGGTTCAAGTTTTGCATATCATGAGAGAGGGTAATCAATTAGCTGACCACTTGGCTAATAATTTCCCTTGAGCATAGGGAGGTGATTGTGAATTCATTTGCAGAACTGGACTCAAGGGGTAGAAAGATTTTCAACAGTGACAAGCTGCAATGTCCCCATTTGAGAATAAGAACTCAAAAAAGATATTGATGATAGATGATGCTGTGAGGTGGAGGATGTTGTACTATCTTACTCAAGTCCTATGAGAGGAGAGTAGGTTAGTATTTTTTTCTACTTACTTATTTTTTTGTTTTGCAAGTTGTCTGTTCACTTCAGTGATGCATGGAACCTATGCATGAAAGAATAAGCTCATCAAGTTATCAATGCTCATTACTGGTAGTTGTGCTAGTAATTCATGTCACAAAGGAAATGATTTGGTGCAATTACGGTTCACAACTTATTATGTCAACTGTTTCATGGACCATTGCACAGGAAATGACATGGAAACAGGCTTTAAGGTGCAACTCAAGGTTACTTTTTTTATGATCTATTTATTGGTATGCTTTCAGTCAGTGGTATTAGCCCTATGTTCTCATTCTATTGAGAGTGTATCAATAGATAGAAAATTGATGGTTTCTAGGGGTAGTCAAGTTTCCTGGTGTGATCTGCGATGGAACTTGGTTATTTGGTGTATTAATGATCCCACTCATATGGGAGATGATTTGATACATCTTGGTTGGTGTATGGGAAAGTTGATACAATTATCAGATTTCAAGAAAGCAGGCCGAATAACTGGTTTTTTGCTAGAACCGGTGCAATTTTGCATTGTGGTGCAAACTGGCCTACACAGATTGCTGGTGTTACTAAGGATTCTGAATTTTTCAGGGTTGTTGGTAAGATGCAAAGGGTTGATTGGTGTATTAATGATCCTGTTTATATGGGAAATGAATTATTACAACCAGGTTTGATATTTAGAGATGATCTTAATGATATAGCTTTGCTCAATGGTTATAGCAAGTATAGCAAGAAACTGGTGTTTGCAGTGGTGCTGACTGAATTATTAATATGGGTTGTAGGTTACTGTGGTGACATCAGGACTTTTCTTATCTTGTGCACCATTGATCCAATACATTTTGGAAGGGATTTGCTATATAATGGCTTAGAATTATATTACAAGGTGGACACTTGGAGCAATTCAAAGGGCAAAACTGGGAAACATAGGCAATACTGGTGGATGACTGTCTGACGTATTGATGTGTTTTCTTTTCTGGGAAATATATTGATACATTTGGAGGTGTTGTTTATTGATGTGTTCAGGAGAATGTGCATGGATATGGGAGATAATTTGGTACTCATGGTGTTTCCAGGTAGAATCTCTATAATAGCAACCAGGGGTAAAATGGGAATTCTGGTGAAAAACTGGTTTTTCCTGGTTTTTGTTGTTGACAGTAGGAATTTAGGAAAATTACAGTTTGCATGTAAGGACATACTTTGGTGGATGTTGATTATTTCTGGTGTACTGACTATTTGCACAAATGCTTTAAGCAGGGCTATTTTTAGAAAGTTTGTGCACAAAAGGTTGAGATTGGTTGCTGAATATTTTTTGGTCACCGGGATCATGTTTAATTTCTGTGACAATGATTCAATTCACTTTGGGAAGAATTTGGTGGATCTTGGCCTTAAAGACACTAAGGGCAACTTTGGAGGACTGATCTGGTTTTATTTAGATGCTGCAGTGACTAATAGGAGGACTGGTGGTTGGACTAGGAGGAAGTCTTATCATCATATTCAAATCCTGTTGGAGGAGAGTATAGTGATAGTTTATTCTACTAACCTAGTTTTCTTTTTTGCAGGTTGCATTTTCAAGTTATGGGAAAAAATCTATGAAAACATGGGAAACAAGGCCAACAGGAATGCATATTATGCTACTGCTGAATATATCAATGATCTAGTATTATTTAGAAATGAGTTGACATATACAGAGTTAAAGGCATATTTCCTCTATTGGACCATTGATTCTATATGCACAGGATATGATTTGGTTTCAGTCATTATGGTGCATTTCCTGATGTCATATGAAGGACTGGTTTCAGATGGTGCAACACAGGAGTTGATAACATGATGCAATCTTGGCAACAAAGGATGGAATGCAGCAGGACTCAAGGGATTCAAATTTTCTTTGTTACATAAGGAAAACCAGCTCTGGGAGTATAAACTAGTGCAACTAGCAATGTTTCATTTTGTACAGTTGTTGGTTCTTCATAGTCAAGCTACAAAGTTGTAATATGTTGGTTAAGTTGTGCACCAAGGGAACGAACTTAGGACACTTGATTTGCAGATTCAGAGGGACTAAGATTGTTACACCTTGGAAAATTCCCCGTTAACGTACAGTGAATAGGCTAGCGAAGAGCACGACGTATACGATGTTTTGATAAGTAAGAAATACCATTCGATGATTTTAAATAAGATTTCAGAGACATTTGAGATAGGAGATGAAAGTTGTTAAGGAAAGCAAGATATATGTTGCGTACCGGACAAAATTTATGAATATCGAATTAATGATGGCTTAGTAATGTTTTGGAGAAGAGTTATAATATCCTTTAGATTGTTAACGAGGTGTTAAACAAGTATCACGAAGGTCCCACGAGGATTTGAAATCAAACGAAGTGTCGAGAACCAAAATCAGAGAAGAGATGGATTATACGAACGATTATACGGTCAATATAATATTATACGGTCCGTATAATGGTCCGTAGAACCATCACAGTGAAGGTCCCTCACTGATGGGATTATACAGTCACTTATACGGACCGTATAATGTGTCGTCAAATTGACACAGAATGGGATGGTTACTGGGGCAGTTTCACGGTCACTTATACGGACCGTATAAGTGTCCGTATAATTTCGTCGGGACAGATTTTTAAAAGTTGATATAAGGACTTCAACACATTTATTTCATTTCATTTTTATTCTACACAACTAAAGAATTCTCTAGAACCTTCCACACACTCCATATACAAGAACTCATGAGAAATTGATGATCAACTTCATCAAATCAACAAAACTAAGTGTGAGAAACACATCAAAGTTCATCCAAGTCAAGAAATTCCATGGGAAGTGGAACTAGGGTTTTCCTCAAGTGAAGTATTTCCACTTAAATCCCATTCCCACACTATCAAAGGTAAGTTTTATGGTATTTACATGTTATTTAAGGTATTGAAAAGTTGAAATACTTGGATTGTAGAAAGATATAGGAAATGGGTCATGAATGTGTGAATAATGTCATTGTTGAGTAGTAGTTTGGGGGTGAATTATGAATGTTGGTATGTTGTGATTGTAAGTATGTTGCAAATGAAATTTATAACATGGAATAAGTATTATATGTGAGAAAATGCAATTATGAACTATGACCGTGATTATGGAGAAATTGGAGTGAAATGGTGAAATGTGGGTAATGTAGATGAATGATGATTGTGCTTGTGATATTGTGAATGTTATTATGGATGTTTGGGAATTGATATATGATATGGGGAAAAGTCGTATAAACAAAGGAAATGCTGCCCAATTTTATTTAGCTTTAGTAAGCATGTTTAAGTAATCGATTAGCTAATGTTAATGCGAATTCTCTTGAAGTTAAAAACGTGGGCATTGAAGGATAACAAGCAAGCGATAGATTAGTTAAACGAAAAAGGTATGTGAGGCTAGTCCTTTCTTTCTATGGCATGAATCCGATGGCATGATTTTTCCTTCTTCTCCATGAATCCTCTATATCCCGGAAAGCTAAGAGTCTATGTTCATGAATGTTACACCCCGTACCTTTGAAGAAGCACTTATCAATTTGAAACATAAGTATGTTGAGTTATGGTTAAGTAAAACCACTTCAGAATATAGGGAGCAAGGATTATTAAGTGTATTTAATGAGTGAAGAATGTATATAAGGCATACCGGAAGGTTCTATTAGGAATTGAGTGAAAGAAATGAAGTTCGTCGAGTCTAGTTCTCAATGCAACAAATCGCTCGTCGATAGGACATCGGAGTAGAGAATTATGGATGTTACAAGTTGGGATGGCAGGCTAGGAAAGTAGCTTGCGCGAACGCGCCAAGGAGTGGCGGGAACGCGCAGAAAGCCAAGGGCCAACTCAGTGCGAAAGCGCCACCACAGGGCGCGAACGCGCTGAGCAAATTTCAGGCTCGGGCAAGGGATGAAGATTTTATGATCTGCGCATAAGACTATATATATATATATATATGACATTTGGAGACCGTATAGTGTAAATTAGTTCATATGTTACATGATGCAAAGCCCCCGTAACCGTAAGCTAAGGTGGGGCCCACATTTTAGGGTTTTATAAAGGACAGATGAAAAGTTATAAGAGTAGTACATGGGAAGTTGAGCAAGTCTTAAGAAGGACCCTTAAGCTAAATGTGAGCACAAGCCCTCCAAAAGGATGATTTAAGGGAACATTTTCGGATGATCTGACTTGGAGGGGCCAAAACGCTATTATAGGTTTTGAATTTGGAAAACCCCCAAGAATGCAAGTTGTAGATAATTGAAGGAGCTTTCCAACCGTAGGTCGTGGGCCCTCACACAACATTGGGATCAAAAGTTATGACCTTTTTATTGAACGAACGCGCAGGCAGAAAATTAAGCCTGTGCGAACGCGCCAGAAGGCACCGCGAACGCGCTGAACGCTTTTTGAGTCGGTGCAGGCAGCTTCTAAAATGTTATATAAAGGGGCTTATCCTCTTATTTTCAGACCAAACACCCCTAAATGTTCCCAAAAACTCTGGAGAGTTCTCCCAACCTCCAACTATCAAATTTTAGCCCGGATCAAGTATAATTTCTGAATTCCAGTCCAGACAACATATAGTTGTGATTACAAAATCATATAACGGCACGTTGTGGCTTAAGCTCAAGGCATAGAAGTGAATATATAGATATATTACAAAGGGAAAGGTATGAATCTCTTCCTATTTATGCATGACTCATCTTATAAGGCACAGATGCATTGGTATCTTTGATTATCATACTTGTCTCCTGTCAAATTTTTGCTCATTCATGATCTTCTTTATTGTACTTCATGCTTTACATACTCAGTACATTTTCCGTACTGACCCCCTTTCTTCGGGGGTTGCAATTCATGCCCGCAGGTACAGATACTCAGCTTGGTGATCCTCCAACTTAGGACTGCTACTCAGCTGCTTGGAGAGCTCCATTGTTCCGAAGCTTGAGTCATTTGGTACAGATCTTTTGGTATATGCTTTGTTATACTCTTAGAGGTCGGTAGACATATGTGGATTATGTATTTATGTTTCGGTCAGCTATACAGATGTAGTTCGTTTTGGATATTCCCGTGTATAGTGGCAGCCTTGACGGCTTGCGTATTTTGTTATGTTTGGTTAACTGTGACTCCTCTGGAGACAGGCTCATTCTGATATATGGCATTATGAGTCTACAGGTCCTTAGTATCAGTCTGATTATATCTAACAGGTTTGTATACGAGTATCTGACTCGGGCACTGGTCATGGCCCATCTATTTGGGTCGTGACAAAAGTGGTATCAGAGCAGTTCATCCTCGGAGTGTCTACAGACCGTGTCTAGTAGAGTCTTGTTTATCGGTGTGTTGTGCACCACATCTATAAACAGGAAGCTACAGGACATTTAGGATATTATCTTTCTTTCTATCTTAGATCGTGCGATGAGAGCCAAGTCATAGGAAATGAAATTCCTTGTACTAACCCTTAATTTCAGCAGAAGAATGGTGTTGACAAAGGAAGAGGATGACGATATAGGGATTACAGATACAACAGAAGTTGAACGAATCAGTACAGAGGCAAGTAATGGTAAAAAGGATTATAAGTCAGATATGGTAAGAATGTTGCAAGTATTATTGAAATATATAGCCTATGAATGGAAGAGAAAGTGACCAGGGAAACCTACAAGGACGATTGATAAAAGTTCAAGTATATTCTGAGTTGTGACGCATGAGGTAAGTTTCGTTATCTTTGCATTTCTGTTCGATATTGAGAGCCCTGTGAGGCTAAGGTGTGTTACGCATGTGTATATTTGGCCTGTGAGGCATTGCATGTATTTTCTGGGCTGCGTGCAGGAGTTGGATAGTAAAAAGTATAGGGAAACTCTGTGAAAATTTTCCTAAAATTTAAGGACGAGAACCAAGGATTTAAGAGATAACAAAGATGATTCGTATGTGATTGCTACAGATTAATTAAAGGGAAAGTATAGGACACATTGATATGGGATGATAAAATAAAGATGACGCCACAAATGGACATCGGGCATCAGTTATTGGAATCAAAGGTACTATTCCGGTTGGACATACAGTTGGGCACATCATTACATCGAGTATCCCCATAAATTTGGATCGAGAATGGCAATGAAATACAACACTATAAGGTAAAACCAAGGGGGGAACAAGTAAGATTGAGTACGAGCACAAGGACTAACTAAGGTATTGGAGGAATTATGACACCCGACAATGGGGCAATCGAAAAGTAATAAGGAGTTATGAAGCAAGACGAGCTAAGGATATGCAAGGAGAAGACATGAAAGTAGACAGAGATAAGATCGCAAGAAAAGGATTCAAGGATATTGCGCTGATCAAAACGAGCTGGTGACAATGAACCCTTGTGATAATTCAAGTCGCTAGTTATATCAATTGTGAGGGTATATGACATAGAACCATACAAACAATCGCCAAGATGAGATGGCTAACAGAATGGTGCAAGCACGATGAGGAGGACACTTCACTCTACAGCCCTCCAGACCAAGAGGAGGACAGGCCGGCTACTGGTATATGAGTCTTTTATTGGAACTTTTTATGTGCGAACAACTATTGCAGGATACCATTGATAGTTGACAAATGGAAGTTTTAAAGGGACCGATAACCAAAGTATTTATAGATTACTGCGGCAAAGAATTTTTACCGCTACAAGGAATCTTAACATTTAGGAATGGAAAAGCGGTTGTATATGTTGATTGATGGCTTGTCATCGGGAGTTCCAAAGGCTAAAATACAATTTGCTTCGTCAAAACAGTAAGAAATCCTTTTAATCTGGAGGGAGATGCATTAATCCGTTAGAGTTTCAGCTTGTTCTAGGTTAAGTGGTAAGAGTCACGCAGTAGGGTGGATGCGATCATGCCAGCACTAACGCACCGGATCCCATTAGCACTTCAAGGTTAAGCGTGTTGGGGTGAGAGTAATACTAGGATGGGTGACCCCCCTGGGAAGTGTACTAAAAGTCTTACAAATTCAGAGATAAGGGACAGATGAGAAGCTAGAGTAGCCTAAGGGAAATTGGAGTATGCGGAGTGGTTGGAAACCTTAAGAGGTCGCGAAGGACAAGGCAGACTAGATCGGTGGTGAGAAAGAAGGTGCATCACAGCTCTAGAATTAGGATGAGTTCGAATAGTATTTGGAGATACTTTGTAAGTGAGGGGTTAGTAACCACATATATGTATGAGTACGATATCCCATATGTGACCGCACCAAATTGGTATATGTGTCCCAGCAACCGACGCTGCTATATACTGAAGGCATTAATCAAACAGGGTATTAAGTCCAAGTAACAAATGCTACAAGATAAATTGATGTTGTTTTCACTACAGGTTAAAATTGGAAAGTCCTAATGCCATAACGCCAGGGAAAGGAAGAAAGTAAGTATATAGAAAGTAAAAGGGTTAGAATGTCTTATGTGTAAGGAACGAAGGAGAGTGAAATTTCCAAGAGAGACGATGGGCAAGGCAAGGGACTATTTGAATGAGATTCGAAGGTAGGCATGCAAAAGGGATAAAGTGTGGTAGTATGGAAACAAAAGAGGAATGTGTGGGGTCAGAGAACATATTTCGATAAGTGGGACTAAAGGATAGTAATCACCAATAGGGATGGAAAGTAAGAGAAAGAATGATAAGGCCTTGCAATGATGCTAAGAGATTTCCAGCTCTTGAGAGGTATATAAAGCGATAAATGTATAGTCATATCGACACGGTTGCCTCGGACACGAAGGAGCCTTCCTAAAAGATGGTTTAAGAATAGAACGGATTTGCGCGTTTAAAGGAATATTTCATGGACTTCAGGGTCGAAAGAAGAGAGTATAATGCAGGGATTTTACGATACGAACAAGAGGTGGCAGAACACTGGAAGAACTACAACGTATAGATGGGACGCAAATAAGTAGTCAAGGAAGATTTCGGATAAGTGAGCTAAGTGAATAAAAATATTGATAGTGGAAGTGGAAGAGTGTAGCATCTTAACTCCTAATGATCTATTGTAGACGTAAAGTGAAACCAGAAACCCAGAGAAAAAAAAAAAAAGAATTTCAGTGATAATGGCTGTGGAGGAAAACGAAGGATAAAAAAACGAACAAACTGTGACCAAACATTCCGTAAAATGTTTTGATGGATTCCAATGTTCCCATTAACCCGTTTATTCGGGATATGTTCTGTCATAAAAGGGTGGAAGTAGAAAGGCCTTAAAGAAGGCAGGGAGAATGGATCTGTAATGCATAAGCGCTTCGTCTAGATGCAAAACCCTCGACCAACAGAAAGAAAAAAAATAGGTCAAGCTATACGATGAGAAAATGAAAATAGGTCATGTATGTGTGTCGAGAGCATAAGAATGATTTAATGATGGTGACAACGATAATGATAATTTTGTGTTTTGAGAACTCAAGTTTATGATTTCAAAGCGAATATGAAAATGTAGAGCTACTTCTAGCTTTTCTCAAATTTATCCATTGATGATGACTCTACCTCTAAAGGCTCCAGGGTGTATGTAAAGTTATCCCTTCCTTCTCTTTGGCATGAACTACATAAAGTGAGCGAACGACGTATATACATGACTCCAATAAACTCTAGTTCTCAGCGGTACTTGACATGACAGTTGTTTTTTATTCTCAAGTGTTGGTTCATTCTGATTATTCTGTTGAGTCTCAGATGATGATTTAGTTTGCATATTGTTGCTCATGATATTCTCCTCTTTCATAACGTTAATATATCATTCACCGAGTCCCGGGCCAACTATGTATTCGTGAACAGTATCATTGCGTTATTCACCGAGTCCCTCACTAGAGGGCCGAGTACGGTATATATGTGATGATTTCACCGAGTCCCTAACTAGAGGGCCGGGTACGGTATGTACGATGAGTTCACCGAGTCCCTCACTAGAGGGCCGGGGAGGGCACTGGTCATGGCCCATCGGTTTGGGTCGTGACAATGAATAGATACATGAGATAAGAGATACATTACTAGCCCAATAACGATGATGATGAGCTTAAGTCTAAAGATTCTAGAATTCATGATATGATGTTCATATGTAGTTAATGATGTTGTTTATTGTATACACTCACCTTATATGCTATTTCCTTCAAGGTAAGGCAGAATAGTTATAAATGTTCCATAATGGAATCGGGGGTTCACGACCTTATGTCACCTCGATAAAGTATAGCTGTCTTTGAGATTCTATGCATGCATTATGATGAGTACATGTTGATGATATTACACCGCGCCTATATGGCACGGGCAGCACCGCTAAGGCGGGCGGCTTATAGATGATTACATCGTGTCTATATGGCACGGGCAGCACCACTAGTGGGTGGCATGAGATGGTACCCCGGACGCGGGAGGCCTGGACGCAGGCTAATGATTATCATACCGTACCCATATGGACGGGCAGCTTATACATTTATGCATATATGATATGATGATGATTATGAAGTAAGCCAGCATACATTATTCCTTTTATAATTGACAGTCAGATACAGTTGCTCCTTATTTGATGCTTCATTTATCTCATTGACGTATTATTATTATTTATGCCTCTCATACTCCGTACAATATTCGTATGGACGTCCATTTTCTTTGGACGTTGTGTTCATGCCCACAGGTAGACAAGGAGGTGATCTTGACCCAGACTTGTAGGAGCAAGTAGCTGATTTGAGAGCACTCCATTGTTCCGGAGGTGATTTTGATTATTCTTTTGTGTACATATGTATATTTGGGCACGACGGGGTCCTGTCCCGTTCCTATGTCTAGCACTCCAGTAGAGGCTCGTAGATACGCAGGTGTGGGTTATATGGTCTCACGATATTGCTATTATATGTATATATATATATATATATATATATATATATATATATATGTGTGTGTATTATTTTGATAGCCGAAGGGCTTATGTGTATAAAAGTGATTATATTTCCAAATGAAAAATGATTTTCTTATGATTTGAGTATGATGAGTAGTCGAATGAGTGGTGCTCGGTGGTAAGCCCCGGGTACTTGTCACGGCCCCTAGTTGGGTCGTGACAAAAGTGGTATCAGAGCAGTTCAGTCCTAGAAAGTGTCTACGAGCCGTGTCTAGTAGAGTCTTCTTTATGGTGTGCTGCGCGCCACACTAATAAACAGGAGGCTACAGGGCAATTAGGAAAAATGACCATCTTTCATCTTAAGAGATCGTGCGATAGGGCCGTGTTATAAGATTTTCTCCTCCCTAATAGTGTGCTATGATTTAAGAAATGCCACCAAAGGGAAAAGCTACAGCCGCCCAGAAGGGCAAGACTACGATGAAAATGCGGGTAGAAAGAGAGCCGCCAATGAATGTAGAAGAGGGCGAGTCACATAATGAGGCTCCATCTAATACTTCCTCCACCCCGCCCAATGTAGAAGAACAAAGGGGAGCTTCAACTCTAGTTCCTCCACCGGTCACTTCGGATCAACAAGTGACCGAGGCTATCCATTTATTGACGCAGTTACTTGCCGCCCAGGCACAGCGGAAGACTGCGGGTTCAAGTGATCGGGCAGCTAGTACTAGAGCCTGTGATTTTATGAGTTTTAATCCTCTGGAGTTCTTCAGGTCAAAGCCGAATGAAGACCCGCAAGGTTTTATTGATGAGATGCTGAGAACATTGAGGATTATTCATGCCTCTGAAACTGAATCTGTGGAGTTGGTATCTTATAGACTCCGAGATGTGGCGGTACTATGGTACAATAATTGGCTAGCATCAAGAAAAGAAAATGTGCCTCCTCCCGTATGGCAAGAATTTGTAGATGCTTTCATCCGTCACTATTAGCCACCTGAGGTCCGCCGAGCTAGAGCGGATAGGTTCTTAAATCTAAAGCAAGGGCATATGAGTGCCCGAGAATATAGCCTTCAATTTAATTCACTGTCTAGATATGCCCCGACTATGGTGGCCGATATGGGAAATAGGATGCACAGGTTTGTGAGTGGCTTGGGGCCACATTTATTTAAGGATTGCTTGACGGCCTCGTTGCAAGATGGGATGGATATTTCCCGAATACAAGCCCATGCCCAGAATTTAGAAGGACAACAACCTCCGCAAAGGGGTGATCGTGATATCGATAGAAGGCAAAGCAAGAGGGCCAGATCTATGGGGGCAGGAAGTGATTACAGAGTGGCACCAAGGCAGACACATTCTAGACATCAGGCTAGTCGGTGACTAGTGCACCTCCACGCTTTACGGGTAGGAGATTTGATCGCTTCTTTCGTTCAGGACAGGGTCAGAGTTCGAGGGCCTCAGAGTCTCAGTTTGGGGGAGATTGTAGCCAGAGGAGACCCCCAGTACCGCAATGCATCCAGTGCAGTAGATTGCATTCCGGACAGTGTCGCCAAGGTTCGGATGCTTGCTATGCCTGCGGCCAGGTTGGGCACATGATGCGAGAGTGCCCGTCGATGAGTGGTAGAGCTGGGGTTCAGCCCACAGGATTAGCGGCTGGTTCCTCTTTAGTACGCCTGGTAGGGCAGACTCCTCAGATGTCAGCAGGTCGAGGTAGAGGTAGAGGGGGAGCATCTACTTCAGGTGTCACTCAGCCCCGTGTGTATGCTTTAGCTAGACGACAGGATCTTGAGTCCTCCCCGGATGTGGTTACAGGTACATTATCCATATTTTCCCATGATGTGTATGCATTGATAGATCCGGATTCTACCTTGTCTTATATTACTCCGTATGTTGCTGGTTGTATTGGGGTGAAACCTGAGCCAATTAAACCTTTTGAGGTATCTACTCCGGTTGGTGATCCCGTGATAGCTAGACTGGTGTATAAAAATTGTGTACTTGTGATATGCAATCGCCAGACCAAAGCTCATATAATTGAGCTGGAAATGTTAGATTTTGATGTGATTATAGGTATGGATTGGTTGGCCTCGTGTTATACTCGTGTTGATTGCCGAATGAAAGTAGTTCAATTTCAATTTTCGGGAGAGCCCGTGCTTGAATGGAAGGGTAATGCAGCATCTCCAAGAAGTAGGTTTATTTCCTACCTTAAGGCAAGAAAGATGATATCTAAGGGCTATATTTATCACTTAGTCCGAGTTCATGATACCGAAGCAAAGTCGCCAACTTTCCAATCTGTTCCAGTGGTGAATAAATTCCCGGATGTATTTCCAGATGAACTTCCAAGCCTTCCTCCAGAAAGAGAGATTGATTTCGCTATCGATGTGTTGCCGGACACCAAGCCTATTTCTATTCCTCCTTATAGAATGGCTCCCGCAGAATTGAAAAAGTTGAAGGAGCAATTGAAAGACTTGCTTGAGAAAGGCTTTATTAGGCCTAGTTCCTCCCCATAGGGAGCAACCGTATTATTTGTCCGAAAGAAAGATGGCTCCTTGAGAATGTGCATTGACTATTGGCAATTGAATAAAGTGACGAATAAGAACAAAATATCCTCTCCCAAGGATTGATGATTTGTTTGATCAACTACAGGGTGCCAAGTGATTTTGTAAAATAGACTTGAGGTCGGGTTATCATCAAGTGAGAGTTCTAGAAGAAGATATTCCTAAAACATCCTTCAGAACGAGATATGGGCATTATGAATTCCATGTGATGTCGTTTGGGTTGACTAATGCTCCGGCAGTGTTTATGAATTTGATGAATAATGTATTCAGGCCTCTCTTGGATTTATTCGTGATAGTATTTATTGATGATATTCTGGTGTACTCTCGCACAGAATCAGAACATGTCGATCACTTACGTATTGTTCTTGGAATTCTTCGAACCCGAGAATTGTATGCAAAATTTTCAAAGTGCAAGTTTTGGATGAATTCTGTGACATTTCTGGGTCACGTTATTTCAGATGATGGTATTCGAGTTGAAACTCAAAAAATCGAAGTTGTGAAGACCTGGCCAAGGCCTACAACGCCTACAGAAGTCCATAGTTTTCTGGGATTGGCAGGTTAGTATAGAAGGTTTGTGAAGGGATTTTCCTCTATTTCAACCCGATTGACGAAGCTAACCCAGAAGTCAGTTAAATTTCAGTGGAATGATGCTTATGAACGCAGTTTCCAAGAGATGAAGGACAGATTAACCTCAGCTCCAGTCTTAACACTTCCAGAAGGGACGGATGGTTATGTGGTGTACTGTGATGCTTCCGGTGTTGGGTTAGGATGTGTGTTAATGCAGCACGGTAGAGTCATTGCTTATGCTTCGAGACAGCTGCGGAAACATGAAAAGAACTACCCAACTCATGATCTCGAATTAGCTGCAGTCATTCATGCATTAAAAATGTGGAGACATACTTGTATGGGGTGCATGTCGATATTTATACAGATCACAAGAGCCTTCAGTACATTTTCAAACAAAAGGAGTTGAATCTGTGGCGGAGGCGGTGGTTAGAGTTATTGAAAGATTATTATGTGACCATTTTATACCACCCCGGAAAACCAAATGTAGTAGCTGATGCGCTTAGCCGCCGATCAATGAGCAGCTTATGTGAAGTCCCTCCGGAGAAGAAAGAATTAATTCATGAGCTCCACCAATTCGCTAATCTTGGAGTACGTTAAATTGATTTAGGTGGTGCAGGAATCAGTATTAATGATCCCACAGTTTTGTCCCTGAATATGGAAGTGAAAGAGCGTCAGTATGAAGATCCTCATTTGTGCCATTACAGAGACACATCTCATGAAAAAAAGAAGTCCCCATTTGAAGTTTCCATGGATGGAATTCTTAGATACCAAGGCAAGCTATGTGTTCCGAATGTTGCAGAACTGCGTCGTCTTATTCTAGAAGAAGCCCATTACTCTCGGTATTCTATTCACCCAGGTGCAACCAAGATGTATCATGATCTCAAGTTGATATATTGGTGGGATGGCATGAAAAGAGACATAGCAGAATTTGAAGCTCAGTGTCCAAATTGCCAGCAAGTGAAGATCGAACATCAAAAGCCAAGAGGATTATTGCAAGCAATGGAAATCCCTACTTGGAAATGGGAAGTGATCAGGATGGAGTTTATTGTGGGGTTACCTCGTTCTCGAGGCAAGTATGATTCTATATAGGTGATTGTGGACAGATTAACGAAGGCAGCTCATTTTCTTCCAGTCAGAACCACATACTCAGCAGAAGATTACGCGAGGTTGTATCTCAAAAAAATTGTGCGACTCCATGGTATTTCGATATCTATTATCATAGATAGAGGAGCACAGTTTACAGCCAAGTTCTGGAAATCCTTCCAAGAAGGTCTAGTAACTCAAGTGAATCTTAGCACGGCATTTCATCCGCAAACGGATGGACAAGCCGAACATACTATTCAGACTTTGGAAGATATGCTACGGGCATGTGTACTAGATTTCGGTGGTAGTTGGGATGATCACCTACCTCTGATTGAGTTTGCATATAACAATAGCTATCATTCTAGTATCCAAAAGGTTCTGTATGAAGCTTTATATGGAAGGAAGTACAGATCCTCAATTGGATGGTTTGAAATAGGAGAAGTACAGCTAATAGGCCCCGAATTGATTCAGCAAGCAGTAGAAAAAGTCAAGGTGATCCGAGATCGATTGTTGACAGCCCAAAGTCGCCAAAAGTCTTATGCGGACAACCGCCGGCGAGACATGGAATTTCAGGTTGATGACTGGGTATTTTTTAAGGTATTGCCAATGAAAGGGGTGATGAGATTTGGCAAGAAAGGCAAATTAAGTCCTCGATACATTGGACCCTATAAAATTATCCGCAAGGTGGGTCATGTAGCCTATGAATTGGACTTGCCTTTATAACTTCAATCAGTCCATCCATTTTTCCATATTTCGATGCTCCGCAAGTGTGTTGGAGATCCCACGAGGATTGTTCTGATAGGTGATGTTCAAGTGACGGAAAAGCTAGCATATGAGGAAGTGCCCATTGCCATATTGGACAGGCAAGTACGGAGACTTCGAAATAAGGAAGTAGCTTCAGACAAAGTCATGTGGCGAAATAACAACCGAGAAGAAATGACTTGGAAGGCGGAAGAGAAAATGAAATCCACATATCCACACTTATTCCAACCCTAAAAGAGATTCACGATGAAACATCAGGACTATGAGGTATGTATGCTTTCTTTTCATGCTTTTGGTCGTGTGTGGCCAATTTATAGTGCTATTGTGTTGTGGCCCTGTGAGGCAATATTATTATGGGTTGTTGTGACAGGATGGTAGTGCCATATTACAGGGGAAACTCTGGCGAAATATTCGTAGAATTCCCGAGTGTTTAACATTCAAGGACGAATGTTCCAAAAGGTGGGAAGATTGTTACACCTTGGAAAATTCCCCGTTAACATACAGTGAATAGGCTAGCAAAGAGCACAATGTATACGATGTTTTGATAAGTAAGAAATACCATTCAATGATTTTAAATAAGATTTCAGAGACATTTGAGATAGGAGATGAAAGTTGTTAAGGAAAGCAAGATATATGTTGCGTACCGGATAAAATTTATGAATATCGAATTAATGATGGCTTAGTAATGTTTTGGAGAAGAGTTATAATATCCTTTAGATTGTTAACGAGGTGTTAAACAAGTATCACGAAGGTCCAACAAGGCTTTGAAATCAAACGAAGTGTTGAGAACATAAATCAGAGAAGAGGTGGATTATATGACCGATTATACGGTCCGTATAATATTATACGGTCCGTAGAACCATCACAGTGAAGGTCCCTCACTGATGGGATTATACAGTCACTTATATGGACCGTATAATGTGCCGTCAAATTGACACAGAATGGGATGGTTACTGGGGCAGTTTCACAGTCACTTATACGGACCGTATAATTTCATCAGGACAGATTTTTAAAAGTTGATATAAGGACTTCAACACATTTATTTTATTTCATTTTTCTTCTACACAACTCAATAATTCTCTAGAACCTTCCACACACTCCATATACAAGAACTCATGAGAAATTGATGATCAACTTCATCAAATCAACAAAACTAAGTGTGAGAAACACATCAAAGTTCATCAAAGTCAAGAAATTCCATGGGAAGTGGAACTAGGGTTTTGCTCAAGTGAAGTATTTCCACTTAAAGCCCATTCCCACACTATCAAAGGTAAATTTTATAGTATTTACATGTTATTTAAGGTATTGAAAAGATGAAACACTTGGATTGTAGAAAGATATAGGAAATGGGTCATGAATGTGTGAATAGTGTCACTGTTGAGTAGTAGTTTAGGGGTGAATTATGAATGTTGGTATGTTATGATTGTAAGTATGTTGTGAACGACATTTAGAACATGGAATAAGTATTATATGTGAGAAAATGCAATAATGAACTATGACCATGATTATGGAGAAATTGGAGTGAAATGGTGAAATGTGGGTAATGTAGATGAATGATGATTGTGCTTGTGATATTGTGAATATTGTTATGGATGTTTGGGAGTTGATATATGATATGGGGAAAAGTCGTATAAACAAAGGAAATGCTGCCCAATTTTCTTTAGCTTTAGTAAGCACGTTTAAGTAATCGATTAGCTAATGTTAATGTGAATTCTCTTGAAGGTAAAAATGTGGGCATTGAAGGAGAACAAGCAAGCGATAGATTAGTCAAACGAAAAAGGTATGTGAGGCTAGTCCTTTCTTTCTATGGCATGGTTTTTCTTTCTTCTCCATGAATCCTCTATATCCCGGAATGCTAAGAGTCTATGTTCATGAATAGCTACAACATATAAGAGATACATTACGAGCCCAATAACGATGATGAAGAGCTTAAGTCTAAAGATTCTAGATTTCATGATATGATGTTCCTATGTAGTTAATGATGTCGTTTATTGTATACACTCACCTTATATGCTATTTCCTTCAAGGTGGGGCAGAATACTTATAAATGCTCCATAATGGAATTAGGGATTCACGACCTTATGTCACCTCGATAAAGTATAGTTGTCTTTAAGATTCTATGCATGTATTATGATGAGTACATGTTGATGATATTACACCGCGCCTATATGGCACGGGCAGCACCACTAAGGCGGGCGGCTTATAGATGATTACATCATGTCTATATGGCACAGGCAGCACCACTAGTGGGCAGCATAAGATGGTTATCACACCGTACCCATATGGACGGGCAGCTTATACATTTATGCATATATGATATGATATGATGATTATGAAGTAAGCCTACATACATTATTCCTTTTATAATTGACAGTCAGATACAGTTGCTCCTTATTTGATGTTTCCTTTATCTCATTGACGTAGTATTATTATTTATGTCTCTCATACTCAGTACAATTTTTATACTGACGTCCGTTTTCTTTGGACGCTGTGTTCATGCCCACAGGTAGACAGGAAGGTGATCTTGATCCAGAATCGTAGGAGCTAGTAGCTGATTTGAGAGCACTCCATTGTTTCGGAGGTGCTTTTGATTATTCTTTTGTGTACATATGTTTATTTGGGCACGATGGGGTCCTGTCTCGTCTCTATGTCTAGTACTCCAGTAGAGGCTCGTAGATACGCAGGTGTGGGTTATATGGTCTCACGATGTTGCTATTATGTGTGTATATATATATATATATATATATATATATATATATATATATATTATTTTGATAGCCGAAGGGCTTATGTGTATAAAAGTGATTATATTTCCAAATGAAAAATGATTTTCTTATGATTTGAGTATGATGAGTAGTAGAATGAGTGGTGCTCAGTGATAATCCCCGGGTACCCATCACGGCCCCTAGTTGGGTCGTGACAAAGATATTCAACTATATTTCTAATATGCAGTGCTTATGTTTGTGTAAGGAAGTTGAATATTGTTGTTTTGTCACATGGATAGTTATGGACAATGTTGTTAGGCTGATCCTAGTCAAAGAGGGAATGATGTGACACAACATGGATTAAACATGAACATGATGACTGCAACTGGTTTATACTACTTTTCCATTGATTCAATTGCTGAACATGATGTGGAAAGTTGCTGGTTTATACAGTTACTGCTAAGGGATAGAATATTTCATAGAGCACACATGATTTATTTATTGGTCTTGCTCAGTGAGTGGTATCAGTACTATGTGCTCATTCCCACTGAGGAATCACCAGTAGATAGAAAGTGTAGTGACTCTGGCTTGGACATGAATTTGGTAGCAGGAATTGGTCTTTTTATCAAAGTACAGATTATTCAAAAGCATGCAGCAGTTCATTTTTGCTAGTTCTCTGCTGAAATTTCAATGCACCAATTACTGGTGCTACTGTTAAATGCAGATTGCATATGTGTATTCACGAACTTCTGCAGGTTTGCAGATATTGATATACACTAGTATACTGATGATATACATGGATTCCTGGCCTTTTGTGCATCAAGCGATTAGACTTGGGACACTATTTGGTTGACAAGTGGAACAACAGGATACAGATATGAATGCAAGATGATATCAGAAGCTCATTTTTTCAAGTTTTAGTTTTTTAACACACTCATAGATTAGCAATTTGTAGTATGAATTTAAGTCATCTTATAAGGCTTACATTGGTCATTAGTTTAATTATTGCATCTTTATTTGCCATTTTGGCTACATTGTAAAGACTCCTTAATTTTTTTCTTTGAGAAAATTTATAAAATCAGCCCTAATCACCAAATTCCTAGTGGACTTTATTAAAAAAAAAAGTATCTTCATAAAACGGGAAGAGCCTCTAAGCCATCATCTTGCTCGTCGCATCATCGTCATCTGAGCTGTCACTATCATCACCCAGTCCACCCTGACCACCGACACCCCGAGGCACGCTCACGAATGAGTACTACTCTGAATCATCATCAACCTCCACCGGAATCGGCCTACAGGGGTACACTGCAGTCTACATTCCTTTGATGCCCCTCCAAGCCTTGATGTGAAGCTTGTCACGGGACCTGTTCTTCTCTTTCTCTCAGTCAAAGTCCATGCGAAGGTCGCCGTGATTCTTGACTAGAGTAGTGTATACAGTTTGTAGGGTGGAAAGTGACTCACCCATCTTCTTCTGGGTATCAAAGTAACCCCTTATCTCCTCCTGAGTGGCGAAACCCCGAGCAGCACCTGATGAACTAGACTCGTCAGACGGCATGGACATCTTCTGAAACATCGAGATCACCTCATCAAAGTATGAGTCCATGAGCTTAAAAGGGCCCTAGATGCGAGGGGCCTCAGCCCCAGCCTCATAATCAGCCCCATCCCCAGCCTCAGCATCGGCTCCAGCTCCACTCCCTCCCTCGCCTGCATCATCCACCTTCCTTTTATTCCTATTGTTGACCGCGGTACCATGACCCAACACGCGTAGTGGATGAAAAGGAGCATCAGAGCAAACCCAGTCATCATCACCCTTCCTGGGATCCTTGGCCCTCTTGCATAAGGAAGTGATCAGCGACGGGAACATCAAGCTCGCTGCACCGACCTTCAAAAACTCCTTCCACTCCTCAATCATCTGCAACCCCACATTCACCGATATGTCAGCAAGGACGCAGGCAACAACGAGAGCCCTGGGGAAGGTCACATCAGGGGTATTCTGAGAAGGATGAATCCGGCGGGAGAAGATATTCAACCATCTCTTTTCTTCCGTAGTAAATTGATCGCTTTGGATCGCGACCTTGCCATGAACCTAAGGAACCAGTCGTATGGCATCCTCATGCACCAATTTGGAAGCCAACCACATCGAATTCTTCTCAGCTGCCTTGACTGCTAAGGGCTCTTCTGGATTATCATCTAGTCTATATACTCGGTTAATCACTCTTGGCCCCACTTTCACTGGAAAACCTCTTATAAGGATCTCTGGCTCTGCAGAATTCCAATCAACCGTAGGCAGCACCGTGTAGAACTCCCTCACCCATGTTTCATTGCAATTACCGGGATCCCTGACCAAGCGAGTCCACTTGATTCTGACTAGTCTCTCAAGGAAGTTCGGTGCGTGCTTGTCTACGTTGTTCATATCAAAACCCCGCTCCAACAGTAAGGGCATGGACATATGGCTCAAGTGTAAGTGTTGGCTTTGGGGGGTGGGAAGCTTCTCATATGTGGGAACCTCTTCGTCTTGTGGTACTTCTTCTTGATTTTGAGCCATCTTACCTGCAAAAGAGATTGAAATGCGTTAGATTTCGTGTCACCTAAGTTTAGTATCAACTCTAGTACGTTACGGTGGAAAATAACTCAGCAAAATGACCAGCGTATCTGAAAATTTAAGCTGCAATTTCTGGTGCCCGATGTTGCAAGCGCCGCTCTGGCGGTCACTCAGACCGCTGTTTTTACACCTCGAAAATTTCATGTCATCATGTAGTGGATGAACCAATGCGATCTTAAGGGTATCAAGAATTTCTTAAGACTATAAGATGGATATGTAGTAAGTCCTCGGATGCATACGTTCAGATTTTGAAATAATATGAATTGATGAAATAAGGATTTATAAGGATAAGTGGAGTATAAGTGGGGTTTGGGAAAGGTTTCGTAAATTATTGTGTTAAGGATTGGTTGGTAAGGCCTTGAGGACGAGTTATAGGGATGTTTAAGATCATTAATGAAGCATTAAACAAGTATTAAGAAGGTTGTATAGGGATTGGAGATCAAACGAAACGACGAGGACAACGTCGAAAAAACTGTGAGTTACACGACCACATTATACGACCCGGGGAATTTTATACGGACCATATAATGGTCCGTATAACCCAACAACAACAATGTTTTCCATGGTCGTGAACCATAGACACTTATACGAATCGTATAAGTGGTCCGTATAAGTCCCAACGGGCTGAGTATTTCCAAGTATTTAAATGTGATCCCACCTCATTATATTCATTCTCCTTACTTCTTCACCCCTCTCCAAGATTCTAGAATATTCCATACACTTCATTTTCAAGAATACAAGAGAAATCAAGGGTTCATACCATAAATTCAAGTGAATCAAGTGCAAGGAAGCTCCTTGGGGTTGCTAGTCAAGAAATCCCTTGGAAGTTGAAGCTAGGGTTTTCTTCAAGTGAAGCATTGTCAACCAAAACCCGTTCCTTCCGATTCAAAGGTGAGTTTCATGATGATTCCATGTTGTTTAAGGTATTGAAAAGTTGAAACACTTGGATTAGGAAGAAGATTGAAAAATGGATTACAAAAGGTGAGATTAGTGGCAATTGTGAATAGGAGATTAATATGAATCATGAATATTGATATGTTGTGATTGTAAGTATGTTATGAACGACAGTTAGAACATGGAATAAGTATTATATGTGAGAAAATGAAATAATGAATTGTGACCATGACTATGGAGAAATTGGAGTGAAATTGTGAAATGGAGGTAATATAGATGAATGATGATTGTCGCTTGTGGTATTGTCAATGTTGTTATCGATGTTTGAGAGTTGATATGGAATATGGGGAAAGTTGTATAAACAAAGGAAATGCTGTCCAATTTTCTTTAGCTTTAGTAAGCACGTTTAAGTAATCGATTAGCTAATGTTAATGTGAATTCTCCTGAAGGTAAAAAAACGTGGGCATTGAAGGAGAACAAGCAAGAGATAGATTAGTTAAACGAAAAAGGTATGTGAGGCTAGTCCTTTCTTTCTACGGCATGAATTCAATGGCATGATTTTTATTTCTTCTCCATGAATCCTCTATATCCCAGAAACCTAAGAGTCTATGTTCGTGAATAGCCGTATGAGATAAGAGATACATTACGAGCCCAATAATGATGATGATGAGCTTAAGTCTAAAGATTCTAGAGTTCATGATATGATGTTCCTATATAGCTAATGATGTCAGTTATTGTATACACTCACCTTATATACTATTTCCTTCAATGTGAGTCAAAATACTTATAAATGTCCATAATGGAATCGAGGGTTCACGGCCTTATGTCACCCCGGTAAAGTATAGCTATCTTTGAGTTATTATGCATGCATCATGATGAGTACATGTTGATGATATTACACCGCGCCTATATGGCACGGGCAGCACCGTTAAGGCGGGCGACATATAGATGATTACATCGTGTCTATATGGCACGGGCAGCACCACTAGTGGGCGGCGTGAGATGTTACCCCGGACGCGGGAGGCTTGGACACAGGCTAATAATTATCACACCGTACCCATATGGACGGGCAGCTTATATATTTATGCATATATGATATGATATGACGATTATGAAGTAAGCATGCATACATTATTCCTTTTATAATTGATAGTCAGGTACAGTTGCTCCTTATTTGATGCTTCCTTTATCTCATTGACGTATTATTATTATTTATGCCTCTCATACTCAGTACAATGTTCGAACTAACGTCCGTTTTCTTTGGACGATGTGTTCATGCCCACAGGGAGGTGATCTTGATCCAGACTCATAGGAGCTAGTAGCTGATTTGAGAGCACTCCATTGTTCCGGAGGTGCCTTTGATTATTCTTTTGTGTACATATGTATATTATGAGCACGACGGGGTCCTGTCCCGTCCCTATGTCTAGCACTCTAGTAGAGGCTCGTAGATACGCAGGTGTGGGTTATATGGTCTCACGATGTTACTATATATATATATTATCATTTTTATAGCCAACATGCTTATGTATATAAAAGTAATTATGTTTCTAAATGAAAAATGATCTTTCTAAGATTTGAGTATGAATTTGATTAAAGAACGCTTAATGAGTATGATGAGTAGTAGAATGAGTTGTGCTCGGTGGTTAGCCCCGAGTACCCGTCACGACCCCTAGTCGGGTCGTGATAAAAGTGGTATCAAAGCAGTTCAGTCCTAGGAAGTGTCTACGAGCCATGTCTAGTAGAGTCTTGTTTATGGTGTGTTGCGCGCCACACTAATAAACAGGAGGCTACGGGGCATTTAGGAAAAATGACCATCTTTCATCTTAAGAGATCGTGCGATAGAGCTGTATTATAAGAACTTCTCCACCCTAATAGTGTGTTATGATTTCAGAAATGTCGCCAAAGGGAAAAGCTATAGCCGCCCAGAAGGGCAAGACTACAATGAAAAGGCGGGTAGAAAGAGAGCCGCTAATGAATGTAGAAGAGGGCGAATCACATAATGAGGCCCCATCTAATACTTCCTCCACCCCGACCAATGTAGAAGAACAAGGAGGAGCTTCAGCTCCAGTTCCTCCACCGGTTGCTTCGGGTCAACAAGTGACCGAGGCTATTCAACTATTGACGCAGTTAGTTGCCGCCCAGGCACAACGGTAGAATGTGAGTCCAGTTGATCGGGCAGCTAGTACCAGAGCCCGTGATTTTATGAGTTTGAATCCTCCTGAGTTTTTCGGGTCAAAGCCGAATGAAGACCCACAAGGTTTTATTGATGAGATGCTTAGAACATTGAGGATTATACATGCCTCCGAAACTGAATCTGTGGAGTTGGCATCTTATAGACTCCGAGACGTGGCGGTGTTATGGTACAATAATTGGCCAGCATCAGGAAAAGAAAATGTGCATCCTCCCGTGTGGCAAGAATTTGTAGATGCTTTCATCTGCCACTATTTTCCACCCGAGGTCTGCCGAGCTAGAGCGGATAGGTTCTTAAATCTAAAGCAAGGAAATATGAGTGCCCGGGAGTATAACCTTCAATTTAATTCGTTGGCTAGATATGCCCCGACTATGGTGGCCGATATGGGAGACAGGGTACATAGGTTTGTGAGTGGCTTGGGGCCACATTTGTTCAAGGATTGCTTAACGGCTTCGTTGCAAGATGCGATGGATATATCCCGAATTCAAGCCCATGCCCAGAACTTAGAAGGACAACAACCTCCGCAAAAGGGTGATCGTGATATCGATAGAAGGCAAAGCAAGAGGGCAAGATCTATGGGCGGAGGAAGTGATTATAGAGGGGGATCAAGGCAGGCACATTCTAGACATTCAGGCCAGTCGGTGACTAGTGCACCTCCTCGATTTACAAGTAGGAGATTTGATCGCTCCTTTCGTTCAGTACAGGGTCAGAGTTCGAGGGCCTCAGATTCTCAGTTTCGAGGAGATTTTAGCTAGAGGAGGCCCTAGTACCGCGATGCAGCCAGTGTGGTAGATTACATTGCGGGCAGTGTCGCCAAGGTTCGGATGCTTGCTATGCCTGCGGCCGGGTTGGGCATATGATGCGAGATTGCCCGTCGATGAGTGGTAAAATTGGGGTTCAGCCCACAGAATCAGTGGCTGGTTCATCTTCAGTGCACCCGGTAGGGTAGACTCCCCAGATGTCAGCAGGTCAAGGTAGAGGCAGAGGGGGAGCATCCACTTCAGGTGCCACTCAGCCCCGTGTGTATGCTTTAGTTGGACGACAGGATCTTGAGTCCTCCCCGGATGTGGTTACAGGTACATTATCCATATTTTCCATGATGTATATGCATTGATAGATCCGATTTCTACCTTGTCTTATATTACCCCGTATGTTGCTGGTTGTATTGGGGTGAAACCTGAGCCAATTAAACCTTTTGAGGTATCTACTCCGGTTGGTGATCCCGTGATAGCTAGACAAGTGTATAAGAATTGTGTACTAGTGATATGCAATCACCAGACCCAAGCTGATTTAATTGAGCTGGAAATGCTAGATTTCGATGTAATTATGGGTATGGATTGGTTGGCCTCATGTTATGCTAATGTTGATTGCCGAATGAAAATAATTCGATTTTAATTTCCGGGAGAGCCCGTGCTTGAATGGAAGGGTACTACAGCATCTCCAAAAGGTAGGTTTATTTCCTACCTTAAGGCAAGAAAGATGATAGCTAAAGGCTACATTTATCACTTAGTTCGAGTTTATGACACCGAGGCAAAGTCGCCAATTTTCCAATCCATTCCGGTAGTGAATGAATTTCCGGATGTATTTCCAGGTGGACTTCCAGGTCTTCCTCCAGAAAGAGAGATCGAATTTTTCCATTGATGTGTTGCCGGACACCAAGCCTATTTCTATTCCTCCTTATCGAATGGCTCCGGCAGAATTAAAAGAGCTAAAGGCACAGTTGAAAGATTTGCTTGAGAAGGGGTTTATTAGACCCAGTTCATCACCGTGGGGAGCACCAGTCTTGTTCATGAGAAAGAAAGATGGTTCCCTACGAATGTGCATCGATTATAGGCAGTTGAATAAGATGACGATAAAGAACAAATATCCTCTCCCAAGGATTGATGATTTGTTTGATCTGCTACAGGGTGCCAAGTGGTTTTCTAAAATAGACTTGAGGTTGGGTTATCATCAAGTGAGAGTTAGAGAAGAAGATATTCCCAAAACAGCTTTCAGAACGAGATATGGCCATTATGAGTTCCGGGTGATGTCGTTTGGGTTGAGTAATGCTCCAGCAGTGTTTATGAATTTGATGAATAACGTATTCAGGCCACTCTTGGACTTATTTGTGATAGTATTCATTGATGATATTCTGGTATACTCTCGCGCAGAATCAGAACATGCAGATCATTTACGTATTGTTCTTGGAATTCTTCGAACCCGAGAATTATATGCCAAATTTTCAAAGTGCGAGTTTTGGTTGAATTTTGTGACATTTCTGGGCCATGTTATTTCAGATGATGGCATTCAAGTTGATACTCAGAAAATTGAAGCTGTGAAGACTTGGCCAAGGCCAACAACGCCTACAGAGGTTACAAGTTTTCTGGGATTGGCAGGTTACTATAGAAGGTTCGTAGAAGGGTTTTCGTCTATTTCGGCCCCATTGACGAAGCTAACCCAAAAGTCAGCTAAGTTTCAGTGGAGTGATGCTTGCGAACGTAGCTTCCAAGAGTTGAAGGACAGATTAACCTCAGCCCCAGTCTTGACACTCCCAGAAGGGCCAGATGGCTATGTTGTATATTGTGACGCCTCCGGTGTTGGGTTAGGATGTGTGTTAATGCAGCATGGTAGAGTCATTGCTTATGCTTCGAGACAGATGCGGAAACATGAAAAGAACTATCCAACTCATGATCTCGAATTGGCTGCAGTCATTCATGCATTAAAAATGTGGAGACATTAATTGTATGGAGTGCATGTCGATATTTATACAGATCACAAGAGTCTTCAATACATTTTCAAACAGAAGGAGTTAAATCTGCGGCAGAGGCGGTGGTTAGATTTATTGAAATATTATGATGTGAGCATTTTGTACCACCCCGGAAAAGCAAATGTAGTAGCTGATGCGCTTAGCCACCGATCAATGGGTAGCCTATGTGAAGTTCCTCTGGAAAAGAAAGAGATGATTCATGAGCTCCACTAGCAAGCTAATCTTGGAGTACGTTTAATTGATTCAGGTGGTGCAGGAATCGATATCAATGATCCCACAGTTTCATCCATGAATATGGAAGTGAAAGAGCGACAATATAAAGATCCTCAGTTGAGTCATTATAGAGACGTATTTCATGAAAAAGAGGAGTCCCCATTTGAAACTTCTATGGATGGAATTCTTAGATACCGAGGCAGGCTATGTGTTTCGAATGTCGCAGAGTTGCACCGTCGAATTCTAGAAGAAGCTCATTACTCTCGGTATTCCATTCACCCTGGTGCAACAAAGAGGTATCATGATCTCAAGTTGATGTATTGGTGGGATGGCATGAAGTGAGGCATATCAGAATTTGTAGCTCAATGTCCAAATTGCCAGCAAGTGAAAATCGAACATCAAAAGCCAGGAGGATTATTGCAAGCAATGGAAATCCCTACCTGGAAATGGGAAGTGATCAACATGGATTTTATTGTGGGGTTACCTTGTTCTCGAGGCAAGTATGATTATATATGGGTGATTGTGGACAGATTAACAAAAACAGCTTATTTTCTTCCAGTCAGAACCACATACTCAGCAGAAGATTATGCGAGGTTGTATCTCAAAGAGATTGTGCGACTCCATGGTATTCCGCTATCCATTATCACAGATAGAGGAGCGCAATTTACAGTCAAGTTCTGGAAGTCTTTTCAAGAAGGTATAGATACCCAAGTGAAGCTTAGCACGGCATTTCATCCACAGACCGATGGACAAGCCGAATGTACTATTCAGACTTTGGAAGATATGCTACGGGCATGTATACTAGATTTCGGTGGTAGTTGGGGTGATCACTTACCTCTGATTGAGTTCGCATATAACAATTGCTACCATTCCAGTATCCAAATGGCTCTGTATGAAGCTCTATATGGAAGGAAGTGCAGGTCCCCAAATGGATGGTTTGAAACAGGAGAAGTACAGTTGATAGGCCCTGAATTGATTCAGCAAGCGATAGAAAAAGTCAAGGTGATCCGAGCTCGATTGTTGACAGCCCAAAGTCGCCAAAAATCTTATGCGGACAACCGCCGACGAGACTTAGAATTTCAAATTGATGACTGGGTATTTTTTAAGGTGTCGCCAATGAAAGGGGTGATGAGATTTGACAAGAAAGGAAAATTAAGTCCTTGATACATTAGACCCTATAAAATTATCTGCAAGGTGGGTCATGTAGCCTATGAATTGGACTTGTCTTCAGAGCTTGAATCAGTCCATCCAGTCTTCCATGTCTCAATGCTCCGCAAGTGTGTTGGAGATCCTACGAGGATTTTTTTGACAAATGATGTTCAAGTGACAGAAAAGCTAGCATATGAAGAAGTGCCCATTTCCATCTTAGACAGGCAAGTACGAAGGCTTCGAAATAAGGAAACAGCTTCAGTCAAAGTCTTTTGGCGAAATAACAACCGAGCGGAAATGACTTGGGAAGCAGAAGAGAGTATGAAATCTAAGTGCCCGCACATATTCCAACCCCCAGAAGAGATTCAAGATGAAACATTAACATTATAAGGTATGTATGCTTTCTTTTCATGCTTTTGGTCGTGTGTGGCCAGAAATATCTTGATATTGTATTGTGGCCCTGTGAAGAAATATTATTGTGGGCTGTTGTGACAGGACGGTAGTGCCATATTACAGGGGAAACTCTGGCGAAATTTTCGTAGAATTCCCGAGTGATTAACATTCGAAGACGAATGTTCCAAAAGGGGGGAAGAGTGTTACACCTCGAAAATTTCATGTCATCGTGTAGTGGATGAACCAATGCGAGCTTAAGGGTAACAGGAATTTCTTAAGAATATAAGATGGATATGTAGTAAGTCCTAGGATGCATACGTTAAGATTTTGACATAATATGAATTGATGAAATAAGGATTTATAAGGATAAGTGGAGTATAAGTAGGGTTTAGGAAAGGTTTCGTAAATTATTGTGTTAAGGATTGGTTGATAAGGCCCTGAGGACGAGTTATAGGGATGTTTAAGATCATTAATGAAGCATTAAACAAGTATTAAGAAGGTTGTATAGGGATTGGAGATAAAACGAAACGACGAGGACAAAGTCGGAAAAACTGTGAGTTACACGACCACATTATACGGCCCGTGAAATTTTATATGAACCGTACAATGGTCCGTATAACCCAACAGCGACAATGTTTTCCATGGTCGTGAACCACAGACACTTATACGGACCGAATAATGTTATACGGACCGAATAAGTGGTCCATATAAGTCCCGACGGGTTGAGTATTTTCAAGTATTTAAATGTGATCCCACCTCATTATATTCATTCTCCTCACTTCTTCACCTCTCTCCAAGCTTCTAGAATATTCCATACACTTCATTTTCAAGAATACAAGAGAAATCAAGGGTTCATACCATAAATTCAAGTGAATCAAGTGCAAGGAAGCTCCTTGGGGTTGCTAGAGTCAAGAAATCCCTTGGAAGTTGAAGCTAGAGTTTTCTTCAAGTGAAGCATTGTCAACCAAAACCCGTTCCTGCGAATTCAAAGGTGAGTTTCATGATGATTTCATATTGTTTAAGGTATTGAAAAGTTGAAACACTTGGATTATAGAAGAAGATTGAAAAATGGATTACAAAAGGTGAGATTGGTGGCAATTGTGAATAGGAGATTAATATGAATCATGAATATTGATATGTTGTGATTGTAAGTATGTTACGAACGACAGTTAGAACATGGAATAAGTATTATATGTGAGAAAATGCAATAATGAATTGTGACCATGACTATGGAGAAATTGGAGTGAAATTGTGAAATGTGGGTAATATAGATGAATGATGATTGTTGCTTGTGATATTATGAATGTTGTTATCGATGTTTAGGAGTTGATATGGAATATGGGGAAAGTTGTATAAACAAAGGAAATGTTGCCCAATTTTCTTTAGCTTTAGTAAGTACGTTTAAGTAATCAATTAGCTAATGTTCATGCAACTTCTCTTGAAGATAGAAACGTGGGCATCGAAAGAGAACAAGCAAGCGATAGATTAGTTAAACGAAAAAGGTATGTGAGGCTAGTCCTTTCTTTCTATGGCATGAATCTTATAGCATGGCTTTTCCTTCCTCCTCATGAATTTCCTACATTTCGGAAAAACTAATAGCCTATGTTCATGAGTAGCCACATGAGATAAGAGATACATTACGAGCCCAATAATGATGATGATGAGCTTAAGTCTAAAGATTCTAGAGTTCATGATATGATGTTCTTATATAGCTAATGATGTCGTTTATTGTATACACTCACCTTATATACAATTTCCTTCAAGGTGAGGCAGAATACTTATAAATGTTCATAATGGAATTGAGGGTTCACGACCTTATGTCACCCCGGTAAAGTATAGCTATCTTTTAGTTATTATGCATGCATTATGATGAGTACATGTTGATGATATTACACCGTGCATATATGGCACAGGCAGCACCGTTAAGGCGGGCGGCTTATAGATGATTACATCGTGTCTATATGGCACGGGCAGCACCACTAGTGGGCGGCGTGAGATGGTACCCCAGACGCAGGAGGCCTGGACGCAGGCTGATAATTATCACACCGTACCTATATGGATGGGCAGCTTATACATTTATGCATACATGATATGATTATGATTATGAAGTAAGCCAGCATGCATTATTACTTTTATAAGTGACAGTTAGTTACAGTTGTTCCTTATTTGATGCTTCTTTTATTTCATTGATGTATTATTATTACTTACGCCTCTCATACTCAGTACAATGTTCGTACTGACGTTCGTTTTCTTTGGACGCTGTGTTCATTCCCACAGGTAGACAGGGAGGTGATCTTGATCCAGACTCGTAGGAGCTAGTAGCTGATTTGAGAGCACTCCATTGTTCCGGAGGTGCCTTTGATTATTCTTTTGTGTACATATGTATATTATGGGCACGACGGGGTCCTGTCCCGTCCCTATGTCTAGCACTTTAGTAGAGGCTCGTAGATACGCAGGTGTGGGTTATATGGTCTCACGATATTACTACTATATATATATATATATATATATATATATATATATATATATTTAAGATTTGAGTATGAATTTGATAAAAGAACGCTTACTAAGTATGATGAGTAGTAGAATGAGTGGTGCTCGGTGGTTAGCCCCGGGTACTCGTCACGGCCCCTAGTCGGGTTGTGACAGCTGTAGAGGTGCCGCAATAGTAGGCACACATACTGCTGGAGCGGACATATGCAATCCCTCCCAACACCACTTCTGCGCAGGCTTGAGCTCCACAGCGGGGTCGCTATAGCGATTAACAAGCTGCTGCAGCGGTCTCGTCTTCTTCGCAAAACCTGAAAAATTTCAGAATTTCAACTTCTATTTTTTACTCAAAAACTTATTTTTATGTACGGATCGAGAAGATATCAAGCATGCATGACGTTTACAGCCTTTGAAAAATAATTTCTAGCAACAAACAACCCCAAAATTCGATAAAAGCCAACACCCTCTTTCAAAGCAAAAATTCTTTACTATGTTCAAGTTTCCCAACCCAAATCTGTGCACTAACTACGCAATATTCGATGTAAGGATTGTTCTAACGCTAGACAAGTTGTGTATTCCAGTTTATCAACACCCATGAAGTTCATCAACCAAAACCCAAAAATCCCAACTTTTGAGTTACAAATCCGGTCTTTCTAAGCATATTTATTCGAAATTCTAGTTCTACTATCTATCTACAAGTTGAGGGGAATGATTTCTTACCTGTTGTTTGAATTCTAAACGAGATTTGTTCCTATTGAGTGTTGCCTTGAAATTCTTTCTCTTTTTTTTTTAGCAATTTGTGAGATTGTGGGTTTGGGTTGGTGTAGAGAGAAGTATAGGCTGTTAAGGAGACTTTTGTTGTGTTAAAGAGAGAGATGGGGAGTTGTGGTGTCGTAGGTGATAGAAGGGCAAACGTTTGTTGTTGGGGAGTGTACTAGAGGAAGTAGGGAAGTGGAAAGGTGATTGACCCTTTTATTTTTCTGAATCCGCAACTGCCGCTCCAGCAACTGTCTTACAGCTCCAGCGCTGCCGCTACAACGTTCCTTCAGACCGCTGAAGCGGTACTTCAGAATTCGTTGAAATTGATTCTTTTAATTGCAACCTGAGTTTAACGCCTTTACCCGTGTATCCCTGATGGATCTACCATTGGTAAATGTTCGTTCTCCGACTCATGAGCAATTACCCCTTTCAAATTTCCTCGTGAAAAATAATTAGCCGAGCCATCACAAATTGTACGCTGCCAGAGTTAATTTCGCGTATGATGATCCTTATTGATAAAGTCCGGACGAGAGCGACAATGTAATTTTTGGTAGATTGTTAAGTTGAGTGTTACTTCTTTCGCGCCTTTTATTATTCGACCTGATTTAAATAAATACTCCTCATTTTATGGCTGGCACAGATTTTTCCAAGATAAGTTGTTCCAAATCAATCGAGGATTTTTCATCCATTTCACTGACCTAATTTTATACGTTGTAGTACATATTTCTTTGTTAATGACACAAATAATGAATACCTTTGACTTCTGCAAGTTTGACTGCTAAGTCCATTTGATGTGCTTACCTTCCCGTGCGCCTTTGCCGAGCCATGTCGTTCGAGGATGAACGGTTGTTTAATTGGTATCAGATGTAACGACCCGTTTCATCGTTACTTTGACTTCCGAGAAATTCACGACCTTGACCCCCTTGAAACACCTTCAGTTCGTTATGCTTTTAAAAATCACTAACTTGACCGGACCAGTTGTGCGAATTGTGTGTAAATATCGGAATTGGGCCACTGGCCTAGATATACCGTTATAGCGACAAACTGCTGCACCAGCAATTGCGCAGCAGCGACAATGTGCTCCGCTGAAGCGGAGATGCATATTAGTTAAAGGACCGCCCCAGCGATTCTTCAGCCACTGAAGTGGTGCCGCTGTAGTGACGACTAGACCGCCAGAGCGATTGACGATCAGTTAAATCCCTATTTAAAGCCCATTTATTGACTTGACCTAATATTTATTTCCCCCAAATTTGCAGCCGCCACGAAGAGAAAATTCCATCCTTAGATACTTAAATATTAGGAAGGTAAACTCTTTAAATCCTTATTTCATCTTCCTTTAACTCCCTCTTTCTTCTTGCACCTTTTATGATTATAGTAGAGCATTAAATGAGGGTTCTTTCTCAAATCTTATGATACCTTTGGGTAGTTGTAGTAATGATTGACCTAGAATAATTAGTAACTCTAGGATGGCTTCCTCATTACAAGAATTAGTTTAATAACTAGTTCTAAGCCTAATCCTTGCTATTTCTTAAATGGGTTAACTTGTTAGTTGCTAATAATGTCTTATGTGAATTAGTGAAGTAAGTTTAACTTAGGTAAACCTTGTTTTCCATAAAAGAGGTGAAATAGCAATAAATCAAGAATCTAGAATGATTATGTGAGCAATGACGGTTTTACCCCTATGACCCCAAATTCTTAAATTGTTGCTTACAGGAATGTATCCATTGTTCCTAGACTTCTCAGATCTACTATTTCCCTACAAAGATGGAAGATATAAGATGGAATCCAAGTGGATGTTTGTGCACCTGTTCGACCTTAAGGTAGGTTACGACTTTCCTTCTCTTGGTAGACTCTGGTTAGACTTTCATATACGAGTGTTAGATGAAACGGAGAATATATGTATAGGATCTCGGAGATTGGGATGGATACATAGATTGGTAATATATAAGAGGTAGCGGTTATTATGTAACAGTATTATAGTTTTGGGTTTATGATTATCCTATGGTGAGACTTCATTAGCGAAGCATATATTTAGTCGATTTTGTCGGAGAATGCATGTAAAACTTCGGGCATCAAGTTGGGTTGGATATTGCCTTAGGTTAGGCCTTGTTATATGATTTGGGGCTAGCCACCCTGTTGTGTTGTGATTTGTCTTGTTCTATTTGTTGTTAGTTCGTTACCACATGGAGATAGTAGATATTGGTGACTAATGGTATATCTTGATGGTGATATTGTAGCACCTTACTTGTTGTTGTTTTGAGACGAGGATTGTGATTCTATTGTGGCTTATTGTGTAGCCTTTTTATTGATATTATTGGTGCCCGTGTGTGGTACTGTTGAGATTGATTTTTTTACTGACATTGAATTCATACATTGCACGCATTCTCATCCTTCATGATATATTGTTGATACATTGATGATATACAAGGAAACAATGTTATGAGCTAGGCTCAGTTAGATGAGAATGACGTGAGGATCGAGTCCGATGTTTATCCAGAAATCGAGGTACAAGTGCTGGTAGCGATTGCTGAGGTCTTTGTCAGAATCGTGAGGATTGGTACATGAACTTCGCGGGTCCCTCATGGGTTGTGCTGCCAAGAGGTGATGTTCCATCATCAGAGTACATGTGTACGGTGCATGCATTGCATTCATCATACATACATTATTACATTGCATTGTACCTTTGATTCCGGTGATATATTTTAATACTAACGTGATATACTGGTTCAGAATGATGATACTGAGACGTGGCACGGTTGGGTTTAGATGATTTAACATAAGTGATGACTTGTTGTGATATAATTGTGATGCATTGAATTACATTAGCAACAATTGGGATTAGTTGCTATAATTATAGGTTGTGATCTTGTATTGGGAAAGCGCGGTGATAGGTGACCTTAATATGAAGGTGTATGATTTGCTAGGTTGGGTGAGTAATGAACACTAGAACGACGAGAGCTCTTTCCTTAAAACTCGAGTGAATAATGATAGTTGACCAGGGATACTTGAGCATTGTTACCCATTGTATGTTATATGAACTATAAGGTGAGTGGTAATGTGGTAAGTAAATGAATCCCTAAGAATGAGTTAATAGAAATAAGGACCTTATATTTGTTAAGGCAAGTGGTAGGTGATGTGTATTGTTGACTTAGTTTTGCCTACCATGCTTATTTGTAGATTCTATCACCGTTATGTTATTAACCATTGTCGGCGTATGATGCTTACCAGTACTAATGTTGTACTGATACTACTCTTGCTACATCCCTTTTGAGGTGTAGAGTTTTTTAGGATATCGACTTATTGGAGTTTTCCGAAAGATACTCAGTGCCTATCTCGAAGGCCTCCATCATTCCCATTCATAGATGGAGGTTGAGTCTTTATTTTCGTTGTTGTATTCAGTCTTCGGTCTTAGTCACTCTTGTACTAGTCTAGATCAGGTCATGGGAAAAGAAAGTTGTAATTCTTAAATTGTTGTAAACAATTCCGCTATTTTTTTCTATATGTAATATGGTTTTATTTCCGCATTTTCAGTATGTTCTAATTTGGAGACTATCTTACCTTGTTCTTCGCTTACAAATGACTCTATTTTGGGTTAAGGATTCGCCTATTGAGATGGGAATGGTAGGTGCCCGCGCGATCCTAAAATAGGTCATGACATCATATGCCCGGCCTAATGGCTGGTGCGAGATATTGTATGCACGGCCCTTGGGTGGTGAGAGATATTGTATGCCCGGCCTAATGGCTGGTGAGAGCCCGGTTTAATAATTGGTGAGAGATACACCGAGCTTTATATGTAGCCGGCTAGCTATACTATTATATCCTTATGAGTTGAGTCAGAGTAAGTGAGTACGTCTCAGAGTATCTTTGACTTTCAACATATTATATATATCAGTTCAGTTTCAGTTTACATCTATTCAGTTGCCTTACATACTCGATACATCATTCTGTACTGACGTCCCTTTCGCCGAGGGTGCTGCAATTCATGCCTGCAGGTTCTGATAGACAGTCGAATAGACCACCCCAGTAACCAGAGTCAGATATCTGCTTGATTGGTAAGCTCCATCTCATCTGGAGTTACCAGGTCCAGATTTTGGGAGTTCTTTTGGGTACATATAGACTTGATGGGTAGGACGGGGCTCTATCCTGACCACAGTACAGTTTTGTTATCTTTAGAGGCTTTTAGACTGGTCCTGTATATCTTGTATATCAGTATAGCAGCCTTGTCGGCCCTTGTACATGTTCATTTTGGTATTACTATTTGTACACATTCATAGCGGCCTCGTTGGCTTGCATAGTTATATATATATATATATATTAGGGTTGTTTACCCTTTAGTAGAGATAGATATTATTCACAGATGATTCAAAGTACAGCTTTGTCGGCCTATATTGGTATTGTCTGCTTGCAAGTTGACCTTGTTGGCCTAAGTTGGAGATTACCTTCAGAGTTCATAGTTCACAGAGTGGTATGCTCGGGGCCAAGTAAGGCATATGGTGCCGGCCATGCCTCCCTTAGTTTGGGGCGTGACAAAAGTGACTCAAATACCTAATCAAGCAGTTAAATATCTTAGGCTTTCCAACAAGTCCTGAGGGAAAACATCTCATTCTATTTTAAAGCATTTAAACTTCAAGGATTAGTTTGACTAATCATGTATCAACCACTCTTATTAATCTACTAATTTCCTTTATGACCAAACTTAGTTAAGCATAACTAAACCCCCGAAATTATACATTACTTACCAATTGGGTTAGCAACTGATAAGTTAAACTCAGACCTGGATCACCAATTAACTACAGGACATAATTGATCTTAGCACTAAACCATATAACAGTAGATCTACTCAGCTAAGAATACCAACCTCAATAAATAAATAACTGCAAATTCATACTAAGCAAACTATAAACTAACTACTTAATCCAACCAAACAAACTACATAACTGCTTATTAACTAAGCTAACACATAGGCTGCATAGGCTAAGCAGAAAACTGCACATTGATTAATTAAATGACTTAACCTACAAAAAACTAAACTAAGCCCACAACTAAGATAAAACACATAGTAAAAATATCTAAAAAAAAATAAGGGAAAGAGCATCCTGGTCGAGAATTGGAGTTGAGGAAGTCCCTTAAGCTCCTCAACACAAGTACTTAGCCACAAAGAAAAGAAAAAAAATGGAACTAAAAGACCGAAATTAGTTGATTAAAGGTTTCGGCTGAAAAACAAATCCTAGGAAAACCAAATTTCAGTCTAGAAATCTCAACGAAGACTTGTGTGTAAATCAGTTAAAATGGGGTTCTTTGAAAACCTAGGGTTCTCCTCTTGGAACCCGATGTGGGACAAGTGAAATTGGGAGGGGGTGGGGGGGATTCTTCTTGAATCACTCCTATGTGTAGAGAACCAATCAAAATCGAGTATTTGAATGTCAATAGGAGAAAAACCATTAAGAAATCACAGCAAAAGCATGAAAGGAGGGGCAACCTCACATTGTGCTGGTGGGGCCATGACGTGACGGTGAGAGAAAAGGCAAGATAATTAATTGCTCTTGCCCGTTTTGACCATGCACGGACTAGAAAAGCAACACCAACCTGCAACCTTACCACTTACGGTAATGGTGACGAGATGAAGGAGCAACGGGTAAGGTTTGGCCTTTTAAAAGGCTAAGTGGGTCGTGTCAGCGGGCCTTAGATTGGGCTTATGCGAAGGAATTGGGTTTCGGTCCAATTCCGTAGGCAATGAAGGCTTCAAATAAGAAAAGGTTAGTCGTGCAAATGTGGCCATAAAGTAATTTAATAATTAACCAATTCATGTCGATTATGGCCATAATTACTGCAGAAATTAATCAAACACTTCAATTGTAAACCCTTTTAGGAAACAATTGCAATTACAATCAATTTAAAGTAGAAATTGAAATGTAGTCGATTATTCATTCAATTAATCTAATTTCCCGGTTCAACATAGTGAAATATTATCAATTAATCATTGATTAGTTTAAATAATTAATTAAATAACTGTTTCACTATTTTGACTTTAAAATTTGATAAATATGTTTAAGAAATCATGATAAATATTCAAATGATATACAATGATATACCGTATGATATTTTACCAAATGAAATGGCATAGTGTCACCAAAGTAATTTTGTAAAATCCTTTTGACTATTAAAAACACATATTCTACTCCGTTTGTGATTCAAGAAATCCGAGTAATTAAATAAAAATTATGTAGGGCAAAAATTGGGTGTCAACACCAGAAAATATATGCCGCGGCTGAGGAGACATTGTGTGTTGTGAAGCACCAGAAGCGGACTCAGTAGAACAACACCAACGCCCAATGGAGCAGTTCACAAGGGATTAATGCACAACAAGCTTTTTAGAAGCTTAATGATAACATGAGTGTAATTTTCTAGAATATTCAGGCACAAATAGCTCGACTGGAGAGGAAAGGAATGATGCTGAATCTGAAACAACTGAATGCGTCAATGTTGTGACACTCAGAAGTGGGAAAGACTTGTAAGAAACACCCACCAAGAATAATTAGAAACCAGTCCCTGAACCAGAATTGACTCCTCAACCAGGAGAGGAAATCAAAAAAGAGCTCGAGAAAGTGGAAAAAAATATAGTTAAAAGACCACCTCCTCCCTTCCCACTGAGATTAAAGCAGAAACAAGAGGAGTTTAAATTTAAAAAGTTTCTGGATGTGCTGAATTATTTATATCTCAACATTCACTTGTGGATGCTTTGAGGGATGTACCAAAATATGCACAGTACATCAAGAAACTAGTAGCAAACAAGAGGAGATCTACTCACTAACTTCGAAACTATAGCACTTACTGTAGAGTGCACGTCCTGCGTCCAAAACAAACTCCCATAGAAATTGAAAGATTCGGGGAGTTTCACTATCCCCGTAAGGATTGGTAATGTATAAGTGGGACGAGCCTATGTGATTTGGGGGCAAGCATGTACTTAATGCCCCTATCGGTTTTCAAGCAACTTGGGTTAGGAAAGCCGAAGTCAACTTCGATAATGTTGCAATGCAATTAGCAAACAAATCTATGACTTATCCCAGGGAATAATTGAAGATGTGCTAGTGCAATTGGGAGATTCATATTTCCGGCTGATTTCATCATCTTTGACTTTCAGGCAGATGAACGAGTCCAATTAATTGATCTTAGGGAGACCTTTTCTAGCGACTGAAGACGCAATTATCAAGGTCAAGGAAGGAAAGATGACACTCAAAGTGAAAAACAAGTAGATAACATCTCAATGTAAACAAAACCATGGGGGCTTCCCCGTCAATAGGATGACCTTGCAGCTATCACTGTAGTAGACACTGATGCATGATAACTTTTTTGACATTAACATGAAGGGTAGGATTAGCTTTACAACGAAAATGTTCTACATCGATTTAGGATATTTAAGTTAACTATGGACAAAGATAATTCATTCGCTTCATAAGTATTTCTGATGACCGCTAACACGAGTCGTGGTTGCTGCAAATCCGCTTCGAAGAAACGCATAGGTTTCCTAATTAGTATTTTAGATTCAAATACTACAATTATATTCTTATCCAATTTTGCTAATTTAATATTTACACTAAATGCAGTCATCAATCTGACATTATGAATTCACGTTATTTTGTAATAATTCTTTTAAAAAAATGAAGGCATAAAGGACAGTTTTCTTTCCAAATGTTAACTTAAAAAAATGTTATTGAATAATCTTTCATTGTTTTAAGAACTTGTGCCCATTTCTTAATTTAATCTTCTTATAATAATTTAAGAATTTATATTCAAATAATAAAGTATTTATTGAATTTGGATTTAATCGGTATCACCATATTTCCGGCACACTACGACCCTCTCTTTTAATTTTTATATAGTCACCACTTCAAAAATACTAAACTATATCCACCATTATATTGAAAGCCGTTGTAGTATAATGTCAGACTTAGGCATTAAAATACCCAAGAGTTCAAAAGTCAAGAATTCAAAAGTCAAAAATTAAAACTTAGCGTTGTGCCAAAGAAGTCCATTTTTACTTTTCTAAAAGGAAGTCCATTAATCGTATTCTTTTCCAACCTTCTTCATAACTTCTGAAAGTGTAGAAGAGACTAAACATGAAGGAAATATTGAAGTGGCACTACACCACTTATTTGACGAAATCAATTATTTCATTGATAGAGGAATGATAAATCGGTTATTTTATCTGTTCAGTTTTCTTTCCACATACTCTATGGGTGCAAAAGATGTAGGGTGTGTTTGGTACGAACAAAAAAGATGTTTTCTTGGAAAATAAGTGGCTTCCTTATATTTTTTAGTGTTTGGTAAGTAAGCAAAAAATATTATTCCAAGAATATTTATACATAATCTAGCAAAACATTATGGGGGTGGGATGGGGTAGGGAGTGGAGGTTCGGGGTAGCGGTGGTGGGATGGTCAAAGGGTGCGGGTTAGGGGCGTTGGGTGAGTGGAAAGAAGACAATGAACTTGGAATATCACTTATGCAACTTGTTTTCTCTACTTTCATAAGGGAACCCATTTTTCTCATTTTAAAGGAAATATTTTTCCTATGAAAGATGTTTTCCACCACATTTTGACCAACCAAACATGGGAACATTGTATCTTTTCTAAAAAATGTTTTCCTCCATACCAAACACACCCGTATTGTCACGCACTTTTGAACGAAATACGAATTTGTGTATCAATAGTCATGTCAATTTTATTGAAAATTATTTATTAAAAAGTGTTTATGTGATATAATAAATTCGAGGAGCATAAATTTTTATTTGAGCCACAATTTTCTTAGAAACTATTTGTTACTTTTATTTCCAAAATTATATAATCTCATTTCATCTAGCTTTAAAAATGTAAATTTGAAAAAAGATAATCATTCGAAGTTGAAAAAAACTCAAAAGTTGCATAATTTGACCCTTGTTGGTTAAACCTGTTATTTCTACCAGTAATTTCTAGAAGAGAGTCTTCCAGTATCAAATCAATAGAGATAAAAGAACTAGCAAGTACTGCCATCTGTAATTAATCAGTGCGAATCTGTATTATTCCCTACTTGTCTCGGAATTTCAAGCACTCTAATTAATAGGCATGAAAGAAACTCTGTTAAGAACATTAATTAGAGATTATATGATCCCGAGTATCGAGGTAGGGTTAATTTGTCATTATGCAGGAGTCATAATTGAGTAATGATTTATAAGAATTTAAATAATACCAATATTAATAAAGGATAGTATTAAGTTAGGTTCCTGATCACATGGCGAAGATGCTTCTGATTCTTCACATAATAAAATATTTTGGTTATTTTTTTAACTCAAGAAACAGAGAGAGAATCCCAGTGTTAATTTGTATTTTTGTGAGAGTGGAAGCATTGGATGAGCTTTTGTATTCATGCAAGAACGTGGGGTATGTGTTGTCTGGAGAGTTTTCAAATTTTAATAGTAAAACCAACTGGGACTTTTATATCATTGTGGGTGGAATGGACCAAACCCTCCCCCTTTTTTCCCGGGCGCCAACTCATGATTTATCTTTGAATTTCTTTCTTACACCTAACATTTTGACGAGTCCAAACCTTTGCATACCACCAAAGACGTGGTTAAGCGGATGGACTGCTCCTCTCTTAATCAGTAGTCTCACGTTCGAGTTTTGGTATGGAAAAATTTTTAGTAGAAAGCATTTCTTCCAAATAGGTCCAACGAGGAGCGAATCAGAATTTGTCGGACTCCAATGTAGATTCCGGACACCGGATAGGATATAAAAAAAACGAGTCCAAACCTTTACATAATAGATTGTACTAAAACTTAAAACTCAGTTAACGGCACGAGCCTATAGGCTTGACTTGCTTTCTAGGTAAATTTGAAGAGGAAATAGGATCTCTTGGCCTCTTACAATTTGAATAGAAGAAAATGATTTTTTCAGATATCATATGTGTTTTTTTTTTTTTCAGATCTCTCATGGGTAAAAAATGAAAATCTCTTGTAAAAGAATCATAACACTAAAAAAAAAAAAAAATTTGTAAAGGGCTAAATAACAATTTCTCCGAAGTTGTGGAATTGTAATGATGCTTTGTTTAAATCATAATAACTAGCTGTCTCTTTTACATTATCTTTTAAGCAATGTCAATTATTGTATATATATGTGTGATTTTGCATGCAAAATATATTTTATACATCTAATTAAATTATTTGATAAAACGGTGTTAGATGACAATCACTGAAGCAGTACACCTCCACCACAATGGAAAACGGACGATAAAGGAAAAAAGAAAAAAAAGGAAACACACAAGAAGATTTTAAAGATTTTTAAGAGTATTTGGAGGCACCATTAATTATTATTATTATTATTATTATTATTATTATTATTATTATTATGTACTTCTTTTTCTATATAATAAAATTACTTTATGGTAGCGTAAAATCATAATCCAACCCATTTTTGGTTTTCTTATCAACATAATTTTGTCGTTAATAATTTAATCTTATGTTCTATTTTTTACTTTCATTTGAATATAGTTTCTAATTTAAGCTACCAAATCTTATAAACCAATTGCACGTGGATTTAATTCAAATTTTTAACGATTGATTTTATACCAAATTCTTAATTAATTCGTTTATTATAATTTTAATTCTTTTTTAAAAAAAAACTATCATATACACAAGAAAAAATATGGGGATTTTTCAAGAATATACGGCCCAATACAACACGTTGCATCCACATAGTCATACTTCAGTTTATACCGCAAAGCCTACTTTTTATTTTGCAACAGTGTTATACACCCGGTGTATGATATTACACACGTTAAATAATATATCAACCTTGTAAAAAGTATATAAGATTTTTACACCATTACACAAAATTATATAATATTATACAAACTTATACAATAACTGGGGTTACATCTCCTACGAACTTCAACCATGAAACTCCATCAGAAATAGATCAAAAACATCATCAAATAGCTTAAATCTTCATTGAATAGCTTCTAATTTTAATCACAACTTCAAATGACATCCCCAATGAACCCAATCATCAATTACTCAAATATTTCAACAAATCACAAAACTTTGTGAGTTTTCAAGCTTTTGAAAAACCTTATCAGTATGGAGTTTTTAATTTTTCACTTTAATTCACCCATTAATATTCCAATTTGTTATGATAAACATAATATCACTCAATCCGTTTCTAAACATCAAAAAACGAAAATCATAATCACATATTAAGGAATAATTAATTTTTCTAAGTATTTTAAATTATATACAAAACGTAAAATAGGATAAGATTTGAAAACATGGGCTTATTTTAAAATTATAAGTTTAGGCGAAGTAATATAGAAGGTAAAGATCTCAATAAAGATTGAGGAACCGACTAGAATTTAAATCAAGCTCAGTATATCATAACAAAACTCGATTAAGTTCAACCGAGACATAATTCGTTGTAGCAAAGCTTGATTAGGTTTATCTGCTCGTGTGTGTAGGAAATAGAGAAGGGGGCACGGGTCTTTAGGCGATAGTGTTCGAAAAGATAAGCAAGCCACTTGCGAGATTGATAACTGATAAATAAGAATTTTTAAATGTTTTTAAAGCCAATTTTTTTGAAGTTTTCTTCTCCCGAATAAGTAGAGAAAACTTGTACTCACGTCTTAATTTGACTGAATACTGAATTTAAGATATATAAAGAGATTTTTTAATTTTGTGATTTAAATTAAAGATATGTATAATATACTAAAATGTCTATTGAATTTTGTGATTTTTAAATTTATAATGCATGGTGTTTGTGTTGGGATCGAAATAACAGGACAGTATGCCGAAGCTAACAATTGCAAACCTGAAACGACGATAAATAAGACAATAATGAAATATACTAAAATATGCATAATAAATCTAATATGGTTTGATCAATTGGCTTACATATGAGAAACTAATGTAAAAGCTTCAAAATTATTGAGAGAATCTCTCCATAAATAAAACTATCTAAAAGACTACATTATAGATGCTATGTTCTTTTGTTTGGAAGGGAATATCTTCAAAGTTTATAAAAGTGTGAAACTTCTCCTCCAAGAAAATGGATAAATATGAAAATTTTCTAACAAGAATTCTTGTTTTTATCAAGACAACATTTTTGCGATAAAACACAATTATAGTAAAATTTAAACAAGATAAAAAATTCAAGATAAATTTTAATATTTTAAATTATCAACTTATTAAATATATAAAGATACACTTTTTTTTAGGACTAACTAAAAAATTAAGCAAAACGCTTATATTGGTACGGTGGGAGGGAGGGAGTAGCAGTAACTGATAAATAAAAAATTGGCTTTTCAAAGACTCCACAGCCAAAAGTTTTGAAGTTTTCTTCTTATAAATAAGTAGAGAAAACAGTAGTTGCTGATTAGACCTTCGATACGTCCCATCAAAATGGAAAGAGGACGGTGATTACCTATATGATCATTCGCCCATCTGAAAACATCAATTATTTCAAAATACTAAACAAAAGCCACTTATTCCATCCCCACATCATCTACAAATTAAACACGTCTACTATCAATGTGATTAAAAATAATTTTAACTATATTCTGTTTACAAAATTCAAATAATATAAAAGAAACGAAACCATTTAAAAACAAGAGATCCAGATAAAGGATTTATTCGAATATATATGAGTTGATTGAGTTAACTCAAACGGGACGTGTCGGGACATGTAATAGCTTCGAGAATAATTGGGTCGAAGGTCTTAATTTATTAATTCTGAGAGCATGTTATCTTCGTGTTCAATATTTGTCTTCATGTAGGTCATGGACTTCTTAATCTTGTAATCATCAGATCCAAAAGAAAACAAAGAAAGAGAAACTCTCTATTAGTAAAGCACAAAACATAAATAAGAGTATTTTGAATTGGTCTTCTACCTCTTTTAATTGACTATGGTCTTCACGAAAAGATGAACCACCTAATAGAGTCCAAAAATATACTTTTGGAGACTAATAAAAGCTAAACCTTAGTTTTGTCGCATTAGTATCATATGTTTTGGGAAAAGGCTATTATCCTCCTTTCAATCCTTAATATATGGAACTTAAAAATATACTAAAGATTTTGATTAGTCGCTTTTTATATTTTTTTTTATCTTTTGTATACTCAAGAATTGCATCTTAACATGTGGCCGTTATCAGCATAAAGTGACAATAATTTTCTCGAGTCTTAGTGGCGTTTTAAATGGAGGAAAGGCTAAGATTACCGTCAAATCTCGTTCCACATGGAGTTTGGGGCAAACTAAGCATACATGTTGGAGAGGAGTGAGATCTGCTCGTGTTCGTGCTTAAGAGGTGTGAATGAGAAGTGAATAGGTGTTTTCCGAAAAGATATTAGGAATAGATTATGACTTTTTTGATAAGGCACAATAGAACCTGTTCACATTACTCTTTGTTGGCTATAAATACCTGTTCGTTTTCTCAGAATTTTACTTACGAAAATCCTGACTGTCTTCTTCTTCTTTTCTGCACTTGCAAAGATAAATTATGTGTTATTTGTTGCCGCCTTTTGCATTCATCGTTCACCGGTGTTTCAGGTCCCGCTACAATGGTGAGTTAATTCGTTTATCTGGGAGGATATATTCCATAATCTCGGGTACATTGAGAGAAATAATTTTCTTAAGAAAACACTGTGAATTCAGTGGGCTCGAACTATTTCTTTTAGAACTATTTTTCCCGATTCTATTCAAGTTATCATCGAATAAAGATTTCCAACACGTTTCACCACCAATGGATAAATTATGGATTCGAATCATGTGAAAAGTAAATGAAAACTATGTCAAAACATTTCTCTCACTTTTTTCTGTGTGGGGGAGGGAGGGGTGGGTGGGGGATTTCAGGCTATGGGTGCGCATGGGATTTGTACCTTTGTACAAACTATCACAAGAAAGGATTATTGTTCTTCGAATCATTGTTCGAATTTTGCACTGCTAAAGTATTATTTTTTTTCAGAAAAGAACTTGCCAAAGTAGAATAGCTGCGAAAGTAAAATCGACAGGTGTTTGGACAATATTTAAGTTCAAATTGAAGTATTGTTTGCCCGCCAGACAGTACAATTGAATTTGTACACGTGGTTTATGAACACACAGATTATAATGACCCAATTAACAAGATTAAGAATGAGAGTAACAATAAGGAATAAAAGAATAATAGATTAATCAATAAGCAAGGAAAGTTTGAGTTCCGGCGTAGCTTATGAGCTGAGGCCACCGGAATAGACTCCCTGACTGAGCTTGATAGTACAATGAAGAACAAAGAACTTAAGGAAATTGCTAAGTAATCGTAGTATATGCTTTGTATGCTTTCTAATATCTGAATTTGTTATAATATGAATAAGACTCTCTATTTATAGCTGAATCATAAGAGACACAATCCACAAATTACGCCTTCTTAATAACAAATGAATGCCTATCATGAGGTCCATAAGATCATAGGATCTTCCGTAACAGTTGCCTTCTGTTCTTCATTTTATCTGGTTGGTGACCCGCGCTTGAACTCGCTTCCCTAATTCCACATCTTCGGAGTAGACTATGATCTAAGCAAGTCTCATGACTGGGAAAATGAACTTACCCGGTATCACCTGATTTCTGACTCACACCTGACCTGTCGCTATTGCCATGTGTCTGGTACGACCACCTAACTGTTCTGAGTGAGGACTGGAAAGACTTGTCATTTCTTAGCGGAAAAGCATTTGAATGGTCTCTGACAGTTGATAAGACGCAAGTCTCCTAGCATTAAATGCTCTGAACACGTGTCACTCTATGACTGAAGGACGTTCGGCAGGGACTGAGGTAATGATGACCTCAGTTCGAGGAAACCCCTTTATAAACACTCCCCTTTTTCATTTTACTACTTTTCTTTCCTCTAAAACCCTTCAAAACTCTCTACAACCTTTCTTATTCTTCGACAAAAACTCCTATCACTGGAAAAATTTTCTGATTCCATCTTTTTCTGATTCTATCTTCTTTCTTGCTACTCACTTGCTTTCATCACCATGTTTTCACCAGTTCTTCTCCCTGCCGATGCTACAAACCCTTTTATCGGCACCGTTCAGGGTGGCCCTGCTGCGATCGTACCACCACCTCTGGCTACGGGCGGTCAAACCCACGCCGGCGAAGGTTCTTAAAAAAAAAAAGATCCAAAAGTCTGAAGTCGGGGCTCCCACGGTTAGCTCAATCATTCCTCCCACGATCAGCTCAATCATTCCAAAGGAGAGATCTTTAATAAGGACCTCTATATCTGGGTCTCTTCTTCCATATCGGACAACGACCAGGACCGAGCGATCTGTGGGTATCCTTCTTCGATCAGGGCAGCTAGCCTTTCCACTGTTAAGGAAGACTGTGGCTGAAGGATATTTAGATATTCGCCCTAAGGGACGTTGAAAGGATTATTTTTAGCAAACAGGGGTACTTTTGTTTTTTACATATACCCCTTCTCACTCAAGCTCAGACCAAAAATTGACTTGATCGTACTAGACTTCTGTCGAAGCTACAAAGTTTATTTGGTTCTAGTCAACACGACAGTGTGGAGGGCGATACCATGCCTTTGGTATCTAGCCACCTAGGCCAAAGAGAATTTCTCCCTTGCTCATTAGATCTGACTCTATGCTCTAAAGCTCTTTCGGGCCAGAGTAATTAATTTAAGCAAGCGAGGCAACTATGTCATCCTCTCTAGCCTCAACAATGATAATGACCGCGGGTGGATGGAGAGGTACGAGGTTGTAGCCACAAATTACATCATCCCGCAGTCTGAAACTCATGTTCCGGAGTCACGGAACCTACCCATAATTTCCCTTCATCTCAAAAATTTTCTTCTTTTCTCTCCGGCTTTTCTCCCTTACTCACTTTATTTCTCTCTTCTCTAGCTATCTTTTGGGAGCCTCCAATGGTGGAAAACCCTTCCCAACAAGTCTAGAAGATTCTGGACATTTCCACGCCGGTGCTCCATATGTGGAAAGAGATTTCAGGGAAAACAAACTGGAAAGGAAAAAAACACGACAAGTTAAGTTTTTATTTTTTCCTCAGTTAGCACATTTTTCCCCCTTTTCTACCGGTTTATGATCTCATTGCGTTCTTCAATAGGCCTGTCCTAGGGATCTTTCGTTTGCCCTGTCGCCAAAATTTTGACTGATTGAAGGTTCCCAAATTGCAGATCTAGCAAATCCTAAAACATAGAGGTTTGACGAACTGGTGCGTGCGGCTGGAGAAGTTGGGTCCACCTCCAATTCCCATCCTCGAGAGAATATGGCAAAAAAAGTACCTCTTGGAGAAGCCGGGAAAGAACCATGTGTCACGACCCAATCCCGTAGGCCGTGACTAGTGCCCGATCTGGGCACCCGAACACATCTATCAAATGCTATCTCAAATTGTATCAAACACATTCTAGTATATAGCAGAAGCCGACAAGGCTTTATTTCAAATTTAATTAATTTCCAGAAAAATTTTGGCAGAGTTCCCTTTGTTTTACGGACTATCCCATATACCCTGCACGCAGAAAATACCAACAAGGCCACACAGGGCCAACAAAGCAACATTTAAATATATGCGGACCGGCCGCGGCGGCGAATGGGATCGCCCAAACACAACATAAGTACACAACTGTACAGAAAGACCCCAACGCACAAACATGTCCACAGACCTCTAACAGACCGACAGAATCATATGACGGGACAGGGCCCCGCCGTACCCATAAACAAGAATATACATATATAGAAGTGACAGACTATACCAAAAGATGGCTCTGAATAAGAGAGCACTCCAAATATCAGAATAAGATCCTAAGCAGACGGATCAGCAAACCTGTCGTCGGTACCTGCGCGGCATGAAAACGCAGCCCCCGAAGAAAGGGGGTCAGTACGAAATATGTACTGAATATGTAAAGCCTGAATTACAGAAACAAAATCATAACTGGTACAGAACGTACAGAAAGCGAGCAGAAAATCCAAAGTATCAAATACATATTTTCAAAACATGCAGAGTGTGTTCAGAAACATATGTCATATCAAATCCGGCCCCTGCCAAGGGACTCGGCAGACAGAACGTGGCCACCCTCCCGACGCTGGTGCCACAACACAGAAGAATCAGAATGGGGGCATAACCCCGTCACATAATATATCATATCAGATGGCCATAGCAAATCATATCAGAACAAGCGTACATGGCACAGCATACTCCAAAAACCCATGTACGCGTATACCTGCCCCCTCACATCTAGTCACGGCGAACAATGCAAAAGATCACGCTTGACAACATATCCTGGCCCGGGCTTAGTGTGGGAAACATTCGGACATCCACGAGTGGAGTAGTGAGAGACTAATGTAATTAAAATATCATAATGTTTTAATAGACTCGATGAGGCATATCAAAGACAACTCGATCCGATGAAGTCGAACGGGAACATAATGAACGAGTTTCGGATATCATAATTAATTACAGAAGTATAACCTTTCTAAAATCGTTCCGAGTGTCAAAACAATTTATCGGACTCAATGGAATATTTAAAACAATATTTGTTAGGTAATTAGAATAGTAGTCAAAACGTTTCTTTTAAGAACTGCTCGAAAAGAAAGCTTAAGTACATTAAGGGCAAAACCGGGAATAGTGGGGCCACCTCGGGACAAGCAAGGCGGTGGGCTCAAATTACATATTTTAAGCTTATGGGGTCACCTACAAAGGTTCTACGGACGTTTTATAACTTTCCAAGTAGTTTAGGGAATGTTTGCATGATTTTCAAGAATACGAACCAAAAGGGCTCAATCTTATTGAAGGAAAAAAGCGAGATTTTCAATTGCGGATTCCGATGGGCAGAAAGTCTTTCGAGGCCCGAATCCGATTCTAATACACTTAGGCATGCCAAAAGAAGGATCGGGGTAGCTTCACATACCTTTCAAGCTCCTTACGCCTTTCTAAGCTCATTTCCCGTTTCGTCAAAAATCTGCAAATGGTCACATTTACCAATTGTGGGTTATAGATTCTACGAATTCAACTTAACTCATATTTGTCTACCGAAATTTCGGCAGCACCTCCCCTATACATATAGCACCCCCGAGAATTCAACTCGGTTTAAAACCATCAACAACAACCCAACAACAAACATCAACAACAACAACAATCACTATAAACGCAATATAACTTATTTAGCCATCTTTTCAACACAATTTCATAACCTTCACTTTAACCTTAACTTTCAAACTAATCTCAACGATTTCACATTCATTGTCAAGCTAGTTCGCCACAACATAGTTTAAAAGCATTTCATATCGTTTCCTTAGATTATACACACGATATACATAATATACAAACTTTCCGCCAAAGTCGTAACTCATTCAAAACTTCTAATCTTTGGCATACATATTCATAACAAGTTTCCAACTTCCAAATATATCAATGATCATCATAATTACCAACCTAATAACTTCATTTCCATAATGTCGTAAAATCATACTTAAGCGACATAAGTTCCTACATTCCATTTCAAAGCAAACTCATATCATTTTACTTTCATTACATTACAAGGATCACAATAACACAACTAACACACTAAACAAACTTAATTCATTTCATTCCATACCACTACATACCACACGGCCAAATACTCTTTTTGCCAACTTCTATCAATTTCATTCTACTTTCATTTCCAATATGCATTTTACCACAATCACAACTAGAGTATAACATAATTTCAACTCACCATAATTATACAACATATATACACACACGACCATATACTATATCTCCTTCCCACTTTGCAAACTTTCATATTTCCATACAATCAATTCATTTCTACATACTACAACACAAACATGACTTCATAACACAATAATAAGGGATAAATTCTTACCTTTTTCTAAAGTCTTCTTCACTTGAACTTGTGATCACTTTGATGAAATAAGTGCTTCTCTCTCCAACCCAACTACACCAATTTGTAGAGAATACCTAATTTAGTAGGAAAACCACAAAAGAAAAATTTTAGGAGCAATATTCTTGGGAGTGATTTTTCCCCAAGCAAACCCGAAACCCTTCTATCTTCTTGCTCTTATTTTTTTTTTTTTTTTTGCTTTGGTTTTCTTGCTCTCTAATGGATATACTATGAAGACTTGGTCTTCTTATAATTAATAGTCACATGGTCAAGCACATGACCATGTAAATGGACTTGGGCCAAGGCCAAGGTGGCCGGCCATGGTCCATGGTTTGGGCCTCAATTCATTAATTTTTTTTTAGCCCAATTTGTTACGAATTTTATTTTGTAATTCCCGGAACTAATTTCCGAAACTCCAATTTTTCCCTTAGCCTCACCCCACACTTTCACAACCATACTCTTTCATGCACAACTCCTATGTCAAATAAAATCAAATTTGACCTCATTTCTCAAAAATCCAAGACATTTCAAAATTTCCAAACGTGTGAAAACACGGGATATAACATCCTCCCCCCCTTTAGAACATTCGTCCTCGAATGTTAAATTAATCTTATAGGGTCTGAAAATACTTTGGGGGAGTTTATGTTTATAGACAGCACACATGACACACATTCATTATTGAAATAGAATTAAACAAAGATTCAAGATTACCTGCGGGCGTAGGGAACAAATGAGGATACTTCTTCTTCATTTCCTCTTCGGCCTCCCAGGTCATTTCTTCCCTATTGTTGTTCCGCCACAGCACCTTAACAGAGGCTACATCTTTGTTCCGGAGCTTTCTTACCTGGCGGTCCAAAATAGCTACGGGCTGATCCTCATAAGATAACTGCTCCGTCACCTGAATATCATCCGCAGGAAATATTCTGGAGGGATCACCAATGCATTTGCGGAGCATAGACACATGGAATACCGGATGTACGGCTTCCAAATCAGATGGCAGATCTAACTCATAGGCGACATTTCCAATTTTCCGCACAATCAGATAAGGCCCAATATAACGCGGACTAAGTTTGCCCTTTCTGCCGAACCACATTACGCCTTTCATAGGCGATACCTTCAGAAATACCCAATCACCAACCTGGAATTCCAAAGGACGACGCCGTTTATCAGCGTATGATTTCTGTCGACTCTGGGCTGCCAATAGCCACTCCCGAATAAGTTTCACCTTATCAACGGCCTGCTGGATCATATCCGGGCCGATTAATTCTGTCTCTCCAATATCAAACCAGCCGATCGGTGACCTGCATTTCCTGCCATACAGAGCCTCGTACGGAGCCATCTGGATGCTGGAGTGGTAACTGTTATTATAAGCAAATTCAATCAATGGCAAGTGATCCTCCCAGCTACCTCTGAAATCAATAACACAGGCCCGCAACATATCTTCAAGCGTCTGGATAGTGTGCTCGGCCTGTCCGTCACTCTGAGGATGAAAAGCTGTGCTCAGGCTCAGCTGAGTCCCTAATCCTTCCTGAAAAGATCTCCAGAAGTTCGCAGTGAACTGAGCACCTCTGTCAGTGATAATAGATATAGGAACTCCGTGAAGCTTCACTATTTCTTTAATGTAAAGCCTGGCATAATCCTCGGCGGAATAAGTAGTTCTGACGGGGAGAAAATGGGCTGATTTTGTCAGCCTATCAACAATAACCCAGATGGAATCATACTTCCGTGGAGTGCGAGGCAAACCTGTAATGAAGTCCATATTAATGATCTCCCACTTCCACGTCGGAATTTCCATTTCTTGCAACAGTCCACCCGGTTTCTGATGTTCAATTTTGACCTGCTGACAATGTGGACACTGGGCGACAAATTCTGCGATATCCTGTTTCATGCCATCCCACCAGTATAGGTATCTAAGATCATGGTACATCTTCCAAGACCCAGGATGGACAGAATAGCGAGCATAGTGTGCCTCGCCCATAACCTGCTGCCGAAGGCCTGCAATATCAGGTACACACAACCTGCCCCTGAATAATAAAGTCCCATCCGGAGTGAACTCGAACGGAGTCTTCTCCTTATCATAGGCTGTGTCTCTGTATCGAGCTAAAACAGGATCTTCATATTGATGCCGCTTGATATCTTCCTTAATAGATGATTCAGAAACCCCTTGGACAGAAATCCGTGTACCTCCAGAATTGGCCAGACGAACCCCAAGATTAGCCAACTGATGAATATCACGTACTATCTCTCTCCTGTCTGGCTATAAATCTGCTAAGCTGCCCATAGATTTCCGGCTGAGCGCATCTGCAACCACATTAGCCTTGCCCGGATGATATAGAATATCCACATCATAGTCTTTCAGGAGCTCCAGCCACCTCCGCTGCCGCAAATTAAGCTCTTTCTTCTTGAAAATATACTGGAGACTCTTATGATCTGTATAGATATCAACATGAACGCCATATAAATAATGTCTCCATATCTTCAGGGCATGGATTACCGCTGCAAGCTCCAGATCGTGGGTAGGATAATGCTTTTCATGCTTTTTGAGCTGCCGGGAAGCATAAGCTATAACTCTGCCGTGCTGCATCAATACACAGCCTAATCCCACGCCAGAAGCGTCACAATAAATAACATATCCATCGGGTCCCTCTGGAAGAGTCAGAACTACGGCTGTAGTTAGCTTCTCTTTCAGCAACTGGAAGCTTCGTTCACAAGCATCAGTCCACTGGAACTTGGCTCCCTTCTTAGTTAGCCTTGTTAAAGGCTCTGAAATCGAAGCAAACTTTTCCACAAATCTTCTGTAATAGCCTGCTAATCCCAGAAAACTACGTACCTCTGTGGGCGTCGTGGGTCTAGGCCAATTCTTCACGGCCTCAATCTTCTGTGTATCCACCCGGACACCATCAGCTACAATAATATGCCCCAGGAATGCCACTGAAGCCAGCCAGAATTCACATTTAGAAAATTTTGCATATAATTTCTGATGCCGAAGTACCCCCAATACCGCTCTCAGATGATCTGCGTGCTCTGCCTCGGACCGAGAATAAACCAGAATATCATCGATAAATACAATTACGAACATATCCAAGAATGGCTTGAATACCCGGTTCATTAAATCCATAAATACTGCAGGAGCATTAGTCAGCCCAAAAGACATAACTCTGAATTCATAATGCCCATATCTGGTCCGGAATGCTGTCTTAGGAATATCGGCCTCCCGTACCCGTACCTGATGATAGCCAGACCGAAGATCTATCTTCGAAAAATACTTGGCGCCCTGCAACTGATCAAACAAATCGTCAATTCTGGGGAGGGGGTATTTATTCTTTATGGTTACCTTATTCAGCTGTCGATAATCAATACACATACGCAACGACCAGTCTTTCTTACGCACAAATAATACCGGGGCTCCCCAAGGCGAAGTACTGGGTCTAATGAAGCCTTTTTCTAACAGATCCTTCAACTGCTCTTTCAGTTCTTTCAATTCTGCCGGTGCCATTCTGTACGGGGGAATAGATATCGGCTGAGTATCTGGAAGCAAATCAATAGTAAAATCTATCTCCCGTTCTGGAGGAAGGCCTGGAAGCTCTTCTGGGAACACATCTGGAAATTCATTAACCACGGGAACTCACTGAAGAGTCGGCGTTTCTGCTGTCAAGTCTTGTACCCGAACCAGATAATAAAAATAACCCTTTCTGATCATTTTCTTCGCCTTAAGGTATGAAATAAACTTACTTTTCGGCGATGCTGTATTACCGGCCCATTCTATAACTGGCTCCCCGGGAAACTGGAAACGAACTACCTTATTTTGGCAATCAACATTAGCATAACAGGATGCTAGCCAGTCCATTCCCATAATAACATCGAACTCAACCATATCTAACTCCACCAGATCTGCCTTAGTGTCACGGCCACATACAATTACAGAACAGTTTTTATATACCTGATTTGCTACAATAAATTCCCCAATCGGTGTGGCTACCTCAAACGGCTCTATAGGTTCAGACGTTATACCAATTTTACTAGCAACCAGAGGCGAAATATATGACAAAGTCGAACCTGGATCAATCAATGCATACACAGACCGAGAGAAAACCAATAATGTACCTGTAACGACATTAGGTGATGCCTCCTGATCCTGGCGGCTGGACAGAGCATAAATGCGGTTCGAAGGACCGCTAGTACCAGAAGCTCCACCACGGCCTCTGCCGCGACCCGCTGGTGCTGAAGTACCCGGCCCCGTAGGGCGCATAGCCACTGATGAAGATGAAGACCCGGCGGCTGATCCGGTAGGCTGCGCTGCACCACCCGAACTACCCTTATACGGGAAATCTCTCACAGAATGGCCCTGACGGCCACAAGAAAAACATGCACCGGTGGCTCTGTAGCACTCCCCAGGATGGTATCTGCCACAATAAGAACACTGAGGCCTAGGTGGCCTCGTCTGACCAGAACCCCTGTCTGTCCACGAACCTGAAGCCCTGGAGCTCTGACCTGCTCCTGAATAACCTGGGCTATCAAATCTGCGACCTGTAGGCTGTGGAGGTGCGCTCTGAGCCGACTGGGATAGATGTCTGCTAGGCTGCTGCGGCTGCTGAGGCTGTCTGCCCCGAAAATCTCCAGAATACCCAGATGATCTGGCCCTCTTGGGCTGTCTCCGATCCTGGATCCTATCAGGCTGATGACCCCTGTGTCGGTCCTCCATGCCCTGGGCGTGCGCCTGAATACGGGCAATATCCATATCGGGCTGAGCGGCCAATACCAAACAATTGTCGACAAAATACCGGTCCAACCCCATAATATACCTGTGCATCTTGTCAGCCATAGTAGCTACCACAGCAGGTGCATATCGGGCCAATGAGTCTAACTCCATACTGTACTCTCGAACATTGCGGCCCCTCTGTCTCAACAATAAGAATCTGTCAGCCTTGGCTCGCCGTAACTCCGGAGGCAGAAAATGGCTAAGAAAAGCCTGAGAAAAATCATCCCAAACTGCTGGGGGAGCGTCGTCGCCTCTGGATAACTCCCATGACTTGTACCAATTTGCCGCTACATCATACAACCGGTACGAAGCCAATGTGACTGACTCTGTCGCGGAAGCATTAATAAAATGTAAGGTGCGCCGCATCTTCCTGATAAACTCCTCAGGATCCTCCTCGGTATTTGTCCCGAAGAACTCTGGAGGGCCACAAGTCAAGAACTCACGAGCTCTCGAACTGTCACGCCTATATGCTCGATCACCTCCCAATCCGTGCCCCTGAACCTGTCCCGCCACAAGTCTGGTCAATAGCTGGACCGCCTCTCTCATAGTCTGATCCTCAGTCCCTGGCCGTGGAGCTGGAGGCTCAGGTACTGGAATCTCGGGAGCTGGCGGTGGAGCCGCCCCTCGACCTGCAGCTGCTGCTGATCCAATCTCCTCTACGTGTGGCGGTGTGGAAGAGCCCTCTGCCGGGGGCAAAATATCAGGAGCAATATGTGCATGGGCCCTGGTAACCCTCTGGGCCCGACTAGTCTCTCCCACAGCTGCTGCCTTGGCCTTTTGGGCCGCTGTCACCTTTTTTGGAGGCATAACTGCAAATGTAACAATTCGTTAGGGAGGAATCATCCTGATAACACAGCTCTATCGCACGATCTAAGACAGAAAGAAGGGTAGTATCATAAATGCCCTGTAGCCTCTTGTTTATAGGTGTGGTGCACAACACACCGATAAATAAGACTCTACTAGACACGGTCTGTAGACATTCCGAGGACGAACCGCTCTGATACCACTTTTGTCACGACCCAACCCCGTAGGCCGTGACTAGTGCCCGATTTGGGCACCCGAACACATCTATCAAATGCTATCTCAAATTGTATCAAACGCATTCTAGTATATAGCAGAAGCCGACAAGGCTTTATTTCAAATTTAATTAATTTCCAGAAAATTTTTGGCAGAGTTCCCTTTGTTTTACGGACTATCCCATATACTCTGCACGCAGAAAATACCAACAAGGCCACACAGGGCCAACAAAGCAACATTTAAATATATGCGGACCGGCCGCCGCGGCGAATGGGATCGCCCAAACACAACATAAGTACACAACTGTACAGAAAGACCCCAACGCACAAACATGTCCACAGACCTCTAACAGACCGACAGAATCATATGACGGGACAGGGCCCCGCCGTACCCATAAACAAGAATATACATATATAGAAGTGACAGACTATACCAAAAGATGGCTCTGAATAAGAGAGCACTCCAAATAGCAGAATAAGATCCTAAGCAGACGGATCAGCAAACCTGTCGTCGGTACCTGCGCGGCATGAAAACGCAGCCCCCGAAGAAAGGGGGTCAGTACGAAATATGTACTGAATATGTAAAGCCTGAATTACAGAAACAAAATCATAACTGGTACAGAACGTACAGAAAGGGAGCAGAAAATCCAAAGTATCAAATACATATTTTCAAAACATGCAGAGTGTGTTCAGAAACATATGTCATATCAAATCCGGCCCCTGCCAAGGGACTCGGCAGACAGAACGTGGCCACCCTCCCGACGCTGGTGCCACAACACAGAAGAATCAGAATGGGGGCATAACCCCGTCACATAATATATCATATCAGATGGCCATAGCAAATCATATCCGAACAAGCGTACATGGCACAGCATACTCCACAAACCCATGTACGCGTATACCTGCCCCCTCACATCGAGGCACGGCGAACAATGCAAAGGATCACGCTTGACAACATATCCTGGCCCGAGCTCAGTGTGGGAAACATTGGGACATCCACGAGTGGAGTAGTGAGAGACTAATGCAATTAAAATATCATAATGTTTTAATAGACTCGATGAGGCATATCAAAGACAACTCGATCCGATGAAGTCGAACGGGAACATAATGAACGAGCTTCGGATATCATAATGAATTACAGAAGTATAACCTTTCTGAAATCGTTCCGAGTGTCAAAACAATTTATCGGACTCAACGGAATATTTAAAACAATATTTGTTAGGTAATTAGAATAGTAGTCAAAACGTTTCTTTTGAGAACTGCTCGAAAAGAAGGCTTAAGTACATTAAGGGCAAAATGGGGAATAGTGGGCCCACCTCGGGACAAGCAAGGCGGTGGGCTCAAATTACATATTTTAAGCTTATGGGGTCACCTACAAAGGTTCTACGGACGTTTTATAACTTTCCAAGTAGTTTAGGGAAAGTTTGCATGATTTTCAAGAATACGAACCAAAAGGGCTCAATCTTATTGAAGGAAAAAGCGAGATTTTCAATTGCGGATTCCGATGGGCAGAAAGTCTTTCGAGGCCCGAATCCGATTCTAATACACTTAGGCATGCCAAAATAAGGATCGGGGTAGCTTCACATACCTTTCAAGCTCCTTACGCCTTTCCAAGCTCACTTCCCGTTTCGTCAAAAATCTGCAAATGGTCACATTTACCAATTGTGGGTTATAGATTCTACAAATTCAACTTAACTCATATTTGTCTACCGAAATTTCGGCAGCACCTCGCCTATACATATAGCACCCCCGAGAATTCAACTCGGTTCAAAACCATCAACAACAACCCAACAGCAAACATCAACAACAACAACAATCACTATAAACGCAATATAACTTATTTAGCCATCTTTTCAACACAATGTCATAACCTTCACTTTAACCTTAACTTTCAAACTAATCTCAACGATTTCACATTCATTGTCAAGCTAGTTCGCCACAACGTAGTTTAAAAGCATTTCATATCGTTTCCTTATATTATACACACGATATACATAATATACAAATTTTCCGCCAAAGTCGTAACTCATTCAAAACTTCTAATCTTTGGCATACATATTCATAACAAGTTTCCAACTTCCAAATCTATCAATGATCATCATAATTAGCAACCTAATAACTTCATTTCCATAATGTCGTAAAATCATACTTAAGCGACATAAGTTCCTACATTCCATTTCAAAGCAAACTCATATCATTTTACTTTCATTACATTACAAGGATCACAATAACACAACTAACACACTAAACAAACTTAATTCATTTCATTCCATACCACTACATACCACACGGCCAAATACTCTTTTTGCCAACTTCTATCAATTTCATTCTACTTTCATTTCCAATATGCATTTTACCACAATCACAACTAGAGTATAACATAATTTCAACTCACCATAATTATACAACATATATACACACACGGCCATATACTATATCTCGTTCCCACTTTGCAAACTTTCATATTTCCATACAATCAATTCATTTCTACATACCACAACACAAACATGACTTCATAACACAATAATAAGGGATAAATTCTTACCTTTTTCTAAAGTCTTCTTCACTTGAACTTGTGATCACTTTGATGAAATAAGTGCTTCTCTCTCCAACCCAACTACACCAATTTGTAGAGAATACCCAATTTAGTAGGAAAACCACAAAAGAAAAATTTTAGGAGCAATATTCTTGGGAGTGATTTTTCCCCAAGAAAACCCGAAACCCTTCTATCTTCTTGCTCTTTTTTTTTTTTTTTTGCTTTGGTTTTCTTGCTCTCTAATGGATATACTATGAAGACTTGGTCTTCATATAATTAATAGTCACATGATCAAGCACATGACCATGTAAATGGACTTGGGCCAAGGCCAAGGTGGCCGACCATGGTCCATGGTTTGGGCCTCAATTCATTAATTTTTTTTTTAGCCCAATTTGTTACGAATTTTATTTTGTAATTCCCGGAACTAATTTCCGAAACTCCAATTTTTCCCTTAGCCTCACCCCACACTTTCACAACCATACTCTTTCATGCACAACTCCTATGTCAAATAAAATCAAATTTGACCTCATTTCTCAAAAATCCAAGACATTTCAAATTTTCCAAACGTGTGAAAACACGGGATATAACACTATGTGCCGAGAAACTTTCATTAGTGCTGGAGACGGTAAATCTGGAGAGTGACAAGGTTGAGGACGAGCCCAAAACTGTTAATGCCTTTCATAGGAGGAGCAGCTCGAGTGCCCCGACTAATTTACCCAGGGAGACTGAAAGGCTCTTCGTAGAGTCTGATATTGTGATACAAGCAAGTTTTCCTTACCGGGCTCTATTCATTCCTATCGGCCAAAGGAGCGAAACTCCGGGTGAAACTCTAATCAATGCTCTACCATCATCTTCCGTAGCCGTTCAAATGGCTACCATGGTTTCCATTCTTCGGACTACTCCAGCAGCTGGTCGTATAACAGTCAGTGCCTACCGGGGTCGCCGATCTTCCAACTCCAACGACCTGGTGAATACTTATCCAGCTTCAGTCCGGGGGTCCCACGGTGTGCACGGTGTATCCATCATAGTTTCGAACGAGTGCCATCTCCTTTCGAGACCTGTTGTTGTGGCAAACTATATGAAGTCCCTAGCCACTGAAAAAAGGACCAGGGGAAGATAAACGCGATATCCTCAGTGTGCATCTTCAATGCAAGCATGCATGCATCCGCCTAGGTATTTTATACACTTTCTTCTATATTGCGAAGTATTTCCTTGCTTATTTTCTTATGTGTACTCACTTTACAATTATTCCCTAGGCCAACCTTTTTATATCGGAAGGACTCCGCCAGATGATCGCGGAGAAGAAGGTGCTTAGGAATAAGCGTGACCGAATGTTTGAACGCCTTAGAGGCCAAACTTACTCAGATAGAGGACTTGAGGCTCGACTTGAGCAGATTGAGCAGGAAAAGAGGGCACACACCCAAGAGGTCGTCCTCCTTCATGCTGATATTTTCGAATTGAAGGGCAAGTGGTTGGAACAACATGACTCCCTTACTTCTGCTACGGAACGGGAGTTCGCACTCGAGGAGAAAGTCCGAACCCTTGAGGCCAACCTGCGTTCTAATGCCGAAGAGGCTACCACAACCAAAAGGAAAAGGACTAGAGGTCAGCAGGTGGAAGTTGAAGATGCCTAGACCCAACTCCGTGCTCTGGAAGACTGTTTCTGCAGGAAAAGTCCTTTGTCATCTATGGCATGCGGAGACAAAACCTTCAAGAGGTTAAAGCTGGTTTAGAGGATATAGACAGTCATATTGCCGAGGACCTGTTATATCCCGTATTTTTGAACGTCCGATTAATTGCTGAGGTGGGACCCACACATCGAGATTTTTTTGGGACATCTGAAAATTCATATGAATCACATATGAGAAGTTAAACACAACTCAAGAAGGACCCTTGGGCCAAATCAAAGTGGAAGTCCTCCAAACGAATATTTTTAAGAAAACGTTTTCGGGTGATCTGACTTCAAGGGGCAAACACGGTATTATAAGTTTGGAATTTGGAAAAGTACCAAGAAATAGTAGTTGTAGATAATTGAATTAGCTTTCCAACCATAGGTCGTGGGTCCCCAGGTGACGTCGGTACAAGGAGATATGGACGTTTTAAGGTCGAAAGGTCAGTGGGCTAGGCCCAACTCGGGACCAAACCGAGTTGGCCCAAAAAAATCAAAAAAATAAGTGGGCTAAGGTTTGGGCCTTGATTGGCCGTCCATTTGGTGTGGGCTTAAGCCCACATCAAGGTTAATGAGTAAATAAAGAGATGACCAAGTCATCTTTTTCATCAAACTCTCTAGAATATTCAAGAAAGTAAGAACAAGAAAAGAAGGAGAAAAACTTGAAGGCCATTTCGGCCAAGATCAAAAACCAACAAGAAAATTGATAAAAATTCTTCAAAAATCATTTTCTACCAAGTAAAGGGTGATTAACAAGGTGGAGTTGTTGTTGGAGCAAGAAAAATTCAAAATCATACAAGTTGTCAAGTTGTAGTCAAGTGAGAAGTTGAAGAAGAAAGGTGAGTTTTGATCTTGTTTTATGTGTTATATATGGTTTATATGTGTTGTAGTATGCTAAAATGGATGAAATTCATGAAGGAGAGAAATATAGTACATGGCCGTGTGTATGTATATATGTGTAGGAGTCATGCTTCAATTATTTTAATTAGTGTTTGGTTGTTATTGTTGTGAATGATATGTGGAAAATGGAAGTTGAATGAATTTTGAGAAGTTGTAGTGTGTATGTTGGTGTTGGCCGTGTGGTTATGGTGAAAAAATGGAAGAGAATGAGTCCATTTTATTTAGTATTTTGTTTGTTGTTATGTTGTGGACTCTATGTTGCTAATGAATGTCTAGGAACCTTAGTGAAGTTGAAGTAGGTGGAGGTTTGTTTTAGAAGTTGTGTAAATTGAATGTAATGTTCTTGCATGCATGGAAGGTAATGTGGTTAGTATGATGTTGTTGGAATATAGATTATGAGGTTGTTATTGTTTTCATTAAAGTTAGAAAGTTTTTGGAAGAAGTAGTAAGTTGATTCAATATGGAAGTTGTTAGTATTGTTGTTGTTGGAATTGTGATTGATATTTTGGCCGGGTTTGAATTCCCGGGATTGTTGTTGATTGAAATTAGCCAAGTTGAACTTGGTGGGATGGAGTATTTATAGGGGAAGTGCTGCCGAAATTTCGGTAGCCAAATGTTTCCTTAAGATTCTAACTCTAAGTACCCTAATAAGAGTGTTGGTAAACATGACCAATTTGCAGATTTTGGCGAGATTGCGACGTGAATTTGGAATAGCAAAAGGAGCGGAAAGAGGTATGTAAGGCTTCACCCTCCCTTCTATGGCATGTCTTAGCTGTAATAAGTCGGGTACGAGCCTCGGGGACAACCCTAGCCCCCGGCATCCGCACCTAAATTTTCCCACTTTTTGTTCAACAGAATTGAACTAGAAAGTGTGCAAATGATGGAAAGACCTCTTAAACCCTTAGAACTTGCACGAGTGGGACCCGATTACCCTAGAACCCTCACAAGTAATGACATGACACGTAATATATGTAAATAACATACGCCACCCCATCCGGCCCGAGGTGGGCCCGCTACTCTCAGATTTTTCCTTACAGTGTTGCTTGACTTATTAGAAGTGAATCCAAAGGGAACTTTTGATCCCGAGTTCGTTACCAAATGATAAGTACTATGACTCCTCCAACGAGGACCCTTCAATGACGAGAATGATAACAATGACATTACATAAGAGGATATGCCTATGATACGCACTACCGGAACGACTCTATGACCAAGATAACTAAGCTAAGTATCTTATGTAAATATGAAAATGATAAATTAATTTTTGAATCTTATTTATATTCCCTAGCTATGCCTTTATTTTCTAAAGATTTCAAAGTCTATGAACTGTCATCTATGATGCCCACAATTTCATTCTACGTTTACTTTAATACTATTCTCCATTGACCATCTCACCTCAAAATATTCGTCCCTTCGAGGTGAGACTAGAGCGATCACGAGTATTCCATAATGTAATCGGAGGTCACCAGCCTTACGCCGCTCCGATGGCTATATGATTTTTCCTTGGGCTCCCTTGTGTGCTTATAGGATATATACATATAGAAAACATGTCTATGTATATAAGACATGTATATATATATATATATATATATATATATATATATATATATATATATATAAAACATGTATATGTATATAAGATATGTATAAGTATATAAAAGATATATATGTATATAAGATAAGTAAATGTATATAAGACATGTATATGTAAGCAAGCTATGTATATGAACCTGGGTTGGGGGGAAGGGATACATGGGGGAATGGGAAGGGAAACATGTTTCATTGCTACCTGATAAGCTGGCTTATCATCCCGGGCGCGGGGTGCCCGGACGCGGGATATATGGGTGAGCCGGTGTATATCGGCGCTATGTTGGTGAGCCGGCATTGTTCGGCGCTACGATATGACCTACCATGTCATGACCAGACATGCTATGATAAGATATGCTATGGTAAGCTATACTATGACATGATATGCTATGATCTGCTACGACAGGACATGATATAACAAGCTATGCTATGCTATGATACGCTATGATATGCTATGCTATGGAAAGACATGCTATGACACGCTATGCTATGACACGACATGCTATAACATGCCATGCTACGATATGAGGTACTATGTTATGATATACTATAGCCTGACACTCTATGACACGATATACTATGACGTGATATACTACGACAAGACAAGATAAGATATAATACGATATGATACGAGATGATAATATATGACATGAGATATGTTCTATCTTCTATATTCTATGACTCCATGACATTATTAATTATACATTATGTTACTGCTAGTGTTATCTTTCATGCCTTACATACTCGGTACACTATTCGTACTGACGTCCCTTCTTGTGGACGCTGCGTTTCATGCCGCGCAGGTCAGCAGATAGGCGGATTTGATCCTTAGGAGCCTTACCAGCAGTGTTGACAGCGCTCCAGTTGTTCCGGAGCCTCACTTCTGCGGTACTATTTTGTGTATGTATATTCGGGCACGGCAGCACCCGGCCCTTTCTATGTATAAGTGTACTACGTCTAGAGGCTCGTAGACAGTTATGTACAGTCAGTTAAATACAGTTAGATATATGGTGTTTTGGCATGCTAATGTTGATGTATAATTGATAACGAAGTTTATTAGTCTATGTTCAGAATGACGCCGCTAATGTTAATGTTCAAAAAAAAAATGGCTCTGTTTACATGACTTGCTAAGAGGTAAAGGTAAAACGATAGACAAGGGGTGCTCGGTACAAGTATCGGGTACTCGTCACGGCCCCTAGACGGGTCGTGACAGAAGTGGTTTCAGAGCAGTTCGGTCCTAGGAGTTTGTCTACGAGCCGTGTCCAGTAGAGTCTTGTTTATGGCTGTGTAGCGCGCCACACTTATAAACAGGAGGCTATATGGCATTTAGGAAATATGACCATCTTTGTGTCCTAAGATCGTGCGATAGAGCTATGCTATTAGGTATCTATGTTCCCTTCCTAATCCTATGTTATGGTTTCAGTACTGTCGATGAAGAGATCAGCTTCAGATGATGGGGGCACCAGTAAGGCCCCTAGAGTATCTCCAGAGCCGAGTAGGGGGAGCCTCGGCTATTCGATTGAGTCAGATCCGTCAGAGGACCCAGCCACAACTCCTCCAGATTTTCTGACCCCCAGAGCGGAGGATCCCGCAGAGGACAGCTATGATGCGGACCCGTCGGAGGATCCAGCGACAATTCCTCCAGAGATTCTGACCCCTAGAGCAGGGGATTCCACAGACAGTGGCTATGATACAGATCCCTCAGAGGATTCGACGATGACTCCCCCAGAGCTTCTTACCTCCAGGGAGGAGGATAGTCATGGCACAGATCCGTCAAAGCACTCTTCTGGGACGACGGACGAGGAGGCTTTTGGGGGTACGCCAGTTACCCCCGTGATGGAGGACCGTGTCAGTCCGTCCACCTCGGAGAGTGCTACGGATTTCTCCTGTCCCTTGTTCCGGCCATCAGAGAACCAGGAATCACCGCTATTCTCTTCGGACTCGGACGCGAGAAATGACGAGGGTCGGGCGAGCGATGAGCAGACAGACGAGAATGAAGAATATACTTCGCATGGTAGCTCCCCGGGCCAGGCTCGAGATTGATCGGCTACAGGTATATGAGATTTTCTTTAAAACTTTCTATGTATACGTAATCTCTGCAGGAATACTGATTAATAACGGCAGGTAGAAATTCAAAAAGGGGTCAAAGGTTTAGCGGCTATAAGTAATGGCGACTGAGATGTCCCCGCCACCAGTGTGAGTTTAGAAACCCCGATAAAAGATAGTTATATGTATGGATAAGAGTAAATAGCGAAGATTTAAGCAGAGGTAATATGGTAGTTGTATGGTTAGGAAAGTGAAGATAAGAGCGGGACACGCCGTGAGGACGTTTTGGGAGTTGTTAGAACCCCGACTTACTTTAAATAATGTGACAAAGACCGTACGGGACAGTCGGAAAAATTACACTAGCGTTCGCGTATTAAAATGCACCAGAGTTTCAAGGTTAAGCGTGCTCAGGTGGGAGCAATTTCATGATGGGTGACCCCCTGGGAAATATGCTGAAATTTTCACAAATGTGGGAACAAGAGACGAATGTGAAGCTAGGTAGTCCAATGTAAATTAGAGTGTGTGGAGTGGTTACAAACCCTATAAGAGTCATGTAGACTGAGACGGACAAGACTAACGGAAGAGGAGAAAGCGTGACAGAAAGGGGACTTATTAACGTGGGGCCAACGTTCGGAGCTTACTCAATGGACTTACGACATAAAAGCGACCTAAGCGACATGTGAGATGTCTACGAAGGAGACCTCCCCGAAGTATTATGATACACTATGAGGCCAGTTTAACATTCGAGGACGAATGTTCTAAAGGGGGGGAAAATGTTATATCCCGTATTTTTGAACGTCAGATTAATTGCTGAGGTGGGACCCACACATCGAGATTTTTTTGGGACATCTGAAAATTCATATGAATCACATATGAGAAGTTAAACACAACTCAAGAAGGACCCTTGGGCCAAATCAAAGTGGAAGTCCTCCAAACGAATATGTTTAAGAAAACGTTTTCGGGTGATCTGACTTCAAGGGGCAAACACGGTATTATAAGTTTGGAATTTGGAAAAGTACCAAGAAAATATAAGTTGTAGATAATTGAATTAGCTTTCCAACCATAGGTCGTGGGTCCCCAGGTGACGTCGGTACAAGGAGATATGGACGTTTTAAGGTCGAAAGGTCAGTGGGCTAGGCCCAACTCGGGACCAAACCGAGTTGGCCCAAAAAAATCAAACAAATAAGTGGGCTAAGGTTTGGGCCTTGTTTGGCCGTCCATTTGGTGTGGGCTTAAGCCCACATCAAGGTTAATGAGTAAATAAAGAGATGACCAAGTCATCTTTTTCATCAAACTCTCTAGAATTTTCAAGAAAGTAAGAACAAGAAAAGAAGGAGAAAAACTTGAAGGCCATTTCGGCCAAGATCAAAAACCAACAAGAAAATTGATAAAAATTCTTCAAAAATCATTTTCTACCAAGTAAAGGGTGATTAACAAGGTGGAGTTGTTGTTGGAGCAAGAAAAATTCAAAATCATACAAGTTGTCAAGTTGTAGTCAAGTGAGAAGTTGAAGAAGAAAGGTGAGTTTTGATCTTGTTTTATGTGTTATATATGGTTTATATGTGTTGTAGTATGCTAAAATGGATGAAATTCATGAAGGAGAGAAATATAGTACATGGCCGTGTGTATGTATATATGTGTAGGAGTCATGCTTCAATTATTTTAATTAGTGTTTGGTTGTTATTGTTGTGAATGATATGTGGAAAATGGAAGTTGAATGAATTTTGAGAAGTTGTAGTGTGTATGTTGGTGTTGGCCGTGTGGTTATGGTGAAAAAATGGAAGAGAATGAGTCCATTTTATTTAGTATTTTGTTTGTTGTTATGTTGTGGGCTCTATGTTGCTAATGAATGTCTAGGAACCTTAGTGAAGTTGAAGTAGGTGGAGGTTTGTTTTAGAAATTTGTGTAAATTGAATGTAATGTTCTTGCATGCATGGAAGGTAATGTGGTTAGTATGATGTTGTTGGAATATAGATTATGAGGTTGTTATTGTTTTCATTAAAGTTAGAAAGTTTTTGGAAGAAGTAGTAAGTTGATTGAATATGGATGTTGTTAGTATTGTTGTTGTTGGAATTGTGGTTGATATTTTGGCCGGGTTTGAATTCCCGGGATTGTTGTTGATTGAAATTAGCCAAGTTGAACTTGGTGGGATGGAGTATTTATAGGGGAAGTGCTGCCGTAATTTCGGTAGCCAAATGTTTCCTTAAGATTCTAACTCTAAGTACCCTAATAAGAGTTTTGGTAAACATGACCAATTTGCAGGTTTTGGCGAGATTGCGACGTGAATTTGGAATAGCAAAAGGAGCGGAAAGAGGTATGTAAGGCTTCACCCTCCCTTCTATGACATGTCTTAGCTGTAATAAGTCAGGTACGAGCCTCGGGGACAACCCTAGCCCCCGGAATCCGCACCTAAATTTTACCACTTTTTGTTCAATAGAATTGAACTAGAAAGTGTGCAAATGATGGAAAGACCTCTTAAACCCTTAGAACTTGCACGAGTGGGACCCGATTACCCTAGAACCCTCACAAGTAATGACATGACACGTAATATATGTAAATAACATACGCCACCCCATCCGGCCTGAGGTGGGCCCGCTACTCTCGGATTTTTCCTTACAGTGTTGCTTGACTTATTAGAAGTGAATCCAAAGGGAACTTTTGATCCCGAGTTCGTTACCAAATGATAAGTACTATGACTCCTCCAACGAGGACCCTTCCATGACGAGAATGATAACAATGACATTACATAAGAGGATATGCCTATGATACGCACTACCGGAACGACTCTATGACCAAGATAACTAAGCTAAGTATCTTATGTAAATATGAAAATGATAAATTAATTTTTGAATCTTATTTATATTCCCTAGCCATGCCTTTATTTTCTAAAGATTTCAAAGTCTATGAACTGTCATCTATGATGCCCACAATTTCATTCTACGTTTACTTTAATACTATTCTCCATTGACCATCTCACCTCAAAATATTCGTCCCTTCGAGGTGAGACTAGAGCGATCACGAGTATTCCATAATGTAATCGGAGGTCACCGGCCTTACGCCGCTCCGATGGCTATATGATTTTTCCTTGGGCTCCCTTGTGTGCTTATAGGATATATACATATAGAAAACATGTCTATGTATATAAGACATGTATATATATATATAAAACATGTATAAGTATATAAGATATGTATAAGTATATAAAATATATATATGTATATAAGATAAGTAAATGTATATAAGACATGTATATGTAAGCAAGCTATGTATATGAACCTGGGTTGGGGGGAAGGGATACATGGGGGAATGGGAAGGGAAACATGTTTCATTGCTACCTGATCAGCTGGCTTATCATCCCGGGCGCGGGGTACCCGGACGCGGGATATATGGGTGAGCCGGTGTATATCGGCGCTATGTGGGTGAGCCGGCATTGTTCGGCGCTATGATATGACCTACCATGTCATGACCAGACATGCTATGATAAGATATGCTATGGTAAGCTATACTATGACATGATATGCTATGATCTGCTACGACAGGACATGATATGACAAGCTATGCTATGCTATGATACGCTATGATATGCTATGCTATGGTAAGACATGCTATGACACGCTATGCTATGACACGACATGCTATAACATGCCATGCTACGATATGAGGTACTATGTTATGATATACAATAGCCTCACACTCTATGACACGATACACTATGACGTGATATACTACGACAAGACAAGATAAGATATAATACGATATGATACGAGATGATAATATATGACATGAGATATGTTCTATCTTCTATATTCTATGACTCCATGACATTATTAATTATACATTATGTTACTGCTAGTGTTATCTTTCATGTCTTACATACTCGGTACACTATTCGTACTGACGTCCCTTCTTGTGGACGCTACGTTTCATGCCGCGCAGGTCAGCAGATAGGCGGATTTGATCCTTAGGAGCCTTACCAGCAGTGTTGACAGCGCTCCAGTTGTTCCGGAGCCTCACTTCTGCGGTACTATTTTGTGTATGTATTTTCGGGCACGGCAGCACCCGGCCCTTTCTATGTATAAGTGTACTACGTCTAGAGGCTCGTAGACAGTTATGTACAGTCAGTTAAGTACAGTTAGATATATGGTGTTTTGGCATGCTAATGTTGATGTGTAATTGATAACGACGTTTATTAGTCTATGTTCAGAATGACGCCGCTAATGTTAATGTTCAAAAAAATAAAATGGCTCTGTTTACATGACTTGCTAAGAGGTAAAGGTAAAACGATAGACAAGGGGTGCTCGGTACAAGTATCGGGTACTCGTCACGGCCCCTAGACGGGTCGTGACAGAAGTGGTATCAGAGCAGTTCGGTCCTAGGAGTTTGTCTACGAGCCGTGTCCAGTAGAGTCTTGTTTATGGGTGTGTAGCGCGCCACACTTATAAACAGGAGGCTACAGGGCATTTAGGAAATATGACCATCTTTGTGTCCTAAGATCGTGCGATAGAGCTATGCTATTAGGTATCTATGTTCCCTTCCTAATCCTATGCTATGGTTTCAGTACTGTCGATGAAGAGATCAGCTTCAGATGATGGGGGCACCAGTAAGGCCCCTAGAGTATCTCCAGAGCCGAGTAGGGGGAGCCTCGGCTATTCGATTGAGTCAGATCCGTCAGAGGACCCAGCCACAACTCCTCCAGATTTTCTGACCCCCAGAGCGGAGGATCCCGCGGAGGACAGCTATGATGCGGACCCGTCGGAGGATCCAGCGACAATTCCTCCAGAGATTCTGACCCCTAGAGCAGGGGATTCCACAGACAGTGGCTATGATACAGATCCCTCAGAGGATTCGACGATGACTCCCCCAGAGCTTCTTACCTCCAGGGAGGAGGATAGTCATGGCACAGATCCGTCAAAGCACTCTTCTGGGACGACGGACGAGGAGGCTTTCGGGGGTACGCCAGTTACCCCCATGATGGAGGACCGTGTCAGTCCGGCCACCTCGGAGAGTGCTATGGGTTTCTCCTGTCTCTTGTTCCGGCCATCAGAGAACCAGGAATCACCGCTATTCTCTTCGGACTCGGACGCGAGAAATGACGAGGGTCGGGCGAGCGATGAGCAGACAGACGAGAATGAAGAATATACTTCGCATGGTAGCTCCCCGGGCCAGGCTCGAGATTGATCGGCTACAGGTATATGAGATTTTCTTTAAAACTTTCTATGTATACGTAATCTCTGCAGGAATACTGATTAATAACGGCAGGTAGAAATTCAAAAAGGGGTCAAAGGTTTAGCGGCTATAAGTAATGGCGACTGAGATGTCCCCGCCACCAGTGTGAGTTTAGAAACCCCGATAAAAGATAGTTATATGTATGGATAAGAGTAAATAGCGAAGATTTAAGCAGAGGTAATATGGTAGTTGTATGGTTAGGAAAGTGAAGATAAGAGCGGGACACGCCGTGAGGACGTTTTGGGAGTTGTTAGAACCCCGACTTACTTTAAATAATGTGACAAAGACCGTACGGGACAGTCGGAAAAATTACACTAGCGTTCGCGTATTAAAATGCACCAGAGTTTCAAGGTTAAGCGTGCTCAGGTGGGAGCAATTTCATGATGGGTGACCCCCTGGGAAATATGCTGAAATTTTCACAAATGTGGGAACAAGAGACGAATGTGAAGCTAGGTAGTCCAATGTAAATTAGAGTGTGTGGAGTGGTTACAAACCCTATAAGAGTCATGTAGACTGAGACGGACAAGACTAACGGAAGAGGAGAAAGCGTGACAGAAAGGGGACTTATTAACGTGGGGCCAACGTTCGGAGCTTACTCAATGGACTTACGACATAAAAGCGACCTAAGCGACATGTGAGATGTCTACGAAGGAGACCTCCCCGAAGTATTATGATACACTATGAGGCCAGTTTAACATTCGAGGACGAATGTTCTAAAGGGGGGGAAAATGTTATATCCCGTATTTTTGAACGTCAGATTAATTGCTGAGGTGGGACCCACACATCGAGATTTTTTTGGGACATCTGAAAATTCATATGAATCACATATGAGAAGTTAAACACAACTCAAGAAGGACCCTTGGGCCAAATCAAAGTGGAAGTCCTCCAAACGAATATGTTTAAGAAAACGTTTTCGGGTGATCTGACTTCAAGGGGCAAACACGGTATTATAAGTTTGGAATTTGGAAAAGTACCAAGAAAATATAAGTTGTAGATAATTGAATTAGCTTTCCAACCATAGGTCGTGGGTCCCCAGGTGACGTCGGTACAAGGAGATATGGACGTTTTAAGGTCGAAAGGTCAGTGGGCTAGGCCCAACTCGGGACCAAACCGAGTTGGCCCAAAAAAATCAAACAAATAAGTGGGCTAAGGTTTGGGCCTTGTTTGGCCGTCCATTTGGTGTGGGCTTAAGCCCACATCAAGGTTAATGAGTAAATAAAGAGATGACCAAGTCATCTTTTTCATCAAACTCTCTAGAATTTTCAAGAAAGTAAGAACAAGAAAAGAAGGAGAAAAACTTGAAGGCCATTTCGGCCAAGATCAAAAACCAACAAGAAGATTGATAAAAATTCTTCAAAAATCATTTTCTACCAAGTAAAGGGTGATTAACAAGGTGGAGTTGTTGTTGGAGCAAGAAAAATTCAAAATCATACAAGTTGTCAAGTTGTAGTCAAGTGAGAAGTTGAAGAAGAAAGGTGAGTTTTGATCTTGTTTTATGTGTTATATATGGTTTATATGTGTTGTAGTATGCTAAAATGGATGAAATTCATGAAGGAGAGAAATATAGTACATGGCCGTGTGTATGTATATATGTGTAGGAGTCATGCTTCAATTATTTTAATTAGTGTTTGGTTGTTATTGTTGTGAATGATATGTGGAAAATGGAAGTTGAATGAATTTTGAGAAGTTGTAGTGTGTATGTTGGTGTTGGCCGTGTGGTTATGGTGAAAAAATGGAAGAGAATGAGTCCATTTTATTTAGTATTTTGTTTGTTGTTATGTTGTGGGCTCTATGTTGCTAATGAATGTCTAGGAACCTTAGTGAAGTTGAAGTAGGTGGAGGTTTGTTTTAGAAATTTGTGTAAATTGAATGTAATGTTCTTGCATGCATGGAAGGTAATGTGGTTAGTATGATGTTGTTGGAATATAGATTATGAGGTTGTTATTGTTTTCATTAAAGTTAGAAAGTTTTTGGAAGAAGTAGTAAGTTGATTGAATATGGATGTTGTTAGTATTGTTGTTGTTGGAATTGTGGTTGATATTTTGGCCGGGTTTGAATTCCCGGGATTGTTGTTGATTGAAATTAGCCAAGTTGAACTTGGTGGGATGGAGTATTTATAGGGGAAGTGCTGCCGTAATTTCGGTAGCCAAATGTTTCCTTAAGATTCTAACTCTAAGTACCCTAATAAGAGTTTTGGTAAACATGACCAATTTGCAGGTTTTGGCGAGATTGCGACGTGAATTTGGAATAGCAAAAGGAGCGGAAAGAGGTATGTAAGGCTTCACCCTCCCTTCTATGACATGTCTTAGCTGTAATAAGTCAGGTACGAGCCTCGGGGACAACCCTAGCCCCCGGAATCCGCACCTAAATTTTACCACTTTTTGTTCAATAGAATTGAACTAGAAAGTGTGCAAATGATGGAAAGACCTCTTAAACCCTTAGAACTTGCACGAGTGGGACCCGATTACCCTAGAACCCTCACAAGTAATGACATGACACGTAATATATGTAAATAACATACGCCACCCCATCCGGCCTGAGGTGGGCCCGCTACTCTCGGATTTTTCCTTACAGTGTTGCTTGACTTATTAGAAGTGAATCCAAAGGGAACTTTTGATCCCGAGTTCGTTACCAAATGATAAGTACTATGACTCCTCCAACGAGGACCCTTCCATGACGAGAATGATAACAATGACATTACATAAGAGGATATGCCTATGATACGCACTACCGGAACGACTCTATGACCAAGATAACTAAGCTAAGTATCTTATGTAAATATGAAAATGATAAATTAATTTTTGAATCTTATTTATATTCCCTAGCTATGCCTTTATTTTCTAAAGATTTCAAAGTCTATGAACTGTCATCTATGATGCCCACAATTTCATTCTACGTTTACTTTAATACTATTCTCCATTGACCATCTCACCTCAAAATATTCGTCCCTTCGAGGTGAGACTAGAGCGATCACGAGTATTCCATAATGTAATCGGAGGTCACCGGCCTTACGCCGCTCCGATGGCTATATGATTTTTCCTTGGGCTCCCTTGTGTGCTTATAGGATATATACATATAGAAAACATGTCTATGTATATAAGACATGTATATATATATATAAAACATGTATAAGTATATAAGATATGTATAAGTATATAATATATATATATGTATATAAGATAAGTAAATGTATATAAGACATGTATATGTAAGCAAGCTATGTATATGAACCTGGGTTGGGGGGAAGGGATACATGGGGGAATGGGAAGGGAAACATGTTTCATTGCTACCTGATCAGCTGGCTTATCATCCCGGGCGCGGGGTACCCGGACGCGGGATATATGGGTGAGCCGGTGTATATCGGCGCTATGTGGGTGAGCCGGCATTGTTCGGCGCTATGATATGACCTACCATGTCATGACCAGACATGCTATGATAAGATATGCTATGGTAAGCTATACTATGACATGATATGCTATGATCTGCTACGACAGGACATGATATGACAAGCTATGCTATGCTATGATACGCTATGATATGCTATGCTATGGTAAGACATGCTATGACACGCTATGCTATGACACGACATGCTATAACATGCCATGCTACGATATGAGGTACTATGTTATGATATACAATAGCCTGACACTCTATGACACGATACACTATGACGTGATATACTACGACAAGACAAGATAAGATATAATACGATATGATACGAGATGATAATATATGACATGAGATATGTTCTATCTTCTATATTCTATGACTCCATGACATTATTAATTATACATTATGTTACTGCTAGTGTTATCTTTCATGTCTTACATACTCGGTACACTATTCGTACTGACGTCCCTTCTTGTGGACGCTACGTTTCATGCCGCGCAGGTCAGCAGATAGGCGGATTTGATCCTTAGGAGCCTTACCAGCAGTGTTGACAGCGCTCCAGTTGTTCCGGAGCCTCACTTCTGCGGTACTATTTTGTGTATGTATTTTCGGGCACGGCAGCACCCGGCCCTTTCTATGTATAAGTGTACTACGTCTAGAGGCTCGTAGACAGTTATGTACAGTCAGTTAAGTACAGTTAGATATATGGTGTTTTGGCATGCTAATGTTGATGTGTAATTGATAACGACGTTTATTAGTCTATGTTCAGAATGACGCCGCTAATGTTAATGTTCAAAAAAATAAAATGGCTCTGTTTACATGACTTGCTAAGAGGTAAAGGTAAAACGATAGACAAGGGGTGCTCGGTACAAGTATCGGGTACTCGTCACGGCCCCTAGACGGGTCGTGACAGAAGTGGTATCAGAGCAGTTCGGTCCTAGGAGTTTGTCTACGAGCCGTGTCCAGTAGAGTCTTGTTTATGGGTGTGTAGCGCGCCACACTTATAAACAGGAGGCTACAGGGCATTTAGGAAATATGACCATCTTTGTGTCCTAAGATCGTGCGATAGAGCTATGCTATTAGGTATCTATGTTCCCTTCCTAATCCTATGCTATGGTTTCAGTACTGTCGATGAAGAGATCAGCTTCAGATGATGGGGGCACCAGTAAGGCCCCTAGAGTATCTCCAGAGCCGAGTAGGGGGAGCCTCGGCTATTCGATTGAGTCAGATCCGTCAGAGGACCCAGCCACAACTCCTCCAGATTTTCTGACCCCCAGAGCGGAGGATCCCGCGGAGGACAGCTATGATGCGGACCCGTCGGAGGATCCAGCGACAATTCCTCCAGAGATTCTGACCCCTAGAGCAGGGGATTCCACAGACAGTGGCTATGATACAGATCCCTCAAGGGATTCGACGATGACTCCCCCAGAGCTTCTTACCTCCAGAGAGGAGGATAGTCATGGCACAGATCCGTCAGAGCACTCTTCTGGGACGACGGACGAGGAGGCTTTCGGGGGTACGCCAGTTACCCCCATGATGGAGGACCGTGTCAGTCCGGCCACCTCGGAGAGTGCTATGGGTTTCTCCTGTCTCTTGTTCCGGCCATCAGAGAACCAGGAATCACCGCTATTCTCTTCGGACTCGGACGCGAGAAATGACGAGGGTCGGGCGAGCGATGAGCAGACAGACGAGAATGAAGAATATACTTCGCATGGTAGCTCCCCGGGCCAGGCTCGAGATTGATCGGCTACAGGTATATGAGATTTTCTTTAAAACTTTCTATGTATACGTAATCTCTGCAGGAATACTGATTAATAACGGCAGGTAGAAATTCAAAAAGGGGTCAAAGGTTTAGCGGCTATAAGTAATGGCGACTGAGATGTCCCCGCCACCAGTGTGAGTTTAGAAACCCCGGTAAAAGATAGTTATATGTATGGATAGGAGTAAATAGCGAAGATTTAAGCAGAGGTAATATGGTAGTTGTATGGTTAGGAAAGTGAAGATAGGAGCGGGACACGCCGTGAGGACGTTTTGGGAGTTGTTAGAACCCCGACTTACTTTAAATAATGTGACAAAGGCCGTACGGGACAGTCGGAAAAATTACACCAGCGTTCGCGTATTAAAATGCACCAGAGTTTCAAGGTTAACCGTGCTCAGGTGGGAGCAATTTCATGATGGGTGACCCCCTGGGAAATATGCTGAAATTTTCACAAATGTGGGAACAAGAGACGAATGTGAAGCTAGGTAGTCCAATGTAAATTAGAGTGTGTGGAGTGGTTACAAACCCTATAAGAGTCATGTAGGCTGAGACGGACAAGACTAACGGAAGAGGAGAAAGCGAGACAGAAAGGGGACTTATTAACGTGGGGCCAACGTTCGGAGCTTACTCAATGGACTTACGACATAAAAGCGACCTAAGCGACATGTGAGATGTCTACGAAGGAGACCTCCCCGAAGTATTATGATACACTATGAGGCCAGTTTAACATTCGAGGACGAATGTTCTAAAGGGGGGGGGGGAGAATGTTATATCCCGTATTTTTGAACGTCAGATTAATTGCTGAGGTGGGACCCACACATCGAGATATTTTTGGGACATCTGAAAATTCATATGAATCACATATGAGAAGCTAAACACAACTCAAGAAGGACCCTTGGGCCAAATCAAAGTGGACGTCCTCCAAACGAATATTTTTTAGAAAACGTTTTCGGGTGATCTGACTTCAAGGGGCAAAAACGGTATTATAAGTTTGGAATTTGGAAAAGTACCAAGAAATAGAAGTTGTAGATAATTGAATTAGCTTTCCAACCATAGGTCGTGGGTCCCCAGGTGACGTCGGTACAAGGAGAAATGGACGTTTTAAGGTCGAAAGGTCAGTGGGCTAGGCCCAACTCGGGACCAAACCGAGTTGGCCCAAAAAAATCAAAAAAATAAGTGGGCTAAGGTTTGGGCCTTGTTTGGCCGTCCATTTGGTGTGGGCTTAAGCCCACATCAAGGTTAATGAGTAAATAAAGAGATGACCAAGTCATCTTTTTCATCAAACTCTCTAGAATTTTCAAGAAAGTAAGAACAAGAAAAGAAGGAGAAAAACTTGAAGGCCATTTCGGCCAAGATCAAAAACCAACAAGAAAATTGATAAAAATTCTTCAAAAATTATTTTCTACCAAGTAAAGGGTGATTAACAAGGTGGAGTTGTTGTTGGAGCAAGAAAAATTCAAAATCATACAAGTTGTCAAGTTGTAGTCAAGTGAGAAGTTGAAGAAGAAAGGTGAGTTTTGATCTTGTTTTATGTGTTATATATGGTTTATATGTGTTGTAGTATGCTAAAATGGATGAAATTCATGAAGGAGAGAAATATAGTACATGGCCGTGTGTATGTATATATGTGTAGGAGTCATGCTTCAATTATTTTAATTAGTGTTTGGTTGTTATTGTTGTGAATGATATGTGGAAAATGGAAGTTGAATGAATTTTGAGAAGTTGTAGTGTGTATGTTGGTGTTGGCCGTGTGGTTATGGTGAAAAAATGGAAGAGAATGAGTCCATTTTATTTAGTATTTTGTTTGTTGTTATGTTGTGGACTCTATGTTGCTAATGAATGTCTAGGAACCTTAGTGAAGTTGAAGTAGGTGGAGGTTTGTTTTAGAAGTTGTGTAAATTGAATGTAATGTTCTTGCATGCATGGAAGGTAATGTGGTTAGTATGATGTTGTTGGAATATAGATTATGAGGTTGTTATTGTTTTCATTAAAGTTAGAAAGTTTTTGGAAGAAGTAGTAAGTTGATTGAATATGGAAGTTGTTAGTATTGTTGTTGTTGGAATTGTGGTTGATATTTTGGCCGGGTTTGAATTCCCGGGATTGTTGTTGATTGAAATTAGCCAAGTTGAACTTGGTGGGATGGAGTATTTATAGGGGAAGTGCTGCCGAAATTTCGGTAGCCAAATGTTTCCTTAAGATTCTAACTCTAAGTACCCTAATAAGAGTTTTGGTAAACATGACCAATTTGCAGATTTTGGCGAGATTGCGACGTGAATTTGGAATAGCAAAAGGAGCGGAAAGAGGTATGTAAGGCTTCACCCTCCCTTCTATGGCATGTCTTAGCTGTAATAAGTCGGGTACGAGCCTCGGGGACAACCCTAGCCCCCGGAATCCGCACCTCAATTTTTCCACTTTTTGTTCAATAGAATTGAACTAGAAAGTTTGCAAATGATGGAAAGACCTCTTAAACCCTTAGAACTTGCACGAGTGGGACCCGATTACCCTAGAACCCTCACAAGTAATGACATGACACGTAATATATGTAAATAACATACGCCACCCCATCCGGCCCGAGGTGGGCCCGCTACTCTCAGATTTTTCCTTACAGTGTTGCTTGACTTATTAGAAGTGAATCCAAAGGGAACTTTTGATCCCGAGTTCGTTACCAAATGATAAGTACTATGACTACTCCAACGAGGACCCTTCAATGACGAGAATGATAACAATGACATTACATAAGAGGATATGCCTATGATACGCACTACCGGAACGACTCTATGACCAAGATAACTAAGCTAAGTATCTTATGTAAATATGAAAATGATAAATTAATTTTTGAATCTTATTTATATTCCCTAGCTATGCCTTTATTTTCTAAAGATTTCAAAGTCTATGAACTGTCATCTATGATGCCCACAATTTCATTCTACGTTTACTTTAATACTATTCTCCATTGACCATCTCACCTCAAAATATTCGTCCCTTCGAGGTGAGACTAGAGCGATCACGAGTATTCCATAATGTAATCGGAGGTCACCGGCCTTACGCCGCTCCGATGGCTATATGATATTTCCTTGGGCTCCCTTGTGTGCTTATCGGATATATACATATAGAAAACATGTCTATGTATATAAGACATGTATATATATATATAAAACATGTATATGTATATAAGATATGTATAAGTATATAAAAGATATATATGTATATAAGATAAGTAAATGTATATAAGACATGTATATGTAAGCAAGCTATGTATATGAACCTGGGTTGGGGGGAAGGGATACATGGGGGAATGGGAAGGGAAACATGTTTCATTGCTACCTGATCAGCTGGCTTATCATCCCGGACGCGGGGTGCCCGGACGCGGGATATATGGGTGAGCCGGTGTATATCGGCGCTATGTGGGTGAGCCGGCATTGTTCGACGCTATGATATGACCTACCATGTCATGACTAGACATGCTATGATAAGATATGCTATGGTAAGCTATACTATGACATGATATGCTATGATCTGGTATGACAGGAAATGATATGACAAGCTATGCTATGCTATGATACGCTATGATATGCTATGCTATGGTAAGACATGCTATGACACGCTATGTTATGACACGACATGCTATAACATGCCATGCTACGATATGAGGTACTATGTTATGATATACTATAGCCTGACACTCTATGACACGATATACTATGACGTGATATACTACGACAAGACAAGATAAGATATAATACGATATGATACGAGATGATAATATATGACATGAGATATGTTCTATCTTCTATATTCTATGACTCCATGACATTATTAATTATACATTATGTTACTGCTAGTGTTATCTTTCATGCCTTACATACTCGGTACACTATTCGTACTGAAGTTCCTTCTTGTGGACGCTGCGTTTCATGCCGCGCAGGTCAGCAGATAGGCGGATTTGATCCTTAGGAGCCTTACCAGCAGTGTTGACAGCGCTCCAGTTGTTCCGGAGCCTCACTTCTGCGGTACTATTTTGTGTATGTATATTCGGGCACGGCAGCACCCGACCCTTTCTATGTATAAGTGTACTACGTCTAGTGGCTCGTAGACAGTTATGTACAGTCAGTTAAGTACAGTTAGATATATGGTGTTTTGGCATGCTAATGTTGATGTATAATTGATAACGAAGTTTATTAGTCTATGTTCAGAATGACGCCGCTAATGTTAATGTTCAAAAAAAAAATGGCTCTGTTTACATGACTTGCTAAGAGGTAAAGGTAAAACGATAGACAAGGGGTGCTCGGTACAAGTATCGGGTACTCGTCACGGCCCCTAGACGGGTCGTGACAGGACCGATCCTTAGAGAAAACATCCTATGAGAACCTGCCTACTCGGCTACCACCGACTAATGCCCAAAGTTCATAGGATGATGAACTCGAGTCTTTTAGCTCGAAGATGAGATGAGGAGTCCGAAGCTGGCCAAGGGGAGACCAAGGAGCAGGCTTCAGTGCTTCCAACACCGATGAGCCAACCAGCTACTCAGACTCCTGAGCCCAATTCCACCACAGATCCTATAAATTTGAAGCTTCAACCCCATCCCCTGATGCTTGGAAGTGTTTGCCTTCTTCCGCGCAACTACATAACCTTGTACTTGTTTGGTCGTTTCTTATTTTGTCATTTTTTATATTCTTGTAATTACTCCGTGCTTTAGGTGTGCCCGAGACGAATGAAATAATTACTTTTGCATATTGCACCTCTTCTACATTACACTTAGAATTTTTTCCAATGCTTTGAATACAAACTTTGTTTTTATATAACTTGGTTTCTGGAAAGTTTTCCTCCAAAAGATGGTGCTTTGAATCTACAAAGTGTCTTCATACTTTGCTATTTCTGCAAATCTCGTATAGATCCTAGAAAGCTTTACCAAGGTTTTGATAATCAAAGCCTTTTAATTGGTGAAGTCTGGGAAATTTTGCATCCAGTTAACTTTACTACTAATTAAAACATCCGGTTTTTGACCTTTTAACTGGAAGGTTTCATAAGAGAGGGCCCTTATGTTTACGGTTCTCTTGAATAGGATCTCTTGATCATTCCACCACAATTGTTTGGTATGTTAACAACATCAGTACAAATAAAAAATCATAAACTCATTCGAGACTAGAAATAAGAAGTACGTGAAAACAGGGAACTTTATTTGTTCCTCTCATTCATAAGCTAATACATTAACTAACGAAAAAGAATCCCTTGCCAAATGACCGTGTTGTCAACTTGTCTGATCAATCTATAACCTCTATCTCTACGGGACTTGCTGGCGCAGCCCCAGTCCCTAGTTTGAGGTAATCCAAATAAATTGATTGATCTCCAAATTCTGGACATATTTCCCCAGTACATTTTATGGTAGTCCGTAGTATCGTGGCGCTCTTGTCACGACCCAACTAGCATAGTCATGATGGCACCCACACTAACCCCCTTAGTGGGTGAACCATCCCCTTAATCAATTACTTATTCAATTTCCAAAATAACATAAGTAACAAGATCAATGATAGATAGTCTAAGTCAATGCCATAAATAATAATAAGTGCGGAAATACCAGTCATAATACAACCCAAGGATGTGAAGTCACAAGTATAAGAACATCTACTCAAACCATGTCTAGAAATAGTACATCTGTCTGAAACATAAATAAATACTGTCTAATGGATACAGTAGTAGACAATAAAAGATAGGAGTCCAGGGTGCAGGCTGGAAGATGGCTCACCCTCGGAATCTTGGTCAAATAGCATCAAGACTAGAAACGAGGTCTCGTTGAAGGTCCTGCCTCACAATCTGCACTTAGAAAAGGGTGCAGCAAGGTAGTATCAATATACACACATACTAATTAGCATCGTAGACCGACTAAGATTAGCTCACGCATATAAAACACAAAATCAGACAAGATAAGCAAACAATCTCAAACATCCACGCAATTCACAAATGATCAATAACCAAGTCATAGCCTATGGTGTAGCACCAAAGTCTTTCACTATTCTTCAGAATAGCCACAACGCAAGTACAACCACAATCCACTCAATAGAAGTAACAAAAGATAATGAAATATGCAATGCAATGAGATGGATGTCAATGCAATGCAATTAGATAGATGTCAATGCAATGCAATGGCCAATAACACAACCTGTACACACATGCTCCGGATGGAAATCTCGACCTCTCGACAGTCATGACCCAGGGGACCCATGGTGTCCATGTACCACTCACTCCATACAAATTCCAGAGGTGACTTCCATAAAACTAACCACTCCACACAAAGCCAGAGATGACTTTCACATTTCACTTTCTATCACATGTTTCCAAAGTCCTTTTCCATCAATTTTTCCATAGATCGTTCACTCTGCTGTTTTCCACAACATTTCCATCATGCATAAATGTATGAATGCAAGAATAAGATTGTTACACCTCGGAAAATTTCTCGTTGGTACGCAAGTAAACGAACTAGTGATGTGTGCGAGGGGTGCGAGTGTATAATGTTTCATGAGCAATGTGCGTATATGGACGAGAATGATTAGAATGAAAAGTCGAGAAATGTGAAAAGTTGAAAGTTGGCAAAACTTCCCAGTGGTCGTAAAGTGCAAAATACGGACCGTAAAATGGAATACGGTCCGTAAACTGGCAGTCGTAAATTGCCATGCAAGGTTTCAACTTTCTGCCCAGTTGAGAAGTGGTAAAATACGACCAGGAGGACGGACCGTAAAGTGATTTACGGCCCGTAAACTGGAATACGGACCGTAAACCTCCATGGACGACCACTGTACACCTCCGCACAAATTTTTAATTCATTAAATATGAGGACCAAGACTTGTTTTATTTCATTTCTACATTACACCACTTCTCTCTAGAATCATCTCTCTACATTTATTTCATAAGTTTTCAAGGATTATAAGTCACCAACAACATAAACAAGTGAATCAAGTGTAAGCAAGTTATTAAATACCATTCAAGTCAAGAAATGCAAATGGAGAAAAACTAGGGTTTTGCTGAAAGTGAAGTATTATCAACCAAAGCTTGTCCCTACATCATCTAAGGTAAGATTCATGATATTTATATGTTGGTTAACATATTGGGGAGTTGAAATACTTGGATGGTAGAAGTCTATACTAAAATGGTCAATGGAGGGTAAAATGAGGAATGTGGGTAATGTGAATGACTAATGGCTATTGTTATTATATTAATGAAGGTAGAAACTTGAGCATCGAAGGAGTACGCGCAAGTGTAGAATAGTTCGACGAAGAGGTATGTAAGGCTAACCCTTCTTTCATAAGGCATGGTTCCTTGGCCAAACTCTTAAATCCTGTATATGAGTATGTTGTATTCAAGTGATTGACACTCCGAGCTCATAAGCTCACGATTCTCGATATGTGCTACGAATGTACTACGCACCCCATTTGACGAGTAAGCATAAGATAGAGATGTAGCGAAAATGATGATGATAGTGATGACGATGATAATAATAATGATGCTAAAGATGCCTACAGGCTATTATATTTACATGTGCCTATGAAGGGCTATAATGACACCTCGAGCTTATAACGCCGGGTAGGATATATGTATATGAATATGTATAAAGTATGTATACGATTACGAAACGCGCGCACACATCTGCAGATGGTACGGATAACCCTGAAGCCTTGGTAGGGCCAGGTATGAGTAACCTTGAGCCTTGGTTGGCCAAGTATGTATGAAACACCGATCCTATGAGGTCGGGTATGCTATGTAAATGCTATGTATATGAAAGGACTATGTATATAATATGAATATGAATGTGATCAGACTATGTATAAGAATACGAATTAGGACATGTATACGAATATGAGCACAAGTATGGTACGAGTACTATTATGGAATACGGATGATGACGTAGGTGTACTAATGCGTATGAAAAATGGAAAGTCCTACGAAAGGCAGGTAAGTACTATGACGATAATATTATTGTCTCCCCTCCTATGCTATTTCATATGTTGTTCATTATGCTTGTATATCGAGGTTGATCATGCTTTACATACTCAGTACATTCTTCGTACTGACGTCCTTTTGTTTGTGGACGCTGCGTCATGCCCGCAGGTGCACAGGGAGACAGACTTGATCCATAGCTGCCTATTCGGAGATTTCATAGGGAGCTCCATTTCCTTCGGAGCCATATCTTTTGGGTACTCATTCTTTTGTGTATATAATTATGGGCATAGCGGGGTCCTGTCCCGCTAATGTGATATGTTATACTCTTAGGGGCTCGTAGACATGTGTGTGTGTGTGGGTAGATGTGTTTGGCCTTGTCGGCCTATGTTTTGTATATCATTTTGTCGGCCACGTCGGCCCATGTACATTGATGTGACATAGATGCCTACGATGATATAAATGTGTTGTTGTCCAAATGGGACTAGTTGATGAATGAATGGAAATGCATGTATAATTATGTGGCTCACCTAGAAGAAAGCATAAGAGTAAGCTAAGAGGGTGCCCGGGTGGGCTAGCACCGGGTGCTCGTCGCGCCCCCGAGTCGGGTCGTGACAAAAGTGGTATCAGATCAGTTCAGTCCTAGGGTGTGTCTACGAGCTGTGTCTAGTAGAGTCTTGGTTATGGGTGTGTTGCGCGCCACACTTATAAACAAGAAGCTGCAGATATTTTAGGAATAAATGACCTTCTTTCTTCATAAGAATCATGCGATAGAGCTATGATGTAGGAAATTCTTGCTCCTAATTCGTGTGTTGTGTATTTCAGAGATGCCTAAAAAGGGAAAGGCTACGGCAGCCCAAAAGGGCAAGACGGTGGCAGAGAAGTGGGCTAAGAAATCACCGCCACCGGTAGTAGAGGAAAGTGAGTCCCAGAGTGCGGCTCAATCTCAGTCCTCCCAGACAGTGCCTATTACTGAGGAGCGTGAGGGAGCCTCAGCCCAAGCTCTAGCACCTCCAGCTCCTCCACCGAATGCTTCTGGCGAAGATGTGAAAGAGGCCATTAATTTGTTGACCCAGTTGGTTGCGGCCTAGGCTCAGAGGCAAAGTTCAGGGTATGGTGATAGGGCTGTTAGTGCAAGGGCCCGTGATTTCATTACTTTGAACCCTCCGGAATTCTTTAGGTAAAAGCCGGAGGAGGATCCCCAGGACTTTATTGATGGTTTGCTAAGGACGCTCCGGTTGATACATGCTTCAGACACCGAGTCAGTGGAGTTAGCGTCATATAGATTGAGAGATGTCTCGATTCAGTGGTATACGGTATGGATGGCTTCACGGGGAGCAAATGCACCTCCCCCGGTATGGCAAGAGTTTGTTGATGCTTTTCTCCGTCACTATATGCCTCCAGAAGTTCGGCGAGCAAGGGCCGATAAATTCTTAAATTTGAGGCAAGGTAGTATGAGTGCCCTAGAGTATAGCCTCCGCTTTAACTCCTTGGCTAGGTATGCTTCGGCTATGGTGGCAGATATGGGCGACAGGGTACACCGATTCGTAAAGGGCCTAGGGCCACACTTGATGGATAAATTCTTGACTGCGTCCCTTCAGGACGGTATGGATATTGCACGCATTCAGGCGCATGCTCAGAACTTAGAATAAAACCTACAACAGCGGAGAAGTGAGCGTGAGCAGGATAGGGGTCATAGCAAGAGGGCCAGATCTTCGGGCCCAATAAGTGATTCCAGAGACGGACACAGGCAACAGTTCCCTAGACATTCGGGCTATTCTATGACCAGTGCACCTCCACGGTTTTCAGGCCAGAGCCTTGATAGATCTACTCATCCCGGGCCGAGTCAAAGTTATTCGGGGTCCCAGTTTAGAGGTGATTTAGGCCAGTCAAGGCCACCTATACCACGATGTTCCCAGTGTGGGAAGTCGCATTGGGGTCAATGCCGATTGGGTTCAGATGGTTGCTATTCATGTGGTCGACCAGGCCATATTATGCGTGATTGCCCTTCAGTACATGGTAGAGGTAGGACCCAACCATCAGGGTCGGTAGCCGGATCTTCGGCATCTGTGCGCCCTACGGGGCCAGGTTCACATGCGCCAGTCGGCCATGGTAGAGGTAGAGGCAGAGCTCCCAGTACTAGCGGTCCTCAGCACCGTATTTATGCTTTGGCTGGACGCCAAGATCTTGAGTCTTCTCGTGACGTGGTCACATGTATATTATCGGTATTCTCTCATGATGTATATGCTTTGATTGATCCGGGCTCCACATTATCATATGTTACTCCATATATTGCGGGTCGATTTATAATTAAGCCGGAGTCTATCAAACCTTTTGAGGTGTCTACACCCGTGGGTGAATCGGTAATAGCTAGCCGAGTATATAGGAATTGTGTGATTGTGATTTGTGATCGTCGTACTATGATTTATTTGCATGAGCTAGAAATGGTAGATTTTGATGTTATTATGGGCATGGACTGGTTGGCTTCTTGTTATGCCAATGTTGATTACCGGATGAAGGTGGTTCGTTTCCAGTTTCCGGGAGAACCAGTCTTAGAATGGAAAGGGAATTCAGCATCACCAAAAGGTAGGCTTATTTCCTATCTAAAGGCAAGGAAAATGATCACAAAAGGGTTCATTTATCATCTAGTATGAGTTCAAGATGTAGAAGCTGAGTCGCCGACTCTACAGTCAGTTCCAGTGGTGAACGAATTTCCGGATGTGTTCCCGGAAGAGCTTCCAGGCCTTCCTCCCGAACGGGAGATTGATTTTACCATTGATGTGTTTCTAGGCACCACACCTATATCTATTCCTCCATATAGAATGGCACCCGCAGAATTGAAAGAGTTGAAGGAGCAATTGAGGGACTTGCTTGATAAAGGCTTCATTAGGCCTAGTTTATCCCCGTGGGGAGCACCCGTATTGTTCGTCCAAAAGAAAGATGGCTCTTTGAGAATGTGCATTGATTATCGGCAATTGAATAAAGTGACGATTAAAAACAAGTATCCTCTTCCGAGGATCGATGATTTATTTGATCAATTGCAAGGTGCCAAATGGTTTTCAAAGATTGATTTGAGGTCCGGCTACCACCAAGTATGAGTTAGGGAGAAAGATATCCCTAAGACAGCTTTCAGAACAAGATATGGCCATTTCAAGTTCCGAGTAATGTCGTTTGGGTTAACTAATGCACCGACAGCGTTTATGGACTTAATGAATAATGTATTCAGACCTTTTCTGGATCTATTTGTGATTGTATTCATCGACGATATCCTGGTGTATTCAAGATCCGAGGCAGATCATGCGGAGCATCTGCGTATAGTCCTTGGAGTTCTGCGAGCTCGAGAGTTGTTTGCAAAATTCTCCAAGTGTGAGTTTTGGTTGAACTTAGTATCATTTCTGGGCCATATTGTTGCAGGTGATGGTATTCGGGTAGATAGCCAAAAGATTGAGGCCGTGAAGACTTGGCCAAGGCCCACGACTCCTACGGAGGTTCGTAGCTTTTTGGGCTTAGCAGGTTATTATAGAAGATTTGTTGAGGGTTTCTCTTCTATTTCTGCACCGCTCACAAAGTTGACTCAGAAGTCAGCTAAGTTTCAATGGACAGATGCCTGCGAACTTAGCTTCCAAGAGTTGAAAGATAGATTGACTTCTGCCCCAGTCTTGACACTTCCAGAGGGATTGTAAGGGTATGTTGTTTATTGCGATACTTCAGGCGTCGGGCTAGGTTGTGTACTGATGCAACACGGTAAGGTGATTGCGTACGCTTCTAGGCAATTGTGGAAACATGAACAGAATTACCCGACCCAGTATTTAGAATTAGCCGTAGTGGTCCATGCATTAAAGATATGGAGACATTATTTATATGGTGTCCATGTGGATGTTTATACAGATCATAAGAGCCTTCAGTATATCTTCAAGCAGAAAGAGTTGAATTTGCGGCAACGACGATGGTTGGAGTTGCTAAAGGATTATGATGTTGATATCTTGTATCACCCCGGAAAGGCTAACGTTGTGGCTGACGCTCTTAGCCGCAGATCCATAGGAAGTCTATGTGATGTACGACCAGAAAAGAAAGAGATGGCCCGTGAGCTTCAACAGTTAGCTAGCCTAGGAGTCCAAGTAGTGGACTCAGGTAGCAGCGGAGCTACTATTCAGAATTCAGCAGTTTCATCGCTAGTAGCGGAAGTAAAAGAGCAACAATATGAGGATCCCATGCTAAAGCAGTACAGAGATACACTCCCTCAGAAAGAGGAGTCATCATTTGATATTTCGGGAGACGGAGTTCTCCGATGTCGAGGCAGGTTATGTGTTCCCGATGTGGTAGGCCTACGTCACCAAATATTGAGGGAAGCTCATTGTTCCCGTTACTCCGTACACCCCGGAGCGACGAAAATGTATCATGATCTTAAGTCTATATACTGGTGGAATGGAATGAAGAAAGATATAGCGGAATTCGTAGCTCAGTGTCCTAATTGCCAACAAGTGAAGATTGAACACCAAAAGCCGAGTGGATTATTGCAAGCTATAGAAATCCCAACTTGGAAGTGGGAAGGGATTAATATGGATTTCATTACAGGATTACCCCGTTCTCGACGTAAGCATGATTCCATATGGGTGATTGTGGATAGACTCACAAAGTCAGCTCATTTCTTACCGGTCAGGACGACCTATGTGGCAGAAGATTATGCGAAGCTTTATCTTAAAGAGATAGTGAAACTCTATGGCGTTCCAGTATCTATTATCTCCGATAGAGGGACTCAGTTTACAGCTAAGTTTTGGGGATCGTTCCAAGATGGTCTAGGGACCCAAGTGCGCCTAAGCACGGCATTTCACCCACAAACCGATGGGCAAGCTGAACGCACTATTCAGATTCTCGAGGATATGTTACGAGCATGTATGATAGACCTTGGAGGAAATTAGGATGACTATTTGCCACTCATTGAGTTTGCTTATAATAACAGTTATCATTCTAGCATTCAAATGGCACCGTATGAGGCTTTATATGGGTGAAAGTGTAGATCCCCGATTGGGTGGTTTGAAACTGGAGAGGCCAAGTTGATAGGGCCATATTTGGTCCAGCAAGCTATAGAGAAAGTCAAGCTCATACAAGATCGGTTGTTACTGGTACAAAGTCGCCAGAAGTCCTATGCGGATAATCGTCGAAGGGACTTAGAGTTCCAAGTTAAGGATTGGGTATTCTTGAAAGTGTCGCCAATGAAAGGCGTTATGAGATTTGGCAAAAAGAGGAAGCTTAGTCCCCGGTATATTGGACCATATGAGATTGTGCACAAAATAGGCAAAGTGGCCTATGAGTTAGATCTACCTCCGGAATTGGAGTCAGTCCATCCAGTATTTCATGTCTCGATGCTTCGAAAATGTGTTGGAGATCCCACTAGGATCATCCCAGTAAATGATGTGCAAGTGACAGAGAAATTGACTTATGAAGAGGTACCCATTGCCATATTAGACAGGCAAGTACGGAGGCTTAGGAACAAGGAAGTGACCTCAATTAAAGTTCTGTGGAGGAATAGCAATCGAGAGGAGATGACATGGGAAACAGAAGAAAGTATGCGATCTAAATACCCACATTTATTTCAGCCCGTGGAAGAAGCCCAAGATGAGACGTCAAGATCATAAGGTATGTATATTTCCTTTTATGCTTCTGGGTCATGTGTGGCCAAAATTTTTATGTTGTTACGTTGTGGCCCTGTGTGGCATCGATATTATGGGTTGTTGTGGCAGGATGGTAGCGCCATATTATAAGGGGAACTCTGGCGAAATTTTTGTAGAATTCCCCGAGACTTTAACATTCGAGGACGAATGTTCCTAAGGGGGGAAGAATGTTACACCTCGGAAAATTTCCCGTTGGTACGCAAGTAAACGAACTAGTGATGTGTGCGAGGAGTGCGAGTGTATAATGTTTCATGAGCAATGTGCGTATATGGACGAGAATGATTAGAATGAAAAGTTTAAAGTTGGCAAAACTGCCCAGTGGTCGTAAAGTGCAAAATACGGACCGTAAAATGGAATACGGTCCGTAAACTGGCAGTCGTAAATTTCCATGCAAGGTTTCAACTTTCTGCCCAGTTGAGAAGTGGTAAAATACGACCAGGAGGACGGACCGTAAAGTGATTTACGGCCCGTAAACCATGGTCGTAAATCACCATGCGTGCAACCGAAGTTTCTGGTTCTGCCTAGGGTTAAAGTCGACCACGAGGGACGGTCCGTAAACTGGAATACGGACCGTAAACCTCCATGGACGACAACTGTACACCTCAACACAAATTTTCAATTCATTAAATATGAGGACCAAGACTTGTTTTATTTCATTTCTACATTACACCACTTCTCTCTAGAATCATCTCTCTATATTTATTTCATAAGTTTTCAAGGATTATAAGTCACCAACAACATAAACAAGTGAATCAAGTGTAAGCAAGCTATTAAATACCATTCAAGTCAAGAAATGCAAATGGAGAAAAACTAGGGTTTTGTTGAAAGTGAAGTATTATCAACCAAAGCTTATCCCTACATCATATAAGGTAAGATTCATGATATTTATATGTTGGTTAACATATTGGGGAGTTGAAATACTTGGATGGTAGAAGTATATACTAAAATGGTCAATGGAGGGTAAAATGAGGAATGTGGGTAATGTGAATGACTAATGGCTATTGTTATTATATTAATGAAGGTAGAAACTTGAGCATCGAAGGAGTACGCGCAAGTGTAGAATAGTTCGACGAAGAGGTATGTAAGGCTAACCCTTCTTTCATAAGGCATGGTTCCTTGGCCAAACTCTTAAATCCTGTTTATGAGTATGTTGTATTCAAGTGATTGACACTCCGAGCTCATAAGCTCACGATCCTCGATACGTGCTAGGAATGTACTACGCACCCCATTTGACGAGTAAGCATAAGATAGAGATGTAGCGAAAATGATGATGATAGTGATGACGATGATAATAATAATGATGCTAAAGGTGCCTGCGGGGTATTATATTTACATGTGCCGATGAAGGGCTATAATGACTCCCCGAGCTTATAACGCCGGGTAGGATATATGTATATGAATATGTATAAAGTATGTATACGATTACGAAACGCGCGCACACATCTGCAGATGGTACGGATAACCCTGAAGCCTTGGTAGGGCCAGGTATGAGTAACCTTGAGCCTTGGTTGGCCAAGTATGTATGAAACACAGATCCTATGAGGTCGGGTATGCTATGTAAATGCTATGTATATGAAAGGACTATGTATATAATATGAATATGAATGTGATAAGACTATGTATAAGAATACGAATAAGGACATGTATACGAATATGAGCACAAGTATGGTACGAGTACTATTATGGAATACGGATGATGACGTAGGTGTACTAATGCGTATGAAAAATGGAAAGTCCTACGAAAGGCAGGTAAGTACTATGACGATGATATTATTGTCTCCCCTCCTATGCTATTTCATATGTTGTTCATTATGCTTGTATATCGATGTTGATCATGCTTTACATACTCAGTACATTCTTCGTACTGACGTCCTTTTGTTTGTGGACGCTGCGTCATGCCCGCAGGTGCACAGGGAGACAGACTTGATCCATAGCTGCCTATTCGGAGATTTCATAGGGAGCTTCATTTCCTTCGGAGCCATATCTTTTGGGTACTCATTATTTTGTGTATATAATTATGGGCATAGCGGGGTTCTGTCCCGCTAATGTGATATGTTATACTCTTAGGGGCTCGTAGACATGTGTGTGTGTGTGGGTAGATGTGTTTGGCCTTGTCGGCCCATGTTTTGTATATCTTTTTGTCGGCCACGTCGGCCCATGTACATTGATGTGACATAGATGCCTACGATGATATAAATGTGCTGTTGTCCAAATGGGACTAGTTGACGAATGAATGGAAATGCAAGTATAATTATGTGGCTCACCTAGATGAAAACATAAAAGTATGCTAAGAGGGTGCCCGGGTGGGCTAGCACCGGGTGCTCGTCGCGGCCCCGAGTCGGGTCGTGACAAAGATAGCATTGAAACCAAACCAATGAGTATGCTATGGAGATCACAAAGCACCATAACCATAACAAGACTGGCATAAATCACAACAACCATAGAAATGGGAACAACATAGTGTTTAATCATCATAGTGAATCTATGACCTCACATCGCCCAAATCACAATAACAAGTACACCACATGTTACAATACGTAAAATAACGATGACAAGCCCACATAATTAAAAGTCATACCAACCTAAGTGTATTTTCATCCCAACATCATATCCAGAGACCTAATCATGCAATCTCCCGTCAATTCTACGCATACATACACTTCATGTCACGACCCAAACCGATGAGTCGTGACGAGTGTCTGACCTCTAGTGGCCAAACACCTCTATACTCATATCTGAGCGATACTGAACATCAAGGGCCCATAAGTGACTTAAACTGATCTCATACTGCCTCATGAAGGGCGACATCATGAACTCTGTACATTTTCATACATACAAGCTGAAAGAACAGTGAAAGCCAACTAGGCCGCTACACATACTGTACACAAAAGAATAGGAACCGAAAAGGCTACATCATCTGACATACACATATACTTATCTACAAATCTCTACTGGAATATCAAGCTGTAGAAAGGACAGGACAGGGCCCCGTCATACCCATATGCATATAAATCTCAAAAGAATGGCATACCAAAATAGACTGTAGCTCCGGATAAAATGGAGCGCACAGACCACTGCTGGATATAGAGGTCCTACGAAGCTGGACGACTTGTCTGTCTACCTGAACCTGTGGGCATAAATGCAGCCCCCCGAGCAATAGGGGAGTCAGTATGGACAATGTACTGAGTATGTAAGGCATAAGAGTAACATAAGTATAAGCATAAGAATCATAGACGGAATCTAGAACTCAAAGCTAAACTGATTGTCTGCAAAGATTTGTATGAACAAGTATCTGAATAACTCACAATGCCTCTGTGGGCGCATAATATGTATGCTATCAATGATAATCATACTCATGTATATAAATATAGGTCATAGTGCTGAGGAACGTTCAGCCCGATCCACATCCCATATAATAGTGACGAGGAACGTACGACCCGATCCATATATCATATAATAATACTGAGGAACGTACGACCTGATCCATATATCATCATCAAGGTGCACCAGTTGATCAGGTGGTAATGCGTATATAACACCTATCCATTTTCCCATACCCCATGTACATATAAATACGTGTATATAACGCCTTCTGGTCATGGGTCAATATGCATATGTATATGAATGCAATGCATAACTGGAATTTATACATAGAACTCTCGGAGTGACATAAGGTCATATTACCTTCGATGGACAACTTTTGAGCTAACATCATCAACATAAGTAAACTCAAGACCCATGAACAGAAGGAACAATCGTACGGGGTATAGGGACATCAAAGACTGAAATACTCCTAGTGCTTCTAAGAGTAGAGTAATATGGAAGCTCATTTAATCGCTTGTTGACTCATAACATAGGATCATGCCAAAATGAAAAAGGTATAGCCTTAACATACCTTAACGTCTCCTTAATCACTTAACGTTATCTTTTCACGTTCACAAGATCTACATTTAAAAGGATCATACTAAGGTTAAGTCTTAAAGACACTCTTAAGTTCAAACTAGAATAATTCATGAGCTAGTGAAAATTGGGCAGCATTTCCCCCGTTTTATCGACTTCCATTATATCATAAAACAGCTCCCAATCAACAATGACATTATCATCAATTTCGTAATTAAGAGACTTCATTACATGCCCAAATCTCCTTTTCATAACCAACACACAATAACAATTTCAATACAGCTCTATATAATCTCGTATACCACACTTTCTCATCATTATTACTACCATTCATAGCAAGATTATACCCAAATTACTCCAACAATTACAACTCAAGTCAATTTATTACTCATAACATCATCAAATGCACATTTGGACTTCTTCTTTTGCTTTCTTTCCCTCAATCAAGTTAATCAACAACCAGATATTCTTAATAACATGGAAACAAGTATAAAAACTCAACTTAATCACACAAGAGAAATCTTGGAATCAAATCATTAGCTTGATTGAAACCCTAACTTCAACACCAAAGAAAATCTTGAGTTCTACAAACCCTAGGTCCCCTGATTCTTGCTATTTGATCTATGATATCTCTTGGGTTGTGTGGATATGCTTAGAGGAAGGTTATAGAGCTTTTAAGACTTGGGGAAATGTTTGAAATTAAATAAATGTGCAAGGGTCGTCCATATATATAAAAAATATAATCTGGCCTGACCCGATTATACGGCCATTTATGCGGTCCATATAACTTATACAATCCGTATAAATGGACCGTATAATCCCACCCTGGGTTTACCCTTCTCTGGAATGGTTATACGGATCATTATACAGGCCACATAAGTTGTACAGTCCGTATAAGTGGCCGTGTAACCCTAATTTTTCTAAAACTTTTTCTCATCGATTCGTTCAACCTCCAATCCTTATGGAATCTTATTGGCACTTGCATAATACTTCATTAACCATCTAAGGAGCCCTATAAATCCTTCTCAAGATGTTACTAAATAATTATTAGCTCAATTGTTACGAAACCTTCTCAACATAACTTGCGTTTCACTTTCTTTGACGAACTTAGTTCAACCGATTCGTATGACTTCAAAATCTCATGGTATGCACTTAAAGTTATCAAATACTCTCCTTTGTCTCGTAAGGACTTCATGTTCATCTTAATCTCGCATTGTTCTACTCACAATGCAAAAAATCCGAAATCTCCGAGATGTAACATTCTCCCCTCCTTCGGAACATTCGTCCTCGAATGTTGGACTTTTGGGGATTCTATAAAAATTTCGCCAGAGTTTTCCCTGTAATATGGAACTACCATCCTATCACAACAACAAAAAATATATCACCTCACAGGGCTAAAACAACAACAACAACAACCATGGCCACACACGACTAAACATCAAAGAAAGCATTACATACTTGAGGAAAACGCTGTCTCTGCTTGAGTCTCCTCTAGAGGTGGAAATAAATGTGGGTACTTGAACTTCATGTCTTCTTCCGCTTCTCACGTCATTTCCTCTCTATTATTATTTCTTTATAAGACTTTAACTGAAGCTACATCTTTGGTTCTAAGTCTCCTTACTTGCCTATCTAGAATGGCAATGGGAACTTCTTTGCAGGACAGTTGCTCGATGACTTGAACATCATCTATAGGTACAATTCTGGAAGGATCCTCAATGCACTTACGAAGCATCGACACATGAAAAATCGGATGCACAGACTCTAACACAGAAGGTAGCTCTAACTCGTATACTACCTTACCCACTGTACGAATAATTCTGTATGGTCCTATGTATCGAGAGCTTAATTTTCCTTTCTTTCCAAATCTCATTACTCCTTTCATAGGGGAAACTTTCAGGAAAACCCAATCGCCTACCTCAAACTCTAACTTGCATCGTTGATTATCTGCATAGGATTTCTGTCGACTCTGAGCCGCTAGCAATCTTTCCTGAATTACTTTCACTTTGTCAACTGCTTGCTGTATTAAATTTGGGCCAACTAACTAATTTTCTCCAACATCAAACCATCCTATAGGGGATCTACATCTTCGTCCATACAAAGCCTCATAAGGAGCCATTTGAATACTGGAATGGTAACTGTTATTGTAAGCAAATTCAATAAGAGGCAAATGGTCATCCTAGCTACCTTGAAAATAAAGTGCACAAGCTCTCAGCATATCCTTAAAGATTTGTATAGTACGCTCAGCTTGTCCATCGGTCTGCGGATGAAAAGCAGTACAAAGACTCACCTGAGTCCCCAATCCATCCTGAAAAGATCTCCAGAAATTAGTTGTGAACTGTGCCCCTCTATCTGAGATAATGGCTATAGGGACCTCATGAAGTCGTACAATCTCTCTAAGATATAGCTTTGCATAATCTTCAGCCGAATAGGTAGTTCTGACAGGTAGGAAATGAGCCGACTTTATGAGCCTATCAACTATGACCCATATTGAATCATGCTTCCGCTGAGTATGGGGCAACCTATAATGAAATCCATATTAATTACCTCCCATTTCCATGTCGGGATCTCCATAGTCTGTAATAAACCTCCAGGATTCTGATGCTCTATTTTAACTTGCTGATAATTGGGACACTGAGCGACAAACTCCGCTACATCTCTTTTCATACCATCCCACCAATAAACTTTCTTGAGATCATGATACATCTTTGTTGTGCCCGGATTGATAGAATAGCGAGAATAATGGGCTTCCCCCATAACTTGCTGACGAAGACCATCACCATTAGGATCGCATAACCTACCTCGATACCTGTGTACTCCATCTCCTGTGATCACGAAGGGTGTCTTTTTTTTTTGAGGAGTTGTATCCCGATAATGGATTAGAACAGGATACTCGTACTGACTCTCCTTTATCTCGGCTATCAAGGATGACATCACTGCATCCTGAATTGTAACTCCTGTATCACCTGAGTCTATCTGCTGAACTCCAAGGCTAGCTAATCGGCGAACTTTACGGACTATCTCTCTTTTCTTCGACTGGACATCGGTTAGACTACCCATGGATTTATGACTAAGAGCATCGGCTACTACATTAGCCTTTCCAGGATGGTACAGAATATTGACATCATAATCTTTCAACAACTCTTGCCACCGCCTCTGACGTAAATTCAAGTCCTTCTACTTAAAGATATACTGGAGGTTCTTGTGATCGGTATAGATATTAACATGGGCACCATATAAATAACGTGTCCACAATTTCAAAGCATGGATCACCCCAGCTAACTCAAGATCATGAGTTGGATAATTCTTCTCGTGCTTCTTCAGCTGTCTAGAAGCGTAGGCAACAACCTTACCGTGATGCATCAATACACATCCCAAACCAATACCCGAAGCATCACAATATATCACATAGCCATCTATTCCTTCTGGCAGAGTCAAGACGGGTGCTGAGGTCAACTTGTCCTTCAATATCTGAAAACTCCGCTCTCATGCATCTGCCCACTAGAACTTGACTGATTTCTGAGTCAACTTGGTCAATAGGGCCGAAAGAGAAGAAAACTCTTCTATGAACATCCTGTAATAACCAGCCAGACCCAAGAAACTACGTATCTCTTTTGGTGTCACGGGCCTTGGCCAATTAGTTATAGCTCCAATCTTTTGAGTATCCACTCTAATGCCTTTATCTGAAATAATATGGCCAAGAAAAGCCAGAGTTCAACCAGAACTCTCACTTGGAGAACGTAGCATACAACTCTCCGTCTCGAAGGACTCTAAGCACTGCACGTAAATGTTCTTCATGTTCACGAACAGATCTAGGAAGGGTCTGAATACGCAATTCATCAAGTCCATGAACACAGCTGGAGCATTAGTTAATCCGAATGACATAACACAGAACTCATAGTGCCCATATCTGGTTATAAATGCCGTTTTCGGAATGTCTTCCTCCTTCACCCTAACCTGATGATATCTCGATGTTAAGTCTATTTTCGAAAAGTATTTGGTGCCTCGTAACTGATCAAACAAGTCATCAATTCTCGGGAGTGGATATTTATTTTACGGTCACCTTATTCAATTGCCTATAATCAATACACATTCGCAAGAAGCCATCCTTCTTTCTTACAAATAATACAGATGCTCCCCACGACGATGTACTGGGCCTAATAAAACCCTTCTCAAGTAAATCCCTCAACTGCTCCTTTAATTCTTTCAACTCCGCAGGTGCCATTCTATAAGGAGGAATAGATATTGGCTGAGTATCTTGCAATAAGTCGATAGTGAAATTAATCTCTCGCTCTGGTGGAATGCCTAGAAGCTCATATGGAAACACCTCTGGGAACTCATTAACCACAGGGACAGACTGAAGGGTCGTGACTCTGCTTGTACATCCTGAACCCGAACCAAGTGATAAATGTACCCCTTTATAATCATCTTCCTTGCCTTAAGGTAGGAAATAAACCTACCCCTTGACGAAGTAGCCTTGCCCTTTCACTCAAGGACTGGCTCGCCCCGAAACTGGAATCGAACTACCTTCGATCTGCAATAAACATTAGCGTAACAGGAAGCCAACCAATCTATACCCATAATCACATCGAAATCAATCATGTCTAACTCAATCAAATATGCTAAGGTACGGTGATTAAAAACTATCACTAAAAAGCCTCGATATATCCGCCTAGCTATAGCTGGATCACCCACTGGTATCGACACCTCAAATAGTTGAATCGATTCAGGCTCTATTCCATACTTGCCGGTGACAAATGGAGTAACATATGATAAGTGGAACTTGGGTCAATAAGTGAATATACATCATAGGAGGAGACTGATAAGACACCTGTGATGACATTAGGAGACGACTCACGATCCTGCCTACCAGCCAATGCACAAACGCGGTGCTGAGGCCCATTCGAGCTAGACGCTCCACTTCTCCCTCTAACACGTCCTGCTGGTGTCTGAGAACCTTGACCTAAAAGGTGTACCAGCCATAGAATCTGTAGGCTAAACCATACCCCCACTCTCTTTCATTGGACACTGCCGCATCCTATGACCTGGTTGGCCACAAGTATAACAAACATCTTATCCCAGCCGATACTGACCTGCGTTTAACTTTCCACACTGCGGCAAAAGGGGCCTCATCTAGCCGGACTCCGGTCTATGCTGAGACCCAAAGCTCTAGAACTTTGACCCGCTCCGGAATAAAAAGACCGATCAAATCTTGGACCTAAAAACTGTAGAGGTGCACTCCCTGCCGAATGGAATGGATATCGGGGATACTGCCGTCTCTGTCCTCCCCTGGACTCACCCCCGATATCTAAAGATCTGGCCTTCTTACTATGGCCCCAGTCACGGTCACGTTCTGTCCTCCGCTGACGCTTGCGGTCCCCCAAATTCTTTGCATACGCCTGTATATAGGAGATATCCATGCCCGGTTGTAATATGGCAGTCGTACAAGCATCTATCAAATGTGGACCTAAACCCGCCACAAAATGGTGAAGTCTGTCCTCTATCTCAGCCACCATGGTTGTAGCATATCCAGCCATAGAATAAAAGTACACATAATACTCCTAGACACTCATACTGCCCTGCTCGATACGCAGAAACCTATCTGCTCGGGCTTATCGGACTTCTGGAGGTAAATAATGGCGAATGAAAGCATCTGAAAACTCTCGCCAAACAGGTGAAAGGGCATTCTCTCCCCTATATAGCTCCCAAGTTTGATACCACTGTACTGCAATATCACGAATTCTATATGAAGGCAACTCCACAGACTTGACCTCATCCACATGCATAACCCTCAAGGTCCTTTGCATACCATCAATGAAGTCCTGGGGGCCTATATTTTGCTTTATCATCGAAAACTCTGGAGGGTCTAATCCGAGGAAAGTCTTAACCCTTAAACTACTAGCCCTATCTGCTTGATTAACACCAACCCCCTGCCGCTGAGCCTGGGGGGCTAACAATCTAGTTAATAACTGTACAGCATCCCGCACATCCTGGCCCGATGAATCTGGCTGAGGAACTGGGCCAGGTGCTGAAGGCGGGGTATGTGAAGTCTGAGATGGGCTCTCACTCTGAATCCAATCTTGAGCCCCAGTAGTCTGCTGAGTACGCCTAGTGGCCTCACCAAACACTCTGTTGCCGTTCTGGGCAGCTGTAGCTTTCTTGGGAGGCATCGCTGAAATTAGAACAAATCATTATAAGTCGAACTCTTAACTCACGGCTTTATCGCATGATCTAAGAGAGAAAAGAATGACATCATCCTAAATTTCTTGTAGCCTCCTGTTTATAAGTGTGGTGCACAACACCCCCATAAATAAGACTCTAATAGACACGGTCTGTAAACAATCCTAGGACGGAACTGCTCTGATACCACTTCTGTCACAACCCAAACCGATGAGTCGTGACGAGTGTCTGACCTCTAGTGCCAAACACCCCTATACTCATATGTGAACCATACTAAACATCAAGGGCCCATAAGTGACTTAAACTAATCTCATACTGCCTCATGAATTGGTGACATCATGAACTCTGTACATTTACATACATACAAGCTGAAAGAACAGTGCAAGCCAACTAGGACGCTACATATACTGTACACAAAAGAATAGGAGCTGACAAGGCTATAACATCTAACATACACATACACCTGTCTACAGAGCTCTACTGGAATATCAAGCTGTAGAAAGGATGGGACAAGGCCCCTCATACCCATATGCATATACATCTCAAAAGAATGGCATACCAAAATAGACAGCAGCTCCGGATCAAATGGAGCGCAGTGACCACTGCTGGATATAGAGGTCCTACGGAGCTGGACCACCTGTCTGTCTACCTGAAACTGCAGGCATGAATGCAGCCCCCCGAGCAATAGGGGAGTCAGTACGGACAATTTACTGAGTATGTAAGGCATAAAAGTTGCATAAGTATAAGCATAAGAATCATGGACGGAAGCTGGAACGCAAAGCTAAACTTATTATCTGCATAGATTTGTATGAAACAGTATCTGTATAATTGACAATGCCTCTGTGGGCGCATAATCTACATGCTCCCAATGATAATCATACTCATGTATATAAATATAGGTCATAGTGCTAAGGAACGTTCAGCCCAACCCACATCCCATATAATAGTGCCGAAGAACGTACGACCCGATCCATATATCATATAATAATGCCGAGGAACGTACGGCCCAATCCATATATCATCATTAAGGTACACCAGCTGATCAGGTGGTAATGCGTATATAACGCCTATCCATTTTCCCGTACTCCATGTACATATAAATACGCGTATATAACGCCTTCTGGTCATGGGTCAATATGCATATGTATATGAATGCAATACATAACTGGAATTTTTACATAGAACTCTCGGAGTGACATAAGGTCATATTACCTCCGATGGACAACTTTTGAGCTAACATCATCAAAATAAGTAATCTCAAGACCCATGAACAGAAGGAATAATCATACGGGGTATAGGGACATCAAAGACTAAAATACTCCTAGTGCTTCAAAGAGTAGAGTAATATGGAAGCTCATTTAATTGCTTATTGGCTCATAAAATAGGATCATGCCAAAGTGAAAAAGGAATAGCCTTAACATAAATTAACGTCTTCTTAATAGCTTAACGTTCTCCCTCCACGTTCACAAGATCTACATTTAAAAGGATCATACTGAGGTTAAGTCTTAAAGACATTCTCAAGTTCAAACTAAAATAATTGATGAGCTAGCAAAAATTAGGCAGCATTCCCCTGTTTTATCGACTTCCATTATATCATAAAACAACTCCCAATCAACAATCACATTATCATCAATTTCGTAATTAAGAGACTTCATTACATGCCCAAATCTCCTTTTCATAACCAACACACAACAACAATTTCAATACAGCTCTATATACACTCGTATACCACACTTTCTCATCATCATTACTACCATTCATAGCAAGATTATACCCAAAGTACTCCAACAATCACAACTCAAGTCAATTTATTACTCATAATATCATCAAACGCACATTTGGACTTCCTCTTTTACTTTCTTTCCCTCAATCAAGTTATTCAACAACCAGACATTCTTAATAACATGGAAACAAGTATAAAAACTCATCTTAATCACACAAGAGCAAGCTTGGAATCAAATCATTCGCTTGATTGAAACTCAACACCAAAGAAAATCTTGAGTTTTACAAACCCTAGTGAGCCCTCCAACACCTGGGTCCCTTGATTCTTGCTATTTGATCTATGATCTCTCTTGGGTTGTGTGGATATGCTTAGAGGAAGGTTCTAGAGCTTTTAAGACTTGGGGAAATGTTGGAAATTAAATAAATGTGCAATGTCGTCCATATATAAAAAAAATAAAAACTGGCCTGACCCGATTATACGGCCATTTATGCGGTCCGTATAACTTATAGGATCTGTATAAATGGACCGTATAATCCCACCATGGGTTTACCCTTCTCTGGAATGGTTATACGGATCATTATACAGGCCGTATAAGTTGTACAGTCCGTATAAGTGGCCGTGTAACCCAAATTTTTCTAAAACGTTTTCTCGTCGATTCGTTCAGCCTCCAACCCTTATGGAACCTTATTGGCACTTGCATAATACTTCATTAACCATCTAAGGAGACCTATAGCTCCTTCTCAAGACGTTACTAAATAATTATTAGCTCAATTGTTACGAAACCTTCTCAACGTAACTTGCGTTTCACTTTCTTTGACGAACTTAGTTTCATCGATTCGTATGACTTCAAAATCTCATGGTACACACTTAAGGTTATCAAATGCTCTCTTTTATCTCGTAAGGACTTCATGTTCATCTTTGTTATATCCCGCATTTTATACATTCGGATAATTCATGATAATTGCGGGAAGTTAAGAGCAAAGCTATATTTTGATCTTGTTTAACACACAAGTTGCTTATGAAAATTTTGATGTGGAAATATTAAGAAAGGCTAGGGGTAAAAAGGGAATTTCACAAGGTGGCTCATGGTAATATTGAGGAAGGCTAGGGGCAAATTTGGAATTTGGAGAATAATTTTTCATGAATTTCAAAAAACAAAAGGGCTTGAGTTAAGGGGCCATTTGGCCGTCCAAAATGGAGTGGGCTTAGGCCCACATAGAAGCTTAATGAACAAGATAATAGATGACTAAGTCATCATATTTTCATCTTTATCCCTAGAAATTTCAAGAAACTTGGAGAACAAAAAAGAGAAGGAGAAAAAAAAATAAGAGGCCATTCGGCCATACCCCAACCAAACAAGAACCTTGGCAAAAGTGATCAAAAATTATTTTCTTCTAGCTAAACAATCAATTGAAGGGTCCCTAGCAAAGTGAAGTGGTCATTGGAGCAAGTAAAACATATATTCTTGCAAGCTACAATCCTAGCCAAGTGGGAAGTTAAGGGGAAAAGGTAAGGTTTAATCCTTTCTTATATGTTATGGATGATTATGTATGTTGTAGTATGTAAAAGTGGATGAAATTCATGAAAAGATGGATGTTATATGTGGCCGTGTATATGTCGTGTGTGGCCGTGTAGATATGGTGTGGTGTGGAAGAAAATGAATCAATTTTACTTAGTATTTTGGTTGTTGTTGTAATGGAATCTATGATGGGAATCAAAATTTAATGATTCTAGTTGAAGTTGTAAGTGTTGGAGAGTTGTTTAGAAGCTAATGTGATGTTAAAAAGCATTTCTTGTATTTATGGAAAATGATGTTATTAGTGTGTAAATTATTGGTATGGTTCATGAACTTGAAAGAAGGAAATGTGTTGTTATTGTTCTTGTTGAATTTGGAAGGTTTCGGGTGAAGTAGCATGTTGGTTGGGTTGTCTCGCATATTATGTGAATTGTTCGAGGTGTTCTTGAATCATGTTAGAATGATTGCAGATTAATACTTGAATGTGGGATCATTGGTATTGGCTTGATTTTATGTGATTGAATTGAATATAAATGAAATTCCGATGAATTGTGTGGCAAGGATTGTTAATGTTAGAATGTATTTTGGATAAATTGTTAAAGTTGTTAGTATGCTGGTTGGTATTGTTGTTGATAATTTGGCCGAGTTGAATTATCGGATTGTTGTTGATAAAATTGGCCGAGTTAGATTCTCGGGGATGGTGTATTTACAGGGGAAATGCTGCCGAAATTTCGGCAGATCATAAGTGAATTTACTTGAGAAACTAAGGCAAGTGTATGATGACGAATCTAATAATTGTGTGAATTCTTTTGAATGTAGACTAGCAAGCTTGGATAAATAAGCGTAGCTAATAGGACGTGGAGCAGGTATGTAAGGCTTACCCTTTCTTTCTTTTGGCATGATCTTTGTGAAACCAACATGACAAAGTATATGTATGATTTCAAAGAAACTCCTATTCTTAGAGCCACTAGGATGGCTAACGTTCTTGATTTCCATAAGTTGTTTCGTATGGTTTTGATGCTTATCTATGATGCCCAAAGTTCGGTTGATATGTTTCCGAATGGCATTCGAGAGATAATTGATATGACTAATGTCTTGGTTTTCAAATGATAACACGTTTGATTATCCCATCGAGTCTCTGATACATTTTGATACGTACATATGGTTCCAAAAGTTCTATGTTGATTTGATCCATAGCGACATTCGAAAGGTACTTGGTATGATTATTGCTTTGATTTTCCAAAAATAGCTTCTGAAACGTTCATAAAAGGTTCTGTACTTCAAACGCTCATAACTTTCTTATACTAAATCGGATTGACCCGAAACTTGTTTCAGAGCTTTCAGGTGTCGGTAAGTATACTTGTCCATCGAGTCTTCCATAATATATATTCGAAGGTTACCGACCTTACGTGACTCCGATAGAGACATAACATTCTTTGGGCCCTCCTGCATGCTGCTTACATGACATACGTATATGATATATGTATATGATACATGAACATGATATATGTATAAGTATATGGGGTAATGGAAAAGGTGAGGCGCTATAGACGCATAGCCACCTGATCAGTTGGTATACTATGATATCGTCCCGGATGCGGGACGCCCGGATGCGAGATATATGGATAAATGGATCGGGCTGCACGTTCCGCAGCAATATAATATATATAAATGGATCGGGCTGCACGATCCGCAGCAACATAATGTATACAAAAGGATCGGGCTGCACGTTCCGCAGCAATATAATATATAAATGGATCGGGTTGCACGTTCCGCAGCACTAAGCATGCATGGTACCCGCCAAAAGGCACTCATATGTACAGGTTGCTCTTCTATCTCATGATATGCTCAATATTTCCTTTATGTCATTGTTCATGCTATGTATCTCTCGTATGTTATTATTCATGCCTTACATACTCGGTACATTACTCATACTGACGTCCCTTCTTGTCGACGCTGCGCTTCATGCCACGCAGGTAAACAGGTAGACGGGTTCGATTCCTAGAAGCTCCACCAGCAGTACATCGAGAGCGCTCCAGTTGTTCCGGAGCTTCAGTTTATTGGTACTACGTTTGTGTATATATTTGGGCACGGAAGAACCCGGCCCTCCTTGTGAATATATGTATCTTGTTTAGAGGCTCGTAGATAGATATGTACAGTCAGATGTTTCACAACCTTGTTTGTCCTTGTCGCTGTATAATATGTTAGTAAAGCTTATTGACACTTGTTACGAGTATGCTATTAATGATGGTGTTGAGTAAAGCAATGACGGTATCGTTCATACGGCCCACTCAGTAGTAAGAGTAGGATGCGATATAAGAGGTGCTCGGTATAGTAGTATCGGGTACCCGTCACAACTTCTAGTGGGGTCGTGACAATCTTAAGCTCGCATTGGTCTACTCACAATGCAACAAATCTGAAATGCCCGAGATGTAACACTTCACTAATCGAAGTCTAACTAAAGTAAGAAGTAATCTACCTCAAATGCCGAACAAAGCCACGTATCACTCTACCAGAGCCTTCCCCTACTGAAGTGTTTCAGAACGATCGAAGTCTAATATTAACAACAATAAGCAAGTAAGTAACCACAACAAGCCAACTAATTGAAAAGAGAAACGGTGGAGAATTACTTCCAAATACCCTTATCGACTCACGAGGGTAAAACTATAAATAAGGGTGAAATTTCACCACCCATAGTCACTGTTATATCCCGCATTTCACGCATTCGGAAAATTCAAGATAATTGCGAGAGGTTGAGTGCAAGCCTACATTTTAAGCTTGTTTAGTACATAAGTTGTTTATAAGAGTTGTGGGTGCGGAAATAGTGAGGAAGGCTAAGGGAAAAATTGAAAATTGGGAAAAATTAGTTTTCATGAATTACAATTAGCCATGGAATGATTGGGCTTGAAAATAAAAAAAAAATATAAGAAAGAAGCCCAAGAGGTGGCCGGCCATATGGCAAGGTGGCCCAAGGCCCATGAAAATTTTAATTCAAGAAATAAATAAAGAGATGGCCCATGTATTAATTCATTTTATCTCTTGGAATGTTCAAGAAAATAGAAGAAAAAAAAGAAGGCAACAACATTGAAGGCCATTCGGCCATGGAGGATTTAACAAGAACCTTGAAAAAACAAATTGTTCAAAAATTATTTCCTACTAATTGGAAGGTCGTTAGCAAGATGAAGTGATTATTGGAGCAAGAAAAACATATATTCATGCAAGTTGTAGATTCTAGCCAAGTGGAGAAGCTAGGAAGAAAAGGTAAGATTTAATCCTTTTTTATATGTTATGAAGGGTTTGTTTATGTTGTAGTAGGTAGAAATGGATAGAATTCGTGAAAATATGGAAGTTTGCATGGTGGTTGTGTGTATATGCATCGGCCGTGTGTGTGTGTTGTGTGTAGGGAGGATGGGACAATTTCTATGTAATAATTTGATTGTTGTAGATAAGTATTCTATGATGGGAATGAGAATTTGATGATTCAAATTGATGTTGGAATTGTTATGGGCTGATTTGGAAGCCAATATGATATTAGTGTCGTTTCTTTATTCATGAGTATAATGTTGTTAGAATGTGTGTTGTTGGGATAGTTCATGAATTTGGAAGCAAGAAATGCATTAAAAATTGTTTTTAGGGAAGTTGGGGAGTTTTCGAGTGAATTATGGTTTTGGTGGAATTTTTGTATATTTTGTAGAATGATATGAAATGCTTTCGAATTGTATTTGAATGATCTTGAATTAGTAAATGAATATGAAAACGTTGATATTGGTTTGAAAGTGTGAAGTTGGAGTAGAAGTTATTGCATTATGTAGAAAGGAAGACTATTTATGTTAGAATGTGTTTTGTATTTATTGTTGGTGTTGTTGGTATTGCTGTGGGTATTGTTGTTGACATTTGGCCGAGTTAAATTCTCGGGGATGTTGAATTTATAGGGGAGATGCTGCCCAAATTTCTGTAGACAAGTATGGATTTAAGATTTAATTCCTAAAGGCTTATAATCAATATTTAGTAATTGTGACCAATTGTAGATTTTGGAGGGAACGGGATTTGAGTTTGGACAAGCGTAAAAGGCAAATAAGGTATGTAAAGCTCTACTTTTTCTTTCTTTGTCATGTCCTAGTTATGATAGGCTATGATACGAACCTCGGGGATAACTCTACTCCTTAAAATCTTAGCTCAATTTTGAACCTTTTTCATTCAATGTAATTGAATTAGGTTTTGTTGGAAAGATATGTTTAAACACCTTATTACTCCAAAAAGGGTCTTGCGTCATAAAACGTTCATAACTTTCACAAAGAGAACCGGAATGCCCGAAACTTTCGTTGACGTCTCCATAAGGCCTAACGTCCGTAATTTATGTACGCCACCTCGACTTGACCCGAGTTGGGCCCTCAATTTTTGAAACCTTCTTGTATTGTTCTATTTGACCTATTTCCGTACTATGATTAAAAGAAACCTTTAGATGTTGTTCCGACTACTAAACGATAGTTGTTTTTACTATTCCATTGAACCCTATGATATATTTTGATATGTACAAATGATCTTAGAAGTTTTTCTTTAACATAATCCGCCGTGACATCCGAAAGGTACGTACTATGGCTATCGTTTGATTTTATTTCTAAATGACCTATCGTTCGGACTATTCTATCGAGTCTTTGTAAATATTTTATGATGCATATAGTTTCTCACTACTCTACTCGTGGATGCCTCAATGCTTCTTTCACTGAGCCCGGGCCAGGATATGTTATCACGCATATTCCACTGCATTTTTCGTTGTGCCTCGATGTGAGGGGGCAGGTATACATGTACATGGGTTGTGGAGTATGCTGTGCCATGTACACATATTCTGATATTTGATGATATGATATGATATGGCCATCTTATATGTTATGATATGTTACAGAGATATTCCTTACTCTGGAATTATGCTATGTTGTGGCGCCAGTGACGGGGTGGCGACCACGTTCTATCCACCGTGTCCCATAATGGGGCCGGATATAGCATATGTTCTGACTTGCATTACCTATGTTTTATGAGTAAGCATTTTGATACTCCTGTTATTGCACTTATTTTCTGTACTCCCTGCTCAGATTATGATTCTGATTATTGTATCTCATGCTTTACATACTCAGTACATATTCCGTACTGACCCCCTTTCTTCGGGGGTTGCGTTTCATACCGCGCAGGTACACCCAGATGATGTGAAGTTATTGTAGAGGATGTTCCAGCAGAGTTGGCAAGCTCCATTTGATCCTGGAGTGCTGCCAAGTCAGAGTTTGTATGTTATGCTTTTCTGGATTGATGTTAGAGATTTTGCAGACAGGGTCGTGGGTATAGTATGTCAGTTGTGTAAAGCGGCTTCGTCAGCCGATATGTCATTATGTATTATGTATTAAATTCTATGTGATCACAGATTCTGCTTGATTTGGAAAGCATCGAAAAAAATATTTTGAGAGGTTATTATGTATTTTCTTTTTATTTGATTTAAAAGTCTAATAAGATTATGTGTGCCCTAAAGGTCTGTGGGTTCGTTTGGCTCCGGATGTGGGGCCGGGTGCCCATCACACCCTAGTGAAATTAGGGTGTGACAAAGTGGTATCAGAGCAGGTCTGTCCTTGGGGTTGTCTGCAAAGTCGTGTCCAGTAGAGTCCTGTTTATGGTGTGAAGCGCGCCACATTTATAAACAGGAGGCTACGGGGCATCTAGGGATTGTTGACCTTCTTGCCATCTAAGATCGTGCGATAGAGCTGAGTCATAGGAAAATGAAATTCCTTATATGAGCTTTACATATGACGGGAGAAGGTAAGGGATGATAGGGAAAGTCATAAAGGTAAGTCTTGATGTATTTGCTCTGTTATGTGAAATTGAAAGTTCAGGATGGCTGGAATGTGTTATTTAGCTGTATGCTCTGCAAGGTATTGTTGATATTTGTGGCGTACAGATTTTGCATAATAAGGATGGTAAAGGGGACTCGGTCAAATTTCTCAAAATGTGGTCATTTAACTAGGTATACCTAACAGGAAGAAGCATGGAATGGAAACATCGTAAATAGACGATAAGTGGGATGTGACATCTTAGAGAAGCTATAGATTTGGGCACAACGTGAAGAACGATTGTAAGAAAGATGATTAACAGTTCGAAGAGATAAAAAGGATAAAAATTTGAGGTTAGTAAGAACAAGGTTTGTTGGATGATTCAGAGAAAGTTAACAATCAGTTTTGCTGTAGATTAGTATGTACGGATGGTAAGAGGAAATCTGGACATACGGATACCTGAGTACTTATAGGTAATGGCGACGAAGGTATGTCTGCCACCATCAGTAACCCGGAAGCCCAGGACAGGCAATAATCATACACCTAAGTGAAAAGGGTAAAATAGTAATTGTACAAAGAAGGGCGTAATACGAAAATGCCTCGGAACCTGTAAGACCTCGACTGACCTCAAATCATGTAATAAAGGCCATACGAGAAAGCGGACGCGATTATATCAGTATTCAGGCACCGGATTCCACCAAAGTTTCGAGGTTAAGCGTGCTAAGGGGGGAGCAATTTTAGGATGGGTGACCCTCTGGGAAGTATGCAAGGAATCCCAAAGATTTAGCCATAAGAGACAAATGAAAAGCTAGGATAGTCTGAGTGAAATTAGAGTATACGGGATGGTGGGAGGCCATGAAAGGCCACACAGCGCGCGACAGGCTAGATTAGAAGAGAGGCAGAAAGTACGCCACAGCCCTGGAATTAGGATAGGCTTGAATAGCATTTGGAGTTATTTTGTGGGCTAGTTGGTAATAATTATATATGTATGTATGAATGCGTACGACATCGCATATGTGATCGTATCGGAGGACCTGTGAGTCCCAGCAACCGGAACTACAGCATGGAAGACATTAATTGAGTAAGGGCACCGAAGCTTAAATGACAATAGAAATAAATGGTGCAAGTACTATAAGGCAAGCTGTTATTATTTTCACTATAGGCTAAGATTGGAAAGGCTATAATACAACGATATTTGAAAAAGAAAGAGAGTGAGTAGATGGAAGGACAAAGAGACCAAAATGTCGGAAAAAGATAAGAAATCCCGGTAAGGAAACCTGAGAGAAATTATCGGCAAAGTGCTAGACTATTTGAATAAAAATTTGAAGATAGGCATATGAAAAGGATAAGATGCTGTCATATGGAGCAAAAGAGGAATCTGTGAGGTTCGAGAACCAATTTCAAAAAGTGGGACTAAAGAAATAGTGACTACGACAAGGAATGTGAAGTAAGAAAAAGAACGATAAAGCCTTGTGACGATGACGGGAGATTGGGTATATAAAAGGACAATATGCAGTCGTGTTAATGTGATTACCTCGGACGTAAAAGTGTTCTCCTGAAAGGATGGTCTAGAAATGAAACAGATTTGCGAGCTTAAGGGGAGAATTTCGTAAACTTCAGAGTCGATGCCACAAATGGCAAAAGCAGAAAAATGTTCAAGGAGGAAGGAACCCAAGGAAAGTTAAGGATGAAAGCAGGAAAATATGTTAATGGGATAGTCCAAGGAAGAGAAGAACCTTTGGAAATAAACCAATTGGAAACCTTTAATTATAGGAGTAAGAGGGAATACATTGACGAATTAGTGATGGGAACCCGGTTACGCACCAAAGAAAGAACAAGTGTAATGGGTTGACACTGTCGACTGGGAGATTAATGATATGGAATAAGAATTCATGCGAAGTTCGACAGATTTGATTTTGGAGGAAATGGAATGAAGTACAAGGAACCAGCTAGGGAGACCGCTCGATCATAGTGTCATAAGCATAATTAAAAGCTCAATGAGTAAAGGTAGAGAGAGTGTAAACTGTATGGACTTTGTGCTCAGAGCAAAAGTAGTGGACGCTCAAAAAGTATGGATGCACGGCTTCAGTACGAGCGTACAGTTAAGGAGACTTACGAGCAAATGAACTAAATGTGCGCGAGGATGAATAGTAGATAGGAAGGTAAAGGAATATTGACAAATGATGATATAGGCAAGAAAGAAAAATGAATGAAAACTTGTAGTAAGAAGTCTTAATATGTTATGCACAAAATCAGAAACAAGGACGAGGAATGAGGTAATTATCGTAGCCTAAAAATACTCGAAGACTGTTGACACACAAGGAGCCCCTTAAAGGGGGGAAGAACGTATGATATTAGGCCAAAAGGGAATTATAACATGATCGAACGCCAGAAAGGGAAATTTATTAGCTCGGGACCAGAGTCTGAAATATGTCGCGCGCATCAAAAGGATACATGGAAGGAGTAGAAACAAATTGACAATGGATGTACCGTGAAGCCGACATAGAGGGCAAAGAATGAAAAGAGTACCAAAGGATGTACACAAGGTGGGCGTAACTAATTGGCTATGAGTCGGGGATATGGTGCGGTACGCTAAATCTATTGGAAAAGAATCATAGGAGTTTGAAAACTTTAAATGGAGACATAGAAGGGAAAATAAATAGATAATGCTATGGGAACACCCTGAAGGAGGGATATGACAGGAGAATGATAACAAGTAACTTAAGAGGATGTTACAAAGCATAGCAATAGTATGTGGATTAAAGACCAAGATGTTGGCTATAGAGTTATTCGTTAATGATAGTACGACTTATAAGTGACCAAGGAAAAAGGGACACAACATGATAGAACAAACGAGCTTTGGTATAAATGGGATGTGTTAAACAGAATAAACCAGGAGATTGAGAGAATATGTCTGAGATCGAATACACTTTATACGAATATGCGAGAATGGTTATGCAACTTATGAATATTTGTACGTTAAGCAAGCCAAGTGAGTGAGTACTTGATAAGGAGGAGTAAGGATTCAATAATAACAGTATAGTTATGATATTTTGGATGCGATATAAGATGCAGAGATGGTTTAAATCAAGTTACTAAGATAGAGTCGGTACTAAGGGCAAGTAGAAATTAATTAGGGTTGAATCAAAGACCCCTCCCGATACTGATTGTAAGACAATTGAGAAAAGTCAAGGAAAAGCGTAGAGATTGGTGAAGTGTCGCAAAGGTATTTCTTGAGCTAACGTGCGTATTTTCATGTGTCCTCGTAAAGATTATGACCTAATGAGGGACGGAAAGTTAAGAGCAAACCGCGGAGAAAGGGAAATAGAAGAATTTGAATTAAAGACAAAAGAGTGACACAAGGTAATATGTCTAAGGTATGACAAGTCAAATTAAGGAAATTATGGAACGATTTAAGCCGGACGGTTAGGACTAGGTAAAGTTATACCTCAAGGAAGTAGTGAGATTTCACAAGGTTTTCACATCTATTATATCGGACAGAGGGCATAGTGTATAATAATTTCTGGAAAACTTTTTGGAAGGAATTGAGGACACAAATAAGTCTTACCATAGCATTAGATTTTAATTAACGAACAGGCTAAGCGTAGTATCCAGACGCTAGAAGACAAGTTGTGAGTCCGTGCCATTGCTTGCAGAGGCAGCAGGAATGGACACTTGCCATTTGTTGAGTTTACTGGCAATGATAGCCGCCATTCTAGTATGCAGAAGACACCGTATAAGGTTCTGTATGGCAAGAGGTGTGCGCCATCACTTGGAAGGTTTAATAGTGACAAGTCTAAGTTACTTAACACAGATATAATTCAACGGACAGTTGACAAGGTGAAACTCATTCAAAGACAACTATTAGCAGCTTGGAGTCGACAGGAATCATACGTAGACGACCGATGTCAACATTTAGAGTCCAAGTCGGTGATGGGGTACTTCTAAAAGTGTCACATATGAAGGGAGTTATGAGATTCAGCAGGAAAAGAAAGTTCAGTCGAGATATACGAGACCTCATCAAATCGTTCACAAGGTAGGCAAGATTGCCTATGAATTAGGCCTACCACCTAACCTAGAGGCGGCACATCCAGTGTTCCACGTATCTATGCTTTGCAAATGCATTAGTGACCCTTCCAGAATGTTTCCCGTGGTGGACATCCAAGTGACAAAGGAATTGTCCTACGAGGTACAGCCAATAGCCATACCGGATCGTCAGGTAAGGAGATTGCGTAATGAAGATGTGGCATCCGTTAAAGTACTATGACGAGACAATAATAGGAAGGAAATTGAAGAGGAGACGAAGAAAAATAAAATAATAACCCACCTATTTCCTATACCCACAGGTATTGAAAATTCCTTATTTGGCTGTATTGGTGAATGAACGAATTGTATATGCTAACCATAAAAAGAAACTCCCCCAAAACGCTCATAAGTCCCAATAAGGCTAGTTTAACATTCGAGGACGAATGTTTTAAAGGGGGGGAGGATGTTATATCCCGCATTTCGCGCATTCAGAAAATTCAAGATAATTGCGGGAGGTTGAGTGCAAGCCTACATTTTAACCTTGTTTAGTACATAAGTTGTTTATAAGAGTTATGGGTGCGGAAATAGTGAGGAAGGCTAAGGGAAAAATTAAAAATTGGGAAAAATTAGTTTTCATGAATTACAATTAGCCATGGAATGATTGGGCTTGAAAATAAAAAAAAAATATAAGAAAGAAGCCCAAGAGGTGGCCGGCCATATGGCAAGGTGGCCCAAGGCCCATGAAAATTTTAATTCAAGAAATAAATAAAGAGATGGCCCATGTATTAATTCATTTTATCTCTTGGAATGTTCAAGAAAATAGAAAAAAAAAAAGGCAACAACATTGAAGGCCATTCGGCCATAGAGGATTTAACAAGAACCTTGAAAAAACAAATTGTTCAAAAATTATTTCCTACTAATTGGAAGGTCCTTAGCAAGATGAAGTGATTATTGGAGCAAGAAAAACATATATTCATGCAAGTTGTAGATTCTAGCCAAGTGGAGAAGCTAGGAAGAAAAGGTAAGATTTAATCCTTTTTTATATGTTATGAAGGGTTTGTTTATGTTGTAGTAGGTAGAAATGGATAGAATTCGTGAAAATATGGAAGTTTGCATGGTGGTTGTGTGTATATGCATCGGCCGTGTGTGTGTGTTGTGTGTAGGGAGGATGGGACAATTTCTATGTAATAATTTGATTGTTGTAGAGAAGTATTCTATGATGGGAATGAGAATTTGATGATTCAAATTGATGTTGGAATTTTTATGGGCTGATTTGGAAGACAATATGATATTAGTGTCGATTCTTTATTCATGAGTATAATGTTGTTAGAATGTGTGTTGTTGGGATAGTTCATGAATTTGGAAGCAAGAAATGCATTAAAAATTGTTTCTAGGGAAGTTGGGGAGTTTTCGGGTGAATTATGGTTTTGGTGAAATTTTTGTATATTTTGTAGAATGATATGAAATGCTTTCGAATTGTATTTGAATGATCTTGAATTAGTAAATGAATATGAAAACGTTGATATTGGTTTGAAAGTGTGAAGTTGGAGTAGAAGTTGTTGCATTATGTAGAAAGGAAGACTATTTATGTTAGAATGTGTTTTGTATTTATTGTTGGTGTTGTTGGTATTGCTGTGGGTATTGTTGTTGACATTTGGCCGTGTTAAATTCTCGGGGATATTGAATTTATAGGGAAGATGCTGCCCAAATTTCTGTAGACAAGTATGGATTTAAGATTTAATTCCTAAAGGCTTATAATCAATATTTGGTAATTGTGACCAATTGTAGATTTTGGAGGGAACGGGATTTGAGTTTGGACAAGCGTAAAAGGCAAATAAGGTATGTAAAGCTCTACTTTTGCTTTCTTTGGCATGTCCTAGTTATGATAGGCTATGATACGAACCTAGGGGATAACTCTACTCTTTAAAATCCGAGCTCAATTTGACCCTTTTTCATTCAATGTAATTAAATTAGGTTTTGTTGGAAAGATATGTTTAAACACCTTATTACTCCAAAAAGGGTCTTGCGTCATAAAACGTTCATAACTTTCATAAAGAGAACCGGAATGCCCGAAACTTTCGTTGACGTCTCCATAAGGCCTAACGTCCGTTGTTTATGTACGCCACCTCGACTTGACCCGAGGTGGGCCCTCAATTTCCGAAACCTTCTTGTATTGTTCTATTTGACCTATTTCCGTACTATGATTAAAAGAAACCTTTATATATTGTTCCGACTACTAAACGATAGTTGTTTTAGCTATTCCATTGAACCCTATGATATATTTTGATATGTACAAATGATCTCAGAAGTTTTTCTTTAACATAATCCGCCGTGACATCCGAAAGGTAAGTACTGTGGCTATCGTTTGATTTTTTTTTCTAAATGACCTATCGTTCGGACTATTATATCTAGTCTTTGTAAATATTTTATGATGCATATAGTTTCTCGCTACTCTACTCGTGGATGCCTCAATGCTTCCTTCACTGAGCCCGGGCCAGGATATGTTATCACGTATATTCCACTGTATTTTTCGTTGTGCCTCGATGTGAGGGGGCAGGTATACATGTACATGGGTTGTGGAGTATGCTGTGCCATGTACACATATTCTGATATTTGATGATATGATATGATATGGCCATCTTATATGTTATGATATGTTACAGAGATATTCCCTACTCTGGAGTTATGCTGTGTTGTGGCGCCAGTGACGGGGTGGGGGCCACGTTCTATCCACCGTGTCCCATAATGGGGCCGAATCTAGCATATGTTCTGACTTGCATTACCTATGTTTTATGAGTAAGAATTTTGATACTCCTGTTATTGCACTTATTTTCTGTACTCCCTGCTCAGATTATGATTCTGATTATTGTATCTCATGCTTTACATACTAAGTACATCTTCCGTACTGACCCCCTTTCTTCGGGGGCTGCGTTTCATGCCGGGCAGGTACACCATGATGATGTGAAGTTATTGTAGAGGATGTTCCAGCAGAGTTGGCAAGCTCCATTTGCTCCTGGAGTGCTGCCGAGTCAGAGTTTGTATGTTATGCTTTTCTTGATTGATGTTAGAGACTTTGCAGACAGGGTCGTGGGTATAGTATGTCAGTTGTGTAAAACGGCTTCGTCAGCCGATATGTCATTCTGTATTATGTATTAAATTCTATGTGATCACAGATTCAGCTTGATTTGGAAAGCATCGAAAAGAATATTTTGAGAGGTTATTATGTATTTTCTTTTTATTTGATTTAAAAGTCTAATAAGATTATGTGTGCCCTAAAGGTCTGTGGGTTCGCTTGGCTCCGGATGTGGGGCCGGGTGCCCATCACACCCTAGTGGAATTAGGGTGTGACAGTCTCATTCGTTACTAGCCTTAATTTCGTGGCGTTCTAACCACAATTGGCCCTTCGATTTCATCAATTAAGCCAAAACCCCAAAATTAGTAAGTACCCTTAATTCATGAATTGATTCTAGAAGCCAAGATAGATTCAATCCTAGAATATATTTATCCACAATTATAGATGATAGAATTAGTATTTAGAACAACATGAACCAATTAGATTAGAGGGTTTACTGATTAATGACCTAGGTTCCATAACCCACCTCCCTTAATAACCACTTACTACCATGGATACTAGTAAAGGAAATGTAAATGCAAGATTATGGTTTTAGAATTTACCCACGATGATTTCACAAAACACTCTCTTAAAATCATCCCCAATGCTCTTTAGACTTAGGTTTTTGGTGAATGGAACTAATTAGTTAAAATTAGAAATAAAATAGGGATTCTGATTCAGTGATTCACGCTGGGGTAGACCATTTCCGCTCCCGCAATCCCGCCTCAGCGGATTCCCATCCGCTGGGGCCGAATTCATTAATTACGTAATGGTTCCGCTCCTGCGGACCAAAGAAAGCTGGGGTGGATCTGCAGGGGCGAACAACCTCCGTTGGGGCGAGACACCTAACCAGAAATTTTCTAGTTTCACCAAGTCTCAACTCAAAACCCCAACAACCATCCGAGACCTCCCAGATTCAGACAGAACATGCATACGTAAGTAAAATCATGCTATGAATCCATCATTGCCCTCAGAATTCTCAGCGGAGGTCACGTTGACTCGGTCAACCCCCAAACAGCTTAGCCAAGTTTCCAACCAAGTACCAAAATGCACCCAAAAGTCTCGGGAACCGAACCAGCCACCCCACAAAGTCATAAACGACCCTCCGAACCTCACGAAATTGACGAAATTCTGAAAAAGGTCCATTTAACCAAAAGTCAACTATTGGTCAACCCTTTCACTTAAGGGTTCTAATTTCTTCAACTTCCACTAGAAACATCCGAATACCTTAAAAACCGAGTCGAAGGGGTAGTATCGTCAAAATACGCATAATGATCGAAAGGGATTTTACATCAGATAACAATTAAACAACCGTTCGTCCTCGAACGGACAAGGAATGAAATGAAGGAAAGGTACCTGACTAGGTGAAAAGCTGGGGATATCTACTATGCATATTGGACTCGGTCTCTGAAGTAGACTCCTCGACTGGATAATGCTTCCACTGAAACTTCACTGAAGTTATTTTCTTTGACCTCAACTTTCGAACCTCTCTATCCAAAATGGCTATCAGCTCCTCCTCATAAGACAAATTCTGATCAAATAGAACCGAATCCCACTGAATGATATAAAAACCGTTCGAATGATATTTCTTCAGGATAGACACACGAAACACCGGGTGAACACCGGACAAACTTGGAGGTAATGCCAACTCATAAGCTACCTTTCCTACGTGACGAAGGGTCTGAAATGGGCCAATGAACCTAGGGCTAAGCTTGCCCTTCTTCCCAAACCTCATCACACCCTTCATGGGCGAAATCTTCAACAGAACCTGCTCCCCCACCATGAACTCAAGATCCCGGACCTTTCGGTCTACATACTTTTTCTGCCTGCTTTGAGTCGCTAGAAACTTCTCCTGAATCACCTTCACCTTATCCAACGACTCTCTCAAAAGATCAATACCCCAAGGTCTCTGTTATATCCCGCATTTTATGCAATCGGATAATTCAAGACAATCGCGGGAAAACAACAAGCAAGGCAATATTTTATTTTGTTTGGCACATGAGTTGCTTATGAAAAGTCTAGAAGTGGAAATATGGAGAAAGACGAAGGGCAAATTTGGAAGTTGGAAAAATGTTTCATAAATTACAAGTTGCCAAGAATACAAAATGGGCTTGAACTATTTTTTTTGAGCAAACGAGAGGCCCAACCGGCCATGCATAGGGTCCAAGCCCATATGGAATAAATTTTGGTCAATAAATAAGATGACTAAGTCATCTTTATCAAATTAAGCTCTAGAATTTTCTAGAAAGGGAGAACAAGAGAAAGAGAGAGCTAGGTTCTAGGGCCTTTCGGCCAAGAGAGAAATCAACAAGAAAAATTGATAAAATTTCTCCAAAAATCATTTTCTATCAAGTAGGGGGTGCACAACAAGGTGGAGTTGTTGTTGGAGCAAGAAAGGTTCAAAATCATACAAGTTGCCAAGAGTTAGGCAAGTGAGAAGTTGAAGAAGAAAGGTAAATTCTAGTCTTGTTTTATGTGTTATACATGGTTTATATGTGTTGTAGTATGCTAAAATGGATGAAATTCATGAAGGAGAGGAAATTAGTATGTGGCCGTGCATGTTCATATATGAATAAGAATCATATTTCAATTATTTTGTTTAGTATTTGGTTGTTATGGTTGTGAATGATATGTGGAAGATGGAAGTTGAATGAATTTGGAGAGAATGTAGTTGTGCATGCATGAAGTGTGGCCGTGAGTGTTGTGTGTGTGTGTGGCCGTGAGGTTGTGGTATAGTATGGAAGTGAATGAGTTAATTTTATGTAGTGTTTTGGTTGTTGTTATATTGTGAATCCTATGTTGCTAATGAATGTCTAGGAACCTTAGTTGAGTTGTAGAAGTTGGAGACTTATTTTAAAAACCATGCATATTGAATGCGATGTTCTTACGCGTATGAAAGACAATGATTTTGTTATGGGGTTGTTGGAATATATATATATATTAGAAGATTGCATTGTTTTATTGGAGTTGGAAGGTTTTGAAGAAAGTAATAAATTGATATCATGTATCTTGAATTGAATGTATGGACCGCTAGTGTGATTGTTGAATTCATGTTGATAGTTTGGCCGGGTTTGAATTCCCGGATTGTGTTTGATGAGGATTTGACTAAATTGAATGTCGAGGATGGTATATTTGCAGAGGAAATGCTGCCGAAATTTCGGTAGCCAAGTATTACCTTAAGATTTCAACTCCAAGTATGCTAATAAGAGTTTTGGTAACTATGACCAAATTGCAGATTTTGACGAGATTGCGACGTGAATTTGGAATAGCAAAAAGGAGCGGAAGAGGTATGTAAGGCTTCACCCTTCTTTCTATGGCATGTCTTAGCAGAAATAAGTTGGGTACGAGCCTCGGGGACAACTCTGTTCCCCGGAATCCGCACCTAAAGTTTTCTACCTTTTGTTCAATAGAATTGAACTAGAAAGTGTGCCAATGGTCGGAAAAACCTCCTAGACCCCTATAACTTGCATAAATGGGACCCGATTACCCTAGAACCCTCACAAGTAATGACACGACATGTAACATATGCAACTAGTACACACTACCTCATCCGGCCCGAGGTGGGCCCGTTACTCTCGGATTTTCCTATAGCCTTGGTTGACTTACTTGAAGTAAATCCAAGGGGGACTTTTGATCCCGACCTCATTACCGAATGATAAGTACTATAACTACTCTAACGAGAATGGTTCTATGGGGATAATGATAATGACAATGTTAGACAAGAGAATGTACCTATGACAAGTACGACCAGAACGATTCTGCGACTAAGATTTTTAAGCTAAGGGTCCAATGTGAATATGAAATTGATAAACTAATTTTTGAATTGTATTTATATTCCCTAGCTATAACTTTATTTTCTAAGACTCCAAAGCCTATGACTGTCATCTATGATGCCCACGATTTCATTCTACGGTTACTGTAATACTACTCTCTGTTGATAGTCTCGCCTTAAAATACTCGTCCCTTCAAGGTGAGACAAAGCGATCACAAGTACTCCATAATGTAATCGGAGGCTACCGACTTTACGTCACTCCGATGGGCGTAACTTTCCTTGGTCTCCCATGCATGCTAGTTAGGTGCTACAAGTAGATGTGTATGGGTTTGTATATATATAAGGTAAGTACTTGTATATGGGATATGTGTATGTATAAGAGAGAAGTAAATGTACATGTATCTGTATATGGGGAAAGGGGAAGGGTCACTGTTATATTACCACCTGATTCAGCTGGATTCCATCCCGGACGCGGGATGCCCGGACGCGGGATATGGGAGAGCCGTACGCGGCGTCTGTATATATATAATGTATGATATATATATATGATGTAATGTGTTGGGACACCGTTGGGGAGGGGGTTGGAAGAGCCGATGTATTCGGCGTCTGTAAATGTGAATAAAAGATATTGTTTGCTGAAATGTACTGTTTTCTGTACACGAGAATAAGTAATATATAAATGTTAATTCCTATGCCTATGAAAAGAAACGTTTCAAAGGTGAAAAGACAAGCCTACATGACAGCCGACCTGAAAAGGGGCCTTCCCACGTACAGGTTACCTTCCAGCCTCGTTATATGTCCTATGACTCCATGATATTGTTAATCGTACTCTAGATTACTGTTTATATTATCTTTTATGCCTTACATACTCGGTACACTATTCGTACTGACGTCCCTTCTTGTGGATGCTGCGTTTCATGCCGCGCAGGTCAGCAGACAGGTGGACGTGATTCTTAGGAGCTCTACCAGCGGTACTCTACAGTGCTCCAGTTGTTTCGGAGCCTCACTCCCGCGGTACTATTTTGTGTGTATGTATACTCGGGCACGACAGTATTCGGCCCTTTCTATGTATAAGTGTACTATGTCTAGAGGCTCGTAGACAGATATGTATAGTCAGTCAGGTACAGATATATGTATGGTGTCTTGGCATGATTGTTGTATAAAGTAACAACGAAGTTTACTAGTTTATGTTCAGAATGACGCTGCTAATGTTATTGTTCAAAAAACAAATGGCTCTGTTTACACGGCTTGCTAAGAGGTAAAGATAATATGATAGATAAGGGAGCTCGGTACAAGTATCGGGTACTCGTCACGGCCCCTAGTCGGGTCGTGACAGTCTCACCTCAAAAGCATCAAACCAGTCAATCGGAGATCAATATCTCCTCCCATTTAACACGCCTCGAATGGAGCCATATCGATACTCGAATAATAGCTGTTGTTGTACACAAACTCTGCCAAATGTAAGAACTGGTCCCAAGGACCACTCAATTCAATCACATAAGCTCGAAGCATATCCTCTAAAACCTAAATTGTCCACTTAGACTGACTGTTACACCTCGGAAATTTCTCCGTACTTGTATGATGAGTGGAATGATGAAGAGTTTGAGTGTATGATGTTTTGTTAAGTCGGGAATGGCTAATTAAGAATTTTTGGATATAACAAAGTCGCGGAAAATTTTCTGTCCAGTGGTCGTATATGGCACTATACGACCCGTAAAGTGATTTACGGACCGTATAGTGCAATCGTCCTTCAGCTTGCCAAAAACCTCAAGTTCTGCCAAGTGTTGAATATGGTTAAATACGACCCAGTTTACGGCCCGTAAATTGGTTTACGGTCCGTAAACCAGGTCGTAAAATGCCATGTTCCTCAGCCAAAACTTTCTGTTTTTGAAATGATTAAATACGGCCATGGAGGACGAACCGTAAATCAAAATACGGTCCGTATATGGTGGTTTACGACCACTGTTCATCCCGACCAGAATTCATTAAAGATCAGTTTTTGTGATTATTAAAAGGGACTTGGACTTCAATTCATTTCATTATTCATCCATACAACTCAAGAACATTCTAGAACTCTCCAAATATTTCCTCCACAAGAATTCAAGAGAATCAAAGGGAATATCGAGATCATCACCACTAAATTCATGAAAATAAGTGTAAGAACACATCAAAGGATCTTCTAGGTCAAGAAATTCCAAGAAGGTGGAACTAGGGTTTTGGATAATTAAAGTATTTCAACTTAAGAATTGTTCAACCATCATCCAAGGTAAGTTTCATGATTATTCCATGTTGTTTGAAGTATTGGAAAGCTTAGACACTTGAAATGTAAAAGAACATAAAAATGGGTCATTATTGAATGAATAGTGACATAAATGAATGATAGTGGAATGGAACTATGAATATTGAAGTGTTGTGAGTACTCATACGTTATAAATGATGTTTATATCATGAAACAAGCATTAAATGCATGAAAACGCAAGGATGAGCTAGAAGTAGAAATAAGGGAAAATTGGAGGAAAATGGTGGATTTTGCCAAATGTACGTAAATGACGATTGTCGATTATGATATTGAGAGTAACATTATGAATGTTGCGAGTTAATATAAAACATGAGAGAAGTAGTATGAACAAAGGAGACGCTGCCCAACTTCTCCTAGAATTTGCGACGCGTTCTTATAGTTAGTTTACTAATGTTGATACGAATTCTCTTATGAAGGTAACGACGTGATATCGACGGAGAACAAGTGAGCGATATCTTAGCTAAACGACCAAGGTATGTGAGGCTAGTCCTTCTTTCTAATGGCATAAATCTTTTAGCTTGAATCCCTATTCGTTTTGATGAGTTCTTATATTCTAAGAAGTTAAAAACTTATACCTATGAATGTCCATATGAGATAAGTTATACGATATGATGACACTAGAATGATGGTGATGTTATTCCTTGCCTACACTCACCTTATGTACTAGTCCTTTCAAGGTGAGGCAAAATGTCCATGATGGTTCCATAATGTAATCGGGGGATCACGACCTTACGTCACCCCGATAGAGTAAAGTTGATCATGAGTCATATATACGCATTATGATAAGATAAGTATTTTATGATAAGCATATTACTATGAGTATTTACATTAAGCATGTCATGATTGCATTCACATCGGGCCTAGTTGGCCGGGCAGACACCGCTTCGGCGGGCAGCGATACAGATACACCACGACCTACGGGCGTGGGCAGACACCACTAGTGGGCGGCATGAGATGGTACCCCGGACGCGGGAGGCCTGGACGCGGGCTAATATTATTGATTATCACACCGTTCCGACATGGACGGGCAGCTTGCATATGATGCATACATGTTATGATGATGATTATGAGAAAGATAGCATGCATTACTTCATTTATGATTATCAGTCAGATCCATATGTCTCATGTTGATGTTATCCCCATATTATTGATGTCTCCTTTCATTATGTATGCCTCTCATACTCGGTACAATATTCATACTGACGTCCTTTCTTCGGACGTTGTGTTCATGCCCACAGGTAGACAGGGAGGAGAGCTTGGCCCAGGTCCTCAGTAGCTGTCAGCTGGTAGATAGCACTCCATTGTTCGGAGGTGCTTATGGATATCCTTTTGATGTACCTTCATGTATGCATATTTTGGGCATGACGGAGTCTTGTTCCGTCTATGTATTCATTATGTTAGTAAAGGCTTGTAGATACGCAGTGTGGGTTAGATGGTCTCACAAGATGTTTTCATATGTATGTATATTATTTTGATGGCGAAGAGGCAAATGTATATAAAATATTTATGTTTTAATTAAATATGATTTTCCTACAATTGGTATGTAAAATTGATAAAAGAGTATCAAATGAGCAAGACAAGCAGTAGAGTAAGCGGTGCTCGGTAATTGCTCCGGGTACCCGTCGAGGCCCCTAGCTGGGTCGTGACAGAAGTGGTAGCAGAGCAGTTCATCCTAGGAAGTGTCTACGAGCCGTGTCTAGTAGAGTCTTGTTTATGGTGTGTTGCGCACCACGCTAATAAACAAGAGGCTACAGGGCATTTAGGAAAATGACCATCCTTCTTCTCATGAAATCGTGCGATAGAGCCATGCCTAGGATTATGTTCTTCCTAAAAGTGCGTTATGGTTTCAGAAAAATGCCGTCGAAAAGAAAATCTACAGCTGCCCAGAATGGCAAAGCTACGACGAAGAAGCGGGCAGAAAGGGAGCGTCCGGCGGAGGTAGAGGAAAGTGAATCGCAAAGTGAGGCCGCGCCCAATGTAGAAGAGCAGGGAGGAGCCTCAGCTCTGATTCCTCCACCGGGTGCTTCGGGTCAACAAGTGTCCGAGGCCATACATTTATTTACACAGTTGGTTTCCGCTCTGGCACAACGACAGAATGCGGGCCCAAGTGATCGTTCGGCTAGTACAAGAGCCCGTGATTTCGTTACTCTAAACCCTCCAGAATTTTTCGGGTCGAAGCCGGATGAGGACCCACAATGTTTTATCGATGAAATGCTGAGGACGTTAACTCTTATGCATGCTTCTGAGACTGAATCTGTAGAGTTGGCCTCATATAGACTTCGCGACGTGGCGGTACTATGGTATAAGAATTGGGTGATAACAAGAGGGGAGAATGCACCACCTCCCGTGTGGCAAAAGTTTGTAGATGCCTTTATTCGTCACTACTTGCCACCTGAAGTCCGCCGAGCTCGAGCAGACAGGTTCTTGAATTTGAAACAAGGAAGCATGAGTGCCCGAGAGTATAGTATGCAGTTCAACTCTTTGGCCCGGTATGCTCCGACTATGGTGGCTGACATGGGGGACCGAGTCTATAGATTTGTGAGTGGTTTAGGACCACACTTGTTCAGAGATTGCCTGACAGCCTCTTTGCAAGACGGGATGGATATTTCCCGGATACAGGCCCATGCTCAGAACCTCGAGGAACGACAACGACAGCAGAGAAGTGATCGTGAGGGTGACAGAAGACAAGGTAAGAGGGCTAGATCTATGGGGGAGAGCAGTGAGTACCGAGGGGGACCGAGACAGACATATTCTAGGCACTCAGGTCAGTCAGTGACTAGTGCACCTCTTAGATTCTCAAATAGGAGGGTTGACCGTTCTTTTCAGTCAGGCCAGGGGCAGAGTTCGAGGGCCTCAGATTCGCAGTCTAGGGGAAACTTTAGCCAGAGGAGACCTCCAGTACTGCGGTGTAGCCAGTGTGGCAAATTACATTCCGGACAGTGTTGTCAGGGTTCGGATGCTTGTTATGCTTGCGGGCAGGTTGGTCATATGATGAGAGATTGCCCTTCAGCCCACAGGTTCAGCAGCGGGGTCTTCTTCAGTGCGCCCGATAGCACAGACTCCTCGGACTACAGCAGGCAGAGGCAGAGGTAGAGGGGGAGCATCCACTTCAGGTGCTGTTCAGCCCCGTGTATATGCCTTAGCTGGGCGATAGGATCTTGAGTCTTCCCCAGACGTCGTTACAGGTACCCTGTCTATATTTTCCCATGACGTATATGCTTTGATTGATCCGGGTTCTACCTTCTCATATATTACTCCGTATATCACTGATTGTGTTGGGGTGAGACCTGAGCGAATTAAACCTTTCGAGGTATTCACTCCGGTTGGTGATCCTGTAATAGCGAGGCAAGTATCTAAGAACTGTGTAGTCATTATATGTGATCGTCAGACAAGGACTGATTTGATTGAACTTGAGATGATAGATTTTGACGTAATTATGGGTATGGACTGGTTGGCATCATGCTATGCTAATGTTTGTTGCCGGACCAAGGTAGTTCGATTCTAATTTCTGGGAGAGCCCATACTCGAGTGGAAGGGCAATACAGCTTCCTCAAAGGGTAGGTTTATTTCCTACCTTAAGGCGAGAAAGATGATAGCCAAAGGTTATATTTGTCATCTAGTTCGGGTTTATGACACGGAAGCGGAAGTGCCAACTTTCTAGTCTGTCCTGGTAGTGAACGAATTCCCAGATGTGTTTCCCGACGAGTTACTAGGCCTTCCTCCAGAAAGGGAGATTGATTTCGCCATCGATGTGTTACCAGACACCAAGCCCATCTCTATTCCTCCGTATCGAATGGCTCCAGCAGAACTGAAAGAGCTAAAAGCACAGCTAAAAGATTTACTCGAGAAGGGGTTTATAAGGCCTAGTTCCTTGCCATGGGGAGCACCGGTCTTGTTCATAAGGAAGAAAGACGGTTCGTTACGAATGTGTATTGATTACAGGCAATTGAACAAGGTGACAATAAAGAATAAATACCCTCTTCCTAGAATTGACAACTTGTTCGATCAATTGCAAGGTGCTAAATGGTTCTCCAAGATAGATCTGAGATCGGGTTATCATCAGGTGAGAATTAGGGAAGCAGATATTCCCAAGACTGCCTTCAGGACAAGATATGGTCACTACGAGTTTCGAGTACTGTCGTTCGGGTTGACGAATGCCCCGACAATGTTCATGAATTTAATGAATAATGTGTTCAAGCCATTCTTGGACCTCTTCGTGATAGTGTTCATCGACGATATCCTGGTATATTCTCGCATAGAATCAGAACATGCAGATCATCTAAGAATTGTTCTTGGCGTTCTTCGAGATCGGGAATTGTATGCAAAGTTTTCAAAGTGCGAGTTTTGGCTTAATTCTGTTGCATTCCTGGGTCATATTATTTCAGGCGATGGTGTTCGAGTTGACATACAGAAAATAGAAGCTGTGAAGACCTGGCCAAGACCGACGACGCCTACAGAAGTTCGTAGTTTCCTTGGGTTAGCAGGATACTATAGAAGATTTGTAGAGGGCTTCTCATCTATTTCAGCCCCATTGACAAAGTTAACCCAGAAGTCGGCTAAATTCCAGTGGAGTGATGGCTGTGAGCATAGCTTCCAAGATTTAAAAAACAGGTTGACCTCAGCGCCAGTGCTAACACTTCCAGAAGGATTAGATGGCTATGTAGTATATTGTGACGCCTCCGGTGTGGGATTAGGATATGTATTGATGCAGAATGGGAAAGTTATTGCATATGCTTCGAGACAGTTGCGAAAACATGAACAGAATTACCCCACTCATGATCTTGAGCTAGCTGCTGTCATTCATGCATTGAAAATATGGAGACACTACTTATATGGTGTGCACGTGGACATCTATACAGATCACAAAAGCCTTCAATATATTTTCAAACAGAAGGAGTTGAATCTGCGGCAAATGAGATGGTTAGAATTACTGAAGGATTATGATGTGAACATTCTATATCATCCAGGGAAGGCGAATGTAGTAGAAGATGCACTTAGCCGCCGATCGATGGGTAGTTTGTGTGGAGTTCCTTCGAAAAAGCGAGAAATGGTTCGTGAGGTCCATCAGTTAGCAAGTCTCGGTGTACGACCAATTGATTCAGGAGATGCAGGTATTTGCATCAATGACCCCACAGTTTCATCATTGAATCTAGAAGTGAAGGAACGACAATATGAAGACCCTCAGTTAAGCCACTATCGAGATCTATCTCAGGAAAAGGAAAAGTCTCCATTCGAAGTTTCCATAGAAGGGGTTCTTAGATGTCGAGGCTGGCTATGTGTACCGAATGTGACAAACTTGCGCCAACGGATTTTAGAGGAAGCACATTATTCCCGGTAATCCGTTCATCCAGGTGCAACCAAGATGTACCACGATCTCAAATTGATATAATGGTGGGATGGCATGAAGCGAGACATAGCAGAATTTGTAGCACAGTGCCCAAATTGCCAGCAAGTGAAGGCCGAGCATCAAAAGCCAGGAGGCTTATTGCAAGCAATGCAAATTCCTACGTGGAAATGGGAAGAAATTAACATGGATTTTGTGGTAGGATTACCCCGTACGCGAGGGAAGTATGATTCTATATGGGTGATCGTGGATAGACTCACGAAAGCAGCTCATTTTCTCCCCGTTAGAACCACATATTCAGCGGAAGATTATGCTAAATTGTATCTCAAGGAGATTGTATGACTTCACGGTATTCCTTTGGCCATTATCACAGACAGAGGGGCACAGTTCACAGCCAAGTTCTGGATGTCCTTTCAAGAAGGTCTAGGTACTCAAGTGAAGCTCAGCACGGCGTTCCATCTGCAGACCGACGGACAAGCCGAGCATACTATTCAGACCTTAGAAGATATGCTACAAGCGTGTGTGCTGGACTTTGGTGGTAGTTGGGATGAGCATTTGCCTCTTATTGAATTTGCCTATAATAACAACTATCATTGCAGTATTCAAATGGCCCCGTATGAAGCCTTATATGGAAGAAAATGCAGATCTCCAATTGGATGGTTTGAAACCGGAGAAGTACAATTGATAGGCCCCGACTTGATCCAAAAAGCAGTTGAAAAGGTTAAAGTGATTCGAGACCGACTGTTAACAGCTCAAAGTCGCCAAAAGTCTTATGCAGATAATCGCCGACGAGACTTGGAATTTCAAGTGGGCGATTGGGTGTTCTTGAAGGTATCGCCGATGAAGGGAGTGATGAGATTTGGCAAGAAGGGAAAGGTAAGTCCCAGATATATTGGACCCTACCAAATCATTCGCAAGGTGAGTCGAGTAGCCTATGAATTGGACTTGCCTTCAGAGCTCGAATCCGTGCATCCAGTATTCCATGTTTCGATGCTCCGCAAGTGTATTGGAGACCCAAAGAGAATAGTTCCGGTTGATGATGTGCAAGTAACAGAGAAGCTAACATACGAGGAAATGCCCATTTCCATTTTGGATAGACAAGTACGAAGGCTTCGGAATAAAGAGGTTGCTTTAGTCAAAGTTCTATGGCGGAACAATAATCGGGAAGAAATGACTTGGGAAGCGGAGGAGAAGATGAAATCTATGTACCTCCATTTGTTCCAATCCCCAGAAGAGATTCAAGATGAGACGCCGATGATGTAAGGTATGTATGTTTTAATTTTATATTTCTGGTCGTGTGTGGCCATAAATGTGTTGATATTGTGATATAGCCCTGTGAGGCGAAGATATTGTGGGTTGTTGTAAGGGAAAGGTAGTGTCCAAATTACAAAGGAAACTCTGGCAACATTTTTCTAGAATTCCCAAGTGTCGAACATTCGAGGACGAATGTTCCAAAACGGGGGAAGAATGTTACACCTCAGAAATTTCTCCGTACTTGTATGGTGAGTGGAATGATGAAGAGTTTGAGTGTATGATGTTTTTTTAAGTCGGGAATGGCTAATTAAGAATTTTTGGAAATAAGAAAGTCGCGAAAAATTTTCTGTCCAGTGGTTGTATATGACACTATACGACCCGTAAAGTGATTTACGGAGCGTATAGTGCAATCGTCCTTCAGCTTGCCAAAAACCTCTAGTTCTGCCAAGTGTTGAATATGGTTAAATACGACCCAGTTTACGGCCCGTAAACTGGTTTACGGTCCGTAAACCAGGTCGTAAAATGCCGTGTTCCTCAGCCAAAACTTTCTGTTTTTGACATGATTAAATACGGCCATGGAGGACGAGTCGTAAATCAAAATACGGTCCGTATATGGTGGTTTACGACCACTGTTCATCCCGACCAGAATTCATTAAAGATCAGTTTTTGTGATTATTAAAAGGGAGTTGGACTTCAATTCATTTCATTATTCATCCATACAACTCAAGAACATTCTAGAAATCTCCAAATATTTCCTCCACAAGAATTCAAGAGAATCAAAGGGAATATCGAGATCATCACCACTAAATTCATGAAAATAAGTGTAAGAACACATCAAAGGATCTTCTAAGTCAAGAAATTCCCAAGAAGGTGGAACTAGGGTTTTGGCTAATTTAAGTATTTCAACTTAAGGATTGTTCAACCATCATCCAAGGTAAGTTTCATGATTATTCCATGTTGTTTGAAGTATTGGAAAGCTTAGACACTTGAAATGTAGAAGAACATAAAAATGGGTCATTATTGAATGAATAGTGACATAAATGAATGATAGTGGAATGGAACTATGAATATTGAAGTGTTGTGAGTACTCATACGTTATAAATGATGTTTATATCATGAAACAAGCATTAAATGCATGAAAACGCAAGGATGCGCTAGAAGTAGAAATAAGGGAAAATTGGAGGAAAATGGTGGATTTTGCCAAATGTACGTAAATGACGATTGTCGATTATGATATTGCGAGTAACATTATGAATGTTGGGAGTTAATATAAAACATGAGAGAAGTAGTATGAACAAAGGAGACGCTGCCCAACTTCTCCTAGAATTTGCGACGCGTTCTTATAGTTAGTTTACTAATGTTGATACGAATTCTCTTATGAAGGTAACGACGTGATATCGACGGAGAACAAGTAAGCGATATCTTAGCTAAACGACCAAGGTATGTGAGGCTAGTCCTTCTTTCTAATGGCATGAATCTTTTAGCTTGAATCCCTATTCCTTTCATGAGTTCTTGTATTCTAAGAAGTTAAAAGCTTATACCTATGAATGTCTATATGAGATAAGTTATACGATATGATGACACTAGAATGATGGTGATGTTATTCCTTGCCTACACTCACCTTATGTACTAGTCCTTTCAAGGTGAGGCAGAATGTCCATGATGGTTCCATAATCTAATCGGGGGATCACGACCTTACGTCACCCCGATAGAGTAAAGTTGATCATGAGTCATATATACGCATTATGATAAGATAAGTATTTTATGATAAGAATATTACTATGAGTATTTACATTAAGCATGTCATGATTGCATTCACACCGGGCCTAGTTGGCCGGGCAGACACCGCTTCGGCGGGCGGCGATACGGATACACCACGACCTACGGGCGTGGGCAGACACCACTAGTGGGCGGCATGAGATGGTACCCCGGACGCGGGAGGCCTGGACGCGGGCTAATATTATTGATTATCACACCGTTCCGACATGGACGGGCAGCTTGCATATGATGCATACATGTTATGATGATGATTATGAGTAAGATAGCATGCATTACTTCATTTATGATTATCAGTCAGATCCATATGTCTCATGTTGATGTTATTCCCATATTATTGATGTCTCCTTTCATTATGTATGCCTCTCATACTCGGTACAATATTCGTACTGACGTCCTTTCTTCGGACGCTGTGTTCATGCCCACAGGTAGACAGGGAGGAGAGCTTGGCCCAGGTCCTCAGTAGCTGTCAGTTGGTAGATAGCACTCCATTGTTCGGAGGTGCTTATGGATATCCTTTTGATGTACCTTCATGTATGCATATTTTGGGCATGACGGAGTCTTGTTCCATCTATGTATTCAATATGTTAGTAGAGGCTCGTAGATACGCAGTGTGGGTTAGATGGTTTCACAAGATGTTTTCATATGTATGTATATTATTTTGATGGCCAAGAGGCAAATGTATATAAAGTATTTATGTTTTAATTAAATATGATTTTCCTACAATTGGTATGTAAAATTGATAAAAGAGTATCAAATGAGCAAGACAAGCAGCAGAGTAAGCGGTGCTCGGTAATTGCTCCGGGTACCCATCGGGGCCCCTAGCTGGGTCGTGACACTGACCATCTGTTTGAGAGTGAAAAGCTGTACTGAGATCCAACCGAGTCCCCAACTCGTCCTACAAAGCCCTCAAAAAATGAGGCGTAAACTGAGTGCCTCTATTTGAGATAATGCAAAGGGCACTCCATACAATCGAACAACCTCACGGATATAGATAATGGAAAACTTCTGTACAGTGTAGCTAATCTGGATTGTAATGAAATGCATAGACTTAGTCAACCTAGCAACAATAACCCAAATCGAATCGAACTTACCCAAGGTCTTCGAAAGACCAATAACAAAATTCATGGCTATCCTCTCCCACTTCCACTCAGGAATGGGCATCCTCTGAAGCGTACCCCCGGTCTCTAGTGCTCATATTTAGCCTACTAGTAATTCAAACACTGAGAAATGAAGTCAACAATATCACACTTCATCCTACTCCACCAATAGTGCTGTCTCAAATCATGATACATCTTGGTAGCACCAGGATGAATAGAATATCTAGAACTATGAGCCTTCTCTAAAATTAACTTGATCAAGCCACCAACCCGAGGGACACAAGCACGACCCTTAATCCTCAAAACCCCCTCACTATCCAGAATGGTCTCTTTAGCCTCTCTACTCAACACTTTATCACGAATCTTGTACAACTTAGCATCCTCAAACTGCTTTGCCCTAATCTGATCCAGAAGCAACGACCTTGTTACACCTCAAAAATTTCTCCGTGAACGTACAACGAGTAGACCAACGAAGTGTATGAGTGTGTGATGTTTTACTAAGTAGGGAATGACCATTTATGAATTTTGGAAATGAGAAAGTTACAGATTTGCACTTTGACCCAGTTGGTCATAGAATAGAATACGGCCCATAAAGTAGTTTACGGACCGTAAACTGCCATCGTCCTTCAACATTCCAAAAACTTCAACTTTCTGGCAAATGACGAAATGGTAAAATACGACTCAGAATACGGACCGTAAAGTGAAATATGGCCCGTAAACTGTGACCGTAAACCACCATGACTCCAGCAAACCTTTCTGTTTCTGATATGCTTAAATTCGGTCATGAAGGACGGACCGTAAACCAGAATACGGCCCGTAAAACCATTGTGCATCCCGACTACTGTTCATAAAAATCAGATTTTCTGATTAATATAAGGGATTTTTTTCATCTCATTTCTCATCTACACAACTCAAGAGAACTCTAGAACATTCCAAACATTTCATCCACAAGAATTTAAGGGAAATTAGCGGTCAACTACATGAAATCCATGGAACCAAGGGTGTGAAGCTCATCAAAGTTCATCTACACTAAGAAATTTCAAAGAAAGTGTAATAGGGTTTTTGGCATAAAAGAGTGTTGTTGCTCAAGGCTTGTTCCAACACTACCCAAGGTAAGTTTGATGACCTTCTCATGATGATTGAAGCATTAATACATTGAAACACTTGGATTATAGAAGAGTGTAGTAAAATGGGTCCTAAAATGTGAATAGTGTCATAGTTGAATGATAGTTGGATTGCATTATGAATGTTGATGAGTTGAGAGTATAAATATGTTATAAATGACGTGTAGACCATGAAATAGGTTTGATGTATGAGAAAATGTGATGATGAGCTAAAACCCATAAATGTGGAGAAATTGACGAAAAATGGTGGAATGTGGTAAATGTAGATAAATGATGATTGTTGAATACAATATTGTGAACGTTGTTTTGAGCGTTTGGGAGTTAATATAGAATATGGGAAAAGTAGTATAACCAAAGGAAGTACTGCCCAAATTTTCCCTAGAATTAGTAACGTGTTCTTATAGTCGATTAACTAACATAAAGGCGAATTCTCTTTTGAAGGTAGAAACGCGATATCGAACGAGAGCAAGCGAACGATAGCTTAATTAAACATCAAAGGTATGTGAGGCTAGTCCCTTCTTTCTAATGGCATGAATCTCATAGCATAATTTTCCTCCTCCTCATGAGTCCCTATATTCCGGAAAGCTAAAAGCCTATAGCCATGAATGGTAATATAAGATAAGAGATATGATATGATGATCTTAAAATGGCATGATGTTATTTATTGCTCACACTCACCTTATATGTTAGTTCCTTCAAGGTGAGGCAAGAAGTCGATAATTGCTCCATAATGAAATCGGGGGATCACGACCTTACGTCACCCCGATAGAGTAAAGTTGGTTATAAACCCTATGCATGTATTATGATAAGTATGTTACGATAAGCCTATTATGATGAGTATGTATGATGATGATATAACACCGCGCCTAGTTGGCTGGGCAGTCACCGCTAAGGCGGGCAGCTATACGATACACCATGGCCAAATGGCATGGGCAGACACCACTAGTGGGCGGCATGAGATGATACCCCAGACAAGGGAGGCCTGGACGCAGGCTAATGATATGGTTATCACACCGATCCGATATGAACGGGCAGCTTATACATTGTGCATACATGATATGATGATGAGTATTTGTAAGACAACATGACTTAATTCTTTATGCATGACCGTCAGATATAGATGTTCCATATTGATATTTCCATTATGTCATTGTTCTATTTCTTTGTTCATGCCTCTCATACTCAGTACAAACAACGTCCGTTTTCTTTGGATGCTGTGTTCATGCCCACAGGTAGACAGGGAGGAGAGCTCGATGCAGACCAGCAGTAGCTGTCAGCCGATCGAAAGCACTCCTTTGTTGGGAGGTGCTTATGACGATTCTTCTGTGTATATTCATGTATATGTATTTTTGGGCATGGCGGGGTCTTGTCCCATCCTTACGTTTTGTACTCCAGTAGAGGCTCGTAGATGCGCAGTGTGGGTTAGATGGTCTCACGAGATGCTATTATATGTATATATTATTTTGATGGCCGAGAGGCAAATGTATTTAAAAAGTATTTATGTTTCCATATAAAATATGATTTTCCTACAATTTGAGTATAAAGCTGTTAAAAAAATCATTAAATGAGCAAGATAAGTAGTAGCACGAGTGGTGCTCGGTGGCTAGCCCCGGGTACCCGTCATGGCCCCTAGCTGGGTCATGACAGACCTCGCCTCAACATAAGCCAACACTCTGCCAGAATCTGAAACATCAAGTCTCACCAACCCATTTGCCAAAGCCTAAACATCTCCAGCCAAAGGCCTCTCCTCTGATACCAGGCCAAACTACCCATACTCACAGCCTTTCGGTTCAAGGCATCCACCACCACATTGGCCTTGCCCTGATGATACAAAATAGTCAAATAATAGTCCTTAAGCAACTCCATCCATCTGCACTGTCTGGAGTTCAAATACCTCTGATTGAATACAAGCTGAAGGCTATGGTGATTGGTGAAAACCTCACAATGGACCCCATCAAATAGTGCCTCCAAATCTTCAAAGAAAAAACTACCGCCGCCAACTCCAAGTCATGGGTGGGGTAGTTCTTCTCATGAACCTTCAATTGCCTCGAAGCGTAGGCAATGACCTTACCATCCTGCATCAGAACAAAACCCAAACCTACACGCGAAGTATCATAATACACAGTGAATTCCTTCCCCTCAACTGGTAGAGATAGAATGGGAGCTGAAGTCAACAAGGCCTTGAGCTTTTGAAAGCTCTCTTCACACTCATCAAACCACTGAAAAGGAATATTCTTCTGAGTAAGACGAGTCAAATAGGAAACTATCAAAGAAAAGCCTTCACGAACTGACGGTAAAACTGGCAAGACCCACAAAACTCCGTATCTCGGTAACTGAAGGGGGCCTAGCCCAATCTCAAACTGCCTCAATATTCTTAGGATCCACCATAATCCCATCCTTAGACATAACATGCCCCAATAATTCTACTGAATCAAGCCAAAAATCACACTTAGAAAACTTAGCATAAAACTTCTTTTCCTTCAACAAAACAAGAACAATCCTCAAGTGTTTCTCATGATCTTCCTTGTTGTGCGAAGATACCAAAATATCATCAATGAAGACTATGACAAAGGAATCCTAATATGATTTGAAAATATGACATAACAAGGAACTTATAATGACCATAACGAGTCCTAAAGGCCGTCTTGGGAATATCCTCAGCTCGGATCTTCAACTGGGGATAACCCGACCTCAAATAAATCTACAAAAACACAGAAGCTCCCTAAAGCTGGTCAAATAGATCATCAATGCGGGGAATAGGATACTTTTTTTGAATGGTGACCTTGTTTAACTGGCAGTAATCTGTACACATCCACATCGACCCATCCTTCTTCTTCACAAAAAGAACGATAGCGCCCCAAGGGGAGACGCATTGTTCCTTAAACTCTCTCAACTCAGCCTGTGCCATCTGATATGGCGGAATAGAAATAGGGCCAGTCCCCGGATCCAAATCAATACAGAAATTGATATCATGGTTGGGTGGCATACCCAACAAATCCATAGGAAATACCTCCGCGAACTCGCTCACCACAGAAACAGACTCGAGTGACGGAGTGCCAACACTGTTATCGTGAATATGGTCTAAGTAGGGAAGACATCCTCTATCCACTAACTTCCTGGCTCGAATGAATGAAGTGATCTTCTTCGAAGAGGGACTAGGAGTACTTCCACTCAAGTCTAGGAATACCCAGCATAGCTAGTGTAACTGTTTTGGCGCGACAGTCCAATATCGCATAATAGGGAGACAAGCAACTCAGACCCAATATAACATCGAAATATACCGTATCAAGAATCACAAAATCTACCCACGTACCATAACCCATAAATGTAACCGTAAAAGATCGATAGACTCGATCTACCACAAAAGAATCTCCTACCGGAGTAGATACATGAATAGGCCTGTTAAGTAGATCACAAATCATATCCAAACCCATAGAGAAATATGTAGACACATAAGAGAAAGTAGAACCCGGGTTGAATAACACTAAAGCCGCCCAGTGAAAGACTGAGATATTACTTGTGATAACTGCATAGGAAGCCTCGGCCTCTGGCCTGCCAGGAAAAGCATAGTAATAAACCCGTCCTCCACTAGCTTGCGAACCTCCACGACTACTCTGACCCGACTGAGCTCTACCCCTACTGGGCTGATGTCCACCTCTGCCTGACTGAGACCCTCCTCTACTAGGTTGGGTGCCACCTCTACCAGATGTGTGGTCACCCTGCTCAGGTTGTGCACTGCCTCTGCCATATGATCCACCTCCCATAGCAGATGAAATTGGAGCCCTGAGAGTCTGATGCCGAGTACTTTGACCACTCTGTCTGAGTCGGGGACAGTTCATCTTGAAGTGCTCCGGCTCTCCACACTCGTAACATACTTGCTCCAGTACAGGCCACTGAACAGAACCTGAAGAACCCGAATACCCACCACGATCAGAGAATCTAGTATACAATCTCACCGGCTGCCCTGAAGAATACTGACTGAGCCCTAAAGACCCTCCAACCGATATAGCTGACTGAATAGGGCGATCAGAATAAATCTGGAAACTCTGCCCATACTGGTCCTGTCCTCTGGAGAATGAACCACTGAAGCTGCCGCCCTTACGGGACCTCTTATCATCACTCTTACCAAAGCTATCCTGTCTCACTGACTCAACTGTAGTGACATGATCTACTATATCCTGGAACGTAGCCCCTGAAGATACTAACTGCAGAGCTGACAACTTCAAATGAGTGTTCAACCCCTTGACAAATCTCCTAACTCTCTCCTCCTCTATAGGCAACAACTGTAGAGCATATCTGGACAAGGAGTGAAAACACACCTCATACTCGACAACTGAAGAACCTCTCTGCTCAATGTGATTAAACTCGTCAAGCCCCCTACCTCTCAAAGTACGCGAAACGTACTTCTCTAAAAAGATTTGATAAAACTGAGTCTTGCACTCCACATACACTCTCCACCATAACTTGGCATCACCTAATAACTAAAAGTTCACAAACTCAATCCCATGCCTCTCTACCGCCCCCGTCTTATGGAGCCTCTCATGACAATCAATGATAAACTCATAGGTATTCTCCCGTGAATTCCATAGAAGGCAGGTGGCTTCAACTTGGTGAATCTTCAAAACAGATCATCCTCCTCACCGGTCATCACTGGGCTTGACACTGGTCTAGGGAAGACATATGGCCTCAGAATCGCATCCATATGGAGAGCCACAACCGCGGCGGGCTGTGTCAGTGGAGCACAGAACCTCTCATGAATCTGCTCAGCTAATCTCACCCCCTGACCATCTGGTACAGCCGGTAACACACCTGCCCGAGTCAAACCTTAGTGCAGGTTCGACACACGAACTAAGACATCGAACAACATTGGAGTAGCTATAATATTAGGCTGAGCTAGTGCTGGTTCCAACCCTGCCTCCTCATCATGATGACTCGCCGGCGTCTTGGGAGAGATTGATCTATGACAAGCCTGACTTGCCACGGGCACCCTTCCCCTAGCTGGTGCCGCCCCTCTACCATGTCTACGACCGTTAGCCTGACCTCTACCACGTTTGGCAGCCTCGACGACTGGCACTAGTGCCTCATCAACTTCTGCTCTAGCACGAGTCCTCATCATCTGTGAGAGAATAGAAGGAGAAGTCAGATACCAATTTGAACCAACTAGATACCAATTTGAATTAAGTAGCACGGAGGGAAGAAGGAAATGGAGTTTTCCTAGTGTCCCATAGCCTCCTAAAGATAAGTACAGACATCTCCATACCAATTCGCACGACTCTACTAGACATTTTCTTGTACAGTGAGATCGGTGAACCTAGGGATTTGATACCAATTACTACAAGAAAAAGGCTTTTCAGAGACCAAGATTTTATGACGGGTTGTAAATATGGTTTATAAAAGTATACCTACAGGGATGATATTTTTTTCTAGTCCCAAATTCGCTATTTTATTCTTTTATTTCGCAAAGGGGCTCAACCTGGTCTATTAAAAAACACACATCTCGCCCCTAAAAGTGAAAATTTAAGTGGGATAAAAAATGGAACGCCAAAATTTTAGGGCGAACTAGAAGGAGCAAAGGCGCGAAGTTAAAAAGAGGCTAAAATGTCTCTCTCACACACACAAAATAAAATCCCTAAATCTCATCTCAATATCTTCAATCCCTAAATCTCACCTCTCTCAATATCTTGTCTACGTACAACTGCTGTTTAAATTAACCAGAAGTTTCTTTATCCTTCAACAGTAAGTTCTTTATTCTTCATCTCTTTCTTCATCATCTTTTTCTATTGAAACCAAAATTTTCTTCCTTTAGTTCTTTCTTTATCTCTGTGATTGGGCTGTTTAGGATACTAATTGTTGTTATGTGAGGGCTAATTAAAAAGTGATAGTTCTGGGTTTAAAGCTAGGGCTTGAAGGTCAAGGAGGAGATATTGAGAGTTTATTTTAGGATTTTGTCTATTAGGGTTGCATAAGCATGTCTTATGGGGATTTTCTTAAAGGGCCATGAAAGTTTCATTAGGATTGTCATTGTGCTTTTTCCCATGAGGTGATGAATTTGCAACTTTTTTAACCAGTAGAGACTCTAATTTAGTTTCTTTACTTTGAACTTTTATGGTTTTTTTAATTTCCTAAACCAACTTATTCAATTTGGTAAGTCTAATCTGATTTCAAAAAAAAAAAAAAAAAAAATTAGGCGAGAAAGAAACGATGATGTGAATTGGCTTTGTTAAAGCATCTCAAATAGATTTTCCGGTGGAACTCTGTTTATTCAGTAGCACTGTAGTTGGAGTAACAGATTCACTCGCCGAAAATCTTCGGTGTCAATATTTGCGTTTGTTTTGTTATGATCTGCTCCCTACCATTTAAGATTCACATTGCCTCAGTTTTAAGCATTATAATCTAGGATCTGTAATCTTTTTTTTTTTTGTGGAATGAAATTACTCTTCTTCACTGAATTAACAAAGCTCATTCCTTGGTTTTTGCATATGTTGAATAGAAATTAGATAAGGGGAGTTAGGTTGGAACGGAGGAGTAGTAAAGTTGCCATTTTTGGATTGGGAATGAGTGATTTGTTGATTTCTTTGAGTCTGCCTGAATATCTGGTAGTACTATTTTTTCTGTAGCTGTGAACTAGGAATTAATTCATTTTGCTTTTTGTATTTTTTTAATCATTGGTGAGAAGAAATGCTTTTTGTATTCAAAGTTAGTCGACTGAGGTCATATGCAATTATTTGAGGATTTGTACGTTAGTGAATTTCATGGATGCTAACATAATCTTGCATGACTCCTAGTCCACTTTAATTGTTTATTTTTTATCATTATTTGGAATGATTCATATAGTGGTTTTCTTTGAAGTGAAAAAATATCGCATTTACTTGAGCAGTTGTTTGTTATATGTTTTGGCATAGCATTTTATAGCTTATCTTTCTTTTTTTGGCTAATTTTTTATAGCTTATCTTACTATTGTGATATCTGTGAGAGTTTTCTAATCAAAATTATGAGTTGACAAGTTTAATAAAAAGTTATGTGCATCTTAAGAATGTTGTTATTCTGTTGTATTTTGATCTAATTTTTATTTACTATTCTAGGTTATGGCACCAAGTAAGCAATGGATGCAACTTGTTGATAATCGACTTAATGAAGCCTACTTAATCGGGGTACAAAAGTTTTTGGATTATGCTTTTCGAAGAACAGGAGAATTGTATGAAATACGATGTCCATGTGTCAAGTGTTGTAACACAACATTAGGAACGCGCGAGACTGTTGAGACACATCTGAAAGTATATGGAATAATTCAAAATTATACTTTTTGGTATCACCATGGGGAAGTTTTAGGTGAGCCGCTGTCGGAATGCGAAGATGATAATCAAGTAGAAGAATGTGAGAGTGAGAACGAAATACAAGAAATTTTGAGAGATTTATATCCTAATCATGATGAACGCATTGCAAACAGTGGCTGTGATGATTTAGCTGAAGAGGAACCGAATGTTGAAGCAAAAATATTTTATAGTCTATTGAGAGATTTCGAGAAGCCACTATACCAAAGTTCAAAAATCTCAAAGCTTTCAACTTTGATTAAATTGCTTCACATAAAAAGTATGGGTCGTTGGAGCAATGAGTCATTTACAATGTTATTGAAAATGTTAAAAGAGGAGTTGTTGCCAGATGGAGCAAATTTACCAAATTCATATTATGAGGCAAAAAAGGTAATTCGGGACCTTGGGCTTTCCTACCACAAGATTGATGCTTGCGTAAATGATTGCATGTTATACTGGAAGGAGGATAACTTACTTGATTCTTGTAAAGTTTGTGGTGCGTCCAGATGGAAAATAGAAAAACATAGCGGGGAAGCAAAGAATAGAAAAGGTAAAAAGATAGCATCAAAGACTTTACGCTATTTTCCGTTAAAGCCCAGGCTTCAAAGGTTGTTTATGTCTACAAAGACATCTTCTCTAATGACATGGCATCATGATGTAAGAGTTGATGATGGAATAATGAGGCACCCAGCTGATTCAATGGCATGGAAATCATTTGATGAGCTTCATCCCTCATTTGCGGCCGAGCCTCGTAATGTTCGACTTGGACTTGCTAGTGATGGATTTCAGCCATTTCGGAATTCAAAAACCTCATATAGCATTTGGCCAGTGGTACTTATTCCTTATAATTTACCACCTTGGTTGTGTATGAAACAAGAAAATTTCATTATGTCAATGCTTATACCTGGTCTAGATAGTCCAGGAGATGCAATTGACATATATCTGCAGCCCTTGATAGAAGAACTGAAGGAGTTATGGGAATTTGGTATAGAGACTTTTTATGCATCAACTAGACAGAATTTCAAGTTACGTGCTTCTTTGTTATAGACCATCAATGACTTTCCAGCATATGGAAATTTATCCGGATGGAGTACAAAAGGGAAATTGGCATGCCCGTGTTGCAACAAAGATACTTACTCAATCAGATTGGCTAATAGTAAGAAACAGTGTTTTATGGGTCATCGGTGTTACCTTCCTCTTAATCACAAATGGAGGAATGATAGGGCGTCATTTGATGGTACAAAAGAGAAAAGGCTTCCACCAAAAATGCGTTCTGGTGTTGAGATACTTAATCAAGTACAGGATCTTGAAGGGTTGCAGTTAACAAAGGATCCAAAGAAAAGGATCAAGATATCATATGATGGCCGAAAGGATAATTGGAATAAGAAGAGTATCTTTTTTGAACTTCCATATTGGAAATCTCTCTTGTTGCGGCATAATTTGGATGTTATGCATATCGAGAAAAATATATGTGATAATATTTTGGGGACGATCATGAATGCCAAAGGAAAGACCAAGGACACCATTAATACTCGGCTAGATTTGCAAGAAATGAACATTAGGTCGGAATTGTACCCTATCAAAAAAGGAGAAAAATATGAAATTCCAACAGCTTGTTACACATTATCTCCTCAAGAAAAGCACAACTTATGTCTATTTTTAAAGAATTTAAAGGTCCCAGATGGATTTTCATCTAATATTTCTCAGTGTGTTAACTTGAAAGATCACAAGATTTCTGGCTTAAAGAGTCATGATTGCCATGTTCTTTTACAGCATTTACTCCCTCTTGCGCTACGTGGTATGTTGTCCAAAACAGTTTGTGAACCCCTTGTTGAGTTGTGCTTATTTTTTAATGTGCTTGGAGCAAAGGTATTAAGAACTGATGACTTGGAACAGATTGAAGCTCAAATTCCTATAACTCTTTGCAAGTTAGAAAAGGTCTTCCCTCCTTCATTTTTTGATGTCATGGTGCACTTGCCTGTTCACTTAGCTAATGAAGCTAAGCTTGCTGGACCGGTTCAGTATCGGTGGATGTATCCTATAGAGCGATGGTTATATTTTTTGAAATCTCTCATTGGTAATAGGGCGTGTCCAGAAGGTTCTATTGCAGAAGGTTACCTTGCAAATGAATGTATGACCTTATGTTCGAGGTATCTGCATAGAATTGACACAAAGTTTAATCGGCCAGAACGAAATTATGATAGTGGTTTACCAAAGTCCGATGGAAGTCTATCTCTATTTTGTAAATCTGGAAAAACTTTAGGAGCTCCAAAACAGCGTGATATTGAAGTAGATGAATTGGAGCAAGCACATATATACATACTCAAGAATTGTGATGAAGTTCTACCATTTCTAGAGTAAGAAAATTATTTCCTTCATATCATATTTCATTTTCCGTAAGAAAATTATTTCCTTCATATCATATTTCATTTTTCTTTTTTCCTTAGGATTGTTTTTCTTTTGTGTGAAATTTATGGTTCAACTGAAATTTGTAGAGAGTTTGCACAAATTCATGTAGATGCTACTCAACACTTGTCCGATGCAGAATGGAATAGACAGTTTATTGAATGGTTTAAAGATAGGGTGAGTAATATATACACATCAAATTTGGAAATCTAATATTATATTACTCATTCTAAAGTAATCAATTTTATTTTGTTGATAGGTTGCACAATTGCATAAAGGAGATAATAGTCGGATCATGGAAGATCTCCTCGCACTTTCACGTGGTCCTACCCCATATGTGTTACGTTATAATGGCTACATTGTTAATGGATATAGATTTCATGTAGAAGATTATGATAAACATTTAAGGACTCAAAATTGTGGTGTGGTTGTTGTCGGTGAGACTGATGAACATAGGGAGAATATTGATTACTATGGAGTTTTAACCGATGTTCTTGAATTGCAATTCACGGGAAGGAGAGTGATTTTGTTTGAATGTAATTGGTTTGATGCTATGATAACACGAAAGGAATTAAAACAGATGAATATGGCATCGTAAGTGTTAATTGGGGGCGATTTTTAAAAAACAAATGAGCCTTTTATATTAGCGGACCAAGGATCTCAAGTATTTTATGCTAGTGATAATTCCAATAAGGGTTGGCGTGTAGCGAGAAAGACGCAACCTCGTGATTTTTCTGAGGTTGTGCAAAAATTGGATGATGATGTTGTAGATTTAGAAAATCCTACACAAAATAAGCGAAAAAGAACGATTGAGGTGAAGTATCTCTTTATGCCATTAGCAGATTCATTATTATATATTCTGATTACATGATTTTTCTGTTAGTACATTTTCTTTATAATGTTTTAACTTTTTTTTTTTGTAGGTTTGATATTAAACTATCAAAGAATGAAAATGAGGTGGAATCCACTGTGAAAGCTACTGAATATGCGTTTGTTACAACAGGTTCTATAGGCAAGGGACGAGGGAGAGGGCTTAAATTTATGTAATATGCTTTTTTTCTTCTTAGCACGTGTGAAGTGTGGCTTTAGTGCTCCTGGAAACTTAGTACGTATTAAATAAGTCCATTGACAAATCCACAACTGAGACGATAATATTATTTTGGACTAAGAGCTCACACTTGTGTGTAAACCCAAAATCTGGATGGAATTCCATATTCTTACTAGTGTATATAGGAACTTAGCACGTGAGGATTGTAGCTTAGAGCTATGATATTAGTTCATTCCTAGATCTGTGACCTGGGTTATGGCAATTGAGTTTTTCTATTCTCAGTTGATGTGAAATGTGATAAGATCATATTGTCAATATTAACGAAGCAACTTGGAAATGGTTTTATATATAGAAGAGATTGTCATGTTGGCTGTAAATACGAGCCAGCTCTACTATTATTGGAGCTACTTAGTATAAATTGTGAAATTTAATTTTGTCTTAAAAGGTAACATAGGCCAACAGATAAATGTTCTTACTCAGTTTACAACCTTGTAGAAATGTTCTTGTCATAAGCAGCGATGACAACTTCTCTCACAGGTTTTTTCTCTTATTCAGTATTGTCACCTTGCTGAATTGCAAAAATTTAAAGATACATTTTAAACAGATGTTTAACACCTTATTTGTTTCATATCTTTGGCCCTCTATATACAGTAATTGGATTTTCCGTTTGCTCCAAACGAGCACTTTTAACTTATGTATTGGATGTCAACCGAAGTTTGATTTATTGCAGGACATATTTGAGGGTGATGACATGGATATTCTTTGGGATCATATTTTTGGATGGATGAAAGAGTTATGGAACGAATGGAGAGGATAATTGCGTTCAAAGTTTAAAGGATCGCTTGTCTAACTTTGAAAAATGAGATGAAAGAACTGAAGCAATTGAAAGAGTGGTTTTTATCTTAACACTCCAATTTCCAGCCTTTGACATCAGAATGCTCTGAAGAATGACTATTCCTTTGATGATGCCAAATTAGTACTAACTTACTCAAAATTATAATTTTTCTTTAAAGTATATTTGCTTGCTTGGTTATTTTTTGAAACATAAGCAGACTCCCTGCCCTGAGCAAATGAATATGTTGTGCCCTCCTTATGCAACTAACTGTTAACTACAATTGAAATAACTATTAAGAGGTTAAGAAATGAAATATTGACATGTAGTCTAACTGTGTAAAATTCTGGTAGTTTTTTTTTTTTCAATAAAGTTCCAAGTTCTTGCTGGGTTGTATTATATCGCATGAATGATACAAAACAAAAGGGGTACTAGGCCTGACCTCAGGCAAAAGACTGCAGTTATACACAATACTTACATTGTAGACATACACAGTACTTACATTGTAGAGATTTAGCTTCCAAAAAAAAAAGAAAAAAAAAACTTTGTCGTATCTTATTTTTATGTTAGGCATCTGCCATTTATCTAGATTGTATGTTCCTTTAGCATCTCTTGGGAGGTCTTGATACTGAGATGGCAATTTCCAGTAGACAATTAATCTTTCAGGGATAGGTCTAAGCTTCTCAATAGTGTGGCAGATACTCCACCAGTTAGGAAAGGTACTATTCAGTGCAACTTTCAGAGTGCATATAATATGGTATCTGCTTATTCACATTATTAGTATGGTCTCCATATTTATAGGAAGTCATACCCTTTCAAAGCTCCTAGCATATTATAATTGGGCTGATAAGTAAAGTCATCTTGTGCACCCTATTTGGTCTCCTCGGCTACATCACTTTCCACAAAATAATGCAGAATATTCTCTTTTTGGCAGAATTGATAGAACAAATAGAGTTTCGGCTGTTGTGACAGTGTTGGCGTAAGTGTATTTATTTTGTTTTGAGACAGAATTTTTAGATATGTGATATGTCCTCACTTTTATTTGCACCAACACATTATGAAATCTAGTCGATTATAGTACTTGTGGCTTTCTGAAATCTTATTTATAATGGTGAAATGTTATTGTAATTGTCTGGTAGTTGGAATCTTTGTTATGGAGAATATAACACTAGTTTATCTCCGGAGACATTCACGATTAAGTACAATCGTTAAGTAGAGGAAAATAATAATAAAATCATCAGTAGATAATAGTAAAACTGAGCCAGTTTGATTCGTGAAGAAGTAGAAAGAACCATAGGTTTTTGATCGCCAAGAAAATCAAGACTAAGTAAAATATCTACCTCCATCTGAAAAAAGAGACACATGAAAAATGTATATCAGGAATGGTCTACATTCTGAAGCAAGGTTTAGAAAATAAATGAAAAATATAGTAGACAATCACCGATACAAAGTATGGATTGAACTACGAGTTGAAACAAATTAGTTGTCATCTTAAGTGTCACAAACATAAAGAAATTAGGCGAGTTCTCATTAGATCACATACTAGAAGTCCATTATTATGTTATGACCAGTTTGTAGGAAAATCAACATAAACATAAAATAGGTAATAGTTGTTATAAATGTAGAGTTTGTACAAATTTAGAGACATCATTGTTGCATGCTGAAATTGTTTGGTTACTGGAATATTATTTGTAATGGAGAAATGCCCAGAAAAACAGTTTTGCTTTTGATCTCAGTTGTCAGCCTCTTCTATCCACCTTGTTTTTGTTTTTGTGTGCTACACCAAAATGAAAAGATAGAAACCACTTCATGTCCAATGTGCATCTGAATCTTTTTTACATTAATATTGTTGCTAAGTGCAGTTCTGCTGAAGTTGTCTTGTTATTTAACCAATTTTCCAGTTGACTTTTTGTAGTCTTTTTCTAAATGGATTTTTAATACTTTTACAGGTATGGAAATTGAAGTTCACGAGCAGCAAAAGGTCTATGTACAAATTGAAGTTCACGAGATTGACCATCATTTTGCTAGGAATGTTGGGAAAATTATATATGACAGTCTTAGGGGTCTATGTACAAAATACTGTGACTAAATGACATCATTGATGTACATTACCGGTAACTGATGGTGTTCATGTTTTGTAATTACTTTTTCTATATCTATGAAAGAAGCGTCAACTTTACATTAATTACCATATTTTCTAGCTACAAATTGAATGTGATTTAGGACCTGTTAGTTGTTTCTTTAGGGACTAGATTGCTAGTCCTTAAAAGCCATTTTTATGAGCTGAAAATCTGGTCGCTAAATTACCAGTTGATGACCAGCTTTAAACTGGTCGGCAAAGAAGTTAAGGACCAGGTTTTAACTGGTCGCAAAAACTGTTTAACGACCACTAAGTTCGTCTCAAAAATCTTCAATTAGGTACCAGAAAAATGGTCCCTAAAGATGTTTAAAGACCAGTTTTAAGCTGGTCGCGAAAATGTTGTAACGACGAGCACTCAAACTCGTCCTTAATGATCTTTAGCGGCGGAGGCTATAGAGACGGGATATTCTGGTCGCTATTGACCTTTAGGGACCAGAAATGGGCTTTTAGAGACCAGTTTTCCCTTCGCTATTGAGCATTTTTCTTGTAGTGCAACTTATCACGACCCAACTAGCATAGTCGTGATGGCACCGACACTAACCCCTGGTGGGCGACCCATCCCCTTAATCAATTTCCAAAATAACATAAATCATAAGATCAATAATAGATAGTCTAAGTCAATGCCATAAATAATAGTAAGTTCAGAAATACTAGTCACAATACAACCCAAGGAAGTGAAGTAACTAGTACAAGAACATCTACTCAAACTATGTCTAGAAATAGTACATCTATCTGAAACATAAATAAATACTATCTAATGGATAGAGTAGTAGACAATAGAAGATAAGAGTCCAGGACTGCAGGCTGGAAGATGGTTCACCCTCAAAATCTCGGTCAAATAGCCTCAAGACAAGAAACGAGGTCTCGATGAATGTCCTGCCTCATAATCTGCACTCATAAAAGGGTGTAGCAAGGTAGTATCAGTACACACACATACTGGTAAGCATCATAGGCCTACTAAGATTAGCACACGCATGTAAAACACAGAATTAGAAAAGATAAGCAGACATGCACAAACATCCACGCAATTCACAAATGATCAATAACTGAGTCATAGCCTATAGTGTAGCACCTAAACACAAGTCTGCCAAGTCTTCACTAATCCTCAGAATAGCCACAACGCAAGTACAAACACAATCAAATCAATAGAATTAAAATGAGATGATGAAATATGCAATGCAATGAGATAGATATCAATGCAATGCACTGGCCAGCAACACAACCTGTACACACATGCTCTAGACGGAAATCTCGACATCTCGGCAGTCATAACTTGGGGGACCCATGGTGTCCAGGTACCAGTCACTCCGCACAAAGCTCAGAGGTCACTTCTATAAAACTAGCCACTCCGCACAAAGCACAGAGATGACTTTCATATTTCACTTTCTATCATATGTTTCCAAAGTCCTTTTCCATCAATTGCTTCATAGATCTTTTATTCCGCTATTTTCCACAACATTTCCATCATGCATTAATGTATGAATGCAAGAATGAGATATCATTGAAACCAAACCAATGAGTATGATATGAAGATCATAAAGCACTATAACCATAATAAGTCTGGCATAAATCACAACAACCATAGAAATGGGAACATCATAGAGTTCAATCATCATAGTGAATTTATCACTTCACATCGCCCAAATCACAATAACAAGTACACCACATGTTATAATACGTAAAATAAAGGCGACAAGCCCACATAATTAGAAGTCATACCAACCTACGAGTATATCCATCCCAACATTATGTCCGGAGACCTAATCATGCTTTCTCCCGTTAATTCTACGCATACATACGTTTAACAAATCAAAGTCTAACTGAAATAAGTTGTATCCTACCTAAATGCCGAATAGGATCCAAGTACTATTCCACCTGAGCCTTCCTCTACTGAAGTGCTTCAGAATGATCAAAGTCTAATATTAACAATGTTAAGTAAGTAAGCAACCACAACAAGGCAACTAATCGGAAAGAGAAACGGTGGAGACTTACTTTAAAATACCCAAAATACACTTATCGACTCATGAGCATAAAATCAAAAATTAAGGGTGAAATTACACTACCCATAGTCTCATTAGTCATTATCCTTAATTTCATAGAGTTCTAACCACAATTGGTACTTCAATTTCATCAATTAAGCCAAAACCCCCAAATCAGTAAGAACCTTAAATTCATGAATTGATTCTAGAAGCCAAGAGAGATTCGATCCTGGAATGTTTTTAGCCAAAAATTTAAATGATAGAATCAGTATTTAGAACAACAACCACCAATTAGATTAGAGGGTTTACTGATTAATGACCTAGGTTCCATAACCCACCACCCTCAATAACCACTTACCACTATGGATACTAGTAAAGGAAAGGTGTCACGACCCGACTCGGGGCCGCGACGAGCACCCGGTGCTAGCCCACCCGGGCACCCTCTTAGCTTACTCTTATGCTTACATCTAGGTGAGCCACATAATTATACATGCATTTCCATTCATTCGTCAACTAGTCCCATTTGGACAACAACACATTTATATCATCATAGGCATCTATGCCACATCAATGTACATGGGCTAACGTGGCCGACAAAATGATATAAAAAACATAGGCCGACAAGGCCAAACACATCTACCCACACACACACATGTCTACGAGCCTCTAAGAGTATAACATGTCACATTAGCGGGACAGGACCCCGCTATGCCCATAATTATATACATAAAAGAATGAGTACCCAAAAGATATGGCTCCGAAGGAAATGGAGCTCTCTATGTAATCTCCGAATGGGCAGCTATGGATCAAGTCTGTCTCCCTGTGCACCTGCGGGCATGACGCAACATCCACAAACAAAAGGACGTCACTACGAAGAATGTACTGAGTATGTAAAGCATGAGCAACATCAATAAATAAGCATCATGAACAACATATGAAATAGCATAGGAGGGGGAGACAACAATATCATCATCATAGCACTTACCTGCCTTTCGTAGGACTTTCCATTTTTCATACGTATTTGTACACCTACGTCATCATCCGTATTCCATAATAGTACTCGTACCATACTTGTGCTCATATTCGTATACATGTCCTTATTCGTATTCTTATACATAGTCTTATCACATTCATATTCATATTCATATTATATACATAGTCATTTCATATATATAGCATTTACATAGCATACCCGACCACATAGGATCGGTGTTTCATACATATCGTTGTATAACATACCCGACCATGTAGGTTCGGTGTTTCGTATATACTTGGCCAACCAAGGCTCAAGGTTACTCATACCTGGCCCTACCAAGGCTTCAGCGTTATCCGTACCATCTGCAGAGGTGTGCGCGCGTTTCGTAATCATATACATACTTTATACATATTCATATACATATATCCTACCCGGCGTTATAAGCTCGGGGTGTCATTATAGCCCTTCATAGGCACATGTAAGTATAATATCCCATAGGCACCTTTAGCATCATTATTATTATCATCATCATTTTCGCTACATCTATATCTTATGCTTACTCGTCATATGGGGTGCGTAGTACAATCGTAGCACATATCGAGGATCGTGAGCCTATGAGCTCGGAGTGTCAATCATTTGGATACAACATACTCATATAGAGGATTTAAGAGTTTGGCCAAGGAACCATGCCTTATGAAAGAAGGGTTAGCCTTACATACCTTTTCGTCGGACTATTCTACACTTGCACGCTTCCTTCCAATGCTAGCGTCTATACCTTCATTAATATCATAACAATGGCCATTAGTTATTCACATTATCCACATTATCTAGATTCCTTAATTTGCCTCTAATTCACCCATATTGATGGTCATAACATCCAACTTTGTCCATTCGTTTAAAGTGTCTAGTTCATGATCTTAGTACCATTTATAATACATTCATATCACAGCACAACTACATTCATGATTCAACTCAAACTATTCCTCAAAATGTCACTATTCATCATTCATGACCTAGTTTACCATATTTTCTACAATCCATGCATTTCAACTCTCCAATATCTTAAACATCATATAAAAATCATGAATCTTACCTTAGAAGTTGTAGGAACAAGATTTGGTTAATGATACTCCACTTTGAGCAAAACCCTAGTTTTTCTCCATTTGGATTTCTTGACCTAGATGATCTTTGATGATGTTCTTACTCTTGATTCACCTTGTTTTATGTTGTTGATCCTTAAATATCCTTGAAAACTTGTATGGTAAATGTAGAGAGAGGTTTTAGAAAGAAGTGGTGTAATGTTGTAATGAAATAAAACAAGTGTTGGTCCCTTTATTTAATGACTTGCAAAAATCTGAGCTGGGTGAACAGTGGTCGTCCATGGAGGTTTACGGTCAGTATCCCACTTTACGGACCGTCCCTCGTGGTCGTCTTTAACCATTTCCAGAACCAGAAACTTTGGCTGCATACATGGTGATTTACGACCATGGTTTACTTGTATGGTAAATCACTTTACGGTCCGTCCTCCTAGTCGTAATTTACCATTTCTCGACTGGGCAGAAAGTTGAAGTCTTGCATGGTAATTTACGACTGCCAGTTTACGGACCGTATACCAATTTACGGTCCGTATTTTGCACTTTACGACCACTGGGCAGTTGCGAATCTGCAACTTCCCATATTTCTTAGACTTCTCATTTTAATCACCCACGTCCATGCACACACATTGCTCACCTTATATCTCATCTTAACTTAGCCAACTTTCTCATCTCCCATCGGATACCTTCGAAATCTCGCCTAAGGTCATCAAACGTCGTTTCTTGCTCATGGACATCATGCACTCAAATTCATCACTAGCTCATTCTCTTTCGTACCAACGGAAAAATTTCTGAGGTGTAACAAAAGGTAAATGCAAGATTAAGCTTTAAGAACTTACCCCAAGATGATTTCACCAAAAGCTCTCTTAAAATCGCAATCAATGCTCTATCGACTTAGGTGTTTGGTGAATGGAACTAATGATTTGAAATTAGGAATAAAACAAGGATTCTGGCTTAGCGATTCACGCTGGGGCGGACCATTTTTGCTCCCGTGATCCCGCCTCAGCAGATTCCAATCCGCTGGGGAGGAATTTATTAATTACGTCATAGTTCTGCTCCCACAGACCAAAGCTCCGCTGGGGCAGATCTGTAGGGGCGAATAGCCCCCACTGGGACGAGACACAATAAGAAAAAATTTTCTGGTTTCACCAAGTCTCAACCCAAAACCCTGACAATTATCGGCCACCTCCTGGATTCAAACAAAACAAGCAGATGCAAGTAAAAACATGCTATGAATCCATCAGTGTCCTCAGAATTCTCAATGGAGGTCACGTTGACTCGGTCAACCCCCAACGGCTAAACTTATGTTTCCAACCAAGTACTAAAACGCACCCGGAAGCCTCAGGAACCAAACCTGCCACCCTACCAAGTCATAAATAACCCTCCGGACCTCACGAAATTGACGAAATTCTAGAAAGGGTCCGTTTACCTAAAAGTCAACTATTGGTCAATTCTTTCACTTAAGAGTTCTAATTCCTTCAACTTCCATTAGAAACGTTCGAATACCTCAGAAACTGGGTCGAAGGGTTAATATCGACAAAATACGCATAACGACCGAACGGGTCGTTCTAGCTACGGGGCAACATGATCTGTCAACCCCTTCTGAGGTCTTTTTTTAGTTTAAAATTGAAGCTATTTATAATGCCCCAATTTTGATAGTCCCCAATGTCGCCTACTACAGCTTCCGTAACGATAAGGATAATCCCCCAAGTGTTGGGATGCTACGTATGAGGATTCAGACACTAAAAACTTGTAATCGACTGCTTCTCATTATGGAAATACTTTGTACGTTGCTGCCACATTAAGAACCTTGCCAGAAAAACCCAATTAGGACAAAATCTGGTTGAAGGGAAAAACAGTGAAGCACATATTTTCACGTGAACCTTTGTGCAATATTCTGTATGGAACTCCCAGGGCTCATTAAGTTATCGGCCCTATTAACAAGAAGAGCACTCATTGAAAAAGTTAAAGGAAAATAGGCGGATAAGCTTTACCTTAACAGTAATACCGCTTTACATGGCTAACATTCTAGTTGCTCTAAAACTTGACTCCATTCCTATCTTCCAACTGATACGAACCCTTATCAGATATACCCGAGACTCAGTATGGGCCTTCTAAGTTCAGTTCTAATTTTCTAGAATTGACTTCCCGTGTATTATTGGTCACCTTCCGATAAACCAAGTCCCCAACCTTGAAATAACGAAGATTTGCTCTTCAGTGTAGTATCTTTCCATCATTTTCTTGTGTTCTATCATTCAGATGAAAGCCAAATCTTGATATTTTTCGAGTAGGTCCAACTCGGTCATCATAGCCTCATCATTCTCATGTTCGTTAGCTAGAGAATAGCTCAAACTTGGCTCCCTAAATACCACTGTAATTAAGGCCCCAATGCTATAGATGAGGGAAAATAGTGTCCCCAAGTACAGGACTTAACCGTAGTATGGTGTCCAAGCAGTTCTTCGGGTCATTTACCTTTTGAGTCATCTAACCATTTTTTCAAACCCTGGATTATTGATTTGTTGGTGGACTCTACTTGACCATTAGCGTTTGGATGGTAAAGAGATGAGGTGATTCTATTAATTTTCAATTCCTCCAAGAACTCAGTTACTTTGGAACCAACAAATTGAGGTCCATTATCAAAGGTTATTTCCTTTAAGACCTTGAGCCAACATACAATGTGTTGCCAGATGAAGTCTATCACCTTGCATTCCCGAATCTTCTTGTAAGCTCCTTTTTGCACGCATATAGGAAAATAATCAATCATAACCAAAAGGGATCTTACCTAGCTTGGGCCTGAAGGCACAGGTCTGACTATGTCTGTCACGACCCGTCTGGGGGCCGTGACGAGTACCCGATACTTGTACCGAGCACCCCTTGTCTATCGTTTTACCTTTACCTCTTAGCAAGCCATGTAAACAGAGCCATTTTTTTTTAACATTAACATTAGCGGCGTCATTCTGAACATAGACTAATAAACTTCGTTATCACTTGTACATCAACATTAACATGCCAAAACACCATATATCTAACTGTACTTAACTGACTGTACATAACTGTCTACGAGCCTCTAGACGTAGTACACTTATACATAGAAAGGGCTGAGTACTGCCATGCCCGAATATATATACACAAAATAGTACCAAGGAAGTGAGGCTCCGGAATAACTGGAGCACTGTCAACACTGTTGGTAGAGCTTCTAAGTATCAAATCCGCCTGTCTGCTGACCTGCGCGGCATGAAACGCAGCGTCCACAAGAAGGGACGTCAGTACGAATAGTGTACCGAGTATGTAAGGCATGAATAGTAATATACAGAAAATATGAATCATGTATAATGACATAAGAGAGTTACAACACATGTCCTGGGATAGAAACATAACCTGTATATATATATACCCTTGGCAGGTGCTATGCGTACTTAGCTTTCCTTTAAGAATCTTTCCTTGTTCATATACATATACATATAAAATAGGACATCTCAAATTGCCGAGGCGTCGGCAGCCGATCCATTTAACCATAAATATACACATCCCGCGTCCGGGTATCCCGCGTCCGGGACGATATCATATCATGTAATGCCAACTGATCAGGTGGATATGCGTTCATAACGCTCTGCCCTTACCTCCATTTTCCCCGTATACACATGCATATATCATGTACATATATCAGCGTCTATAGCGCTCTAGCTCTTTTATCATATACATATACGTGTGTCGTGTAGGTACATCAGCGTCTATAGCGCTCTAGCTCTTTCGTCATGTGCATGTTTTAAAAAATATATACACATATCTTACATACATTTACATGTCTTATATGCATTTACGTATCCTATATACATATGTCTCATAGGCACGCAGGAAAGCCCAAAGAAGAATCATGTAGTCATCGGAGTGACGTAAGGTCGGTGACCTCCAATTATATTATAGAATACTCATGATCGCTTTGTCTCACCTTGAAGGAACGAGTATTTTAAGGTGAGACTACCAACGGGGAATAATATTAAAGTAAACGTAGAATGAAATCGGGGCATCATAGGTGACAGTTCATAGAATTTGAAATCTTTTAGAAAATAAAGTCATAGCTAGGAAATATAAATAAGATTCAAAAATTAGTTTATCATTTTCATGTTTACATAAGATACTTAGCTTAGTCATTTTAGTCATAGAGTCGTTCCGGTAGTACGTATCATAGGCATATTCTCTTATCTAACATCATTGTTATCATTATCGTCATGGAAGTGCCCTCGTTAGAGGAGTCATAGTATTTATCATTTGGTATCGAAATCGGGATCAAAGGTTCCCTTTGGATTCACTTCAAGTAAGTCAAGCAAGACTGTAAGGAAAAATCAGAGAGTAGCGGGCCCACCTCGGGCCGGATGGGGTGACGTATATGATTTACATATATTACGTGTCATGTCATTACTTGTGAGGGTCCTAGGGTAATCGGGTCCCACTTATGCAAGTTCTAAGGGTTTAAGAGGTCTTTCCATCATTTGCACACTTTCTAGTTCAATTCTATTGAACAAAAAGTGGAAAACTTTGGATGCGGATTCCGGGGGCTAGGGTTGTCCCCGAGGCTCGTACCCGACTTATTACATCTAAGACATGCCATAGAAAGAAGAGTGAAGCCTTACATACCTCTTTCCGCTCCTTTTGCTATTCCAAATTCACGTCGCAATCTCGTCAAAATCTGCAAATTGGTCATGTTTACCAAAACTCTTATTAGGGTACTTAGAGTTGAATTCTTAAGGAAACATTTGGCTACCGAAATTTCGGCAGCACTTCCCCTATAAATACTCCATCCCACCAAGTTCAACTTGGCTAATTTCAATCAACAACAATCCCGGGAATTCAAACCCGGCCAAAATATCAACCACAATTCCAACAACAACAATACTAACAACTTCCATATTCAATCAACTTACTACTTCTTCCAAAAACTTTCTAACTTTAATGAAAACAATAACAACCTCATAATCTATATTCCAACAACACATACTAAATAAAATTGACTCATTCTCTTCCATTTTTTCACCATAACCACACGGCCAACACCAACATACACACTACAACTCCTCAAAATTCATTCAACTTCCATTTTCCACATATCATTAACAACAATAACAACCAAACACTAATTAAAATAATTGAAGCATGACTCCTACACATATATACATACACACGGCCATGTCCTATATTTCTCTCCTTCATGAATTTCATCCATTTTAGCATACTACAACACATATAAACCATATATAACACATAAAACAAGATCAAAACTCACCTTTCTTCTTCAACTTCTCACTTGACTACAACTTGACAATTTGTATGATTTTGAATTTTTCTTGCTCCAACAACAACTCCACCTTGTTAATCACCCTTTACTTGGTAGAAAATGATTTTTGAAGAATTGTTATCAATTTTTCCTTGGAAATTTGATCTTGGCCAAAATGGCCTTCAACTTTTCTCCTTCTCTTTCTTGTTCTTCAACTTCTTGAATATTCTAGAGGTTGTGTGATAAAGATGACTTAGTCATCTTATTTATTGACCAAATTTTATGTAATATGGGCTTGGGCCATAACCATGGCCGGTTGGGCCTCACAAATTTGGGCCTTATTATGTTTTTGATTTTTTTTGGGCCAACTCGGTTTGGTCCCGAGTTGGGCCTAGCCCACTGACCTTGCGACCTTAAAACGTTCATATCTCCTTGTACCGACGTCACCTGGGGACCCACGACCTATGGTTGGAAAGCTAATTCAATTATCTACAACTTCTAGTTCTTGGTACTTTTCCAAATTCCAAACTTGTAATACCGTTTTTTTCCCCTTGAAGTCAGATCACCCGAAAACGTTTTCTTAAAATATTCGTTTGGAGGACTTCCACTTTGATTTGGCCCAAGGGTCCTTCTTGAGTTGTGTTTAACTTCTCATATGTGATTCATTTGAATTTTCAGATGTCCCAAAAAAATCTCGATGTGTGGGTCTCATCTCAGCAAATAATCTGACGTTCAAAAATACGGGATATAACAATGTCCATCCCCCATTTCATAAATGGCCAAGGAGAAATAACCAGGTACAAGAACATGGCCGGTTGGTTGACTATTTGAGCATGACGCTGGCACTTATCATATACTTGTATGAAGGACTTTGCATCCTGCTCCATCCAGTGCTAATAGTAACCAGATCTTACCAGCTTCTGAACCAATAAGTCTGCCCAAAATGGTTGCCACAATCTTCTTCAGACACTTCCCTCATTACATAGTCGGCCTCCCAGTTTCCTAGGAACCGGACCATGAAAAGATATTCAGTTAGTTGTCTATCTATAAAGCAATGCCGAGCGACTTTGGTTCTAAGCACCGAAAAGCCTTGGAGTCTTCAGACAATGTTCTGTGCCTGAGATAATCGAGAAATCCATTTCACCAGTCCCAAACTAAACTAGTTGAGTTTATCTCATCATAGCCAGCAACATCTATTAGGATCAGGCAAATTCTATGCATTGTAAGAATCTAGTTCTTAGAGCAGTTTGCGTAAGAAGGTAATGAGCGGAATATAAAATCAACACAAGAATTTTCACGTGGAAAACTCCTTGGTCAAGAGAGTCAAATACCACAACCTATCTCTTATAAGATTTACCTGAATCTCTTTTTCTACTAAATCAGGAGCCTTATAAAGGTTACAGATAATATAAGGACCTGTTCCTTGAACAGTCCGCCTATGATAACAATTTAACCAACGAACACCTATTACGCAATACTTGCAAAAGTAAAAAGATGGAACCACAATAGAACCTAACTATGAAAAACTAAAGAACTTGATGATAATTTCTTGATAATCTCAGGTTCTTCGTCATCTGGAAGTTAGCCCTCTAAGACCAATTATTGACTGTGCTCACTGTGCCTCTCATTAGAATGTTGTGATTTGTGGTTATGGTTCAGTTCCAAAGCTTGATTGTACTGTGCTTATACAAAAGTAGTTTCCACCAGTAAGTAGTTGAATCCAACCAAGTTTTAGTTTAATTAATTATACCTAAAAACTAAACCTTGTTTCACTTGGATCTTCATTCTTTCCTAGTATGTGCATCGGCAAAGTCTTCTACTTTAATGCTAATTCCATATTGATCAACTAATGGTACTTTATGAATATATTACTATAACTTGAAATCCAGCTCTTCATCGAATAGGAATCAGTCAATATTCTCTCTCCACTAATGTTAGCATGAAATAGCTTTTCAGCCTCTAGTTACGTGATAGTAAGAATCAGTTCCTTTGAGCAGTTCCTTAACTTATGTAACTGCTTCATTGAATCCTTTGGAGATGTGTTTTTATATCTGGTTCTTCAATGAATCCTTCTTTATGTCTGCCTTCATTGTCATTGGGTACATTGTTTGTCAAATAATCAAAACTTCATCAAGCTCATAATCTATCATTGAGCCAGTAGCTACTCTCCAGAACCGAATGCAGAAACTATGACACTTAGGTGAAACTCGAATCCCCCACTTCTGCTGATGACCCAAGTTGGCCAGGGTATCTGCCTCCCTGTATTCTTCTTTGGGTATGTGCGCTAGCATCCACTCTTTAACCCGAGAAAACAATGTCTGGACTTTTTCTAAGTATTTCTCCATTCCCTCCTCCTTAGCCTCGAAGATCCCATGGACTTGATTGCCTAGCCGTTGGGAGTCGCACTTTACCTCAACAACTTCGGAGCCTAGTCCCCTGGCTAATGTCACGACCCAGCTAGGGGCCATGACGGGTACCCAGGGCTAGCCACCGAGCACCACTCGTTCTGCTACTCACCTTACCCATTTAATGCTCTTTTATCAATTCATGCTTAGGACATAAAAAAAATCATCTTTTCATTTGGGAAAATAAAAATACTTTTATACATAAGCCTCTCGGCCATCAAAATAATACATACATATATATAAAAGCCTCTCGTGAGACCATCTACCCACACTGCGCTTCTACGAGCCTCTACTGACATACTATACATATAGGTGGAACAAGACTCCACCATGCCCAAAATATACATATACCTAGAGAATAATCATGAGCACCTCCGGACAATGGAGTGCTCGCAATCAGCTGGCAGCTACTAAGAATCTGGATCGAGCTCACCTCCCTGTCTACCTGTGGGCATAAACACAGCATCCAAAGAAAACGGACGTCAGTACGAATATTGTACTGAGTATGAGAGGCATGAACAATAATAATGCATCAAGGAAACAAGGGAGGCATCAAGTATGGAGCAACTGTACGTGACTGGGAATTACATGAAAAGTAATGCATGCTGACTTACTTTTAAGCTTATCATCATCTCATGTATGCATATCATATATATATAAACTGCCCGACCATATAGGTGCGGTGTGATAATCAGTAACATTAGCCCGCGTCCAGGCCTCCCACGTCCGGGGTACCATCTCATGCCGCCCACTAGTGGTGTCTGCCCATGCCAACTGGCCATGGTGTATCGTATAGCTGCCCGCTTTCGCGGTGACTGCCCGGCCAACTAGGCCCGGTGTGATGCAATCGTGACATGCTCATCATAAAATACTTATAATAATTATGCTTATCAAAATATATTTGTCATCGTACATGCATAAAGACTCTAGAACAACTGCATTCTATCGAGGTGACGTAAGGTCGTGAACCCTCGATTTCATTATGAACATATATGAGCATTCTGCCTCACCTTGAAGGGATTAGTATATAAGGTGAGTGTATACAAGGAACAACATCATTTACTTATAAGAACGTCATATCATATCTCTTGACTCATATAGCTATTTATGATCTTAGGCTCTTGGCTTTCCGGGTTATAGGAGAATCATGGAAAGGAAGAAGAATCATATCATGGGATTCATGCCATAGAAAGAAAAGGATTAGCCTCACATACCTTTGCCGTTTAGCTAAGCTATCGCTCAGTTGCCCTCCTTTAATGTCACGTCGCTACCTTCACGAAAGAATTCATATTGACGTTAGTTAATCGACTACAGAAATGCGTCACTATTTCTAGAGAAAATTGGGCAGCACTTCCTTTATTTATACTACTTTTCTCTTAGTCTATCTCAACTCCCAAACATGTACAACAGCACTTCACAATATCGTATCAACAATCGTCATTCATATACTTTGAGCAAAATCCACCATTTTTCTCTATTTTCTCCACATTTATGGTTGTAGTTCGTTATCGTGTTTTCTTATATATAATGCTCATTTCCTGGTCTAAACATCCTTTACAACATATTCATAATCATGACACATCAACATTTATGGTTCCATTCAACTACTATTCAATTATGACATTATTCTCCCATTTAAGACCCATTTTCCATGTCTTTCTACAATTCAAGCATCTTAGCTTTCCAATACCTTAAACAACATGCTAAAGTCAAAAAACTTACCTTAGATAGTGGTGGAACAAGCCTAGAGTGGAGTTTTTTCTCTTTCCTCAAAACCCTATTTTTCCTTCCTTGGAATTTCTTGGTTTGGATGAACTTCACTTGAGTTTCACACACTTTGGTTTCATGGATTTGGTGTTGTTGATCTTGATCTCCCTTTGATTCTCTTAAATTTTGTGGATGAAATGTTTGGATAAGTTCTAGAGGGTTCTTGAAGGTTATAGATGAAATATTAATGAAAATGAATGAGGAAGTCACTTATAATAATCACAAAATCTTATTTTTAATGAACAGTGGTCGTAAACCACAGTTTACGGACCGTATACTAGTTTACGGGCCGTATCACGTGGTCGTATTTAAGCAAATCAAAAATAGAAAGTTTTGCTGGAGGTCATGATGATTTACGGCCACAGTTTACCGGCCGTATTTCAGTTTACCGTCCGTAAACTGGGTCGTATTTTACCATTTAAACTTTGGACAAAAAGTTGAAATTTTGGAACGTTGGAGGACGATGGCAGTATACGGTCCGTAAATCACTTTACGGGCCGTATTCTGTTTTACGACCACTGGTTGAATTGAAATTCTACAACTTTCTTATTTCCAAAAATTCAAGAATCGTCATTCCCTACTTAGTAAAACGTCGCACACTCATACCCTTCGTTTGTCTATTCATTGTACATGTACGGGGATTTTTCCGAGGTGTAACAGCTAATTCAAGACCTACAATTGTAGCCTTATTCTAGGCGACATTGTTAGTTAACAGAACACTCCGTATAGCCTGTCCTAAAAATTCTCTAGACTGAGTACTGAGGACTATACCCAGCTCGGTCCCGTTAATGTTAGATGCACCATCTGTGAATAGGTACAAACAGCGGGCACAGTCCCTGAAAATAAAGCGGCTTCCTTATCAGCTCAAAGCAACATTCCCGAACTGAAGTCAACAACAAAGTTGGCCAAAACCCGTGTAACATCTCGTACACCCCAGATAAAGATTGAACCAAATGAACAAGAAAAGTTTATAATTATTAAAATGTCACGACCCAAAATCGCTAGTGTTGCAGGCACCTACCATTTTTCGCCTAGGTAGGCGAACCCGTCCCTTAATCATACACTCAAATGCAATAAAATAAATAAGACAAAGTAAATAAAATTTTGAATCATAAATAAGGATTAGTGCGGAAATACAAATACAATCCCCAAGAAACTAGACTGACTCGTACAAGAGCAACTACATAACTGTATGAATATACAAGTCTGAAAAACAAAGATAACTATCTGAATGGAATAATATAAAGACGGATGGATGAGTCTCCAAGGCAGCGGCTCGTCAGATGTTCACTCTAGATACTCGCAAGCTGGGCCTCGGGAATCAGTCATGACTAGTGGAAGTGGAGCAGGTCACGTACTCTGCACTCAGAAAAAATGTAGCAATGTAGTATCAGTACAAACACTATGTCCTGACAGGTATCATAGGCCAACAACAGTTAGCTGACATATATAAAGGAAGAAACTGAAGAATAGACATGCTCACAATCAGGTACAAACACAACACAGTCCAAGAATAATAAGTCAAGTATAGTAGTATCAAGTCACAACCTAGGTGGAAGTCTCTAATCCTTGAGTCCATCAAGTCTCTAATTAAAGACCTTACGCAGCAACTCATTGAATCATCAACCAAGGAATCAAGAGGAAATGTACCATACAAGGATAAGAAATGCAATGCAAGTGAAATGGGATGATATGCAATGCACTAGCCAAATGTAATCTCCGTACAAACATGCTACGGGCGGAATATCTCCACGTCTCGATAATAATGACCCATGGGGGACCCGCAAAGTCCATGTACCAGTCCCTCCGCACACAACCCAGAGATGACTGCATAACACTAACCACACCGCTAGCCATTCCGCACACAACCCAGAGATGGCTACGCTATCGAATATGTTCCAAGAATCATGAATGTTTCCTTCTCACTTATCATCATCAAAACCAATCATAGGTAATATCAATGTATCATCGAAATGAGGATGAATGCAATGCAAATAACAATGTCAAGTGTATCATATCAATCCCAATCGTGCCACACAGGCACATATCACAATATCAATATCAAGTCAAGTCCTTTCCTCTATCCATGGTAACGTCAAGATAAGTGAAAGACAACCATATCATAATCACAATATGACAACTAAGTACAAGTACAATATCACACCATGGCAACGAGCCAATAAATCACAAAGAGGCAACAAGCCCACATATCAGTCAACAATAACAAACCTAAGTAATCCATCCCAACTTTATACTCGAAGGCGTAACATGGTTTCTCCAACAATCACTAACTCGACATATGCTTTGCTAACTGAAGCCTAACCAAAAGGTAAGCAGTAATCTACTGGCTGCCGAGCAGGAGCCACGAATAATCAAACCTTTTCCTTGGCTTTCCAGAGAGCCTCAAAGTACACAAAGTCTATCCATTATTAAATTCTGTGTTATAAATGAGAAGAAACAATACCCGTATTGCTATACTATCATTCGAATAAAAAAAACTATGAAAAAAGGGGTAAAATGGGCCCACAAGGGTAAAACGGGTATATCAAAGTTGGAATGGGTAATCCAACGGTCTAGAAGTTCAATTCTACTCCTCAATTGCTAAATTAACTCAAGAATAGGTCAATTTCATCATTTAAGTCAAAACCCCCAATTTGGGTATAAATCATAACTTTCAATCTTTGAATTCATCAACAATAATGGAAGATTCAAGCCTATTGCTCACTTATTCATCAAATTCCATGCTTGGGTTAGTCAAATCAATCAAAAAATCTTATATTGAACACTAAATACCAAATAATTAAGCAAGTGTCAAAACCCATCTTCTTCCTTAAGTGTCTATAGATTTTCTATCATGGATTCATGCTTTAGAAAGGTAAATAAATGAAATCAAGGTTGGAGAACTTACCCTCAAGAGAAATCTGCTTAGAACCTCTTCAATTCGCCTCAAAGACACTTAGGAATAATTAATGTGGGAATAGAAAATAAAGGGTTTATTTAGCATTAAATAGGGTTCTGGTCCACGTAACCCGCCGCAGTGGTCGAGGGTCCGCCTCGGCGGAACCGCTCCCGCGACTCTCCTCCAGCAACAGCGAGTATGCCACAACAGAACCCTGTCCGCTGTAGCGTCTCACTACGATTCCACATATCTCGCCATAGGGGACCAGGCGTTACTGAGGTGGGTCCACTACAGTGTATAGAGTGCCGCTACCACTAGACCAGACACCAGAAAAATACTGGTTTTTCACTAACTCATTCCCAAAATTCAACAATCAATCGAGACCTCCCAAATAAAAATCAAACATGCAACCACACATAAACACACGCTATGAACTCACTCGTGGTCTCAGAATTCCTAACGGAGGTCTGTTTTACCTGGTCAACATCCTATAGCGAAAGACCACATTTTCAACCAATAACCCAACATGCGCCGAGTGCCTCAAAAACCAAACTGAATATCCCAACAAGTCAAAATTGATATCCGAACCTCTCAGAATCGATGGATTTCTGAAAAAGGTTCGTTTACCTAAAAGTCAACTATCGGTCAACCGTTTTTCACCCTAAGGCTTTATTTCACATAAGTAATCATAAAACTAGCCCGACTACCTCAGGAACCGTGCCACCCATCCTTGTGGGTCAAAATTGTTCTAATAGGGCTCAGGGAAGGGTCAACGGTGGTAAATGGGGACAAAGCACTATAATAATCAAATGGGTCATTTCATCAGATACTAATCAAATAATTACTCGTCCTCGAGCAACAAGGAAAAGAACGGGGGAAGTACCTGAGTCAGCAAACAACTGAGGATATCTAGAACGCATATCAGACTCAGTCTCTCATGTGGCCTCCTTAACAGGACAGTGCTTCCATTGCACCTTAACAGAAGCTATCTCCTTGGACCTCAACTTTCTCACCTGCTCATCTAAGATCGCTATAGGCTCCTCCTCATATAATAGATTTTCATCAAGCAACACAGAATCCCAATGAATGCTATAAGACCTATCTTAATGGTACCTCTTCAGGATAGAAATATGAAATACCGGATGAACACCTGATAGGCCTGGTGGCAAGGCTAACTCATAAACAACAACACTAATTCGACGGAGAATCTTGAATGGACCAATGTACCTCAAGCTTAACTTGCCTCTCTTCCCAAATCGCATCACACCTTTCATGGGTGAAATCTTAAGAAGAAGCTGCTCTGCTTACCCTCCATATTAAATCCCGAACCTTTCGGTCCACATATATCTTTTGCCTACTCAGAGCTCCCAGAAGCTTTTCCTGAATAAGCTTCACCTTGTCCAAAGACTCCCTCAGCAAATCTGCACGCCAAGGTCAAACCTTAAAAGCATCCAACCACCTAATAGGAGATCGACACCTCCTACTATATAAATCCTCGAACGGTGCCATATCAATACTCGAATAGTAGCTATTGTTGTACGCAAACTCTACCAAGGGTAAGAACTGGTCCCAATGACACCAAAGTCAATAACATAGGCTCTCAACATATCCTCAAGCACCTGAATAGTCCTCTCGGACTGACCATCAGTCTAAGGATGAAACGCGATGCTAAGATCTAACTGAGTACCTAACTCATCCTACAAGGTCTTCCAGAAATGCGAGGTAAACTGAGTACCTCGATTGGAAATAATGGAAATAGAAACCCCGTGCAATCGCACTATCTCTCGAATGTAAATCCTGGCCAACTTCTCTGCATTATAAATAACCTAAACTGGGATGAAATGAGTAGACTTAGTCAACTGAGCAATAATAACCCAAACTGAATCAAAATTACCCAAGGTCTTCGGAAGACCTACAACAAAATCCATGGCAATCCTCTCCACTTCCACTAGGGGATGAGCATCCTCTGAAGCACCCCACCAGGTCTCTGGTGCTCATACTTGAATTGCTAGCAATTCAAACACTTAGCAATGAAAACTGCAATATCTCTCTTCATCCTGCCCCACCAGTAGTGCTGTCTCAAATCACGATACATATTAGTCGCACCTGGATAAATAGAATACTTGGAGCTATGAGCCTTTTCTAAAATCGAGACAAACAAACCACCCACACTAGGAACACACATGCCTCCCTTGATCATCAAGACCCCCTCATCATCAAGCACAACCTCCTTGGCCTCACCACTCAACACCTTATCACGAATCTTACATAACTGGGCATCCTCAAACTACTGTGCCCTGATCTGCTCCAAGAGACATGACCTCACCTTAACACATGCTAAAACCCTGAACAAATCCGAAATATCGAGTCGTATAAGAATGTTAGCTAGAGTTTGAACTTCCATGGCTAAAGGACGCTCCGAAGCAATCAACCGAGCTAAATAGCCTATACTCACTGCCTTTAGGCTCAATGCATCAGCTACAATATTAGCTTTGTCGGATGGTACAGAATGGTGATATCATAATCCTTAGGTAGCTCCATCCATTTACGCTATCTAGAATTGAGATCCCTCTGACTAAACACATGTTGTAGATTGCAGTGATTGGTGAATACCTCACAATGGAACCCCATACAAATAGTGCCTTAAAATCTTCAAACTGAACACTACCACTGCCAACTCCAAATCATGTGTAGGGTAGTTCTTCTCATGAATCTTCAACTGCATAGAAGTATAGGCAATGAACTTGTTACACCTCGGAAGTTTCTCCGTACTTGTATGATGAGTGGAATGATGAAAAGTTGAGTGAATGATGTTTTGTTAGGTCGGGAATGGCTAATTAAGAATTTTTGGAAATAAGAAAGTCACGGAAAGTTTTTCAGCCAGTGGTCGTATATGGCACTATACGGCCCGTAAAGTGATTTACGGACCGTATAGTGCAATCGTCCTCCAGCTTGTCAAAAATCCCAACTTTCTGTAAATGTTGAATATGGTTAAATACGACCCAGTTTACGGCCCATAAACTGATTTACGGACCGTAAACCAGGTCGTAAACTACCATGTCCATCAGCCAAAACTTTCTGTCTTTGAAATGGTTAAATACGACCACAGTGGACGGACCGTAAATCAAAATACGGTCCGTATATGGTGGTTTACGACCACTGTTCACCCCGACAAGAATTCATTAAAGATCAGATTTTGTGATTTTAAAAAGGGACTTAAGCCTCATTTCACTTCATTTTTCATCCATACAACTCAAGAGACCTCTAGAACATTCCAAATAATTCCTCCATAAGAATTCAAGAGAATTAAAGGGAATATCAAGACCAACAACACTAATTTCATGAAATTAAGTGTAAGAACACATCAAAAGATCTTCTAAGTCAAGAAATTCCCAAGAAGGAGGAACTAGGGTTGTGGCTAATTGAAGTATTTCAACTTAAGGATTGTTCAACCATCCTCCAAGGTAAGTTTCATGATTATTCCATATTGTTTGAAGTATTGGAAAGCTTAGACACTTGAAATGTAGAAGAACATAGAAATGGGTCATTATTGAGTGAATAGTGACATAAATGAATGGTAGTGGAATTGAACTCTGAATATTGAAGTGTTGTGAATACAAATACGTTATAAATGATGTTTATATCATGAAACAAGCATTAAATGCATGAAAACGCAAGGATGAGCTAGAAGTAGAAATAAGGGAAAATTGGAGGAAAATGGTGGATTTTGCCCAATGTACGTAAATGACGATTGTCAATGATGATATTGCGAGTAATATCATGAATGTTGGGAGTTGATATAAAACATGAGAAAAATGGTATGAGCGAAGGAAGCGTTGTCCGACTTTTCCTAGAATTAGCGATGCGTTCTTGTAGTTAGTTTACTAATGTTGATACGGATTCTCTTATGAAGGTAACGACGTGATATCGACGGAGAACAAGAGAGCGATATCTTAGCTAAACGACCAAGGTATCTGAGGCTAGTCCTTCTTTCTAAAGGCATGAATCTTTTAACTTGAATCCCTATTTCTTTCGTGAGTTCTTACATTCTAAGAAGTTAAAAGCTTATACTTATGAATGTCTATATGAGATAAGTTATACGATATGATGACACTAGAATGATGATGATGTTATTCCTTGCCTACACTCACCTCATGTACTAGTCCTTTCAAGGTGAGACAGAATGTCCATGATGGTTCCATAATGTAATCGGGGGATCACGACCTTACGTCACCCCGATAGAGTAAAGTTGATCATGAGTCATATATACGCATTACGATAAGATAGGTAATTTATGATAAGAATATTACTATGAGTATTTACATTAAGCATGTCATGATTGCATTCACACCGGTCCTAGTTGGCCGGGCAGACACCGCTTCGGCGGGTGGCGATACGGATACACCACGACCTACGGGCGTGGGCAGACACCACTAGTGGGCGGCATGAGATGGTACCCCGGATGCGGGAGGACTGGACGCGGGCTAATATTATTGATTATCATACCGTTCCGACATGGACGGGCAGCTTGCATATGATGCATACATGTTATGATGATTGGTAAGACAGCATGCATTACTTCATGTATGATTATCAGTGTTACACCCCGGAAATGTTCCGTTAGCATGTGCAAAATAGGCTAATAAGGATAAAATATGTGTGTGGCGTTTTGAAGGCAAGTAATAAGGTCCCGTAGATTGGTATCGAGGAGTTGAACAACTTTTACGAAGGTTCCATAAGGATCGGAAATGAAACCAAGTCAAGAAAATAAGCTTCAGTGAACTGGGAGTATACGGTCCATTATACGGACCGTAAAAGTGTTTTACGGTTCATTATACGGACCGTAGAAGTGTCACAGAAGAGGCTGGCTGAAGGGTGAGTTATACGGTGTACTATACGGACCGTATAACGGTTTGACGGTCCATAAAATGAATCGTCAAAGTGTCACAGAATGAGGTTGAAAGAAGGTCGATTTTACGGTGAATTATACGGACCGTATAATGATTATACGGCCCGTCAAATGGAGCGTCAAATGGTTACAGAAAGGGGTGATCTCTGGGTCCATTTTACGGCCAGTTATACGGACCGTATAAATTTATACGGACCGTATAACGAACCGTATAATGACATCGGGACTGAAGTTGAATTTTATAAAATATGATCCAAGTCTCATTTTCTTCATTCCCACTTTCTACTAAACGATCCTCTCTCTCTCTAGAACCTTCCACTCTTCCAAACCAAGAACACAAGTAGAAATCTAAGATCAAATTCATCAATTCACCATAACCTAGTGCAAGAACACATCAAAAGGGATTATTTGAGTTCAGAATTTCCTAGAAGGAGGAACTAGGGTTTTGTTGGAGTGAAGCATTTAAACTCAAGGGTTGTTCAATCACCATCCAAGGTTTGTTTCATGACCTTATTAAGTTATTTAAGTGTTAGAAGCATAGGAAAAGCTTGAATTGTAGAAAGACATAGAAAAATGGGTCTTGAATGGGTGAATAGTGCCACCATTGAGTGATGATGGAATTGAATCATATAAGTTGAAGTGTTAAGGTTGTGAATATGCTAGAAATGATGATTTAACCATGAAATAAGTATTAGAGGTGTGAAAACACGATGATAAGCTAGGTAGGAAATTATGGAAAAATTGGAGGAAAATGGTGAAATGTGATGAGTCGATATGAATGATGGTTGTTGGTGGTAATGTTGTGGGTATTATTGTGAATGTTGGGAATTGATATAGACGATAGGAAATGTAGAATAAACAAAGGAAATGCTGCCCAATTTTCTCTAGGAAAATAGCGACGCGTTCTTATAGCCCACTAACTAACGACAATTCGAATTCCCTTATGAAGATAACGACGCGATATTGCGGAAGAGCAAGTGAACGGTATTCTAGCTAAGCGACCAAGGTATGTGAGGCTAGTCCCTTTCTTCAAATGGCATGAATCCCATAGCATAAAATCCCCTTATTTCCATGAGCTAATAGATATGATATGATAATGCTAAAGCGATGATTATGTCCTCATTGTCTACACTCACCTCATGTACTAATTCCTTCGAGGTGAGGCAGAATGTCAGAAATTGCTCCATAAAGAGATCGGGGGATCACGACCCTACGTTACCCCGGTAGAGCACAAATGATCATGAGCTCACGCATGTATTATGATAAGATAAGCATGTTTTAAAAGTATATGATGATAAGTATTTTATGTTAAGCATGTCATGATTGCATTTACACCGCGCCTAGTTGTCCGGGCAGACACCGCTTCGGCGGGCGGCTACACGGATACACCATGACCCTCTCGGGCATGGGCAGACACCACTAGTGGGCGGCACGAGATGGTACCCCGGACGCGGGAGGCCTGGACGCGGGCTTATATTATTGGTGATCACACCATCCCGACATGGACGGGCAGCTTGCATGATATGTATACATGATATGATAAAGAGTATGAGTAAGACAGCATGCATCATCTTTCCTATGATTATGATTCAGCTTCACATGTTCATTTTGATGTTCATTATGCTGTTAGTGTTTCTCCCTTCATTATTTATGCCTCTCATACTCTGTACAATGTTCGTACTGACGTCCTTTTCTTTGGACGCTGTGTTCATGCCCACAGGTAGACAGGGAGACGAGCTAGATCCAGAGCCATAGGGGCAGTCAGCTGTTGAGAGCACTCCATTGTTCGGAGGTGCTTGTGATTTCTTTTGTGTATACGTACATATATATATATATATATCCATTTTGGGGCATGACGGAGTCTTGTTCCGTCCATTGTATAGCATGTCAGTAGAGGCTCGTAGATGCGCAGTGGGGGTTAGATGGTTCCACAAGATGTTACTATATGTATATACTATTTTGATAGCCGTATGGCAATGTATGTAAAACAAGTATGTTTCTTGTGAAGTATGATTTTCACATGTTTCGTCTACAAATTCTGAAAGGAGTATTTAATGAGTAATTGAGTATTAAGAAGAGCGGTGCTCGGTGGTTAGCCCCGGATACCCATCGCGGCCCCTAGCCGGGTCGTGACAAAAGTGGTATCAGAGCGGTTCAGTCCTAGGAAGTGTCTACGAGCCGTGTCCAGTAGAGTCTTGTTTATGGTGTGTAGCGCGCCACATCAATAAACAAGTGGCTACAGGGCATTTAGGAAAATGACCATCTTTCTTTTCAGAGATCGTGCGATAGAGCCGTGTGTAGGATTTTATTCTCTTCTAAAAGTGCGTTATGATTTCAGAATGCCGCCAAAGGGGAAAGCTACAGCTGCCCAGAAGGGCAAAGCTACGACACAGAAACGAGCAGAAAGAGAGCCTCCGGCGAATGTGGAAGAGGGTGAATCCCAAAATGAGTCATTGCCTAATGTAGAAGGGCAAGGAGGAGCCTCAGCTCCGGTTCCTCCACCAGTTGCTTCGGGTCAACAATTGACCGAGGCCATACACTTATTGACTCAGTTGGTTGCCGCCCAGGCACAACGACAAAGTGCGGGCCCGAGTGATCGTTCAACTAGTACAAAAGCCCGTGATTTCATGACTCTAAATCCCCCAGAGTTCTTTGGGTCTAAGCCGGATGAAGACCCGCAAAACTTTATTGATGATATGTTGAGAACCCTATAGATTATTCATGCTTCCGAGACAGAATCCGTAGAGTTGGCTTCTTATAGACTCCATGATGTGGTGGTGATATGGTATAACAACTGGATGGTATCAAGGGGAGAAAATGCACACCCTCCGGTTTGGCAAGAATTTGCGGATGCTTTTGTTCGTCATTACTTGCCACCCGAGACTCGCCGAGCTAGAGCGGACAAGTTCCTGAATTTGAAAAAAGGGAACATGAGTGCCCGAGAGTATAGTATGCAATTCAATTCTCTGGCCAGGTATACTCCGAGTATAGTAGCCGATATGGGCGATCGTGTGCACAGATTCGTGAGTGGTTTGGGGCCACATTTGTTCAGAGAATGCTTGACGGCCTCTTTACAAGATGGGATGGATATTTCACGAATACAGGCCCATGCACAGAATCTTGAGGAACGACGACAATTACAGAGAGGTGATTATGACAGTGACAGGAGACAAGGAAAAAGGGCTAGATCGACGGGAGCAAGTAGCGAATATAGAGGGGGGTCGAGGCAGATGCATTCTAGGCACTCAGGTTAGTCAGCGACCAGTGCCCCTTCTAGATTCCCAGATAGGAGGGTTGATCTTTCTTTTCAGCCAGGACAGGGCCAGAGTTCGAGAGCCTCAGATTCCCAGTTCAGGGGAGATTTCAGTCAGCGGAGACCTCCAGTACCGCGGTGCAGTCAGTGCGGGAAATTGCATTCCGGGCAGTGTCGTCAGGGTTCAGATGCATGTTCCGCCTGCGGGCAGGTTGGTCACCTTATGAGAGATTGTCCTTCCGCGAGAGGCAGAGCGGGGACTCAGCCCACAGGTTCAGCAGTGGGTTCTTCTTCAGCACACCCGACAGCACAGACTTCCCAGACTACAACAGGTAGAGGCAGATGTAGAGGGGGAGTATCCACTTCAGGTGTTGTTCAGCCCCGCGTATATGCTTTAGCCGGGCGACAGGATCTTGAGTCCTCCCCAAATGTTGTCACAGGTACATTGACAATATTTTCCCGTGACGTGTATGCCTTGATTGATCCAGGCTCTACTTTCTCTTATATTACTCCGTATGTTGCTGGTTGCATTGGGGCGAGGCCTGAGTCAATTAAGCCCTTTGAGGTACTTACTCCGGTTGGTGAACCCGTAATAGCAAAACAAGTATACAAAAATTGTGTCGTTGTTATGCGTGACCGCCAGACTAGAGCCGATTTGATTGAGTTAGAAATGGTCGATTTCAATGTAATTATGGGTATGGACTGGTTGGCGTCATGCTATGCTAATGTTGATTGCCGGACGAAAGTGGTCCGATTCCAATTTCCGGGGGAACCCGTACTTGAATGGAAAGGTAACACTGCATCCCCAAAGGGTAGGTTTATTTCCTACCTTAAGGCGAGGAAGATGATAGCAAAGGGTTACATTTCTCATCTAGTTCGAGTCCATGATATCGAGGCAGAGCCGCCAACTTTTCAAACAGTTCCGGTGGTAAACGAATTTCCAGACGTATTCCCAGATGAACTCCCAGGTCTTCCTCCAGAAAGGGAGATTGATTTCGCGATCGATGTATTACCTGACACCGAGCCTATTTCTATTCCTCCGTACCGAATGACACCAGCAGAGTTGAAGGAATTAAAGGTACAGTTGAAGGATCTACTCGAGAAAGGGTTTATAAGGCCTAGTTCATCGCCATGGGGAGCACCAGTCTTGTTCGTAAAGAAGAAAGATGGATCTCTGCGAATGTGTATCGACTACAGGCAATTGAATAAGGTGACAGTAAAGAATAGATACCCTCTTCCCAGAATTGATGATTTGTTTGATCAATTGCAAGACGCTAAATGGTTCTCCAAGATAGATTTGCGATCGGGTTATCATCAGGTGAGAATCAGGGAGGCAGATATCCCCAAGACTGCCTTCCGGACGAGATATGACCATTATGAGTTCCGAGTATTGTCGTTCGGGTTAACAAATGCCCCGGCAGTGTTCATGAACTTGATGAATAATGTGTTCAGACCATTTTTGGATCTCTTCGTGATAGTATTCATCGATGACATCTTGGTGTATTCTCGCACAGAATCAGAACATGCAGACCATTTAAGGATTATCATTGGCGTTCTCCGAGCCCGAGAATTATATGCAAAGTTCTCAAAGTGCGAGTTTTGGCCTAAATCTGTGGCATTGTTAGGCCATATTATTTCAGGTGATGGCATCCGAGTCGACACTCAGAAAATTGAGGCTGTGAAGACTTGGCCAAGGCCTACGACACCGACAGAAGATCGTAGTTTCCTGGGTTTGGCAGGATACTATAGGAGATTCGTAGAGGGGTTTTCCTCCATTTCATCTCCCTTGACGAAGTTAACTCAAAAGACGGCAAAATTTCAATGGAACGACACTTGTGAGCGCAGTTTCCAAGAATTGAATGGCAGGTTGACTTCCGCCCCAGTGTTAACACTTCCCGAAGGACCAGATGGCTACGTGGTATATTGTGATGCTTCCGGCATGGGATTAGGATGTGTATTAATGCAGCATGGCAAAGTTATTGCATATGCCTCGAGACAACTGCGTAAACATGAACAGAATTACCCAACTCATGATCTTGAATTGGCTGCAGTTATTCATGCTTTGAAAATATGGAGGCATTACTTGTATGGAGTGCACGTCGATATATATACAGATCACAAGAGTCTCCAACACATCTTTAAGCAGAAGGAGTTGAATCTGCGACAGAGACGGTGGTTAGAATTGTTGAAGGACTATGATTTGTAAATATCCTGTACCACCCCGGAAAAGCAAATGTGGTAGCCGACGTGCTTAGCCGTCGATCGATGGGTAGTTTATGTGGAATTCCCTCAGACAAGGAAGAAATGGTCCGTGAGCTTTATCGATTAGCCAAACTTGGAGTGCGTGCAATTGATTCGAGTAAAGCAAGTATCAGCATTAATGACCCCACAGTTTCATCTTTAAATGCAGAAGTGAAGGAACGGCAATATGAAGATTCTCAACTAAGCCGTTACCGAGACCTATCTTGTGAGAAGGAAAAGTCTCCATTTGAAGTTTCCATTGATGGAGTTCTACGATATCAAGGCAGGCTATGTGTGCCGGATGTGGCAAATTTGCGCCAACGGATCTTAGAGGAAGCACATCATTCCCAGTATTCTATCCATCCAGGTGCAACTAAGATGTATCATGACCTCAAACAAATATACTGGTGGGATGGCATGAAGAGGGATGTAGCAGAATTTGTAGCGCAATGCCCAAATTGCCAGCAGGTAAAAGCAGAACATCAGAAGCCAGGAGGGTTGTTACAAGCCATGGAAATCCCTATGTGGAAATGGGAAACCATCAATATGGATTTTGTTGTAGGATTACCCCATTCACGAGGGAAGTAAGATTCTATATGGGTGATCGTGGACAGGCTCACGAAATCAGATCATTTCCTCCCAGTCAGAACTACGTACTCGGCGGAAGATTATGCCCGGTTATATCTAAAGGAAATTGTGCGACTCCATGGGATTCCTTTAGCCATTATTACGGACAGAGGGGCACAGTTCACAGCCAAGTTTTGGAAGTCGTTTCAAGAGGGCCTAGGTACCCAAGTCAAATTTAGTACGGCATTTCACCCACAGACCGATGGGCAGGCCGAGCGTACTATTCAGACCCTGGAAGATATGCTACGAGCATGCGTGCTGGATTATGGTGGTAGTTGGGATGAGCATCTACCCCTCATTGAGTTTGCTTACAATAATAGCTACCATTCCGGTATTCAAATGGCTCCATATGAAGCTTTGTACGGAAGAAAATGCAGATCTCCAGTTGGCTGGTTTGAAATAGGAGAGTCACAATTAATAGGTCCCGACCTGATTCAACAAGCGATCGAAAAAGTCAAGATTATTCGGGATCGATTGCTAACAGCCCAATGTCGCCAAAAGTCTTATGCAGACAATCGCCGACGAGACCTGAAATTTCAAATTGGTGATTGGGTGTTTTTGAAAGTGTCGCCAATGAAGGGAGTGATGAGATTTGGCAAGAAGGGGAAACTAAGTCCCAGGTATATCAGACCCTATGAAATCGTTCGTAAAGTAGGTCAAGTAGCTTATGAATTGAAATTGCCTTCGGAGCTTGAATCAGTACATCCAGTATTTCATGTTTCGATGCTCCGCAAGTGTATTGGGGACCCCACAAGGATTGTTCCGGTAGAAGATGTGCAAGTGACAGAAAAGCTAACATTCGAAGAGGTACCTGTTGCTATTCTAGACAGACAAGTGAGAAGACTTCGGAACAAAGAGGTAGCATCAGTCAAAGTTCTATGGCGGAACAATAATCGAGAAGAAATGACGTGGGAAGCGGAAGAAAAGATGAAGTCCAAGTCCCCCCAATTGTTTCAAATCCCAGAAGAGACTAGACATGAAGCAACGACGAATTGAGGTATGTACGCATTATTTCTATGATTTTGGTCGTGTGTGACCATAGATGGATTGATATTGTAATATAGCCATGTGGGAAAATGATATTATGGGTTGCTGTGACAGGTTAATAGTTCCAGATTACAGAGGAAACTCTGGCGAAATTTCTGTAGAATCTCGAGTGTTTAACATTCGAGGACGAATGTTCCAAAAGGGGGGAAGAATGTTACACCCCGGAAATTTTCCGTTAGCATGTGCAAAATAGGCTAATAAGGATAAAATATGTGTGTGGCGTTTTGAAGGCAAGTAATAAGGTCCCGTAGATTGGTATCGAGGAGTTGAACAACTTTTACGAAGGTTCCATAAGGATCGGAAATGAAACCAAGTCAAGAAAATAAGCTTCAGTGAACTGGGAGTATACGGTCCATTATACGGACCGTAAAAGTGTTTTACGGTTCATTATACGGACCGTAGAAGTGTCACAGAAGAGGCTGACTGAAGGGTGAGTTATACGGTGTACTATACGGACCGTATAACGGTTTGACGGTCCGTAAAATGAATCGTCAAAGTGTCACAGAATGAGGTTGAAAGAAGGTCGATTTTACGGTGAATTATACGGACCGTATAATGATTATACGGCCCGTCAAATGGAGCGTCAAATGGTTACAGAAAGGGGTGATCTCTGGGTCCATTTTACGGCCAGTTATACGGACCGTATAAATTTATACGGACCGTATAACGAACCGTATAATGACATCGGGACTGAAGTTGAATTTTATAAAATATGATCCAAGTCTCATTTTCTTCATTCCCACTTTCTACTACACGATCCTCTCTCTCTCTCTAGAACCTTCCACTCTTCCAAACCAAGAACACAAGTAGAAATCTAAGATCAAATTCATCAATTCACCATAACCTAGTGCAAGAACACATCAAAAGGGATTATTTGAGTTCAGAATTTCCTAGAAGGAGGAACAAGGGTTTTGTTGGTGTGAAGCATTTAAACTCAAGGGTTGTTCAATCACCATCCAAGGTATGTTTCATGACCTTATTAAGTTATTTAAGTGTTAGAAGCATAGGAAAAGCTTGAATTGTAGAAAGACATAGAAAAATGGGTCTTGAATGGGTGAATAGTGCCACCATTGAGTGATGATGGAATTGAATCATATAAGTTGAAGTGTTAAGGTTGTGAATATGCTAGAAATGATGATTTAACCATGAAATAAGTATTAGAGGTGTGAAAATACGATGATAAGCTAGGTAGGAAATTATGGAAAAATTGGAGGAAAATGGTGAAATGTGATGAGTCGATATGAATGATGGTTGTTGGTGGTAATGTTGTGGGTATTATTGTGAATGTTGGGAATTGATATAGACGATGGGAAATGTAGAATAAACAAAGGAACTGCTGCCCAATTTTCTCTAGGAAAATAGCGACGTGTTCTTATAGCCCACTAACTAACGATTATTCGAATTCCCTTATGAAGGTAACGACGCGATATTGCGGAAGAGCAAGTGAATGGTATTCTAGCTAAACGACCAAGGTATGTGAGGCTAGTCCCTTTCTTCAAATGGCATGAATCCCATAGCATAAAATCCCCTTCTTTCCATGAGCTAATAGATATAATATGATAATGCTAAAGCGATGATTATGTCCTCATTGTCTACACTCACCTCATGTACTAATTCCTTCGAGGTGAGGCAGAATGTCAGAAATTGCTCCATAAAGAGATCGGGGGATCACGACCCTACGTCACCCCGGTAGAGCACAAATGATCATGAGCTCACGCATGTATTATGATAAGATAAGCACGTTTTAAAAGTATATGATGATAAGTATTTTATGTTAAGCATGTCATGATTGCATTTACACCGCGCCTAGTTGGCCGGGCAGACACCGCTTCAGCGGGCGGCTACAGGATACACCATGACCCTCTCGGGCATGGGCAGACACCACTAGTGGGCGGCACGAGATGGTACCCCGGACGCGGGAGGCCTGGACGCGGGCTTATATTATTGGTGATCACACCATCCCGACATGGACGGGCAGCTTGCATGATATGTATACATGATATGATAAAGAGTATGAGTAAGACAGCATGCATCATCTTTCCTATGATTATGATTCAGCTTCACATGTTCACTTTGATGTTCATTATGTTGTTAGTGTTTCTCCCTTCATTATTTATGCCTCTCATACTCAGTACAATGTTCATACTGACGTCCTTTTCTTTGGACGTTGTGTTCATGCCCACAGGTAGACAGGGAGACGAGCTAGATCCAGAGCCATAGGGGCAGTCAGTTGTTGAGAGCACTCCATTGTTCGGAGGTGCTTGTGATTTCTTTTGTGTATACGTACATATATATATATATATATATATCCATTTTGGGGCATGACGGAGTCTTGTTCCGTCCATTGTATAGCATGTAAGTAGAGGCTCGTAGATGCGCAGTGGGGGTTAGATGGTTCCACAAGATGTTACTATATGTATATACTATTTTTTGATAGCCGTATGGCAATGTATGTAAAACAAGTATGTTTCTTGTAAAGTATGATTTTCACATGTTTCGTCTATAAATTCTGAAAGGAGTATTTAATGAGTAATTGAGTATTAAGAAGAGCGGTGCTCGGTGGTTAGCCCCGGGTACCCGTCGCGGCCCCTAGTCGGGTCGTGACAATCAGTCAGATTCAGTTGTCTCATATTGATGTTATCCTCATACTACTAATGTTTCCTTTCATTATGTACGCCTCTCATACTCGGTACAATATTCGTACTGGCGTCCTTTCTTCGGACGCTGTGTTCATGCCCACAGGTAGACAGGGAGGAGAGCTTAGCCCGGGACCTCAGTAGCTGTCAGCTGTTAGATAGCACTCCATTGTTCGGAGGTGCTTATGGCTATCCTTTGATGTACATTCATATATGCATATTTTGGGCATGACGGAGTCTTGTTCCGTCCATGTATTCATTATGTTAGTAGAGGCTCGTAGATACGCAGTGTGGGTTAGATGGTCTCACAAGAGGTTTTCATATGTATGTATATTATTTTGATGGCCGAGAGGCAAATGTATATAAAGTATTTATGTTTCGATTAAATATGATTTTCCTACAATTGGTATGTAAAATTGATAAAAGAGTATTAAAGGAGCAAGATAAGTATTAGAGTGAGCGGTGCTCGGTAACTAGCTCCGGGTACCCGTCGTGGCCCCTAGCTGGGTCGTGACAGAAGTGGTATCAGAGCAGTTCGTCCTCGGAAGTGTCTACGAGCCGTGTCTAGTAGAGTCTTGTTTATGGTGTGTTGCGCACCACGCTAATAAACAAGAGGCTACAGGGCATTTAGGAAAATGACCATCCTTCTTCTCATGAAATCGTGCGATAGAGCCATGCCTAGGATTATGTTCTTCCTAAAAGTGCGTTATGGTTTCAGAAAAATGCCGCCGAAAGGAAAATCTACAGCTGCCCAGAAAGGCAAAGCTACGATAAAGAAGCGGGCAGAAAGGGAGCCTCCGGCGGAGGTAGAGGAAAGTGAATCGCAAAGTGAGGCCGCGCCCAATGTAGAAGAGCAGGGAGGAGCCTCAGCTCCGATTCCTCCACCGGGTGCTTCGGGTCAACAAGTGTCCGAGGTCATACATTTATTGACACAGTTGGTTGCCGCTCAGGCACAACGACAGAATGCGGGCCCAAGTGATCGTTCGGCTAGTACAAGAGCCCGTGATTTCCTTACTCTAAACCCTCCAGAATTTTTCGGGTCGAAGCCGGATGAGGACCCACAAGGTTTTATCGATGAAATGCTGAGGACGTTAACACTTATGCATGCTTCTGCGACTGAATCTGTAGAGTTGTCCTCATATAGACTTTGCGACGTGCGGTACTATGGTATAAGAATTGGGTGATAACAAGAGGGGAGAATGCACCACCTCCCGTGTGGCAAGAGTTTGTAGATGCCTTTATTCGTCACTACTTGGCACCTGAAGTCCACCGAACTCGAGCGGACAGGTTCTTGAATTTGAAACAAGGAAGCATGAGTGCCCGAGAGTATAGTATGCAATTCAACTCTTTGGCCTGGTATGCTCCGACTATGGTGGCTGACATGGGGGACCGAGTCTATAGATTTGTGAGTAGTTTAGGACCACACCTGTTCAGAGATTGTCTGACAGCCTCTTTGCAAGATGGGATGGATATTTCCAGGATACAGGCCCATGCTCAGAACCTCGAGGAACGACAACGACAGCAGAGAAGTGATCGTGAGGGTGACAGAAGACAAGGTAAGAGGGCTAGATCTATGGGGGAGAGCAGTGAGTACCGAGGGGGACCGAGACAGACATATTTTAGGCACTCAGGTCAGTCAGTGACTAGTGCACCTCCTAGATTCTCAGATAGGAGGGCTGACCATTCTTTTCAGTCAGGCCAGGGGCAGAGTTCGAGGGCCTCAGATCCGCAGTCTAGGGGAGACTTTAGCCAGAGGAGACCTCCAGTACCGCGGTGTAGCCAGTGTGGTAAACTACATTCCGGACAGTGTCGTATGGGTTCGGATGCTTGTTATGCTTGCGGGCAAGTTGGTCACATGATGAGAGATTGCCCCTCAGCGAGAGATAGAGCTGGGACTCAGCCTACAGGTTCAGCAGCGGGTTCTTCTTCAGCACGCCCGACAGCACAGACTCCTCAGACTACAGCAGGTAGGGGCAGAGGTAGAGGGGGAGCATCTACTTCAGGTGTTGTTCAGCCCCGTGTGTATGCTTTAGGTGGGCGACAGGATCTTGAGTCTTCCCCAGATGTTGTCACAGGTACCTTGACTATATTTTCCCGTGACGTATATGCTCTGATTGATCCAGGTTCTACCTTCTCATATATTACTCCGTATATCGCTGATTGTGTTGGGGTAAGACCTGAGCCAATTAAACCTTTCGGGGTATTCATTCCGGTTGGTGATCCTGTAATAGCGAGGCTAGTATATCAGAACTGTGTAGTCATTATAGGTGGTCGTCAGACAAGGGCTGATCTAATTGAACTTGAGATGATAGATTTTGACGTAATTATGGGTATGGACTGGTTGGCATCATGCTATGCTAATGTTTGTTGCCGGACAAAGGTAGTTCGATTCCAATTTCCGGGAGAGCCCATACTCGAGTGGAAGGGTAATACAGTTTCCCCAAAGGGTAGGTTTAGTTCCTACCTTAAGGCGAGAAAGATGATAGCCAAGGGTTATATTTGTCATCTAGTTCGGGTTCATGACACGGAAGCGGAAGTGCCAACTTTCCAGTCTGTCCCGGTAGTGAAGGAATTCCCAGATGTGTTTCCCGACAAATTACCAGGCCTTCCTCCAGAAAGGGAGATCGACTTTGCTATTGATGTACTACCAGACACCGAGCCTATTTCTATTCCTCCATATCGAATGGCTCCAACAGAACTGAAAGAGCTAAAAGCACAGCTAAAAGATTTACTTGAGAAGGGGTTTATAAGGCCTAGTTCCTCGCCATAGGGAGCACCAGTCCTGTTCATAAGGAAGAAAGACGGATCTCTACGAATGTGCATCGACTACGGATAGCTGAACAAAGTGACAGTGAAGAATAAATACCCTCTTCCTAGAATTGATGACTTGTTCGATCAATTGCAAGGTGCTAAATGGTTCTCCAAGATAGATCTGAGATTGGGTTATCATCAGGTGAGAATTAGGGAAGCAGATATTCCCAAGATCGCCTTCAGGACAAGATATGGTCACTACGAGTTTCGAGTAATGTCGTTCGGGTTGAGGAATGCCCCGGCGGTGTTCATGAATTTAATGAATAATGTGTTCAGGCCGTTTTTGGATCTCTTTGTGATAGTGTTCATCGACGATATTTTGGTGTACTCTCGTACAGAGTCAGAACATGCAGATCATCTAAGAATTGTTCTTGGCGTTCTTCGAGATCGGGAATTGTATGCAAAGTTTTCGAAGTGCGAGTTTTGGCTAAACTCAGTGGCATTTCTAGGTCATGTTATTTCAGATAATGGTATCCGAGTCGACACTCAGAAAATAGAAGCTGTGAAGACTTGGCCAAGACCTACGACGCCTACAGAAGTTCGTAGTTTCCTTGGGTTAGCAGGATACTATAGAAGATTTGTAGAGGGCTTCTCATCTATTTCAGCCCCATTGACAAAGTTAACCCAGAAGTCGGGTAAATTCCAGTGGAGTGATGCCTGTGAGCGTAGCTTCCAAGAGCTAAAAAACAGGTTGACCTCAGCGCCAGTGCTAACACTTCCAGAAGGATCAGATGGCTATGTAGTGTATTTTGACGCCTCCGATGTGGGATTAGGATGTGTATTGATGCAGAATGGGAAAGTTATTGCATATGCTTCGAGACAGTTGCGAAAATATGAACAGAATTACCCCACTCATGATCTTGAGCTAGCTGCGGTCATTCATGCATTAAAAATATGGAGACACTACTTATATGGTGTGCACATGGACATCTATACGGATCACAAAATCCTTCAATATATTTTCAAACAGAAGGAGTTGAATCTGCGGCAAAGGAGATGGTTAGAATTACTGAAGGATTATGATGTGAACATTCTATATCATCCAGGGAAGGCGAATGTAGTAGCAGATGCACTTAGCCGCCGATCGATGGGTAGTTTATGTGGAGTTCCTTCGGAAAAGCGAGAAATGGTTCGTGAAGTCCATCGGTTAGCAAGTCTCGGCGTACGGCCCATTGATTCAGGAGATGCAGGTATTAGCGTCAATGACCCCACAGTTTCATCATTGAATCTAGAAGTGAAGGAATGACAATATGAAGATCCTCAGTTAAGCCACTATCGAGATCTATCTCAGGAAAAGGAAGAGTCTCCATTCGAAGTTTCCATATAAGGGGTTCTTAGATATCGAGGCCGGCTATGTGTACCGAATGTGGCAAACTTGCGCCAACGGATTTTAGAGGAAGCACATTATTCCCGGTATTCTATTCATCCAGGTGCAACCAAGATGTACCACGATCTCAAATTGGTATACCGGTGGGATGGCATGAAGCGAGACATAGCAGAATTTGTAGCACAGTGTCCGAATTGCCAGCAAGTGAGGGCCGAGCATCAAACGCCAGGAGGGTTATTGCAAGCAATGGAAATTCCTACGTGGAAATGGGAAGAAATTAACATGGATTTTGTGGTAGGATTACCCCGTACGCGAGGGAAGTATGATTCTATATGGGTGATCGTGGATAGACTCACGAAAGCAGCTCATTTTCTCCCCGTTAGAACCACATATTCAGCGGAAGATTATGCTAAATTGTATCTCAAGGAGATTGTACGACTTCACGGTATTCCTTTGGCCATTATCACAGATAGAGGGGCACAGTTCACAGCCAAGTTCTGGAAGTCCTTCCAAGAAGGTCTAGGTACCCAAGTTAAGCTCAGCACGATGTTCCATCCGCAGACTGACGGACAAGCCGAGCGCACTATTCAGACCTTAGAGGATATGCTACGGGCGATTGGGTGTTCCTGAAGGTATCGCCGATGAAGGGAGTGATGAGATTTTGCAAGAAGGGAAAGCTAAGTCCCAGATATATCGGACCCTACCAAATCATTCGCAAGGTGAGTCGAGTAGCCTATAAATTGGACTTGCCTTCAGAGCTCGAATCCGTGCATCCAGTATTCCATGTTTCGATGCTCCGCAAGTGCATTAGAGACCCAACAAGAATAGTTTCGGTTGATGATGTGCAAGTAACAGAGAAGCTAACATACGAGGAAATGCCCATTGCCATTTTGGATAGACAAGTACGAAGGCTTCAGAATAAAGAGGTTGCTTCAGTCAAAGTTCTATGGCGGAACAATAATCGGGAAGAAATGACTTGGGAAGCGGAGGAGAAGATGAAATCTATGTATCCCCATTTTTTCCAATCCCCAGAAGAGATTTAAGATGAGACGTCGATGGTGTAAGGTATGTATGTTTTAGTTTTATATTTTTGAACGTGTGTGGCCATAAATGTGTTGATATTGTGATATAGCCCTGTGAGGCGAAGATATTGTGGGTTGTTGTAATGGAAAGGTAGTATCCAATTTACAAAGGAAACTCTGGCAAAATTTTTCCAGAATCCCCGAGTGTCGAACATTCGAGGACGAATGTTCCAAAAGGGGGGAAGAATGTTACACCTCGGAAATTTCTCCGTACTTGTATGATGAGTGGAATGATAAAAAGTTGAGTGAATGATGTTTTGTTAAGTCGGCAATGGCTAATTAAGAATTTTTGGAAATAAGAATGTCGCGGAAAATTTTTCAGCCAGTGGTCGTATATGGCACTATACGACCCGTAAAGTGATTTACGGACCGTATAGTGCAATCGTCCTCCAGCTTGTCAAAAATCCCAACTTTCTGTAAATGTTGAATATGGTTAAATACGACCCAGTTTACGGCCCATAAAATGATTTACGGACCGTAAACCAAGTCGTAAACTACCATGTCCATCAGCCAAAACTTTCTGTCTTTGAAATGGTTAAATACGACCACAGTGGACGGACCGTAAATCAAAATACGGTCCGTATGTGGTGGTTTACGACCACTGTTCACCCCGACAAGAATTCATTAAAGATCAGATTTTGTGATTTTAAAAAGGGACTTAAGCCTCATTTCACTTCATTTTTCATCCATACAACTCAAGAGACCTCTAGAACATTCCAAATAATTCCTCCACAAGAATTCAAGAGAATTAAAGGGAATATCAAGACCAACAACACTAATTTCATGAAATTAAGTGTAAGAACACATCAAAGGATCTTCTAAGTCAAGAAATTCCCAAGAAGGTGGAACTAGGGTTGTGGCTAATTGAAGTATTTCAACTTAAGGATTGTTCAACCATCCTCCAAGGTAAGTTTCATGATTATTCCATATTTTTTGAAGTATTGGAAAGCCTAGACACTTGAAATGTAGAAGAACATAGAAATGGGTCATTATTGAGTGAATAGTGACATAAATGAATGATAGTGGAATTGAACTATGAATATTGAAGTGTTGTGAATACAAATACGTTATAAATGATGTTTATATCATGAAACAAGCATTAAATGCATGAAAACGCAAGGATGAGCTAGAAGTAGAAATAAGGGAAAATTGGAGGAAAATGGTGGATTTTGCCAAATGTACGTAAATGACGATTGTCAATGATGATATTGCGAGTAATATTATGAATGTTGGGAGTTGATATAAAACATGAGAAAAATGGTATGAGCGAAGGAAGCGTTGTCCGACTTTTCCTAGAATTAGCGATGCGTTCTTGTAGTTATTTTACTAATGTTGATACGGATTCTCGTATGAAGGTAACGACGTGATATCGACGGAGAACAAGAGAGCGATATCTTAGCTAAACGACCAAGGTATCTCAGGCTAGTCCTTCTTTCTAAAGGCATGAATCTTTTAACTTGAATCCCTATTTCTTTCGTGAGTTCTTACATTCTAAGAAGTTAAAAGCTTATACTTATGAATGTCTATATGAGATAAGTTATACGATATGATGACACTAGAATGATGATGATGTTATTCCTTGCCTACACTCACCTCATGTACTAGTCCTTTCAAGGTGAGACAGAATGTCCATGATGGTTCCATAATGTAATCGGGGGATCACGACCTTACGTCACCCCGATATAGTAAAGTTGATCATGAGTCATATATACGCATTACGATAAGATAGGTACTTTATGATAAGAATATTACTATGAGTATTTACATTAAGCATGTCATGATTGCATTCACACCGGTCCTAGTTGGCCGGGCAGACACCGCTTCGGCGGGCGGCGATACGGATACACCACGACCTACGGGCGTGGGCAGACACCACTAGTGGGCGGCATGAGATGGTACCCCGGACGCGGGAGGCCTGGACGCGGGCTAATATTTTTTATTATCACACCGTTCCGACATGGACGGGCAGCTTGCATATGATGCATACATGTTATGATGATGGGTAAGACATCATGCATTACTTCATGTATGATTATCAGTCAGATTCAGTTGTCTCATATTGATGTTATCCTCATACTACTGATGTTTCCTTTCATTATGTACGACTCTCAGACTCGGTACAATATTCGTACTGACGTCCTTTCTTCGGACGCTGTGTTCATGCCCACAGGTAGACAGGGAGAAGAGCTTGGCCCGGGTCCTCAGTAGCTGTCAGCTGTTAGATAGCACTCCATTGTTCGGAGGTGCTTATGGCTATCCTTTGATGTACATTCATATATGCATATTTTGGGCATGACGGAGTCTTGTTCCGTCCATGTATTCATTATGTTAGTAGAGTCTCGTAGATACGCAGTGTGGGTTAGATGGTCTCACAAGAGGTTTTCATATGTATGTATATTATTTTGATGGCCGAGAGGCAAATGTATATAAAGTATTTATGTTTCGATTAAATATGATTTTCCTACAATTGATAAAAGAGTATTAAAGGAGCAAGATAAGTAGTAGAATGAGCGGTGCTCGGTAACTAGCTCCGGGTACCCGTCGTGGCCCCTAGCTGGGTCGTGACAGAACTTGCCCTCTTGTATCAACACAATGCCCAAACCAACATGAGCGTATCACCATATACTGAGAAATCCTTACCATCCACGGGTAATGCAAAAATTGGGGTTGTATTCAACAATTCTTGAGCTTTTGGAAGCTCCCTTCACAAGCATCAGACCACTGGAAAGGAACCTCCTTTTGAGTGAATCGGGCTAGATGAGAAGCAATAAAAGCAAACTCTTTCACAAAGCAACGGTAGTAACTAGCTAAACATACGAAGCTACGAAACTCGATAACTGAAGTGGGCCTCGCCCAATCCCTAACAACCTCGATCTTCTTGGGATCAACCATAATCCTATTCTTTGACACTATGTGGCCCAAGAATGCCAGAATCAAGCGAGAACTCACACTTAGAAAACTTAGCATAAAGCTTTTTTTCCTTCAATAACGCAACGATAATCCTCAAATGACACCCATGCTCTTCCTTACTTCTCAAATACACCAAGATATCATCAATGAATACTATGATGAAGGAATCCAATTATGGCTTGAAAATGCCATTCATCAAATCCATGAAAGCTGCCGGGACATTCGTAAGACAAAATGACATAAGAAGGAACTTGTAATGACCATAAGAAGTCCTAAAGGACGACATAAGAAGGAACTTGTAATTACCATAAGAAGTCCTAAAGGTCGTCTTCAGAATATCCTCGGCCCGAATTTCTAGCTGGTGATAACCTGACCTCAAATTAATACTCAAAAACACAGAAGCACCCTGAAGCTGGTCGAACAAGTCATCAATGTGGGGAATAGGATACTTATTTCAAATGGTGACCTTGTTCAACTGGTGATAATCTATGCACATCCGCATCGTCCCATCTTTCTTCATCACAAAGAGCATGGGAGTGCCCTAAGGGGAGATGCTCGATCTGATGAAACCTTACTCAAAAGATCCTGCAATTGTTCCTTTAACTCTCTCAACTCGGCAGGTGCTATCCTATATGGCAGAATGGAAATAGGGCGAGTACCCGGCTCTAGATTGATGCAGAAGTTGATGTCGCGATTGGGTGGCATACCCGGCAAATCAGAAGGGAATACCTCCGCGAACTTGCATACCACAGGCACAGACTCAAGCAATGGAGCATCAGTGCTAGTCTCATGAACATGGTCTAGATATGCCAAACACCCTTTATCAACTAACTTCTTCACGTGGAGATAGGCAATAATCTTCTTTGGCACGGACTAAAAGTACCCCTCCACTCAAGTCTAGGAATATCTGGCATGGCTAGGATGGCCGTCTTGGTGTGACAGTCCAAGATCACATGGTAAGGGGACAACCAACTCTCATACCTAAAATAATGTCGAATCTACCATATCCAATATCACCAAGTTTACCCACATGTCAAAACCCATAAAAGTAACTAAACAAGATCAATAGACTCGATTAACTACTACTAAATCTCCAATCGGAGTAGACATAAGAATAGGCATATCAAGAAAGTCATAAGTCAAATCCCAAACAACAGAATGATAAACAAACACATAAGAGAAAGTAGATCCTGGATCAAATAAGACTGACGCTGCACAATAATGAACAAAAATGATACCTGAGATCACAACATCAGACGTCTCAGCCTCTGGTCTACCGGGAAAGGCGTAATAATAAGCACCACCACGGGCACTCTGGCTGGACTGAGCTCTTTCCCTGGAGCTTGAGAACCACCACTACTCAATTGATAACCACCTCTAGAGCAAACTGTGGCCCGACCGAGCACCGACTCTAGATAAAGAACCACACCGGCTACCAAAAAATGTCAGTCCTAGGGGTCTGGAATCTGGAACCCTACTAGGTCACACCCTGCCTCGATCGGGTGCACTCTTTTGTGATGTGTCAAAGATCACCAAAAACATAGTATGCTCTAGGTGTTGAAGGCTGAAACATTGAGGTTGAGGAACCGAAGTAACCACCTCAGTTGCTGGTCGAGAAAATGAACCTCCGGAAGCTTGACATGACCCATAACCACCTGAAGATGCCTGAAGTGCTGATTTAATAGGGCGGCTAAACTGTGGCTGATAGGTCCTGGATGACTGACCCCCTCTCTAGAACTGGACCCACGGTATCCACCATAATGACGAGGCTTCTTCTCACTAACCCTACCAAGAAATGGGGCCCTCGCTGACTCAACACCTGAGGAATAATCCACTACCGCCTAGAAGGAAGACCCCAAGGCTACAAGCTGAAGACAAGGAACATGAAGTGGAAGCACCAGTCCACTCACAAACTTCCTAACCTTCTCTGCCTTAGTAGGAATTAACTCCGTCGCATAGCGTACCAGGAATAGAAATAGAGCCTCATACTCGGCCTCTAATGCAAGTGGATGAACTCTTCCCTTTACTGATATCTTAAAGTACGGGGTACGTACATCTCTAAGAAGGCCTGGTGAAACTATACGGAAGAGAGTGGAGGCGAACCAACGGGATGTAAAAGGATATGATCCATAGCGTCGTAAAATACTGGATCAGGCATAACCTCGTGGTGAGTTTAGGCTGGCCCCGTCCCTCCTCCAACTGCATGCGCTCGCTCGGGCTAGCGCTCTGGCTGATGCTCTGGCTGGCGCTCTGGAAAGCTGATCTAGTGCGCCTTTGTGCAGCCACATGGGCCCTGCCCCTGGCTAGTGCAGCACCACGACCTCTAGCCTGTCCTTGTCCTCGCGTTTCGTCCCCAAAAGTGGGCTCGAGCGCCTCGTCCCTAGAAATGGTAGCTCGAGTGCTCACCATCTGTGAGAGAATAGAAGTGAATCAGATGCCAATTCGAATATTCTAGATACTAATTTGAATAAAGTAACACGAAAGAATAAAAGAATTTGAAGTTTCCTATATGTCCCATAGCCTCTCGCAGATAAGCACATAGCTCATCATACCGATCCGCAAGAATCTATTAGACATGCTCTTATACTTACAGATCGGGTAAGCTAGGAATCTTATACCAACTTGTCACAACTCAAATCACTAGTCGTACGGCCACCTACAATTTCCCACCTAGGTATGCGAACCCGTCCCTTAATCATAAACGCAAACGTAATAAAATAAATAAGACAAGATAAATAGAAGTCCGAATCATAAATAAGGATAAGTGCGGAAATACAATTACAATCCCTAAGGAACTGGCCTGACTCGAACAAGAGCAACTACATAACTGTTTGAATATACAAGTTTGAAAAACAAAGATAATTGTCTGAATGGAATAATATAAAGACAGAGAGATGAGTCACCAAGGCAGCGGATCGTCTGATGCTCACCCCAGATACTCGTAACTTGGGCCTCGGGAATCAGTCACGAGAAGTGGAAATGGAGCTGTCACCTTCTCTGCACTAAAAAAAGAATATAGTAAGATAGTATCAGTACAAACACTATTTACTGGGTTATATCATAGGCCGACAATAGTTAGCTAACATATATAAAGGAAGAAACTAAAGAATAGACATGCTCACAATCAGGTACCAACACAACACAATCAAAGAATAATAACTCAAGTATAGTAATATCAAGTCACAGCCTAGGTGGGAGTCTCTAATCCTCGAGTCCATCAAGGCCCTAAGTAAACATCTGACACAGCAACTCAATGAATCATCAACCAAGGAATCAAGAGGAAATACCATACAATGATAAGAAATGAAATGCAAGTGAAATGGGATAATATACAATGCACTGGCCAAATGTAATCTCCGTACACATATGCTACGAATGGAATACCTCCACGTCCCGATAGTCATGACCCATAGAGGACCCGCAAAGTTCATGTACCAGTCACTCCGCACACAACCCAGAGATGACTCCACAATACCAACCACACCGCTAGCCATTCCGCACACAACCCAGAGATGGCTATGCTATCGAATATGTTCCAAGAATCACGGATGCTTCCTTCTCACTTATCATCATCAACACCAATCATAGGTAATATCAATGTATCATGAAATGAGGATGAATGCAGTAAAAATAACAATATCAAGTGTATCATATCAATCCCAATCGTACCACACATGGACACATATCACAATTTCAATATCAAGTCAAGCCTTTCCTCTATCAGTGATAATGTCAAGATAAGTGACAACCATATCATAATCGTAATATGACAACTAAGTACAAGTCAGATATAACAGAAATGGCGACGAGCCAATAAATCACAAAGAGGCGACAAACCCGCAAATAAGTCAATAATACCAAACCTAAGTAATCCATTCCAACTTTATACCTGAATGCATAACATGCTTTCTCCGACAATCACTAACGCTACATATGTTTCGCTAACTGATGTCTAACCTACTTAGCTGCCGAGCTGGAGCCACAAAAAATCAAACCTTTGCCTTGCCTTTCTGGAGAGTTTCCACGTGCTCAAAGTCTATCCATTATTGAATTGTAAGCTAGAAAGTTGAAGCAATGATACCCATATTGCTATACTATCGTTCGAATAAAAAACAACTATGAAAAAGGGGAAAAACATGCCCACAAGGGTAAAAAGTGTATTGCAAAGCTGGAATGGGTAATCCAACGTTCTAGAAGTTCAATTCTTCTCCTCAATTGCTAAATTAACTCATGAATAGGTCAATTTCATCATTTAAGTCAAACCCCCCATTTTTGGTATAAACCCTAACTTTTAATCTTTCAATTCATCAATAATAATGGAAGATTCAAGCCTATTAGTCACTCATTCATCAAATTCCATGCTTAAATTAGTCAAATCTATCAATAAATCTCATATTGAAGACTGAATATCAAATAATGAAATAAGTGTGAAACCCCATTTTCTTCCTTTAGTTTCTATAGATTTTCTATCATGGATTCATGCTCAAGAAAGGTAAATGAATGAAATCAAGGTTAGAGAACTTACCCTCAAGAGAAATCTGCTTAGAACCTCTTCAATTTGACTCAAAGACACTTATGAACAATAAATATGGGAATAGGAAATGAAGGGTTTTACTTAGCTTTAATTAAGGTTCTGGTCCACGTCACTCACCGCAGCGGTCGAGGGTTCGCCACGGTGGAACCGCTCCTACGGCTTTCTTCCCGCCACAGCGAACACGCTACAGCGGAACCCTGTCTGCTATAGCATCTCACTACGATTCTACATATCTCATCATAGTGGACCAGACCTCGGCGAGGCAAGTCCGCTATAGTGCATAGAGTGCCGCTATCGCGGGCACCAGACACCAGAACAATACTGGTTTTTCACTAACTCATTCCCAAAACCAAAAACATACCCGAGACCTCCCAGATACAAACCAAACATGCAACCACACATAAAAACGTGCTACGGACTCACTCGTGGTCTCGAAATTCCCAATGGAGGTCTATTAGATCAAGTCAACACCCAATGACCAAAGACCAACTTTTCAATGAATAACCTAAAATGCCCCCGAGTGTCTTGGGAGTCGAACTGAACACCACAACAAGTCAAAATTGAGCATCCGGACCTCTCAGAATCGATGAATTTTTGAAAAAAGTCCGTTCACCCAAAAGTCAACTATCAGTCAACCATTTTTTACCTTAAAGCTCTATTTCACATAAGTCATCATAAAACTCGCCCGGCTACCTTGAAAACCTTACCACCCGTCCCCTCTGGTCAAAATTAGACTAATAGAGCTCGAGAAAGATCAACAGGGGTAAATGGGTCAAAAGCACTGTAACGACCGAGCAGATCGTTACATAGAAGTAGAGAGGCATGCGATGCATGGCCCAAAGAAAGCAACGAACTCCCCATAGAAGTCCCTTTGAGACCCAGGGTGATGCCCAAAAGAAAAGGTAGAAATTGGTTAAGTGTGGGAAAGGGGTAAGACATGCGGTGTAAAAATCGAAGCAAGCAAGTAGCTCGCAATGAGCTACGCGATGCGATGGCCATCAAGAACTTGTACTTCACGATGGAGCTTGCATCTCAAGCTGCTTTGGTTTCTGCGTTGGCCAATAAATATGACACTTACGCGAATTTTTCAAATTTAACTCATTCCAACTCTTTTATTGATAGTTCCAAATGCATTCGTGTTTTGATGATTGTCAAATTATTTCAGAACCAGATAGAGACCTGGAATGCAATCTGTTCTCTGTGCATCTTGCACTGTCGGCAGAGATAGCTGTAAAGCCGAGCCATTTGTTGCACACAAGTACAAATGTGAGTTGGCCCATGCATTGGGTAAAAGTGAATTAGTGGTCTCTATTCATCCCACATGCAGTCACGACCCAGCTAGGGGCCACGACGGGTACCCGGAGCAAATTACCGAGCACCGCTCACTCTACTACTTGTCTTGCTCATTTAATACTCTTTTATCAAATTTTACATACCAATTGTAGGGAAATCATATTTAATCAAAACATAAATACTTTATATACATTTGCCTCTCGGCCATCGAAATAATATACATACATATGAAAACATCTTGTGAGACCATCTAACCCGCACTGCGTATCGACGAGCCTCTACTAACATAATGAATACATAGACGGAACAAGGCTTCATCATGCCCAAAATATGCATATATGAATGTACATCAAAAGAATAGCCATAAGCACCTCCGAACAATGGAGTGCTATCTATCAGCTGACAGCTACTGAGGACCTGGGCCAAGCTCTCCTCCCTGTCTACCTGTGGGCATGAACACAGCGTCCGAAGAAAGGACGTCAGTACGAATATTGTACCGAGTATGAGAGGCATACATAATGAAAGGAGACATCAATAATATGTGGATAACATCAACATGAGACATCTGGATCTGACTGTTAATCATACATGAAGTAATGCATGCTATCTTACTCATACTCATCATCATAACATGTATGCATCATAAGCAAGCTGCCCGTCCATGTCGGAACGGTGTGATAATCAATAATATTAGCCCGCGTCCAGGCCTCCCGCGTCTGGGGTACCATCCCATGCCGCCCACTAGTGGTGTCTGCCCACGCCCGTAGGTCGTGGTGTATCCGTATTGCCGCCCGCCGAAGCGGTGTCTGCCCGGCCAACTAGGCATGGTGTGAAATGCTCATGACATGCTTAATGTAAATACTCATAGTAATATGCTTATCATAAAATACTTATCTCATCATAATGCGTGTATAAGGCTCATGATCAACTTTACTCTATCGGGGTGACGTAAGGTCGTGATCCCCCGGTTACATTATGGAACCATCATGGACATTCTGCCTCACCTTGAAAGGACTAGTACATAAGGTGAGTCTAGGCAAGGAATAACATCATCATCATTCTAGTGTCATCATATCGTATAACTTATCTCATATAGACATTCATAGGTATAAGCTTTTAACTTCTTAGAATGTAAGAACTCATGAAAGGAATAGGGATTCAAGCTAAAAGATTCATGCCATTAGAGAGAAGGAATAGCCTCACATACCTTGGTCGTTTAGCTAAGATATCGCTCACTTGTTCTCCGTCGATATCACGTCGTTACCTTCATAAGAGAATTGATATCAACATCAGTAAACTAACTATAAGAACGCATCGCTAATTCTAGGAAATGTTGGGCAGAGTCTCCTTTGCTCATACTACTTTTCTCACGTTCTATATCAACTTTCAATATTCATAATATTATTCGCAATATCATAATCGACAATCGTCATTTATGTGCGTTTGGCAAAATCCACCATTTTCCTCCAATTTTCCATTATTTCCACTTCTAGCTCATTCTTGCGTTTTCATGCATTTAATGCTTGTTTCATGATATAAACATCATTTATAACGTATTTGTACTCACAACACTTCAATATTCATAGTTCAATTCCACTATCATTCATTTATGTCACTATTCACTCAATAATGACCCATTTCTATGTTCTTCTACATTTCAAGTGTCTAAGCTTTCCAATACTTCAAACAACATGGAAAAATCATGAAACATACCTTGGATGATGGTTGAACAAGTCTCGAGTTGCAATTCTTCACTCAGACCAACACCCTAGTTCCACCTTCTTGGGAATTTCTTGACTTAGAAGATCCTTTGATGTGTCTTTACACTTATTTTTATGAGTTTGGTGTTAATAATCTTAGGTTTCCTTGGATTTTCTTGATATCCTTAGAGTTGAAGTGTTGAAGAACACTCTAGAGTTTTCTTGAAGTGTTTGGATGAAAAATGACGTGAAATGGGCTTAAGTCCCTCTTAATAATCCCAAAATCTAATCTTTAATGAATTCTTGTCGGGATGAACAGTGGTCATAAACCACCATATACGGACCGTATTTTGATTTACGGTCCGTCCTCCATGGCCGTATTTAATCATTTTAAAAACAGAAAGTTGTGGCTGAGGAACATGGCAGTTTACGACCTGGTTTACAGACTGTAAACTGGGTCGTATTTAACCATATTCACCACTTTGACAGAAACTTAGAATTTTGGCAAGCTGAAAGACGATTGCACTATACGGTCCGTAAATCACTTTACGGGCCGTATTGTGCCATATACGACCACTGGGCTGAAAATTTTCCGCGACTTTCTTATTTCCAAAAATTATTAATTAGCCATTCCCGACTTAACAAAACATCATACACTCAAACTATCACGACCCGACTAGGGGGCCACGACGAGCACCCGGTGCTACCCCACCCGGCACCCCCTTATCATGCATATCATAACATCTAGGTGAACCATAATTCATTTCATGCATTTTAAATCATTAATCAAGCTAGTCCCATTGGACGACCATCATCAATTAACATATCATGGGCATCTATGCCATGTCAAATATACAAGGCCGACGAGGCCAACAAAAGATATACAAAACATAGGCCGACATGGCCAAACATCTCTACCCACATACACATGACTACGAGCCTCTAAGAGTATGACATATCATGAGCGGGACAGGACCCCGCTATGCCCATAATTATATACACAAAAGAATGAGTACTCAAAAGATATGGCTCCGAAGGAAATGGAGCTCTCTATGAAATCTTTAAATAGGAAGCTATGGGTTAAGTCTGTCTCCCTGTGCACCTGCGGGCATGACGCAGCGTCCACAAACAAAAGGACGTCAGTACGAAGAATGTACTGAGTATGTAAAGCATGATTAACATTGATATACAACATAATGAACAATATATGGAATAGCATAGGAGGGGAGACAATAATATCATCATCATCATGTCGCTTACTTACTCACATCGTCATTCGTGCCCCATAATAAAACTCGTACCATACTTGTGCTCGTATTAGTATACATGTCCTTATTCGTATTCTTATACATAGTCTCATCACATTCTTTTACATAATATATACATACATAGTCATTTCGTATACATGGCATTTACATAGCGTACCCGACCTCATTGGATCAGTATTTCATATACATACTTGGCCAACCAAGGCTCAATGTTACTCATACCTGGCCCTACCAAGGCTTCAGGGTTATCCGTACCATCTGCAGATGTGTGCGCGCGTTTCGTAATCGTATACATATTCTATACATATTCATACACATATATTCTACCCGGCGTTATAAACTCGGGGTTTCATTATAGCCCTTCATAGGCACGTATGAGTATAACAGCCCGTAGGCACCTTTAGCATCATTATAATCACCATCATCATTACTATCATTATCGTTATCGTTACTTCTATATCGTAGTCTTACTCGTCACCTGAGGTGCGTAGCGCATTCGTAGTACCAATCAAGGATAGTGAGCTTATGAGCTCGGAATGTGAAACATTTGTAGTCAACATGCTCATATAGAGGGATTAGGAGTTTGGCCAAAGAACCATGCCTTATGAAAGAAGGGTTAGCCTTACATACCTCTTTGTCGAATTATTCTACACTTGCACGTACTCCTTCGATGCTCACGTTTCTACCTTCATTAAGGTCATACTATCATTAGTATCGATAACTAGTGCACGTGGCTAGAACTAGAGAAAATTGGACAGCATCTCCTTTATCTATACATCATTTGTCCATATCATAATTCAACCCCCAAACGTCAACAACACATTTATAATATCATTTCCATGGCATTTAATCATCTACATTATCCACATTCTCAATTCACTTCCATTTGTCCCTATTTATGGTCACAACACCCAACTTCGTTCATCCATATACAATGTCTATTTCATGATCTTAACGTCATTTATAACACACTCATATCACAATACAACAACAATCATGATTCAATTCAAACTATGTCTCAAAAATGTCACTATTCATCATTCATGCCCTAGTGGACCATGCTTTCTACAATCCATGCATTTTAATTCTCCAATACCGTAAACATCATATAAAAATCATGAATCTTACCTTAGAAGTTGTAGGGACAATCTTTTGTTGATAATACTCCACTTTGAGTAAAACCCTAGTTTTTCTCCATTTGGGTTTCTTGACTTTAGATGATCCTTGATGGGTTTCTACCTTGGATTTACTTGTTTAATGTGGTTGATGGATTAATACCCTTGAAAACTTGTACAAAAGTTGTAGAGAGATGTTTTAGAGAGAGAGAGGAAATGTGGAAATGATTTTCATGAACTTGGTCTTTATTTATTAAATCATCACTGAACTGTCGGGTTCCATTATACGGTCCGTATAATGGTTATACGGTCCGTATAATAGACCGTGAAATGTGTCTGCCCAACACCCCTTCATTGTGACTACTTGACGGTCCATTATACGGTCCGTAAAATAGTTTTACGGTCCGTATAACTGACCGTAAAACGTTATAGTGAGCAACCTTTCACTGTGACCATTCGACGGTTCGTTATACGGTCCGTATAAATTTTATACGGTCCGTATAACTGACCGTAAAATTCCACCAGCAACTAACCTTCACTGTGATGGTTTTACGGTCCACTATACGGTCCGTATAACATTATACGGTCCGTATAATGAGCCGTAGAACTCTTCAGTCACTGAACTTAGTTTCGCCACTTCGTTTGATCTCCGATCCTCATGGAACCTTCTTAACACTTGTTTAACACTTCAATACCAATCTAAGGGACGTTATAACTCTTTCCCAAAATGCCCTTAAGTCATCATTACCCCGATACTCGTATTTCGCTAGTTCATTCACTTGCGTACCAACGGAAGATTTTTCCGAGGTGTAACATTCTCCCCCCCTTAAGAACATTCGTCCTCGAATGTTGAGAACACCCGGGATCTTATAAAAATTTCGCCAGAGTTTCCCCTATAACATGGCACTAAAAACCTGTCACAACAACCCATAATATCGATGCCACACAGGGCCACATCATAACAACATGAAAATTTTGGCCACACATGACCCAGAAGCATAAAAGGAAAACATCCATACCTTATGATTTTGACGTCTCATCTTGGACTTTTCCCAAGGGCTGAAATAAATGCGGGTACTTGGATTGCATATTTTCTTCCGCTTCCCATGTCATTTCCTCTCGATTATTATTTTTCCACAAAACTTTAACTGAGGCCACTTCTTTGTTTCTAAGCCTCCGTACTTGCCTATCTAATATGGCAATGGGTATTTCATCATAAGTTAACTTTTCTGTCACTTGAATATCATTCACTGGGACGACCCTCATAGGATCTCCAACACACTTCCGAAGCATCGAGACATGGAAAACCGGGTGAACTGACTCCAAGTCTGGAGGTAAGTCTAATTCATAGGCCACTTTGCCTATCTTTCGCACAATTTCATAAGGCCCTATATACCGGGGACTAAGCTTCCCCTTTTTGCCAAATATCATAACGCCCTTCATCGGCGACACTTTCAAAAACACCCAATCCTTAACTTGAAACTCTAAGTCCCTTCGACGATTATCCGCATAAGACTTTTGGCGACTTTGAGCCGCCAACAACCGATCTTGTATGAGCTTGACTTTCTCTATGGCTTGTTGGACCAAATCGGGCCCCATTAACTTGGCCTCTCCCGTTTCAAACCACCCAATCGGGGATCTACACTTTCGCCCATATAAAGCTTCATATGGTGCCATTAGGATGCTGGAGTGATAACTATTATTGTAAGCAAACTCAATGAGTGGCAAATGGTCATCCCAATTTCCCCCAAAATCTAGCATGCATGCCCGTAACATATCTTCAAGAGTCTAGATGGTGAGTTCAGCTTGCCCATCGGTCTGTGGGTGAAATGCCGTGCTAAGGCGCACTTGGGTCCCTAGACCCTCTTGAAAGGACTCCCAAAATTTGGCCGTAAACTGAGTTCCTCTATCGGAGATAATAGACACTGGGACACCATGGAGTCTCACTATTTCTTTAACATAAAGCCTTGCATAATCTTCTGCCATATAGGTCGTCCTGACCGGTAAGAAATGAGCTGATTTAGTGAGTCTATCCACAATCACCCATATGGAATGATACTTGCGTCGAGAACGAGGTAGCCCTGTAATGAAATCCATATTAATCACTTCCCACTTCCAAGTTGGGATTTCTATATCTTGCAATAAGCCACCCGGCTTTTGGTGTTCTATTTATACTTGTTGGCAATTGGAACATTCGGCTACAAACTCCGCTACATCTTTCTTCATCCCATTCCACCAATATATAGACTTAAGATCATGATACATCTTCGTCGTTCCAGGGTGAACGGAGTAACGGGAACAATGATCCTCTCTCAAAATCTGGTGGCGTAAGTCTGCCACATCGGGGACACATAGCCTGCCTCGGCATCGGAGGGCTCCATCTCCCGAAATATCAAATGGTGACCCCTCTTTCTGAGCGAGCGTATCTCTGTACTGCATTAGCCTGGAATCCTCACCTTGCCGCTCTTTTACTTCCGCTACTAGCGACGAAACTGCCGAATTCTGAATGGTAGCTCTGCTGCTACCTGAGTTCACTACTCGGACCCCTAGGCTGGCTAGCTGCTGAAGCTCACGGGTAATTTCTCTCTTTTCTTGTCGCACATCGCATAAGCTTCCCATAGACCTGCGGCTAAGAGCATCGGCCACAACATTTGCCTTTCCGGGGTGGTATAGGATTTCGACGTCATAGTCTTTTAGCAACTCTAGCCATCGTCATTGCCGCAAATTTAACTCTTTCTGCTTGAAGATGTACTGGAGACTCTTATGATCTGTATAGATATCCACGTGGACACCATATAAGTAATGTCTCCATATCTTTAAGGCATGGACCACCGCGGCCAATTCTAAGTCATGGGTAGGATAATTCTGTTCATGTTTCCGTAATTGTCTAGAAGCATACGCGATCACCTTACCATTTTCCATCAATACACAGCCTAGCCCGACGCCTGAAGCATCACAATAAACAACATACCCTTCCACTCCCTCTGGAAGTGTCAAGACTGGGGCAGAAGTCAATCTGTCTTTCAACTTTTGGAAACTACGTTCACAAGCATCTGTCCATTGAAACTTAGCTGACTTCTGAGTCAACTTTGTGAGCGGTACAGAAATAGAAGAGAAACCCTCAACAAATCTTCTATAATACCCGGCTAAGCCCAAAAAGCTACGAACCTCTGTAGGGGTTGTGGGCCTTGGCCAAGTTTTCACTGCCTCGATCTTTTGACTATCCACTCGAATACCATCAGCTGCAACAATATGGCCCAGAAATGATACCGAGTTCAACCAAAACTCACATTTGGAGAATTTTGCAAACAACTCTCGAGCTCGAAGAACTCCAAGGACGGTTCGCAAATGCTTCACATGCTCAGCCTCAGATCTAGAGTACACTAGGATATCGTCGATGAATACAATCACGAATAGGTCCAGAAAAGGCCTGAATACATTGTTCATTAAGTCCATAAACACTGCCGGTGCATTAGTTAGCCCAAACGACATTACACGGAACTCGAAATGGTCGTATCTTGTTCGGAAAGCTGTCTTAGGGATATCTTTCTCCCTAACTCTTACTTGGTGATACCCGGACCTCAAATCAATCTTTGAAAACCATTTGGCACCATGCAATTGATCAAATAAATCATCAATCCTCGGGAGGGGATACTTGTTCTTAATTGTCACTTTATTCAAAAGCCGATAATCAATGCACATTCTCAAGGAGCCATCCTTCTTCCGGACGAACAATACGGGTGCTCCCCACGGGGATGAACTAGGCCGAATGAAGCCTTTTTCAAGCAAGTCTTTCAATTGTTCCTTCAACTCTTTTAACTCTGCGGGTGCCATCCTATAGGGAGGAATAGATATGGGATTAGTGTCTGGCAACACATCAATCGCAAAATCTATCTCTCGCTCGGGAGGAAGGCATGGAAGCTCTTCCGGGAACACATCCGGAAATTCGTTCACTACTGGAACTGACTGAAGAGTCGGCGACTCAGCTTCTACATCTTGAACTTGCACTAGGTGATAAATACACCCTTTAGTGATCATCTTCCTCGCTTTTAGATAGGAAATAAACCTACCCTTTGGTGACTCCGTATTGTTTTTCCATTCTAAGACTGGTTCGCCCGGGAACTGGAAACGAACCATCTTCGTTCTACAATCAACATTGGCGTAGCAAGAAGCCAACCAATCCATGCCCATAATAACATCAAAATCTATCATTTTTAGTTCATGCAAATCAGCTACTGTACGGCGGTCACATATCACAACTACGCAATCTTTATACACTCGGCTAGCTATCACCGATTCGCCAACGGGCGTAGACACCTCAAAAGGCTTAATAGACTCCGGCTCAATTATAAATCGACCCGCAATATATGGAGTAACATAAGACAATGTGGAGCCCGGATCAATCAACGCATATACATCATGAGAGAATACCGATAATATACCTGTGACCACATCAGGAGAAAACTCAAGATCGTGGCATCCAGCCAAAGCATAAATACGGTGCTGAGGACCGCTGGAACTGGGAGCTCTGCCTCTACCTCTACCATGGCCAACCGGCGCATGTGAACCTGGCCCCATAGGGCGTGCAGATGCTGAAGACCCGGCTATCGACCCTGATGGCTGGGCCCTACCTCTACCCTGTACTGAGGGGCAATCACGCATAATGTGGCCTGGTCGTCCACAAGAATAGCAAGCATCTGAACCTGATCGGCACTGACCCTAATGCAACTTCCCACACTGGGAACATCGTGGCACGGGCGGTCTGGACTGGCCTGAATCATCTCTATACTGAGGCCCTGAATAACTCGGGCTCGGCCCTGAATGAGCAGATCTATCCAATCTATGGCCTGAAAACCGTGGGGGCGCACTGGTCAAAGAGTAGCCTGCATGCCTAGAGGGCTGCTGCCGGTGCCCACTTCTGGACTCACTCATCGGCCCTGAAGATCTAGCGCTCTTGCTATGTCCCCTATCCTGTTCACGTTCATTCCTCCGCTGCTGTAGGTGTTCCTCCAATTCCTGAGCATGCGCCTGAATACGTGCAATATCCATGCCATCCTGAAGAGATGCAGTCAAGCATTTATCCATCAAATGTGGCCCTAGGCCCTTCACAAACCGTTGCACCCGATCGCCCATATCCGCTACCATGGCCGAAGAATACCTAGCCAAGGAATTGAAGCGGAGACTATACTCTGTAGCACTCATGCTACCTTGCCTCAGATTCAAGAATTTATCGTCCCTAGCTCTCCGAACTTCTGGAGGCATGTAGTGACGGAGAAAAGCATCGACAAACTCTTGCCATACCGGCGGAGGTGCATTGGCTCCCCGCGAAGCCATCCAAACCGTGTACCACTGGATTGAGACATCCCTCAATCTGTTTTACGCTAGCTCCACCGATTCGGTGTGTGAAGCATGTATCAATCGGAGCGTCCTTAGCATACCATCAACAAAGTCCTGGGGATCCTCCTCCAGTTTCGACCCAAAGAATTCCGGGGGTTTCAAAGCAATGAAGTCACGGGCCCTTGCGCTAACAGTCCTGTCACCTTGCCCTGCGCTTGGCCTCTGAGTCTGGGCCGCAACCAACTGAGTCAACAAATTAATGGCCTCTCTTACGTCTTGGACTGAAGCATTCGGCGGAGGAGCTGGAGCTGGGGCTGAGGCTCCCACGTGCTCCTCAGTAATAGGCACTGTCTGGGAGGACTGAGATTGAGCCGCACTCTGGGACTCATCTTCCTCTACTACCGGTGGCGGTGCTCTTTCAGCCCGCTTTTCTGCCACCGTCTTGCCCCTTTGGGCTGCTGTAGCCTTTTTCTTTTTAGGCATCTCTGAAATACACAACACACAATTTAAGAACAAGAATTTCTTACATCATAGCTTCATCGCACGATTCTTGTGAAGAAAGAAGGTCATATATTCCTAAGATGTCCGCATCTTCTCATTTATAAGTGTGCCGCGCAACACACCCATAACCAAGACTCTACTAGACACGGCTCGTAGACACATCCTAGGACTGAACTGCTTTGATACCACTTTTGTCACGACCCGACTAGGGGGCCACGACGAGCACCCGGTGCTATCCCACCCGGCACCCCCTTATCATGCATATCATAACATCTAGGTGAACCATAATTCATTTCATGCATTTTAAATCATTAATCAAGCTAGTCCCATTGGACGACCATCATCAATTAACATATCATGGGCATCTATGCCATGTCAAATATACAAGGCCGACGAGGCCAACAAAAGATATACAAAACATAGGCCGACATGGCCAAACATCTCTACCCACATACACATGACTACGAGCCTCTAAGAGTATGACATATCATGAGCGGGACAGGACCCCGCTATGCCCATAATTATATACACAAAAGAATGAGTACTCAAAAGATATGGCTCCGAAGGAAATGGAGCTCTCTATGAAATCTTTAAATAGGCAGCTATGGGTTAAGTCTGTCTCCCTGTGCACCTGCGGGCATGACGCAGCGTGCACAAACAAAAGGACGTCAGTACGAAGAATGTACTGAGTATGTAAAGCATGATTAACATTGATATACAACATAATGAACAATATATGGAATAGCATAGGAGGGGAGACAATAATATCATCATCATCATGTCGCTTACTTACTCACATCGTCATTCGTGCCCCATAATAAAACTCGTACCATACTTGTGCTCGTATTAGTATACATGTCCTTATTCGTATTCTTATACATAGTCTCATCACATTCTTTTACATAATATATACATACATAGTCATTTCGTATACATGGCATTTACATAGCGTACCCGACCTCATTGGATCAGTATTTCATATACATACTTGGCCAACCAAGGCTCAATGTTACTCATACCTGGCCCTACCAAGGCTTCAGGGTTATCCGTACCATCTGCAGATGTGTGCGCGCGTTTCGTAATCGTATACATATTCTATACATATTCATACACATATATTCTACCCGGCGTTATAAACTCGGGGTTTCATTATAGCCCTTCATAGGCACGTATGAGTATAACAGCCCGTAGGCACCTTTAGCATCATTATAATCACCATCATCATTACTATCATTATCGTTATCGTTACTTCTATATCGTAGTCTTACTCGTCACCTGAGGTGCGTAGCGCATTCGTAGTACCAATCAAGGATAGTGAGCTTATGAGCTCGGAATGTGAAACATTTGTAGTCAACATGCTCATATAGAGGGATTAGGAGTTTGGCCAAAGAACCATTCCTTATGAAAGAAGGGTTAGCCTTACATACCTCTTTGTCGAATTATTCTACACTTGCACGTACTCCTTCGATGCTCACGTTTCTACCTTCATTAAGGTCATACTATCATTAGTATCGATAACTAGGGCACGTGGCTAGAACTAGAGAAAATTGGACAGCATCTCCTTTATCTATACAACATTTGTCCATATCATAATTCTACCGCCAAACGTCAACAACACATTTATAATATCATTTCCATGGCATTTAATCATCTACATTATCCACATTCTCAATTCACTTCCATTTGTCCCTATTTATGGTCACAACACCCAACTTCGTTCATCCATATACAATGTCTATTTCATGATCTTAACATCATTTATAACACACTCATATCACAATACAACAACAATCATGATTCAATTCAAACTATGTCTCAAAAACGTCACTATTCATCATTCATGCCCTAGTGGACCATTTTTTCTACAATCCATGCATTTTAATTCTCCAATACCGTAAACATCATATAAAAATCATGAATCTTACCTTAGAAGTTGTAGGAACAAGCTTTTGTTGATAACACTCCACTTTGAGTAAAACCCTAGTTTTTCTCCATTTGGGTTTCTTGACTTTAGATGATCCTTGATGGGTTTCTACCTTGGATTTACTTGTTTAATGTGGTTGATGGATTAATACCCTTGAAAACTTGTACAAAAGTTGTAGAGAGATGTTTTAGAGAGAGAGAGGAAATGTGGAAATGATTTTCATGAACTTGGTCTTTATTTATTAAATCATCACTGAACTGTCGGGTTCCATTATACGGTCCATTATACGGTCCGTATAATAGTTATACGGTCCGTATAATAGACCGTGAAATGGGTCTGCCCAGCACCCCATCACTGTGACTACTTGACGGTCCATTATACGGTCCGTAAAATAGTTTTACGGTCCGTATAACTGACCGTAAAACGTTACCAGTGAACAACCTTTCACTGTGACCATTCGACGGTTTGTTATACGGTCCATATAAATTTTATACGGTCCGTATAACTGACCGTAAAATTCCACCAGCAACCAACCTTCACTGTGATGGTTTTACGGTCCACTATACGGTCCGTATAATGAGCCGTAGAACTCATCAGTCACTGAACTTAGTTTCGCCACTTCGTTTGATCTCCGATCCTCATGGAACCTTCTTAACACTTGTTTAACACTTCAACACCAATCTAACGGACGTTATAACTCTTTCCCAAAATGCCCTTAAGTCATCATTACCCCGATACTCGTATTTCGCTAGTTCATTCACTTGCGTACCAACGGAAGATTTTTCCGAGGTGTAACACAAACTCTTCAGCATTCCACCCATCATACAAGTACGGAGAAATTTCCGATGTGTAACATTCTTCCCCCCTTTTGGAACATTCGTCCTCGAATGTTCGACACTCGGGGATTCTGGAAAAATTTTGCCAAAGTTTCCTTTGTAATTTGGACACTACCTTCCCATTACAACAACCCACAATATCTTCGCCTCACAGGGCTATATCACAATATCAACACATTTATGGCCACACACGACCAAAAACATAAAATTAAAACATACATACCTTACATCATCGACGTCTCATCTTGAATATCTTCGGGGGATCGGAACAAATGGGGGTACATAGATTTCATTTTCTCCTCCGCTCCCAAGTCATTTCTTCCCGATTATTGTTCCGCCATTGAACATTGACTGAAGCAACCTGTTTATTCCGAAGCCTTCGTACTTGTCTATCCAAAATGGCAATGGGCATTTCCTCGTATGTTAGCTTCTCTGTTACTTGCACATCATCAACCGGAACTATTCTTGTTGGGTCTCCAATACACTTGCGGAGCATCGAAACATGGAATACTGGTGTTATGTCCCGTGTTTTCGCGTAAATGGAAATCGTGAAATAATTAAGACTTGTATGTTAAAAGGCAATAATTTGATTCTAGTTAATATGACTATGTTGGTTATGAAATTATTGGTGCTAAGACATTGGGAAAGGCCGAGGGTAAATTTGGAATTTCGGAAATTAGTTTCGGGAATTACAAAACGGGACTTTTAACGAATTGGGCTCAACAAAAATAAAAGAAAATTGAGGCCCAAACCACAAAGGTGGCCGGCCATGATCCATGGCTAGCCCAAGCCATGAATTAAAAAGGTCATGTGATTATCATGTGATCATTAATCAAGCAAGCATGATATATATATACATGCTTATCCTTAGAATGTTCAAGAAAGACCAAAAAAAAATCTAGAGCTCCAAGCCAAGAGGCTCTCGGCCGAACCCTCTCCAAGAAACAAAAATAATTTTCCTAGCTTTGATTCTCATCCAAATATCTTGTTCTTCCCATATTTGTAGTGTACTCAAGACGCTCTTCAACGTGATATAATTTATTTGGCGGAAGAATCACGTTTGCGACAAGTCGGATTTTCAAGAAAAGGTAAGAATTTTGCCACTTTGATGTTATGGAATTTGTATGAATATGATAAGGATTAAGAATAGACGAGAACTTCGTAGTTTTGGTGTGTGTATGAAATCATGGGTGTGTGTGTGTGTGGTGTTGTGGCCGTGAGCTATAAGGAGTAGAAGGCAAGGTGAATTTGATTTGTTTAGTTGGTTAGTTGCGTCGTTGTGACATTTATGACGTAAATGAGTGATTAACGAATTGAAATGGCATTGGAAATGGTTGTGGAGTATTATGGGAAAGTGTATACCTTTTGTATAATTGCGTATATTGTTGTATAATTATGATGCTAAAGACTTTAAATGGGACTTATGGTTGATGTTAATGAATTTGGAGTGAAACAATGAGAGTTAGAACGTTCGTCGTAATTTTTGATGTTTTGAATGAAATATGGAAAGGAATGAATTTCGGGAAACTTTGTATATGATTTGGAATATATGTGGGGTGTGATTGAATAATCTTGTATGAGTGAATGAATACAATAATGTGGATATAAGTTTGGAATTGTGAAGTTTGAATGAAAGATTGTCAACTTGTGTAGTAAGGTAGGACTTTGAAGCTAGAATGACTTGATTATGGTTTGTGTTGTTTGATGATGTTTGGGTTGTTGTTGTTGATGTATTTTGAGCCGAGATAAGTCTCGGGGGTGTTAGATTTATAGGGGAAATGCTGCCGAAATTTCAGTAGACAAAAATCAAGTTAATGGAAATCTTAAGCCTAAGAATCTCTAATTGGTAACTTTGACCATTTGCAGATTCTGGACGAAACAGGATTTGATTTTTGGGAAAAGCATAAGACGTCTATAAGGTATGTAAAGCTTCCCACTTCTTCATTTGGCATGTCTTAGTATGTTAGGCGAATATTGGAACCTCCGGAGCATTTCTGCTCCTCGAAACCCGATCTACAAAATGACTACTATTCATTCAATTCAATTGAAGCCTAAAGGCTCTATTTTGGCTAGAATGCAACCAAATGTTCGAAACTTATCGAAATGTGATCGGGTCACTTTGAAATCATTATGTATGATCTTTTGGCCTTTAAATGTTCGTAAATTATGTTCGCCACCTCAATTAGACTCCAGGTGGGCCCGCTAACCCCGAGACGCCCTATTTGTCCTATTGGGCTCCCTTTTTGGATGAACTTCAATATGAGATCTTCGACCTTGAAACTTCCCTGTATGAAATATGTTTTGACTATCATGATATGTTAAGTTTCGTTTGAGCCATACGTACCACTTTGGAAACAATTTGTGAGATAAACTTTCGTATGAACTAATCATTCGACTATTTTGGTTTATGAAATGACTTATGAGATTATTAAGTTTTGAAAGGCTATTTTGAAATATAAATTGCATTTGTTTGCTCACGACTCCGCTCGTGCCTTATTTTGACTTCGTTCACCGGTTCCCGGGCCGGTTATGATTCGTGCGCCCTATGATAATTCGACCGTATGCTGTGTTATGGTTCCCGGGGCCTCGCCATAGGGTCGGGTTCCGTTTGGAGTTATGCTGTGATATGGCTAGTGATGCGATACGCTCACTTATGTTTGTGTTCGGGGTTGTACGGAGATTCGAAACCTTCTGGTGTTATGCTGTGTGTGGCGCCAGCGTCGGAGTGGCGACCACGTTCTTGAGCGTTTGCATGATTTCGTTTGCATTATGTATATGTATATGATTTGATACGGATTTTGACATACTGATTGGTACTTCCCTTTGATATCCAGTTTGCTTTTAGGTGTGACTCATATTTCTGTACTCCGTGCTTTACATACTCAGTACATATTTCGTACTGACCCCCTTTCTTCGGGGCTGCGTTTCATGCCCGCAGGTACAGACATTGGTGATCCTCCACTGTAGGCTTCACTATTTGCTATTTCGGAGTACTCCTTCTTGACTCGGAGTCCACTTTTGGTACAGACTTCTTTTGCTATGTATATATTCTGTACATTTGACTATTTGGGTACGGCGGGGCCCTGCCTCGCCATATGTCTTTTTTTTGAATTCGTAGAGGCCTGTAGTCATATATGTGGGGCGAGGGTCCTATGTATGTTTGTTTGATTTTGTTTTCTGGTCTTACAGCGGTCAGTTTGTGATTATGGCCCTAAATGGCCCTTATGCTTATATTTGCACTTATGACCGGCGATGTCTATTCCGCCGCTCCGTTTGGATTCGACATGACATTTTGATTTGCGCGACCGCTCAAGACATATTTTGATATAATCTATGTTTGATATGACTTTTATGAAATTTTGAAATAAGTTTGGATTCGGTAAATGGATGTCCGATTTGGTCTGGGTACCCAGGTAGGGTGCCAGTCGCGGCCCACGGGGCTGGGTCGTGACAAAAGTGGTATCAGAGCAGTTTGTCCTCGGAATGTCTACAGGCCGTGTCTCGTAGAGTCTTGTTTATCGATGTGTTGTACACCACATCTATACACAGGGAACTACAGGGCATTTAGGATGTTACTTTCTTTGGAATCTTAGATCGTGCGATAGAGCTATGCTATTAGGACGATTCTGATTTGACCCGTTCTTGTGTTTGCAGTGATGCCTCCGAAGAAGGCAACGGCGGCCCAGAAGGGCAAGGCGAGGATGGGAGAGACTAGTCAGGCACAGCGAGCGACCCGGGCTCGTGTTTATGATTTGCCTGAGGTTGCGCCTCATTCTGAGGGGTCTGCTACACCCCCACTAGTACAGCCTGGAGCAGGACCTTCAGCAGCTCCAGAGGTCCATGTACCCGCTCCCGAGACTCCAGCTCCTCAGCCAGGGGCGGAGGATAGGACCTTGAGGGAGGTTGTACAGTTGTTGACTAGACTGGTGGTAGGACAGGCTCGCCGACGCGGGCGGAGGGACGATGATGATGATGACAGGCGGGACAGCCTGAGAGTTCGGGAGTTTTTATTATGTGGCCCTCCAAAGTTTTTCGGGTCTAAGCCCTCCAGAGTTATTCGGGGGATGCGGCGCTCACTGGACTTGGTCAGGGCTTCAGAGACAGAGTCGGTCGAGCTGGCTTCGCACAGGCTTCGAGATGTTGCCACTCACTGGTATGAGACTTGGGAGTTATCCAGGGGTGAGGGTGCTCCCCCAGCTACGTGGGACCAGTTTGTGACTGCTTTCACCGGCCGTTTTCTACCCCCAGAGTTGCGGCGGGCACGGGCCGACCGATTCTTACATTTGCAGCAGAGGGGTCGGAGTGTTCGCGAGTATAATCTTGAGTTTGATTCTCTGTCCCAATTTGCACCGGCCGTGGTAGCAGATATGTCCGATCGGATGCACAGATATGTTATGGGATTGGATCGGTATTTGATTGACGGCTCTATGGCGGTGTCATTACAGACAGATATGGACATTGCCCGACTTCAGGCATATGCGATGGGTATGGAGGACCGTCACAGGTCTGATCATTCTGGTAGAGATCGGGACAGGAGGCCGCCCAAGAGGGCTAGGTCCGCAGGTTATTCCGGGGATTCTCGAGGCGGACACCCTCAGCAGCATCAGTCAAGCAGACAGCTACCTCCGTCCGGCTGGAGTACTCAGTCAGGCAGCCAGAGATTTGATAGTGCTGGACCGTCTGGGGCCGGTCAGAGCTCCAGAGCGGCAGGTTCACAGGTATCCAGAGGCCCCAGCCAGGCCAGACCACCCAGGCCCCGTTGTTCTCATTGCGGGAAGTCTCATCCTGAGGAGTGCTATCGAGCCACTGGAGCTTGTTTTTCGTGTGGTGGTCAGGGCCATTTTATGAGAGATTGTCCGTTGGCTAGCGGTTCTGGTAGTGTGGCTCAGCCGACAGGGTCAGCCGCTGGTTCATCATCTGCTCCATCTGTTGCACGCCCTGGAGGGCGAGGTATGCCAGCACCGGCAGGACGCGGACGAGGCCGCGGTGGCGTTTCAGGTTCTAGCGGTCCCTCGAACCGCATATATGCTTTGGCCAGCCGCCAGGATCAGGAGGCTTCGCCAAACGTCGTCACAGGTACATTACTGGTTTTCTCCAGATCTGTATATGCATTGATTGACCCTGGTTCTACCTTATCATATATTTCCCCGCTCGTTGCTAGTAAAATTGGGATAGTGTCTGAGCCTATAGAGCCATTTGAGGTAGCTACGCCAGTTGGGGATTTTGTTATAGCGAGACAGATCTATAGGGATTGTTCTGTGACTATTTATGATCGTTGCACTAGGGCTGATCTGATAGAGTTAGACATGCTTGAGTTTGACGTCATTATGGGTATGGACTGGTTGTCTTCTTGTTATGCTAATGTTGACTGCCAGAAAAAGGTAGTCCGTTTTCAGTTTCCAGGGGAACCAGTTATAGAGTGGTTCGGATCCACAGCATCGCCGAGGGGTAAGTTTATTTCATACCTCAAGGCTAAGAAGATGATCCAGAAGGGTTATATCTATCATTTGGTTCGTGTGCACGATACTGCAGCGGAGATACCTACCCTTCAGTCTGTTCCGGTCGTCAGTGAGTTTCCAGATGTATTTCCTGACGAGCTTCCTGGCCTTCCGCCTGAGCGGGAGATTGATTTTACTATAGAGTTGATGCCGGATACGCAGCCTATATCTATTCCCCCGTACAGGATGGCACCGGCTGAGTTGAAAGAGTTGAAGGAGCAGCTGAAAGATTTGTTGGATAAGGGCTTTATCAGACCCAGCACATCACCCTGGGGAGCGCCGGTATTGTTTGTTAGGAAGAAAGATGGGTCACTGCGGATGTGTATCGACTACTGGCAGCTGAATAAGGTGACTATTAAGAATAAATATCCCCTCCCCCGGATTGATGACTTGTTTGATCAGCTGCAGGGTGCTAAATATTTTTCGAAGGTAGATCTGCGCTCAGGTTATCATCAGGTGCGAGTGCGGGAGTTAGATATCCCGAAGACTGCTTTCAGGACCCGGTACGGGCACTATGAGTTCAGAGTTATGTCTTTCGGGCTGACTAATGCTCCAGCGGTATTTATGGATCTGATGAATCGGGTATTTCGGCCTTTTCTGGACATGTTTGTTATTGTGTTTATTGATGATATTCTTATTTACTCGCGATCAGCCGAGGAGCATTCAGATCATTTGAGGACGGTACTTGGCATTCTCCGTCAGCAGAAGTTATACACTAAATTTCTCCAAATGTGAATTCTAGTTGACTTATGTGGCATTCTTGGGCCATATTGTCGGTGCAGACGGTATTCGGGTCGATACGCAGAAGATTGAGGCTGTACAGAATTGGCCCAGACCTACTACACCGATGGAGGTGCGCAGTTTTCTGGCGTTGGCCGGATATTATCGCAGGTTCGTGGAGGATTTTTCTTCTATTGCAGCACCACTGACGAGGCTTACTCAGAAAGCAGCAACATTCCAGTGGACAGATGCCTGCGAGCGCAGCTTTCAGATGCTGAAAGAGAGATTGGTTACAACACCAGTTTTGGCTCTTCCAGAGGGACCCGACGGGTATGTTGTCTATTGTGACACCTCTGGTATTGGGATAGGTTGTGTATTGATGCAGCACGGTCGAGTCATAGCCTATGCTTCCCGGCAGCTCAGACCGCACGAGAAGAATTATCCCACTCATGATCTTGAGTTGGCCGCAGTAATTCATGGTTTGAAGATTTGGCGGCATTAATTATATGGGGTCCATGTTGATATTTATACGGACCATAAGAGTCTCCAGTATATTTTTAAGTAGAAGGAGCTAAATTTGCGGCAGCGGAGATGGCTTGAGTTACTAAAGGATTACGACGTTGATATTCTGTACCATCCGGGGAAAGCCAATGTGGTAGCTGATGCGCTTAGCCGCAAGTCCGTAGGCAGTCTGGCTGGTGTACCATCCGATAAGAGAGATTTGGTTCGTGATATTCATCAGCTGGCCACCCTCGGAGTTCGTTTGGCAGATTCTGGAGATTCTGGGATTTCTGTTCGTGCAGTTGCAGAATCATCTATTATTCAGGAGGTAAAGCAGCGCCAGTTTGAAGTTCCTCTTTTGATTCAGTACAGAGATGTGGCTCTTAGTAAAGCAAAGACTCAGTTTGAGATCTCGCCTGAAGGAGTATTATTATATGACGGCAGATTCTCTGTACCGGACGTTGCGGGATTACGGCGACAGATTATTGGCGAGGCCCATAATGCACGGTATTCTGTTCATCCTGGTTCCACTAAAATGTATCGGGATCTCAGGTGTTTGTATTGGTGGGACGGCATGAAGAAAGATATTGCTGAGTTTGTTAGTCAGTGCCCGAACTGCCAGCAAGTTAAGATCGAGCATCAGAAGCCCGGCGGATTATTACAGGAGATGGAAATTCCAGCCTGGAAATGGGAGATGATTAATATGGATTTCGTTGTTGGGTTACCGCGCACTCCACGCAGGTATGATTCTATTTGGGTTATTGTTGACAGATTGACGAAATCAGCCCATTTCCTTCCGGTTCGGACTACTTATTCGGCTGAGGACTACGCTAGATTGTACATCAGAGAGATAGTCAGACTTCACGGAGTCCCTATATCTATTATTACTGACCGAGGTGCCCAGTTTACAGCTAATTTCTGGAGGTCATTTCAGGAGGGATTAGGGACTCAGGTAAGCCTCAGTACAACTTTTCATCCTCAGTCCGACGGGCAGGCCGAGCGCACTATTCAGACGCTCGAAGATATGTTGCGGGCCTGCGTTATTGATTTTCGGGGCAGCTGGGATGATCATTTACCGCTTATTGAGTTTGCCTATAATAATAGTTATCACTCCAGCATTCAGATGGCACCGTATGAAGCCCTTTATGGCAGAAAATGGAGATCTCCTATTGGTTGGTTTGACGTGGGCGAGACTAAGCTGATTGGGCCAGATGTGATCCAGGAAGCTGTAGATAAGGTAAAGCTTATTCGAGAACGATTATTGGCTGCTCAGAGTCGACAGAAAGCTTATGCAGATAGACGACGTCGACCGTTAGAGTTCCAGATTGGCGACTGGGTGTTCCTGAAGGTGTCGCCCATGAAGGGTGTCATGAGATTCGGTAGAAAGGGTAAGTTGAGCCCCCGGTACATTGGGCCGTATCAGATCGTTCGAAAGATAGGCGAGGTCGCCTATGAGCTAGACTTACCATCCGACTTGGAGGCCGTACACCCGGTGTTTCATGTGTCTATGTTGCGGAAATGTATTGGTGATCCTTCCAGGATATTCCCAGTTGATGACATTCAGGTGACGGTGCAGTTATCTTATGGCGAGCAGCCTGTATCTATTCTGGATTGACAGGTGCGGAGACTACGCACTAAAGAAGTGCCCTCCGTCAAAGTCTTGTGGCGCAACAATAATCGGGAGGAGATGACTTGGGAGGCGGAGGACGAGATGAAAAGGAAATACCCTCACTTGTTCCCGACGTCCACAGGTAATCTAAACCTTTTAGTTTGTTATGTTGGTTGATAAAAATAATTTTGTATGCCACTAATAATAAAGAACTCCCCCGCCTTGGTCATAAGGCTTTATAAGGTTAATTTAACATTCGGGGACGAATGTTCTTAAGGGGGGGGGGGGGGGGGGGAGAATGTTATGTCCCGTGTTTTCGCGTAATTGGAAATCGTGAAATAATTAAGACTTGTATGTTAAAAGGAAATAATTTGATTCTAGTTAATATGACTATGTTGGTTATGAAATTATTGGTGCTAAGACATTGAGGAAGGCCGAGGGTAAATTTGGAATTTCGGAAATTAGTTTCGGGAATTACAAAACGGGACTTTTAACGAATTGGGCTCAACAAAAATACAAGAAAATTGCGGCCCAAACCACAAAGGTGGCCGGCCATGATCCATGGCTAGCCCAAGCCATGAATTAAAAAGGTCATGTGATTATCATGTGATCATTAATCAAGCAAGCATGATATATATATACATGCTTATCCTTAGAATGTTCAAGAAAGACCAAAAAAAAATCTAGAGCTCCAAGCCAAGAGGCTCTCGGCCGAACCCTCTCCAAGAAACAAAAATAATTTTCCTAGCTTTGATTCTCATCCAAAAATCTTGTTCTTCCCATATTTGTAGTGTACTCAAGACGCTCTTAAACGTGATATAATTTATTTGGCGGAAGAATCACGTTTGCGACAAGTCGGATTTTCAAGAAAAGGTAAGAATTTTGCCACTTTGATGTTATGGAATTTGTATGAATATGATAAGGATTAAGAATAGACGAGAACTTCGTAGTTTTGGTGTGTGTATGAAATCGTGGGTGTGTGTGTGTGTGGTGTTGTGGCCGTGAGCTATAAGGAGTAGAAGGCAAGGTGAATTTGATTTGTTTAGTTGGTTAGTTGAGTCGTTGTGACATTTATGACGTAAATGAGTGATTAACGAAATGGCATTGGAAATGGTTGTGGAGTATTATGGGAAAGTGTATACCTTTTGTATAATTGTGTATATTGTTGTATAATTATGATGCTAAAGACTTTAAATGGGACTTATGGTTGATGTTAATGAATTTGGAGTGAAACAATGAGAGTTAGAACGTTCGTCGTAATTTTTGATGTTTTGAATGAAATATGGAAAGGAATGAATTTCGGGAAACTTTGTATATGATTTGGAATATATGTGGGGTGTGATTGAATAATCTTGTATGAGTGAATGAATACAATAATGTGGATATAAGTTTGGAATTGTGAAGTTTGAATGAAAGATTGTCAACTTGTGTAGTAAGGTAGGACTTTGAAGCTAGAATGACTTGATTATGGTTTGTGTTGTTTGATGATGTTTGGGTTGTTGTTGTTGATGTATTTTGAGCCGAGCTAAGTCTCGGGGGTGTTAGATTTATAGGGGAAATGCTGCCGAAATTTCAGTAGACAAAAATCAAGTTAATGGAAATCTTAAGCCTAAGAATCTCTAATTGGTAACTTTGACCATTTGCAGATTCTGGACGAAACAGGATTTGATTTTTGGGAAAAGCATAAGACGTCTATAAGGTATGTAAAACTTCCCACTTCTTCGTTTGGCATGTCTTAGTATGTTAGGCGAATATTGGAACTTCCGGAGCATTTCTGCTCTTCGAAACCCGATCTACAAAATGACTACTATTCATTCAATTCAATTGAAGCCTAAAGGCTCTATTTTGGCTAGAATGCAACCAAATGTTCGAAACTTATCGAAATGTGATCGGGTCACTTTGAAATCATTATGTATGATCTTTTGGCCTTTAAATGTTCGTAAATTATGTTCGCCACCTCAATTTGACTCGAGGTGGGCCCACTAACCCCGAGACGCCCTATTTGTCCTATTGGGCTCCCTTTTTGGATGAACTTCGATATGAGATCTTCGACCTTGAAACTTCCCTCTATGAAATATGTTTTGACTATCATGATATGTTAAGTTTAGTTTGAGCCATACGTACCACTTTGGAAACAATTTTTGAGATAAACTTTCGTATGAACTAATCATTCGACTATTTTGGTTTATGAAATGACTTATGAGATTATTAAGTTTTGAAAGGCTATTTTGAAATATAAATTGCATTTGTTTGCTCACGACTCCGCTCGTGCCTTATTTTGACTTCGTTCACCGGTTCCCGGGCCGGTTATGATTCGTGCGCCCTATGATAATTCGGCCGTATGCTGTGTTACAGTTCCCGAGGTCTCGCCATAGGGCCGGGTTCCGTTTGGAGTTATGCTGTGATATGGCTAGTGATGCGATACGCTCACTTATGTTTGTGTTCGGGGTTGTACGGAGATTCGAAACCTTCTGGTGTTATGCTGTGTGTGGCGCCAGCGTCGGAGTGGCGACCACGTTCTTGAGCGTTTGCATGATTTCGTTTGCATTATGTATATGTATATGATTTGATACGGATTTTGACATACTGATTGGTACTTCCCTTTGATATCCGGTTTGCTTTCAGTTTTGACTCATATTTCTGTACTCCGTGCTTTACATACTCAGTACATATTTCGTACTGACCCCCTTTCTTCGGGGGCTGCGTTTCATGCCCGCAGGTACAGACATTGGTGATCCTCCACTGTAGGCTTCACTCTTTGCTATTTCGGAGTACTCCTTCTTGACTCGGAGTCCACTTTTGGTACAAACTTCTTTTGCTATGTATATATTCTGTACATTTGACTATTTGGGTACGGCGGGGCCCTGTCTCGCCATATGTCTTTGTTTTGAATTCGTAGAGGCCTGTAGTCATATATGTGGGGCGAGGGTCCTATGTATGTTTGTTTGATTTTGTTTTCTGGTCTTACAGCGGTCCGTTTGTGATGATGGCCCTAAATGGCCCTTATGCTTATATTTGCACTTATGACCGGCGATGTCTATTCCGCCGCTCCGTTTGGATTCGACATGACATTTTGATTTGCGCGACCGCTCAAGACATATTTTGATATAATCTATGTTTGATATGACTTTTATGAAATTTTGAAATAAGTTTGGATTCGGTAAATGGATGTGCGATTTGGTCTGGGTACCCAGGTAGGGTGCCAGTCGCGGCCCACGGGGCTGGGTCGTGACCACTGGATGCACGGATTCGAGCTCTGAAGGCAAGTCCAATTTATAGGCTACTCGACTCACCTTGCGAATGATTTGGTAGGGTCCGATATATCTGGGACTTAGCTTTCCCTTCTTCCAAATCTCATCACTCACTTCATCGGCGATACCTTCAGGAACACCCAATCGCCCACTTGAAATTCCAAGTCTCGTCAGCGGTTATCTGCATAAGACTTTTGGCGACTTTGAGCTGTTAACAGTCGGTCTCGAATCACTTTAACCTTTTCAACTGCTTGTTAGATCAAGTCGGGGCCTATCAATTGTACTTCTCCGGTTTCAAACCATCCAATTGGAGATCTGCATTTTCTTCCATATAAGGCCTCGTATGGAGCCATTTGGATACTGGAATGATAGATGTTATTATAGGCAAATTCAATAAGAGGCAAATGCTCATCCCAACTACCACCAAAGTCCAGCACACACACTCGTAGCATATCTTCCAAGGTCTGAATAGTACGCTCAAATTGTCCGTCGGTCTGTGGATGGAACGCCGTGCTGAGCTTAACTTGAGTACCTAGACCTTCTTGAAAGGACTTCCAGAATTTGGCTGTGAACTGTGCCCCTCTGTCTGTGATAATGGCCAAAGGAATACCGTGAAGTCGTACAATCTCCTTGAGATACAATTTAGCATAATCTTCCGCTGAATATGTGGTTCTAACGGGGAGAAAATGAGCTGCTTTCGTGAGTCTATCCACGATCACCCATATATAATCATAATTCCCTCGCGTACGGGGTAATACTACCACAAAATCCATATTAGTTTCTTCCCATTTCCACGTAGGAAGCTCAATTGCTTGCAATAAGCCTCTTGGTTTTTGATGCTCGGCCTTCACTTGCTGGTAATTTGGGCACTGTGCTACAAATTCTGCTATGTCTCGCTTGATGCCATCCCACCAATATATCAATTTGAGATCTTGGTACATCTTGGTTGCACCTGGATGAATAGAATACCGAGAATAATGTGCTTCCTCTAAAATTCGTTGGCGCAAGTTTGCCACATTCGGTACACATAGCCGGCCTCGATATCTAAGAACTCCATCTACGGAAACTTCAAAAGGAGACTTCTCTTTTCCACGGGACACATCCCTCTGACGACACATTTGTGGATCCTCATACTGGCGTTCTTTTATCTCCGCATTCAAGGGAGAGACCGTAGGATCATTAACACTAATTCCTGCCTTACCCGAATCAATTCCACGTGCCCCAAGATTTGCTAGTTGATAGAGCTCACATACCATTTCTCTCTTTTCTGAAGGGACTTCACTTAAACTGCCCATTGATCGGCGGCTAAGCGCGTCTGCTACCACATTCTCTTTCCCGGGGTGGTATAAAATATTCACGTCATAATCCTTCAACAATTCCAACCACCGCCTCTGCCGCAGGTTCAACTCCTTCTGTTTGAAAATATATTGAAGGCTTTTGTGATCCGTATAGATGTCCACGTGCATACCATATAAGTAGTGTCTCCACATTTTCAATGCATGAATGACCGCAGCTAGCTCAAGATCATGAGTGGGGTAATTCTGTTCATGTTTTCGCAACTGTCTCGAAGCATATGCAATAACTTTCCCATTCTGCATCAATACACATCATAATCCCACACCGGAGGCGTCACAATATACTACATAGCCATCTGATCCTTCTGGAAGTGTTAGCACTGGCGCTGAGGTCAACTTGTTTTTCAACTCTTGGAAGCTATGCTCACAGGCATCACTCCACTGGAATTTAGCCGACTTCTGGGTTAACTTTGACAATGGGGCTGAAATATGAGAAGCCCTCTACGAATCTTCGATAATAACCTGCCAAACCCAGAAAACTACGAACTTCTGTTGGCGTCGTAGGTCTTGGCCAAGTCTTCACAGCTTCTTTTTTCTGATTGTCGACTCGGATACCATCATCTGAAATAACATGGCCTAGAAATGCAACAGAATTAAGCCAAAACTCGCACTTTGAAAACATTGCATACAATTCGCGATCTCGAAGAACGCCAAGAACAATTCTTAGATGATCTGCATGTTCTGATTCTGTGCGAGAATATACCAGGATATCAACGATGAACACTATCACAAAGAGATCCAAGAACGGCCTAAACACATTATTCATTAAATTCATGAACACTGCCGGGGCATTCGTCAACCCGAACGACATTACTCGAAACTCGTAGTGACCATATCTTGTCCTGAAGGCAGTCTTAGGAATATCTGCTTCTCTAATTCTCACCTGATGATAACCCGATCTCAGATCTATCTTGGAGAACCATTTAGCGCCCTGTAATTGATCAAACAAATCGTCGATTCTAGGAAGAGGGTATTTATTCTTTATTGTCACCTTGTTCAACTACCTGTAGTCGATGCACATTCGAAGAGATCTGTCACGACCCAACCCCGTAGGCCGTGACTAGTGCCCGATCTGGGCACTCAAACGCATTCTAGTATATGGCGGAAGCCGACAAGGCTTTATTCTAAATTTAGATAATTTCCAGAAAAATTTCGGCAGAGTTTCCTTTGTTTTACGGACTATCCCAAATACCCTGCACGGAGAAAATACCAACAAAGGCCTCACAGGCCCAACAAAGCAACATCTAAATATATGCGGACCGGCCGCCGCGGCGAAGGGGATCGCCCAAACACAACACATACACGTATCTGTACAAAAAGATCCCAACCCACAAACATGTCCACAGACCTCCAACAGACCGACAGAATCACAAGACGGGACAGGGCCCCGTCATACCCAGAACAATGTACATATCCAGATAGCAGTGACAGGCTGTACCAAAAGTGGGCTCTGAAGAAGAGAGCGCCCCAAAATAGCAGAATGAGGTCCTAAGCGGATGGATCAGCAAACCTGTCGTCGGTACCTGCGCGGCATGAAAACGCAGCCCCCGAAGAAAGGGGGTCAGTACGAAATATGTACTGAATATGTAAAGCCTGAGTTGCAGAAACAAAATCATAACTGGTGCAGAACATACAGAAAGTAAACGGAAAATCCAAAGTATCAGATACATATTTCCAAAACATGCAGAGTGTGTACAGAACATATGTCATATCAAATCCGGCCCCTGCCAAGGGACTCGGCAGACAGAACGCGGCCACCCTCCCGACGCTGGTGCCACAACACAGAAGAATCAGAATAGGGGCATAACCCCGTAACATAATATGTCATATCAGATGGCCATAGTAAATCATATCAGAACAAACGTACATGGCACAGCATACTCCACAAACCCATGTACGCATATACCTGCCCCCTCACATCGAGGCACGGCGAACAATGCAGGGGATTACGCTTGACAACATATCCTGGCCCGGGCTCAGTGTGGGAAACATTGGGGCATCCACGAATAGAGTAGTGAGAAACTAAATGCAGTCAAAATATCATAAATATTTTCAGAGACTCGATGAGGCATATTAATGACAAACAAATCCAATGAAGTCAGACGGAGTCATAATACATAGGGTTCAGATGTCATGAAGAATTACAGAAGTATAATCTTTCTGAAATCGTTCCGGGTGCCAAAACAATTTATAAGACTTAATGGAATATTTAAAACAGTTTTTGTTTAGTAATTAAAAGAGTAGTTCGGACATTTCTTTCAAAAACTGCTCGAAAACAAGCCTTAAGTACAATAAGGGTAAAACCGGGAATAGTGGGCCCACCTCGGGACAAGCAAGGCGGTGGGCTCAAATTACGCATTTTTTTTATGCTTATGAGGTCACCTAGAAAGACTCTAGGGCATTCCGTAGTTTCCTAGACCATTTGGGGAAAATATGCATAATTCTCCAAAAAGGACTCTTAAGGTGTTCAATTCCATTGAATGAAAATGCGACAATTTCAATCGCGGATTCCGATGAACAGAATAATCCCCGAGGCGTAAATCCAAGCCTAGTACATCTAGGACATGCCAAGAGAAGAATCGGGATAGCTTTACATACCTTTTGAGCTTTTTATACCTTTCCAAACTCAGTTCCCGTTTCGTCAGAAATCTGCAAATGGTCACATTTACCAATTGTAAATTATGGATTCTACGAATTCACTTAAGCTCACATTTGTCTACCGAAATTTCGGCAGCACTTCCCCTATACATATAGCACCCCCGAGAATTCAACTCGGCTCACAATCATCAACAACAACCCAAACAACAACATCAACATCAACAACAAACACTAGAAACACAATATGGCACAACTAGTTCTACTTGCCGACATAATGCTATAACCTTTACTTTAACCTTAACTTTCAAACTAATATCAATGATTTCACATTCATTAACAATCTAGATCACCACAACATAGTTTAAAAGCATTTCATATGGTTTTCCTTAAATTATACCCACGATATACATAATATACAAACTTTCCGCCAAAGTCATAATTTATCCAAAACTCCTAATCTTTGGCATACGTATTCATATCATGTTTCCTTCTTCCAAGTTCATCAATACTTGTCATAATTAGCAACCTAATAACTTCATTTTCATAATGTCGTAAAATCGTACTAAAACGACATAAGCTTCAATATTCCATTTCGATACAAATTATATCATTCTAACTTCATTTACGATACAAACATCACAACAACACTCTAACACATTAAACAAACTTAATCAATTCCATTCCATAGCCAACATACCACACGGCCAAGAACCCTCTTTGCCAACTTCAACTAAATCATTCAACTTTCAATCCCAATATGCATTTCATCACAATCACAACTAGAATATAACATGGATTCAATACATTATAGGTATACAATACACCCATACCCACGGCTACATGTACATACCACACACCCACCTTGCAAACTTCCATTTTCCCATACAATCAACACATTTCTATATACTACAACACAAACAAAACTCAACAACACAATAAAAAGGTAGGAATTCTTACCTTTTCTTCAAGTCTTCTTCACTTGAATAAGTGATCAAATTGAGGCACCAAGTGTTCTTTCTTCCAAAGCAACTACACCAAGTTATAGAGGGTACTCAACTTAGTAGAAATTCACCAAGAGAAAAATTTTAGGAGCAATATTTTTGGAATTGATTTTTGCTTAGCTAGGGCCGAATGGTTCTTGGTCGTGTGCTCTTACTTTGCTTGTTTTCTTGAGTCTTCTAATGGATAGGGATGACTATATATAATATAGTCTCTTAAGTCAATTAAACACATGGCAATTTAATTTCTAACCATGGGTTTGGGCCACTATGTGGCCGGCCACCCCTTAGAATTGGGCCCAAATTTTTCTTCAATCTTTCTTGGCCCAATGGATTATAATTCCGTTTTGTAATTCCCGAAACTAATTTTTGAAATCCCAAATTTGCCCTTAGCGTTCCTCGACACTTCCATATTAATATTCTTTCATAACAACTCAAGGGTTACATAAATTTAATTATGACCTTATTTCATACAAGTCCAAATTATTTCCAATTTTCCAAAGGTGTGAAAACACGGGATATAACATCCTCCCCCTCTTTAGAACATTTGTCCTCGAATGTAAAATTAATCTTATAGGGTTTGAAAACACTTTGGGGGAGTTCATGGTTACAAACAACACATATAACATACGATTGGCATTGAAATGAAATTAAGTAGGGATTCAAGGTTACCTGTGGGCATAGGGAACAGATGAGGATATTTCTTCTTCATTTCTTCCTCGGACTCCCAGGTCATTTCCTCTCTATTCTCGTTCCGCCACAGTACCTTAACCGAGGCTACATCCTTATTACGGAGCCTCCGTACCTGACGGTCCAAAATAGCTACGGGCTGCTCCTCATAAGATAACTGCTCCGTCACCTGAATATCATCCGCAGGGAATATTCTGGAGGGATCACCAATGCATTTGCGGAGCATAGACACATGGAATACCGGATGTACTGCTTCCAAATCAGATGGCAGGTCTAACTCATAGGCAACATTTCCGATTTTCTGCACGATCAGATAAGGCACAATATAACGCGGACTAAGCTTACCCTTTCTGCCGAACCGCATTACGCCTTTCATAGGCGATACCTTCAGAAATACCCAATCACCAACCTGGAATTCCAAAGGACGACGTCGTTTGTCAGCGTATGATTTCTGTCGACTCTGGGCTGCCAATAGTCGTTCCCGAATAAGTTTCACCTTATCAATAGCCTGCTGGATCATATCGGGGCCGATTAATTCTGTCTCGCCAATATCAAACCAGCCGATAGGTGACCTGCATTTCCTACCATATAAAGCCTCGTACGGAGCCATCTGGATGCTAGAATGGTAGTTGTTATTATAAGAAAATTCAATCAATGGCAAGTCATCCTCCCAGCTACCTCTGAAATCAATAACACAGGCTCGCAACATATCTTCAAGCGTCTGGATAGTGCGCTCAGCCTGTCCGTCACTCTGAGGATGGAAAGCTATGCTTAGGCTCAGCTGAGTCCCTAATCCTTCCTGAAAAGATCTCCAGAAGTTCGCCGTGAACTGAGCACCTCTGTCAGTAATAATAGATATAGGAACTCCATGAAGCTTCACTATTTCTTTAATATAAAGCCTGGCATAATCCTCGGCGGAATAAGTAGTCCTGACGGGGAGAAAATGGGCTGATTTTGTCAGCCTATCAACAATAACCCAGATGGAATCATACTTCCGTGGAGTGCGAGGCAACCCTGTAATGAAGTCCATATTAATGATCTCCCACTTCCACGTCGGAATTTCCATTTCCTGCAACAGTCCCCCCGGTTTCTGGTGTTCAATCTTGACCTGCTGACAATTGGGACACTGGGCGACGAACTCTGCGATGTCCCGTTTCATGCCATCCCACCAGTATAAGCATCGGAGATCATGGTACATCTTTGTAGACCCAGGATGGACCGAATAGCGAGCATAATGTGCCTCGCTCATAACCTGCTGCCGAAGATCTGCAATATCAGGTACACACAACCTGCCCCTGAATAATAAAGTCCCGTCCGGAGTGAACTCGAACGGAGTCTTCTCCTTATCATAGGCTGTGTCTCTGTATCGTGCCAAAACAAGATCTTCATATTGATGCCGTTTGATATCTTCCTTAATAGATGATTCAGAAACCCCTCGGATAGAAATCCGTGTACCTCCAGAATCGGCCAGACGAACCCCAAGATTAGCCAACTGATGAATGTCACGTACTATCTCTCTCCTGTCTGGCTGTAAATCTACCAGGCTGCCCATATATTTCTAGCTAAGCGCATCTGCAACAACATTAGCCTTGCCCGGATGATACAGAATATCCACATCATAGTCTTTCAGGAGCTCCAGCCACCTCCGCTGCCACAAATTAAGCTCTTTCTGTCTGAAAATATACTGGAGACTCTTATGATCTGTATAGATATCAACATGAACGCCATATAAATAATGTCTCCATATCTTCAGGGCATGGATCACTGCTGCAAGCTCCAGATCGTGAGTAGGGTAATTCTTTTCATGCTTTTTCAATTGCCGAGAAGCATAAGCTATAACCCTGCCGTGCTGCATCAATACACAGCCCAATCCCACGCCAGAAGCGTCACAATAAATAACATATCCATCGGGTCCCTCTGGAAGAGTCAGAACTGGGGCTGTGGTCAGCTTCTCTTTCAGCAACTGGAAGCTTCGTTCACAAGCATCAGTCCACTGGAACTTGGCTCCCTTCTGAGTTAGCCTTGTCAAAGGCACTGAAATCGAAGCAAACTTTTCCACAAATCTTCTGTAATAGCCAGCTAACCCCAGGAAACTACGTACCTCCATGGGCGTCGTGGGTCTGGGCCAATTTTTCACGGCCTCAATCTTCTGTGTATCCACCCGGACACCATCAGCTGCAATAATATGCCCCAGAAATGCCACTGAAGCCAGCCAGAATTCACATTTAGAAAATTTTGCATATAATTTCTGATGCCGAAGTACCCCTAATACCGCTCTCAGATGATCTGCGTGCTCTGCCTCGGACCGAGAATAGACCAGAATGTCATCGATAAATACAATGACGAACATATCCAAGAATGGCCTGAATACCCGGTTCATTAGATCCATGAATACCGCAGGAGCATTAGTCAGCCCAAAAGACATAACTCTGAATTCATAATACCCATAGCCAGACCGAAGATCTATCTTCGAAAAATACTTGGCGCCCTGCAACTGATCAAACAAATCGTCAATTCTGGGGAGGTGGTATTTATTCTTTATGGTTACCTTATTCAGCTGTCGATAATCAATACACATACGCAACGACCCGTCTTTCTTACGCACAAATAATACCGGGGCTCCCCAAGGCGAAGTACTGGGTCTAATGAAGCCTTTTTCTAACAGATCCTTCAACTGCTCTTTCAGTTCTTTCAATTCTGCCGGTGCCATTCTGTACGGGGGAATAGATATCGGCTGAGTATCTGGAAGCAAATCAATAGTAAAATCTATCTCCCGCTCTGGAGGAAGGCCTGGAAGCTCTTCTGGGAACACATCTGGAAATTCATTAACCACGGGAACTGACTGAAGAGTCGGCGTTTCTGCTGTCAAGTCTTGTACCCGAACCAGATGATAAAAATAACCCTTTCTGATCATTTTCTTTGCCTTAAGGTATGAAATAAACTTACCTTTCGGCGATGTTGTATTACCGGCCCATTCTATAACTGGCTCCCCAGGAAACTGGAAACGAACTACCTTATTTTGGCAATCAGCATTAGCATAACAGGAGGCTAGCCAGTCCATTCCCATAATAACATCGAACTCGACCATATCTAACTCCACCAGATCTGCCTTAGTGTCACGGCCACATACAATTACAGAACAGTCTTTATATACCTGTTTTGCTACAATAAAGTCCCCAATCGGTGTGGCTACCTCAAACGGCTCTATAGGTTCAGACGTTATACCAATTTTACAAGCAACCAGAGGCGAAATATATGACAAAGTCGAACCTGGATCAATCAATGCATACACAGACCGAGAGAAAACCAATAATGTACCTGTAACGACATTAGGCGATGCCTCCTGATCCTGGCGGCTGGACAGAGCATAGATGCGGTTCGAAGGACCGCTAGTACTAGAAGCTCCACCACGGCCTCTGTCGCGACCTGCTGGTGCTAAAGTACCTAGCCCCGTAGGCGCATAGCCACTGATGAAGATGAAGACCCGGCGGCTGATCCGGTAGGCTGCGCTGCACCACCCGAACTACCCTTATACGGGCAATCTCTCACAGAATGGCCCTGACGGCCACAAGAAAAACATGCACCGGTGGCTCTGTAGCACTCCCCAGGATGGTATCTGCCACAATAAGAACACTGAGGCCTAGGTGGCCTCGTCTGACCAGAACCCCTGTCTGTCCGCGAACCTGAAGCCCTGGAGCTCTGACCTGCTCCTGAATAACCTGGGCTATCAAATCTGCGACCTGTAGGCTGTGGAGGTGCGCTCTGTGCCGGCTGGGATAGATGTCTGCTAGGCTGCTGCGGCTGCTGAGGCTGCCTGCCCCGAGAATCTCCAGAATACCCAGATGATCTGGCCCTCCTGGGCTGTCTCCGATCCTGGCTCCTATCAGGTTGACGCTCCCTATGACGGTCCTCCATGCCCTGGGCGTGGACCTGAATCCGGGCAATATCCATGCCGGGCTGAGCAGCCAATACCAAACAACTATCGACAAAATAACGGTCCAGCCCCATAATGTACCTGTGCATCCTGTCAGCCATAGTAGCTACCACAGCAGGTGCGTATCGGGCCAATGAGTCGAACTCCATACTGTACTCTCGAACACTGCAACCCCTCTACCTCAGCAATAAGAATCTATCAGCCTTGGCCCGCCATAACTCCGGAGGCAGAAAGTGGCTAAGAAAAGCCTGAGAAAAATCATCCCAAACTGCTGGGGGAGCGCCGTCGCCTCTGGATAACTCCCATGACTCGTACCAATTTGCCGCTATATCATACAACCGGTAAGAAGCCAATGTGACTGACTCTGTCGCGGAAGCATTAATAAACTGTAAGGTGCGCCGCATCTTCCTGATGAACTCCTCGGGATCCTCCTCGGGCTTTGTCCCGAAGAACTCTGGAGGGCCACAAGTCAAGAACTCACGGGCTCTCGAACTGTCACGCATGTAAGCCCGGTCACCTCCCAGTCCGTGCCCCTGAACCTGTCCTGCCACAAATCTAGTCAATAGCTGGACTGCCTCTCTCATAGTCTGATCCTCAGTCCCTGGCCGTGGAGCTGGAGGCTCAGGTACTGGAATCTCGGGAGCTGGCGGTGGAGCCGCCCCTCGACCTGCAGCCGCTGCTTCTCCAATATCCTCTACGTGTGGCGGTGTGGAAGAGCCCTCTGCCGGGGGCAAAATATCAGGAGCAATATGAGCATGGGCCCTGGTAACCCTCTGGGCCCGACTAGTCTCTCCCACAGCTGCTGCCTTGGCCTTTTGGGCCGCTGTCGCCTTTTTTGGAGGCATAACTGCAAATGTAACAATTCGTTAGGGAGGAATCATCCTGATAACACAGCTCTATCGCACGATCTAAGACAGAAAGAAGGGTAGTATCCTAAATGCCCTGTAGCCTCCTGTTTATAGATATGGTGCACAACACACCGATAAACAAGACTCTACTAGGCACGGTCTGTAGACATTCCGAGGACGAACCGCTCTGATACCACTTTTGTCACGACCCAACCCCATAGGCCGTGACTAGTGCCCGATCTGGGCACTCAAACGCATTCTAGTATATGGCGGAAGCTGACAAGGCTTTATTCTAAATTTAGATAATTTCCAGAAAAATTTCGGCAGAGTTTCCTTTGTTTTACGGACTATCCCAAATACCCTGCACGCAGAAAATACCAACAAAGGCCTCACAGGGCCAACAAAGCAACATCTAAATATATGCGGACCGGCCGCCGCGGCGAAGGGGATCGCCCAAACACAACACATACACGTATCTGTACAGAAAGATCCCAACCCACAAACATGTCCACAGACCTCCAACAGACCGACAGAATCACAAGACGGGACAGGGCCCCGTCATACCCAGAACAATGTACATATCCAGATAGCAGTGACAGGCTGTACCAAAAGTGGGCTCTGAAGAAGAGAGCGCCCCAAAATAGCAGAATGAGGTCCTAAGCGGATGGATCAGCAAACCTGTCGTCGGTACCTGCGCGGCATGAAAACGCAGCCCCCGAAGAAAGGGGGTCAGTACGAAATATGTACTGAATATGTAAAGCCTGAGTTGCAGAAACAAAATCATAACTGGTGCAGAACATACAGAAAGTAAACGGAAAATCCAAAGTATCAGATACATATTTCCAAAACATGCAGAGTGTGTACAGAACATATGTCATATCAAATCAGGCCCCTGCCAAGGGACTCGGCAGACAGAACGTGGCCACACTCCCGACGCTGGTGCCACAACACAGAAGAATCAGAATAGGGGCATAACCCCGTAACATAATATGTCATATCAGATGGCCATAGTAAATCATATAAGAACAAACGTACATGGCACAGCATACTCCACAAACCCATGTACGCATATACCTGCCCCCTCACATCGAGGCACGGCGAACAATGCAGGGGATTACGCTTGACAACATATCCTAGCCCGGGCTCAGTGTGGGAAACATTGGGGCATCCACGAATAGAGTAGTGAGAAACTAAATGCAGTCAAAATATCATAAATATTTTCAGAGACTCGATGAGGCATATTAATGACAAACAAATCCAATGAAGTCAGACGGAGTCATAATACATGGGGTTCGGATGTCATGAAGAATTACAGAAGTATAATCTTTCTGAAATCGTTCCGGGTGCCAAAACAATTTATAAGACTTAATGGAATATTTAAAACAGTTTTTGTTTAGTAATTAAAAGAGTAGTTAGGACATTTCTTTCAAAAACTGCTCGAAAACAAGCCTTAAGTACAATAAGGGTAAAACCGGGAATAGTGGGCCCACCTCGGGACAAGCAAGGCGGTGGGCTCAAATTACGCATTTTTTTTATGCTTATAAGGTCACCTAGAAAGACTCTAGGGCATTCCGTAGTTTCCTAGACCATTTGGGGAAAATATGCATAATTCTCCAAAAAGGACTCTTAAGGTGTTCAATTCCATTGAATGAAAATGCGACAATTTCAATCGCGGATTCCGATGAACCGAATAATCCCCGAGGCGTAAGTCCAAGCCTAGTACATCTAGGACATGCCAAGAGAAGAATCGGGATAGCTTTACATACCTTTTGAGCTTTTTATACCTTTCCAAACTCAGTTCCCGTTTCGTCAGAAATCTGCAAATGGTCACATTTATCAATTCTAAATTATCGATTCTACGAATTCACTTAAGCTCACATTTGTCTACCGAAATTTCGGCAGCACTTCCCCTATACATATAGCACCCCCGAGAATTCAACTCAGCTCACAATCATCAACAACAACCCAAACAACAACATCAACATCAACAACAAACACTAGAAACACAATATGGCACAACTAGTTCTACTTGCCGACATAATGCCATAACCTTTACTTTAACCTTAACTTTCAAACTAATATCAATGATTTCACATTCATTAACAATCTAGATCACCACAACATAGTTTAAAAGCATTTCATATGGTTTTCCTTAAATTATACACACGATATACATAATATACAAACTTTCCGCCAAAGTCATAATTTATCCAAAACTCCTAATCTTTGGCATACGTATTCATATCATGTTTCCTTCTTCCAAGTTCATCAATACTTGTCATAATTAGCAACTTAATAACTTCATTTTCATAATGTCGTAAAATCGTACTAAAACGACATAAGCTTCAATATTCCATTTCGATACAAATTATATCATTCTAACTTCATTTACGATACAAACATCACAACAACACTCTAACACATTAAACAAACTTAATCAATTCCATTCCATAGCCAACATACCACACGGCCAAGAACCCTCTTTGCCAACTTCAACTAAATCATTCAACTTTCAATCCCAATATGCATTTCATCACAATCACAACTAGAATATAACATGGATTCAATACATTATAGGTATACAATACACCCATACCCACGGCTACATATACATACCACACACCCACCTTGCAAACTTCCATTTTCCCATACAATCAACACATTTCTATATACTACAACACAAACAAAACTCAACAACACAATAAAAAGGTAGGAATTCTTACCTTTTCTTCAAGTCTTCTTCACTTGAATAAGTGATCAAATTGAGGCACCAAGTGTTCTTTCTTCCAAAGCAACTACACCAAGTTATAGAGGGTACTCAACTTAGTAGAAATTCACCAAGAGAAAAATTTTAGGAGCAATATTTTTGGAATTGATTTTTGCTTAGCTAAGGCCGAATGGTTCTTGGTCTTGTGCTCTTACTTTGCTTGTTTTCTTGAGTCTTCTAATGGATAGGGATGACTATATATAATATAGTCTCTTAAGTCAATTAAACACATGGCAATTTAATTTCTAACCATGGGTTTGGGCCACTATGTGGCCAGCCACCCCTTAGAATTGGGCCCAAATTTTTCTTCAATCTTTCTTGGCCCAATGGATTATAATTCCCGTTTTGTAATTCCCGAAACTAATTTTTGAAATCCCAAATTTGCCCTTAGCGTTCCTCGACACTTCCATATTAATATTCTTTCATAACAACTCAAGGGTTACATAAATTTAATTATGACCTTATTTCATACAAGTCCAAATTATTTCCAATTTTCCAAAGGTGTGAAAACACGGGATATAACAAGATCCGTCTTTCTTCTTTACGAACAGGACAGGTGCTCCCCACGGCGAAGACCTAGGCCTGATGAAACCCTTCTCGAGAAAATCCTTCAATTGTGCCTTTAGCTCCTTCAACTCTGCTGGAGCCATTCGATAAGGAGGAATAGATATAGGCTCGATGTTTGGTAATACATCAATGGCGAAATCAATCTCCCTTTCTCGAGGAAGGCCTGGTAACTCGTCGGGAAACACATCTGGGAATTCATTCACTACCGGGACAGACTGGAAAGTTGGCACTTTCGCTTCCGTGTCATGAACCCGAACTAGATGACAAATATAACCTTTGGCTATCATCTTTCTCGCCTTAAGGTAGGAAATAAACCTACCCTTTGGGGAAGTTGTATTACCCTTCCACTCAAGTACGGGCTCTCCCAGAAATTGGAATCGAACTACCTTTGTCCGGCAACAAACATTAGCATAGCACGATGCCAACCAGTCCATACCCATAATTACATCGAAATCTATCATCTCAAGTTCAATCAAATTCGCTGTCGTCTGGCGATCACATATAATGACTACACAGTCCTTATATATTTGTCTCGCTATTACGGGATCACCAACCGGAGTGAATACCTGGAAAGGTTTAATCGGCTCAGGTCTCACCCCAACATAATCAGCGATATACGGAGTAATATATGAGAAGGTAGAACCCGGATCAATCAGAGCATATACATCACGGGAAAGTATAGTCAAGGTACCTGTGACAACATCTGGGGAATACTCAAGATCCTGTGGCCCAGCTAAGGCATATACACGGGGCTGAACAACACCTGAAGTGGATGCTCCCCCTCTACCTCTGCCTCTGCCTGCTGTAGTCTGAGAAGTCTGTGCTGTCGGGCGAGCTGACGAAGAACCCGCTGCTGAACCTGTGGGCTGAGTCCCCGCTCTATCTCTCACGGAGGGGCAGTCTCTCATCATATGACCAACCTGCCCGCAAGCATAACAAGCATCCGAACCCTGACGACACTGTCCGGAATGCAATTTACTGGACTGGCTACATCGCCGTACTGGAGGTCTCCCCTAGACTGCGAATCTGAGGCCCTCGAACTCTGCCCCTGGCCTGGTTGAAAAGAACGGTCAAATCTCCTATCTGAGAATCTGGGAGGTGCACTGGTCACTGTTTGACCTGAGTGCCTAGAATGCGTCTGTTTCGGTCCCCCTCGGTACTCACTGCTCTCCCCCATAGATCTAGCCCTCTTACCTTGTCTTCTGTTACCATCATGAACACTTCTCTGCTGTCGTTGTCGTTCTTCGAGGTTCTGAGCATGGGCCTGTATCCGGGAAATATCCATCCCGTCTTGCAAAGAGGCTGTCAGACAATCTCTGAACAAGTGTGGTCCTAAACCACTCACAAATCTATAGACTCAGTCTCCCATGTCAGCCACCATAGTCGGAGCATACCGGGCCAATGAGTTGAATTGCATACTATACTCTCGGGCACTCATGCTTCCCTGTTTTAAATTCATGAACCTGTCCGCTCTTCAGGTGGCAAGTAATGATGAATAAAGGCATCCACAAATTCTTGCCAAACGGGAGGTGGTGCGTTTTCTCCCCTTGATATCACCCAATTTTTAAACCATAGTACCGCCACGTCGCGAAGTCTATATGAGGCCAACTCCACGGATTTGGTCTCATAAGCATGCATAAGTCTCAGCATCCGCAAAATCTCATCGATAAAACCTTGTGGGTCCTCATCCGACTTCGACCCAAAAAATTCCGGAGGGTTTAGAGTAAGGAAATCACGGGCTTTTGTACTAGCCGAACGATCACTTGGGCCCGCATTCTGTCGTTGTGCCTGAGCGGCAACCAACTGTGTCAATAAATGTATGGCCTCGGACACTTGTTGACCCGAAGCACCCGGTGGAGGAATCGGAGCTGAGGCTCCTCCCTGCTCTTCTACATTGGGCGTGGCCTCACTTTGAGATTCACTTTCCTCTACCTCCGCCGGAGGCTCCCTTTCTGCCCACTTCTTCGTCGTAGCTTTGCCTTCCTGGGCAGCTGTAGCTTTTCATTTCGGCGGCATTTTTCTAAAACCATAACGCACTTTTAGGAAGAACATAATCCAAGGCATGGCTCTATCGCACGATTTCAGGAGAAGAAGAATGGTCATTTTCCTAAATGCCCTGTAGCCTCTTGTTTATTAGCGTGGCGCGCAACACACCATAAACAAGACTCTACTAGACACGGCTCGTAGACACTTCCTAGGGCGAACTGCTCTGATACCACTTCTGTCACGACCCAGCTAGGGGCCGCGACGGGTACCCGGAGCGAATTACCGAGCACCGCTCACTCTACTACTTGTCTTGCTCATATAATACTCTTTTATCAAATTTTACATACCAATTGTAGGGAAATCAAATTTAATCAAAACATAAATACTTTATATACATTTGCCTCTCGACCATCAAAATAATATACATACATATGAAAACATCTTGTGAGACCATCTAACCCCCACTGTGTATCTACGAGCCTCTACTAACATAATGAATACATAGACGGAACAAGGCTCCGTCATGCCCAAAATATGCATATATGAATGTACATCAAAAGAATAGCCATAAGCACCTCCGAATAATGGAGTGCTATCTATCAGCTGACAGCTACTGAGGACCTGTGCCAAGCTATCCTCCCTGTCTACCTGTGGGCATGAACACAGCGTCCGAAGAAAGGACGTCAGTACGAATATTGTACCGAGTATGAGAGGCATACATAATGAAAGGAGACATCAATAATATGGGGATAACATCAACATGAGACATCTGGATCTGACTAATAATCATAAATGAAGTAATGCATGTTATCTTACTCAAACTCATCATCATAACATGTATGCATCATATGCAAGCTGCCCGTCCATGTCGGAACGGTGTGATAATCAATAATATTAGCCCGCGTCCAGGCCTCCCGCGTCCGGGGTACCATCCCATGCCGCCCACTAGTGGTGTCTGCCCACGCCCGTAGGTCGTGGTGTATCCGTATCGCCGCCCGCCGAAGCGGTGTCTACCCGGCCAACTAGCCATCGTGTGAAATGCTCATGACATGCTTAATGTAAATACTCATAGTAATATGCTTATCATAAAATACTTATCTCATCATAATGCGTGTATAAGGCTCATGATCAACTTTACTCTATCGGGGTGACGTAAGGTCGTGATCCCCCGGTTACATTATGGAACCATCATGGAAATTCTGCCTCACCTTGAAAGGACTAGTACATAAGGTGAGTGTAGGCAAGGAATAACATCATCATCATTCTAGTGTCATCATATCGTATAACTTATCTCATATAGACATTCATAGGTATAAGCTTTTAACTTCTTAGAATGTAAGAACTCATGAAAGGAATAGGGATTCAAGCTAAAAGATTCATGCCATTAGAGAGAAGGAATAGCCTCACATACCTTGGTCGTTTAGCTAAGATATCGCTCACTTGTTCTCCGTCGATATCACGTCGTTACCTTCATAAGAGAATTCATATCAACATTAGTAAACTAACTATAAGAACGCATCGCTAATTCTAGGAAAAGTTGGGCAGCGTCTCCTTTGCTCATACTACTTTTCTCACGTTCTATATCAACTCCCAATATTCATAATATTAATCGCAATATCATAATCGACAATCGTCATTTATGTGCGTTTGGCAAAATCCACCATTTTCCTCCAATTTTCCCTTATTTCCACTTCTAGCTCATGCTTGCGTTTTCATGCATTTAATGCTTGTTTCATGATATAAACATCATTTATAACGTATTTGTACTCACAACACTTCAATATGCATAGTTCAATTCCACTATCATTCATTTATGTCACTATTCACTCAATAATGACCCATTTCTATGTTCTTCTACATTTCAAGTGTCTAAGCTTTCCAATACTTCAAACAACATGGAAAAATCATGAAAATTACCTTGGATGATGGTTGAACAAGTCTCTAGTTGCAATTCTTCACTCAGACCAAAACCCTAGTTCCACCTTCTTGGGAATTTCTTGACTTAGAAGATCCTTTAATGTGTCTTTACACTTATTTTTATGAATTTGGTGTTAATAATCTTAGGTTTCCTTGGATTTTCTTGATATCCTTAGAGTTGAAGTGTTGAAGAACACTCTAGAGTTTTCTTGAAGTGTTTGGATGAAAAATGACGTGAAATGGGCTTAAGTCCCTCTTAATAATCCCAAAATCTAATCTTTAATGAATTCTTGTCGGGATGAACAGTGGTCGTAAACCACCATATACGGACCGTATTTTTATTTACGGTCCGTCCTCCATGGCCGTATTTTATCATTTTAAAAACAGAAAGTTTTGGCTGAGGAACATGGCAGTTTACGACCTGGTTTACGGACCGTAAACCAGTTTACGGGCCGTAAACTGGGTCGTATTTAACCATATTCACCACTTTGACAGAAAGAATTTTGGCAAGCTAAAAGACGATTGCACTATACGGTCCGTAAATCACTTTACGGGCCCGTATAGTGCCATATACGACCACTGGGCTGAGAATTTTCCGCGACTTTCTTATTTCCAAAAATTATTAATTAGCCATTCCCGACTTAACAAAACATCATACACTCAAACTCTTCATCATTCCACCCATCATATAAGTACGGAGAAATTTCCGAGGTGTAACACATGCTCTCACTATTTATACAACATGATGGAAACATATTGGTTAGACTTGAAAAAACTAATCCAAATTGTGCAAAATCTGCCGACGCGAGTGTCTCTAGATCTCTCTAGAACAAAGTCATCTAAAGGCTGAAGAACCTGATCCTGACACAAGATATTGTCTACGTTCTTTAGGTTGTTATGAGTCTTTGTTTACTTGTGCTTAAATTGAAAACCTACTCTTCCCAAAAAGAAAGTTGTTTGTAGGTGTTCTAAATTCTCAAGGTTTCTTCCACAAGCTCATGAGTGGTACGCTAGGCTAGAGTTAGCTTAGTTGTATTAGTGTGTGTCTAAAGTTAGTCATGGTATAATCTCAAAGGGTTTCTTTGAGTGGTACACTTGGATGGAGTTAGCTTAGGTGTATTAGTGGTCCTTGGATAGAGTTAGTCAAGCGGAGTTACTTGTGATCGGAGCATTACAACTGTGGGGGGACTACGGGGGTTAGTTACTAAATTGTAAAAGTGTTATTGTAAGGGTGAGTCATTATGGAAGTTAGTTCCTAGCTTACGATAGAGTTGTAACCTAAAGTTGCTCGTGTATTGCAGTTGAAATGCTACTGGGTTACGTCGTGGTTTTTAATCCCTTGAGCAAGGAGTTTTTTAGGGTAAAGTATTGCATTCTATACTTACTGCACTGCATCAGGGAGCTGGTACACAACCAGGTCCCTCATATATTATTTAGTGGACGCATAGCCTGTAACAATTGGTATCAGAGCAGGTGCTTTCTAAAAGGTTAACACCTAGAAAGAAACTATAATAAGGCAGCCCCACCAAATATGGAAAAAGGACAGTCTTTCCCCAGGCCACCCAGATTTAATGGAAAATATTATGGGAGGTGGCAGACAAGAATGCACGACTTCATCATGGCCGAAGATTCAAAGTTGTGGGATATCATCTGTGATGGCCCTTATATTCCAGTACACACAAGTGATGATGGTATAAAAACCACTGCCCAAACAAGGAAAGAATACAATGATGCTGACAGAAAGGCAGTGGAGAAAAATTATAAAGCCAATAAGATCCTTGTGTGTGGAATAGGAACTGATGAATACAATCGAGTCTCAGCGTATTCAACTGCTAAAGAGATCTAGAAAGCTCTCCAAACTGTTCATGAAGGTACAACGCAGGTGAAAAACTCCAAAATCGACATGCTCACCTTAGAGTATGTGGTTTTTAAAATGAAGGAGAATGAATCTGTTCATGATATGCACACTAGATTCACCTCTATAATCAATGAGCTTTATTCTCTAGGAGAGGATATCACAACTACTAAACTGGTTAGAAAGTTTCTTGGTCTTTGTCGGATTCTTGGGACAGCAAGGTAAATGCTATTTCTGAAGCCGAAGGCCTCACCAAGCTGACCGTCGATGAACTCATTGGAAACCATAAAACCTATGATATAAAAATTACCTTGAAGAAGGATGAGAAGAATGAAGAAAAAAGAGAAAAGAGCCTTGCTCTCAAAGCTGCCAGAGAAGACTCAAGTGATGATGAATCTAAGCTGGCATATCTCACACGAAGATTTATTAAGCTGATCCGAAGAAGTGGTGGAATTTCGAAGGCAGGAAGCTCTAGTAGAAACTCTAGAGGAAATGACTATCTCTGTCATAGGTGTGGTAGACCTGGTCAATTCTCTGAGTAAACAGGACAATTATGATAGAACTGCAAGAAGAAACCACAAAAACTTTAGAAGAAAGGAAGCTGCTGATGAAATAGTAAAGCAGGCTCTTGACTCATCAATGAACTCGTCTAATGAGTCTGAAGATGATGATGACAGAGGGGATACATCCATGGTGGTCATTGAAGATGAAGCCTCCAAGTATGAGTCTATTTTTGCACTCATGTCAAAGTCAGATTCAGACGATAGTGTCGAGAGTGATGAAGTGGAAGAAATAAAGTTCTTGGAGATAAAGAAAAAAACCTTAATACCTACTCTCTAAAAAAACTCATGTCACTTTCAGGTGTGTTAATTGATCCTTACCATGCCCTGATTGCTTAAAAGGATGCACTAACTCTTTAAATCAGTAATTCTGAACTTGTAACAGACAATCTATTGGTGGCAATAGGAGAGGTGAGGGAGCAGGTTGATGAGACCAATCAGATGAATATTTTCTAGAAGGACAAATAAAAGGGGATACAAGAGCGTCTCTTAAATGGAAGGGTGAAGCCAGTAAAATTTACTTGGAACCTGAAGATGAGATCAAAGAGGCAAAACGAAGTCTCGCTACTGAAGTCGAGAGGAGCAAGCAATTGAAGGAAGACTTGGACAGAATTAAGTTTGATCTCTATAGAGCTCTCATGTGGATATGGTCTTCTGATGTGATCATTTCCATGTACAAGAGTCTGGGAAGTGATAAAGAAGGAAGTGGCTTTGTAAAAGAGAAGACCCCCTACAATCCCTACAACAAGTATGTCTCCGTCACTAAAATTTGTTTGTGCACCCATTGCGAACGAGCAGGTCACTACAAGGAGTCTTGCAAAGTACGAATTGAATCGGTTAGGAGGAATATAGAGTTTATCACAAAAGATAGAACCTCTACAGGAGAAAGGGAATATGCTGCCTGTTTGGGTGAAAAGGAACCTGATCCATCCCTTCTATAATTATAAGGGACCCAAGCTGGTTTGGGTTCCAAAATCCAAACACTGATATCATGTGTAGGCTGAGGGGAGAGAGAGGAATGGAAATAGTTAATTAATCTCCTGAGTTAACTTGAGAAGTCACTCCACAAAGCCTTCACGTCAGGATGTTTGTCTTTGTCATCCCATGTAAAGGACACATCTCAATATCAGAAGTTGTAGTCCAAAATTCAATTACTCCAAGGGAAGCAAAAAGGAAGATAAGCAAGATAAAAAAGCAGAATGGGAAAATGATGCGTCAAAAGGTGGATGTGATAGAAAAGGGGGTGTGCACACATGGGAAGTGCAGTACAATGCATGAACAAGTTTTCAGAATTGCTGCTTAGCACTGTCAAATTGTCCAGAGACTGTTACACCTCGGAAAATTTTTCGTTCATGCACAGTGAATTGACTGACGAAGGGCATGATGCATAGGATGTTTTGATAAGTAAGAAATAATATTTAACGATTCTAAATGAGATTTTGGAGAAGAATTATAATGTCCCTCATCTTGGTAATGGAGTGTTAAGTAAGTTTCAAGAAGGACCATAAGCCAAATATGGGCATAAGCCATCCAAAAGGCCGAATTAAGGAAACATTTTCGGATCATCTGATTTGGAGGGGCCAAAACGCTATTATAAGGTTGGAATTTGAGAAAAACATCAAGAATGAATGTTGTAGATAATGGAAAGAGATTTCCAACCATAGGTCGTGGACCCTCACAGCATATCGGGATCAAAAGTTATGGCCATTCTACGACAGACAGTTTGGGGGAAAAATATCACATTCTGGCGCACCTTGCGGCCCGCAAACACGACATGCGGCCACGCAGTTTCACCGCAAAGTGTGCCAGTGGAAGTTGGTCAGCTGGCAAGCTTTGCGACACAACATGCGGTTCGCAGAGCATGCTTTGCGTCTCGCAAAGTGTGCCGCATGTTGTGTCGGTCCAGAATTTTCTGGACCACTTTAAATCTACCCAACTCGACCAAAATAACATTTTTTCATCATTCTTGGCCAAGAAAACCTCTAGAACCCTCTCTAACATTCATTCACAAGAAAATTCAAGGGAAATCCATGATCAATAACACCAAATCCATGAACCCAAGTGTATGAAACCTAGCCAAAGTTCATCTAATTCAAGAAAACCCAAAAGAGAGGAGATAGGGTTTTTGTGCTAGAAGGGAAACTCCACTCAAGGCTTGTTCAACCATCATCCAAGGTAAGTTTCATGACCATTACATGTTGTTTAAGGTATTTGAAGGTTAAGGTACCCGACATGTAGAGAAGCATAGCAAATGGGTCATTCAAGAGTGAATAGTGTCATGTTTGAATGGTAGTTGAATTGAATCATGAATGTTAGGGTGTTGTGAGTATGAATATGTTATAAATGATATGTAGACCATGAGATAAGTGTGATACGTGGGAAAATACGATAGCGAACCTATAACCATAAATGTGACGAAATTGGATAGAAATGGTGGATTTTGCCTAAAGTATATAAATGATGATTGTTGCTTGCGATATAGTGAGTTGTGTTGTAGATGTTTGGAAGTTGATATGAAATACGGAGAAAGTAGTATAAACAAAGGAAGTGCTGCCCAAGTTTCTCTAGAATTAGTAGAGCATTCTTATGGTTGATTGACTAATGTTAGTACGAATCCTCTTTTGAAGGTAGAGACGCGACATTGAAGAAGAATAAGCGAACGCTAGATTGCTTAAATGAGAAAGGTGTGTGAGGATTAACTCTTCTTCCAAAAGGCATGAATCCTTCAAGTTTTCCACAATCCTTCTATAAGATGAAGCTTATGAGCCCTTCTATATATTGAGTCACCTATGAGCATGATAATGATGATAATAAGCTAGAGTATAGAGATTCGGGAAATTGTGACACGATGTCCCTACGATGCTAATGATGTTATTATTGCTAACACTCGCCTTATGCTTTATTTCCTTCAAGGCGAGGAAAGATACTCATAAAGGTCCATAATACACTCGAGGGTTCACGACCTTACGTCACCCCGACATAGTGTGGTTGTCTCAAAGCCTAATGTGTGCTCTTAATGCTAATGTATATTATGACAATAAAATAATGAATAATGCTAACTAGTAATATAACTATGGGATACATGGAACACTAAGAAATGATAATATGATGCTATGGCATGAGATGTATAATAATGACGTGCTATGATTGATGTTGTGATGATACGATTCCACCGCGCCTATATGGCCCGGCATGTCACCGCGAATGCGGGCTGCATACGATTCCACCGCGCTTATATGGCCGGACATGTCACCGCTAATGCGGGCTGCTATGTTTACACCACGCCTAGAGGGCCGGACACGATCACCACTAGTGGGCGGCACATGAGGGTTACCCGGACGCGGGTGACGATATAGATCATGATGTGATGATGCATATGATGATGTACGTGATGATGTATAGGATGTGACAACATGTATATTATGATTATGTGAAATGTGAAATATGAAAGTAATACGATTTCCTATGACACTTGTGCAGGTTGTATCCTTTTCTCATGACCCATGATCTCTCTATTATGTTTGTTTATTTCATTCCTGCCTTACATACTCAGTACAATATTCGTACTCACGTCCGTTTTCTTTGGACGCTGTGTTCATGCTCACAGGTAGACAGGGAGGAGATCTTGCCCCGGATTCTTAGAGGCTGTTAGCTGATTGGAATCCCTCCATTGTCCCGGAGGTGCCTATGATGATTCTTTTATGTACAATTGTAGAATGTCATCTCTTAGAGGCTCGTAGATACTCAATTTGGATCATGTGGTCTCACGACGCGGATTTATTGTAAATATATCGATATATGTTGTTGTATAAAAGCATTATGTTTTGAAATGGAAAGCAGTTTCTTTTGTAAAATAAGCATGAAATCAAAAAATGATTGTTGAATGAGTCTAAGAGGTAATATTACGAGCGGTGCTCGGTGATTAGTCCCGGGTACCCGTCGCGGCCCCTAGCTGGGTCGTGACAAAAGTGGTATCAGAGCAGTTCGGTCCTAGGAAGTGTCTACGAGCTGTGTCTAGTAGAGTCTTGTTTATGGTGTGTAGCGCGCCACATCAATAAACAAGAGGCTACAGGGCATTTAGGAAAAATGACCATCTTTCTTCTATGAGATCGTGCGATAGAGTCATGCATAAGATTTTATCCTCCCTAATAGTGTGTTATGATTTCAGAATGCCGCCGAAGGGAAAAGCTACAGCCGCCCAGACGGGCAAGACCACAACAAAGAAGGGGATAGAAAGAGAGCCTCCGATGAATATAGAGGAAGGCGAATCACACAACGAGGCTTTGTCAAATACTTCTTCTACCCCGCCTAATGCGGAAGGGCAAGGAGGAGCCCCAGCTCAAATTCCTCCGCCGGTTGCTTCGGGTCAGCAAATAACTGAGGCCATTCAGTTATTGACACAATTGGTTGCCGCTCAGGCACAACGACAGAATGTGGGTTCAAGTGACCGGGCAGCAAGTACTAAGGCCCGTGATTTTATGAGTCTAAACCCTCCGGAGTTCTTTGGGTCAAAGCCGGAGGAAGACCCACAAGGTTTTATTGATGAAATATTGAGGACATTGAAGATTGTCCATGGCTCCGAAATCGAATCCGTGGAGTTGGCATCCTATAGACACTGGGATGTGGCGGTTTTATGGTACAACAATTGGGTATTATCAAGAGGGGAGAATGCGCCTCCTCCGATTTGGCAAGCGTTCGTAGATGCTTTTGTTCGTTATTATTTGCCGAGGTCCGCCGAGCTAGAGCGGATAGATTTCTGAATTTGAGGCAAGGGAACATGAGTGCCCGGGAGTATAGCATGCAATTCAATTTCTTGGATAGATATGCTCCGACCATGGTGCTCTACATGGGAGATCGGGTACATAGATTTGTGAGTGGTTTGGGACCACATTAATTTAGAGATTCTTTGACAGCTTCTTTGCAAGACGGGATGGACATTTCCCGGATACAGGCTCATGCTCAGAATTTGGAGGGACGACAACAACAACAAAGGGGTGATCGCGACAGTGATAGGAGGCCAAGCAAAGGGATAGATCTATGGGCACAGGCAGCGATTATAGAGGAGGATCGAGGCAGGATTATTCCCGACATTCAAGACAGTCAGCGACTAGTGCACCTCCCCGGTTCGCAGACCGGGGGTTCGATCGCTCTTTTCCATCGAGACAGGGTCAGAGCTCGAGAGCTTCGGGTTCTCAGTTTGGGAGTGATTACAGTCAGAGGCGACCACCAGTTTCACGATGTAGTCGGTGCCGCAAATTACATTCAGGGTCGTGTCGTAAGGGCACTGATGGTTGTTATGTTTGCGGGCAGACTGGACATTTGATGCGAGATTGTCCCTCGCGATATGGTAGAGGTGGGGTTCAGCCCACAGGCTCAGCAGCGGGTTACTCATCAGCACGCCCGGCAGGGCATACTCCTCAGATGACAGCAGGTCGAGGGGCAGTATCTACTTAAGGTGCCACTCAGCCCCGTGTATATGCTTTAGCGGGACGACAGGATCTCGAGTCATCTCCAGATGTAGTCACAGGTATATTGTCTATATTCTCTCGTGATGTGTATACGATGATAGATCCGGGTTCTACATTTTCTTACATTACTCCATATGTTGCCGGTTGTATTGGGGTGAAATCCAAGTCCATTAAACCCTTTGAGGTGCTTACTCCGGTTGGTGAACCCGTGATAGCAAGACAAGTATACAGAAATTGTGTCATTGTTATATGTGATCGTCAGACCCAAGCCGATTTGATTGAGCTGGAAATGGTAGATTTCGATGTAATCATGGATATGGATTGGTTGGCCTCGTGTTATGCAAATGTTGATTGCCGCACAAAAGTGGTTCGATTTCAATTTTCGGGAGAGCCCATGCTTAAATGGAAGGGTAATACAGCATCGCCAAAGGGTAGGTTTATTTCCTACCTCATGGCGAGGAAGATGATAGCCAAGGGCTATATTTATCATTTAGTTCGGGTTCATGACACAGCGGCAGAACCACCAACTTTTCAGTCAGTTCCGGTGGTGAATGAATTTTCAGACGTATTCCCGGATGAACTTCCAGGTCTTCCACCAAAAAGAGAGATTGATTTCGCTATTGATGTGTTGCCGGACACAAAGCCTATTTCTATTCCTCCTTATCGAATGGCTCCGACAGAATTAAAAGAGCTAAAGGCACAACTGAAAGACTTGCTCGAGAAGGGATTCATTAGACCCAGTTCATCACCGTGGGGAGCACCGGTCTTGTTTGTGAGAAAGATAGACGGCTCTTTACGAATGTGTATTGACTATAGGCAATTAACCAAGGTGACGATAAAGAACAGATATCCTCTTCCAAGGATTGATGACCTATTCGATCAATTGCAAGGCGCCAAGTGGTTTTCAAAAATAGATTTGAGGTCGGGCTACTATCAAGTGAGGGTTAGAGAGGCGGATATTCCTAAAACAGTCTTCAGAACGAGATATGGCCACTATGAATTTCGAGTGATGTCATTCGGGTTGACTAATGCTCCGACTGTATTTATGAATTTGATGAACAACGTATTCAGGCTTCTCTTAGATCTATTTGTGATAGTATTTATTGATGATATTCTGGTGTATTCTCGCACGGAATCGGAACATGCAGATCATCTGAGGATCGTTCTTGGTATTCTTCGAGCCCGAGAATTATATGCAAAATTTTCAAAGTGCGAGTTTTGGCTAATTTCTGTGACATTTTTGGGCCACGTTATTTCCAATGATGGTATTCGAGTCGACACTCAGAAAATTGAAGCTGTGAAGACTTGGCCAAGGCCTACGACGCCCACAGAAGTTCGTAGTTTTCTGGGTTTCGCAGGATGTTATAGAAGGTTTGTGGAGGGATTTTCATCTATTTCAGCCCCATTGACGAAGCTAACCCAGAAGACAGCTAACTTTCAATAGAACGATGCCTGCGAACGTAGTTTCCAAGAGTTGAAAAATAAGTTGACCTCAGCTCCAGTTTTAACACTTCCAGAAGGGTCAGATGGCTATGTTGTGTATTGTGACGCTTCGTGTGTGGGATTAGGATGCGTATTGATGCAGCATGGTAAAGTCATCGCATATGCTTCGAGACAATTAAGGAAACATGAAAAGAATTATCCAACTCATGATCTCGAATTAGCTGCGGTCATTCATGCCTTAAAAATGTGGAGGCATTATTTGTATGGTGTGCACGTTGATATCTATACATATCACAAGAGCCTTCAGTACATTTTCAAGTAGAAGGAGTTGAATCTGCGACAGAGGCGGTGGTTGGAATTGTTGAAAGACTACGATGTGAACATCTTGTACCACCCCGAAAAAGCGAATGTAGTAGCCGATGTACTTAGCCGCCGGTCTATGGGCAGTTTATGCGAAGTCCCTCCGGAAAGGATTCGGGTGATGCAGGGATTAGTATCAATGATTCCACAATTTCGTCCTTGGATATGGAAGTGAAAGAACGGCAGTATGAAGATCCTCAGTTATGTCGTCATAGAGACACATCTCATGGGAAGCAGAAGTCTCCGTTTGAAGTTTCCATGGATAGGATCCTTAGATACCGAGGCAGGTTATGTGTGCCGAATGTGGCGGATTTGCGCCGGTGAATTCTAGAAGAAGCACATTGTTCTCGATATTCTATTCACCCGGGTGCAACCAAAATGTATCATGATCTTAAAATGGTGTATTGGTGGGATAACATGAAGAGAGACATAGCAGAATTTATGGCACAATGTCCAAATTGCCAACAAGTGAAAGTTGAGCATCAGAATCCGGGAGGCTTATTGCAAGCTATAGAAATACCTACTTGGAAATGGGAAGTGATCAACATGGATTTCATTGCGGGATTACCTCGTTCTCGTGGCAAATATGATTCTATATGGGTAATCGTAGATAGATTGACAAAAGCAGCCCATTTTCTCCCAGTTAGAACCACGTACTCAGCAGAAGATTATGCAAAGCTGTATCTCAAGGAAACCGTGCGACTTCATGGTATTCCATTGTCTATTATCACAGATAGAGGAGCACAATTTACATCTAAGTTTTGGAAGTCTTTTCAAGAAGGTTTGGGCACGCAAGTGAAGTTTAGCACGGCATTTCATCCACAGACCGATGGGCAAGCCGAGCGCACTATTCAGACCTTGGAAGATATGCTACGAGCGTGTGTGCTGGATTTCGGTGGTAGTTGGGATGATCATTTGCCACTAATTGAGTTTGCATATAACAACAGCTATCATTCTAGTATACAAATGGCTCCGTATGAAGCGTTATAGGGAAGGAAATGTAGATCTCCAATTGGATGGTTTGAAATGGGAGAAGCGAAATTAATAGGCCCTGAGTTGATCCAACAAGCAGTGGAAAAGGTCAAGGTGATTCGAGATCGGTTGTTGACAGCCCAAAGTCGCCAAAAGTCTTATGCGGACAACCGCCGGCGAGACTTGGAATTTCAAATTAATGATTTGGTATTTTTGAAAGTGTCGCCAATGAAAGGGGTGATGAGATTTGGTAAGAAAGGGAAGCTATGTCCCAGATACATCGGACCCTACAAAATCATCCGTAAGGTGGGACAAGCAGCCTATTAATTGGAATTGCCTTCGGAGTTTGAATCAGTTCATCCAGTCTTTCATATTTTGATGCTCCGCAAATGTGTTGGGGATCCCACAAGGATTGTCCCGATAGATGATGTGCAAGTGACAGAAAAGTTAGCATATGAAGAAGTACCTATTGCTATTCTAGACAAGCAAGTGCAAAAGCTTCGAAACAAAAAGGTAGCTTCAGTTAAGGTTCTGTGGCAGAATAACAATCGGGAAGAAATGACTTGGGAAGCGGAAGAGAGTATGAAGTCTAAGTATCCGCACTTATTCCAACCCCCAGGAGAAATCCAAGACGAAACGCCAATGAGGTAAGGTACGTAAACTTTAATTTTTATGTTTTTGGTCATGTGTGGCCATAGATATGTTGCTATTGTGATGTAGCCCTGTGAGGCGATGATATTATGGGTTGTTGTGATAGGTTAGTAGTGCCATATTACAGGGGAAACTCTGGCGAAATTTTCGTAGAATCCTGAATAGTTTGACATTCGAGGACGAATGTTCCCAAGGGGGGAAGAATGTTACACCTCGGAAAATTTTTCATTCATGCACAGTGAATTGACTGACGAAGGGCATGATGCATAGGATGTTTTGATAAGTAAGAAATAATATTTAATGATTCTAAATGAGATTTTGGAGAAGAATTATAATGTCCCTCATCTTGGTAATGGAGTGTTAAGTAAGTTTCAAGAAGGACCATAAGCCAAATATGGGCATAAGCCATCCAAAAGGGCGAATTAAGGAAACATTTTCGGATGATCTAATTTGGAGGGGCCAAAACGCTATTATAAGGTTCGAATTTGGGAAAAACACCAAGAATGAATGTTGTAGATAATTGAAAGAGATTTCCAACCATAGGTCGTGGGCCCTCACAGCATATCGGGATCAAAGGTTATGGCCATTCTACGACAGACAGTTTGGGGGTAAAATATCACATTCTGGCGCACCTTGCGGCCCGCAAACACGACATGCGGCCAGGCAGTTTCACCACAAAGTGTGTCAGTGGAAGTTGGTCAGCTGGCAAGCTTTGCGACACAACATGCGGCTCGCAGAGCATGCTTTGCGTCTCCCAAAGTGTGCCGCATGTTGTGTCGGTCAAGAATTTTCTGGACCACTTTAAATATACCCAACTCGACAAAAATAACATTTTTTCATTATTCTTGGTCAAGAAAACCTCTAGAACCCTCTCTAACATTCATCCACAAGAAAATTCAAGGGAAATACATGATCAATAACACCAAATCCATGAACCCAAGTGTATGAAACCAAGCCAAAGTTAATCTAATTCAAGAAAACCCAAAAGAGAGGAGATAGGGTTTTGGTGCTAGAAGGGAAACTCCACTCAAGGCTTGTTCAACCATCATCCAAGGTACGTTTCATGACCATTACATGTTGTTTAAGGTATTGGAAGGTTAAGGTACCCGACTTGTAGAGAAGCATAGCAAATGGGTCATTCAAGAGTGAATAGTGTCATGCTTGAATGGTAGCTGAATTGAATCATGAATGTTAGGGTGTTGTGAGTATGAATACGTTATAAATGATATGTAGACCATGAAATAAGTGTGATACGTGGGAAAATATGATAGCGAACCTATAACCATAAATGAGACGAAATTGGATAGAAATGGTGGATTTTGCCTAAAATATATAAATGATGATTATTGCTTGCGATATTGTGAGTTGTGTTGTAGATGTTTGGAAGTTGATATGAAATACGGGGAAAGTAGTATAAACAAAGGAAGTGTTGCCCAATTTTCTCTAGAATTAGTAGTGCGTTCTTATGGTTGATTGACTAATGTTAGTACGAATCATCTTTTGAAGGTAGAGGCGCGACATTGAAGAAGAATAAGCGAACGCTAGATTGCTTAAATGAGAAAGGTATGCGAGGATTAGCTCTTCTTCCAAAAGGCATGAATCCTTCAAGTTTTCCACAATCCTTCTATAAGATGAAGCTTATGAGCCCTTCTATATATTGAGTCACCTATGAGCATGATAATGATGATAATAAGCTAGAGTATAGAGATTTGGGAAATTGTGACACGATGTCCCTACGATGCTAATGATGTTATTATTGCTAACACTCGCCTTATGCTTTATTTCCTTCAAGGCGAGGAAAGATACTCATAAAGGTCCATAATACACTCAGGGGTTCACGACCTTACGTCACCCCGACATAGTGTGGTTGTCTCAAAGCCTAATGTGTGCTCTTAATGCTAATGTATATCATGACAATAAAATAATGAATAATGCTAACTGGTAATATAACTATGGGATACATGGAACACTAAGATATGATAATATGATGCTATGGCATGAGAAGTATAATAATGACGTGCTATGATTGATGTTATGATGAAACGATTCCACCGCGCCTATATGGCCGGGCATGTCACCGCGAATGCGGGCTGCATACGATTCCACCACGATTATATGGCCGGGCATGTCACCGCTAATGCGGGCTGCTATGTTTATACCGCGCCTAGAGGGCCGGGCACGATCACCACTAGTGGGTGGCACTTGAGGGTTACCCGGACGCGGGTGACGATATAGATCATGATGTGATGATGCATATGATGATGTACGTGATGATGTATAGGATGTGACAACATGTATATTATGATTATGTGAAATGTGAAATATGAAAGTAATACGATTTCCTATGACACTTGTGCAGGTTGTATCCTTTTCTCATGACCCATGATCTCTCTATTATGTTTGTTTATTTCATTCCTGCCTTACATACTCAGTACAATATTCGTACTCACGTCCGTTTTCTTTGGACGCTGTGTTCATGCTCACAGGTAGACAGGGAGGAGATCTTGCCCCGGATTCTTAGAGGCTGTTAGCTGATTGGAATCCCTCCATTGTCCCGGAGGTGCCTATGATGATTCTTTTATGTACAATTGTAGAATGTCATCTCTTAGAGGCTCGTAGATACTCAATTTGGATCATGTGGTCTCACGACGCGGATTTATTGTAAATATATCGATATATGTTGTTGTATAAAAGCATTATGTTTTGAAATGGAAAGCAGTTTCTTTTGTAAAATAAGCATGAAATCAATAAATGATTGTTGAATGAGTCTACGAGGTAATATTACGAGCGGTGCTCGGTGATTAGTCCCGGGTACCCGTCGCGGCCCCTAGCTGGGACGTGACAAAAGTGGTATCAGAGCAGTTCGGTCCTAGGAAGTGTCTACGAGCCGTGTCTAGTAGAGTCTTGTTTATGGTGTGTAGCGCGCCACATCAATAAACAAGAGGCTATAGGGCATTTAGGAAAAATGACCATCTTTCTTCTATGAGATCGTGCGATAGAGTCATGGATAACATTTTATCCTCCCTAATAGTGTGTTATGATTTCAGAATGCCGCCGAAGGGAAAAGCTACAGCCGCCCAGAAGGGCAAGACCACAACAAATAGGGGGATAGAAAGAGAGCCTCCGATGAATATAGAGGAAGGCGAATCACACAACGAGGCTTTGTCAAATACTTCTTCTACCCCGCCTAATGCAGAATAGCAAGGAGGAGCCCCAGCTCCAATTCCTCTGCCGGTTGCTTCTGGTCAACAAATGACTGAGGCCATTCAGTTATTGACACAATTGGTTGCCGCTCAGGCACAACGACAGAATGTGGGTTCAAGTGACCGGACAGCAAGTACTAAGGCCCGTGATTTTATGAGTCTAAACCCTCCGGAGTTCTTTGGGTCAAAGCCGGAGGAAGACCTACAAGGTTTTATTAATGAAATATTGAGGACATTGAAGATTGTCCATGGCTCCGAAACCGAATCCGTGGAGTTGGCATCCTATAGACTCCGGGATGTGGCGGTTTTATGGTAAACAATTGGGTATTATCAAGAGGGGAGAATGCGCCTCCTCTGGTTTGGCAAGAGTTCGTAGATGCTTTTGTTCGTTATTATTTGCCACCCGAGGTCCGCCGAGCTAGAGCGGATAGATTTCTGAATTTGAGGCAAGGGAACATGAGTGCCCGGGAGTATAGCATGCAATTCAATTTCATGGCTAGATATGCTCCGACCATGGTGCCCGACATGGGAGATCGGGTACATAGATTTGTGAGTGGTTTGGGACCACATTAATTTAGAGATTGTTTGACAGCTTCTTTGCAAGACGGGATGGATATTTCCCGGATACAGGCTCATGCTCAGAATTTGGAGGGGTGACAACAACAACAAAGGGGTGATCGCGATAGTGATAGGAGGCCAAGCAAAAGGGCTAGATCTATGGGCACAGGCAGCGATTATTGAGGAGGATCGAGGCAGGATTATTCCCGACATTCAGGACAGTCAGCGACTAGTGCACCTCCCCGGTTCGCAGACCGGGGGTTCGATCGCTCTTTTCCATCGAGACAGGGTCAGAGCTCGAGAGCTTCGGGTTCTCAGTTTGGGAGTGATTACAGTCAGAGGCGACCACCAGATTCACGATGTAGTCGATGCCGCAAACTACATTCAGGGCCGTGTCGTCAGGACACTGATGGTTGTTATGTTTGCGGGCAGACTGGACATTTGATGCGAGATTGTCCCTCGCGATATGGTAGAGGTGGGGTTCAGCCCACAGGCTCAGCAGGGGGTTCCTCATCAGCACGCCCGGCAGGGCATACTCCTCAGATGACAGCAGGTCGAGGGGCAGCATCTACTTCAGGTGCCACTCAGCCCCGTGTATATGCTTTAGCGGGACGACAGGATCTCGAGTCATCTCCAGATGTAGTCACAGGTATATTGTCTATATTCTCTCGTGATGTGTATGCGTTGATAGATCCGGGTTCTACATTTTCTTACATTACTCCATATGTTTCCGGTTGTATTGGGGTGAAACCCGAGTCCATTAAACCCTTTGAGGTGCTTACTCCGGTTGGTGAACCCGTGATAGCAAGACAAGTATACAGAAATTGTGTCATTGTTATATGTGATCGTCAGACCCAAGCCGATTTGATTGAGCTGGAAATGGTAGATTTCGATGTAATCGTGGATATGGATTGGTTGGCCTCGTGTTATGAAAATGTTGATTGCCGCACAAAAGTGGTTTGATTTCAATTTCCGGGAGAGCCCATGCTTAAATGGAAGGGTAATACAGCATCGCCAAAGGGTAGGTTTATTTCCTACCTCAAGGCGAGGAAGATGATAGCCAAGGGCTATATTTATCATTTAGTTCGGGTTCATGACACAACGGCAGAACCACCAACTTTTCAGTCAGTTCCGGTGGTGAATGAATTTTCAGACGTATTCCCGGATGAATTTCCAGGTCTTCCACCAAAAAGAGAGATTGATTTCGCTATTGATGTGTTGCTGGACACAAAGCCTATTTCTATTCCTCCTTATCGAATGGCTCCGACAGAATTAAAAGAGCTAAAGGCACAACTGAAAGACTTGCTCGAGAAGGGATTCATTAGACCCAGTTCATCACCGTGGGGAGCACCGGTCTTGTTTGTGAGAAAGAAAGACGGCTCTTTACGAATGTGTATTGACTATAGGCAATTGACCAAGGTGACGATAAAGAACAGATATCCTCTTTCAAGGATTGATGACCTATTCGATCAATTGCAAGGCGCCAAGTGGTTTTCAAAAATAGATTTGAGGTCGGGCTACCATCAAGTGAGGGTTAGAGAGGCGGATATTCCTAAAATAGTCTTCAGAACGAGATATGGCCACTATGAATTTCGAGTGATGTCATTCGGGTTGACTAATGCTCCGGCTGTATTTATGAATTTGATGAACAACGTATTCAGGCTTCTCTTAGATCTATTTGTGATAGTATTTATTGATGATATTCTGGTGTATTCTCGCACGGAATCGGAACATGCAGATCATCTGAGGATCGTTCTTGGTATTCTTCAAGCCCGAGAATTATATGCAAAATTTTCAAAGTGCGAGTTTTGGCTAAATTCTGTGACATTTCTGGGCCATGTTATTTCCAATGATGGTATTCGAGTCGACACTAAGAAAATTGAAGCTGTGAAGACTTGGCCAAGGCCTACGACGCCCACAGAAGTCCGTAGTTTTCTGGGTTTGGCAGGCTATTATAGAAAGTTTGTGGAGGGATTTTCATCTATTTCAGCCCCATTGACGAAGCTAACCCAGAAGACAGCTAACTTTCAGTGGAACGATGCCTGCGAACGTAGTTTCCAAGAGTTGAAAAATAGGTTGACCTCAGCTCCAATTTTAACACTTCCAGAAGGGTCAGATGGCTATGTTGTGTATTGTGACGCTTCGGGTGTGGGATTAGGATGCGTATTGATGCAGCATGGTAAAGTCATCGCATATGCTTCGAGACAATTACGGAAACATGAAAAGAATTATCCAACTCATGATCTCGAATTAGCTGCGGTCATTCATGCCTTAATAATATGGAGGAATTATTTGTACGGTGTGCACGTTGATATCTATACAGATCACAAGAGCCTTCAGTACATTTTCAAGTAGAAGGAGTTGAATCTGCGACAGAGGCGGTGGTTGGAATTGTTGAAAGACTACGATGTGAACATCTTGTACCACCCCGAAAAAGCGAATGTAGTAGTCGATGTACTTAGCCGCCGGTCTATGGGCAGTTTATGCGATGTCCCTCCGGAAAGGAAGGAGATGGTTCAAGAACTTCACCGATTGGCTAACCTTGGAGTGCGTGTAATCGATTCGGGTGATGCAGGGATTAGTATCAATGATTCCACAATTTCGTCCTTGGATATGGAAGTGAAAGAACGGCAGTATGAAGATCCTCAGTTATGTCGTCATAGAGACACATCTCATGGGAAGAAGAAGTCTCCGTTTGAAGTTTCCATGGATGGGATCCTTAGATACCGAGGCAGGTTATGTGTGCCGAATGTGGCAGATTTGCGCCGGTGAATTCTAGAAGAAGCACATTGTTCTCGATATTCTATTCACCCGAGTGCAACCAAAATGTATCATGATCTTAAAATGGTGTATTGGTGGGATGGCATGAAGAGAGACATAGCAGAATTTGTGGCACAATGTCCAAATTGCCAACAAGTGAAAGTTGAGCATCAGAAGCCGGGAGGCTTATTGCAAGCTATAGAAATACCTACTTGGAAATGGAAAGTGATCAACATGGATTTCATTGTGGGATTACCTCGTTCTCGTGGAAAATATGATTCTATATGGGTAATCATGGATAGATTGACAAAAGCAGCCCATTTTCTCCCAGTTAGAACCACGTAGTCAGCAGAAGATTATGCAAAGATGTATCTCAAGGAAACCGTGCGACTTCATGGTATTCCATTGTCTATTATCACAGATAGAGGAGCACAATTTACAGCTAAGTTTTGGAAGTCTTTTCAAGAAGGTTTGGGCACGCAAGTGAAGTTTAGCATGACATTTCATCCACAGACCGATGGGCAAGCCGAACGCACTATTCAGACCTTGGAAGATATTCTACGAGCGTGTGTGATGGATTTCGGTGGTAGTTGGGAGGATCATTTGCCACTAATTGAGTTTGCATATAACAACAGCTATCATTCTAGTATAAGGTTGGAATTTGGGAAAAACACCAAGAATGAATGTTGTAGATAATTGAAAGAGCTTTCCAACCATAGGTCGTGGGCCCTCACAGCATATCGGGATCAAAGGTTATGGCCATTCTACGACAGACAGTTTGGGGGAAAAATATCACATTATGGCGCACCTTGCGGCCCGCAAACATGACATGCGGCCAGGCAGTTTCACCGCAAAGTGTGCCAGTGGAAGTTGGTCAGCTGGCAAGCTTTGTGACACAACATGCGGCTCGCAGAGCATGCTTTGCGTCTCGCAAAGTGTGCCGCATGTTGTGTCGGTACAGAATTTTCTGGACCACTTTAAATATACCCAACTCGACCAAAATAACATTTTTTCATTATTATTGGCCAAGAAAACCTCTAGAACCCTCTCTAACATTCATCCACAAGAAAATTCAAGGGAAATCCATGATCAATAACACCAAATCCATGAACCCAAGTGTATGAAACCTAGCCAAAGTTAATCTAATTCAAGAAAACCCAAAAGAGAGGAGATAGGGTTTTGGTGCTAGAAAGGAAACTCCACTCAAGGCTTATTCAACCATCATTCAAGGTAAGTTTCATGACCATTACATGTTGTTTAAGGTATTGGAAGGTTAAGGTACCCGACTTGTAGAGAAGCATAGGAAATGGGTCATTCAAGAGTGAATAGTTTCATGTTTGAATGGTAGTTGAATTGAATCATGAATGTTAGGGTGTTGTGAGTATGAATACGTTATAAATGATATGTAGACCATGAGATAAGTGTGATACGTGGGAAAATACGATAGCGAACCTATAACCATAAATGTGACGAAATTGGATAGAAATGGTGGATTTTGCCTAAAATATATAAATGATGATTGTTGCTTGCGATATTGTGAGTTGTGTTGTAGATGTTTGGAAGTTGATATGAAATACGGGGAAAGTAGTATAAACAAAGGAAGTGTTGCCCAATTTTCTCTAGAATTAGTAGTGCGTTCTTATGGTTGATTGACTAATGTTAGTACGAATCCTCTTTTGAAGGTAGAGACGCGACATTGAAGAAGAATAAGCGAACGCTAGATTGCTTAAATGAGAAAGGTATGCGAGGATTAACTCTTCTTCCAAAAGGCATGAATCCTTCAAGTTTTCCACAATCCTTCTATAAGATGAAGCTTATGAGCCCTTCTATATATTGAGTCACCTATGAGCATGATAATGATGATAATAAGCTAGAGTATAGAGATTTGGGAAATTATGACACGATGTCCCTACGATACTAATGATGTTATTATTGCTAACACTCGCCTTATGCTTTATTTCCTTCAAGGCGAGGAAAGATACTCATAAAGGTCCATAATACACACGGGGGTTCACGACCTTACGTCACCCCGACATAGTGTGGTTGTCTCAAAGCCTAATGTGTGCTCTTAATGCTAATGTATATTATGACAATAAAATAATGAATAATGCTAACTGGTAATATAACTATGGGATACATGGAACACTAAGAAATGATAATATGATGCTATGGCATGAGATGTATAATAATGACGTGCAATGATTGATGTTGTGATGATACGATTCCACCGCGCCTATATGGTCGGGCATGTCACCGCGAATGCGGACTGCATACGATTCCACCGCGCTTATATGGCCGGGCATGTCACCGCTAATGCGGGCTGCTATGTTTACACCGCGCCTAGAGGGCCGGGCACGATCACCACTAGTGGGCGGCACATGAGGGTTACCCGGACGCGGGTGACGATATAGATCATGATGTGATGATGCATATGATGATGTACGTGATGATGTATAGGATGTGACAACATGTATATTATGATTATGTGAAATGTGAAATATGAAAGTAATACGATTTCCTATGACACTTGTGCAGGTTGTATCCTTGTCTCATGATCCATGATCTCTCTATTATGTTTGTTTATTTCATTCCTGCCTTACATACTCAGTACAATATTCGTAGTCACGTCCGTTTTCTTTGGACGCTGTGTTCATGCCCACAGGTAGAAAGAGAGGATATCTTGCCACGGATTCTTAGAGCCTGTTAGCTGACTGGAATCCCTCCATTGTCCCGGAGGTGCCTATGATGATTCTTTTGTGTACAATTGTAGAATGTCATCTCTTAGAGGCTCGTAGATACTCAATTTGGATCATGTGGTCTCACGACGCAAATTTTTTGTAAATATATTGATATATGTTGTTGTATAAAAGCATTATGTTTTGAAATGGAAAGCAGTTTCTTTTGTAAAATAAGCTTGAAATCAATAAATGATTGTTGAATGAGTCTAAGAGGTAATATTACGAGCGGTGCTCGGTGATTAGTCCCGGGTACCCGTCGCGGCCCCTAGCTGAGAGGTGACAAAAGTGGTATCAGAGCAGTTCGGTCCTAGGAAGTGTCTACGAGCCGTGTCTAGTAGAGTCTTGTTTATGGTGTGTAGCGCGCCACATCAATAAACAAGAGGCTACAGGGCATTTAGGAAAAATGACCATCTTTCTTCTATGAGATCGTGCGATAGAGTCATGCATAAGATTTTATCCTCCCTAATAGTGTGTTATGATTTCAGAATGCCGCCGAAGGCAAAAGCTACAGCCGCCCAGAAGGGCAAGACCACAACAAAGAGGGGGATAAAAAGAGAGCCTCCGATGAATATAGAGGAAGGCAAATCACACAACGAGGCTTTGTCAAATACTTCTTCTACCCCGCCTAATGCGGAAGAGCAAGGAGGAGCCCTAACTCCAATTCCTCCGCCGGTTGCTTTGGGTCAACAAATGACTGAGGCCATTCAGTTATTGACACAATTGGTTGCCGCTCAGGCACAACGACAGAATGTGGGTTCAAGTGACCGGGCAGCAAGTACTAAGGCCCGTGATTTTATGAGTCTAAACCCTCCGGAGTTCTTTGGGTCAAAGCCGGAGGAAGACCTACAAGGTTTTATTGATGAAATATTGAGGACATTGAAGATTATCCATGGCTCCGAAACCGAATCTGTGGAGTTGGCATCCTATAGACTCCGGGATGTGGCGGTTTTATGGTACAACAATTGGGTATTATCAAGAGGGGAGAATGCGCCTCCTCTGGTTTGGAAAAAGTTCGTAGATGCTTCTGTTCATTATTATTTGCCACCCGAGGTCCGCCGAGCTAGAGCGGATAGATTTCTGAATTTGAGGCAAGGGAACATGAGTGCCCGGGTGTATAGCATGCAATTCAATTTCTTGGCTAGATATGCTCCGACCATGGTGCCCGACATGGGAGATCGGGTACATAGATTTGTGAGTGGTTTGGGACCACATTAATTTAGAGATTGTTTGACAGCTTCTTTGCAAGACGGGATGGACATTTCCCGGATACAGGCTCATGCTCAGAATTTGGAGGGGCGACAACAACAACAAAGGGGTGATCGTGACAGTGATAGGAGGCCAAGCAAAAAAGGGCTAGATCTATGGGCACAGGCAGCGATTATAGAGGAGGATTGAGGCAGGATTATTCCCGACATTCAGGACAGTCAGCGACTAGTGCACCTCCCCGGTTCGCAGACCGGGGGTTCGATCGCTCTTTTCCATCGAGACAGGGTCAGAGCTCGAGAGCTTCGGGTTCTCAGTTTGGGAGTGATTACAGTCAGAGGCGACCACCAGTTTCATGATGTAGTCGGTGCCGCAAATTACATTCAGGGCCGTGTCGTCAGGACACTGATGGTTGTTATGTTTGCGGGCAGACTGGACATTTGATGCGAGATTGTCCCTCGCGATATGGTAGAGGTGGGGTTCAGCCCACAGGCTCCGCAGCGGGTTCCTCATCAGCACGCCCGGCAGGGCATACTCTTCAGATAACAGCAGGTTGAGGGGCAGCATCTACTTCAGGTGCCACTCAGCCCCGTGTATATGCTTTAGCGGGACGACAGGATCTCGAGTCATCTCCAGATGTAGTCACAGGTATATTGTATATATTCTCTCGTGATGTGTATGCGTTGATAGATCCGAGTTCTACATTTTCTTACATTACTCCATATGTTGCCGGTTGTATTGGGGTGAAACACGAGTCTATTAAACCCTTTGAGGTGCTTACTCCGGTTGGTGAACCCGTGATAGCAAGCCAAGTATACAGAAATTGTGTCATTGTTATATGTGATCGTCAGACCCAAGCCGATTTGATTAAGCTGGAAATGGTAGATTTCGATGTAATCATGGATATGGATTGGTTGGCCTCGTGTTATGAAAATGTTGATTGCCGCACAAAAGTGGTTCGATTTCAATTTTCGGGAGAGTCCATGCTTAAATGGAAGGGTAATACAGCATCGCCAAAGAGAAGGTTTATTTCCTACCTCAAGATGATAGCCAAGGGCTATATTTATCCTTTAGTTCGGGTTCATGACACAGCGGCAGAACCACCAACGTTTCAGTCAGTTCCGGTGGTGAATGAATTTTCAGACGTATTACCGGATGAATTTCCAGGTCTTCCACCAAAAAGAGAGATTGATTTCGCTATTGATGTGTTGCCGGACACAAAGCCTATTTCTATTCCTCCTTATCGAATGGCTCCGACAGAATTAAAAGAACTAAAGGCACAACTGAAAGACTTGCTCGAGAAGGGATTCATTAGACCCAGTTCATCACCGTGGGGAGCACCGGTCTTGTTTGTGAGAAAGAAAGACGGCTCTTTACGAATGTGTATTGACTATAGGCAATTGACCAAGGTGACGATAAAGAACAGATATCCTCTTCCAAGGATTGATGACCTATTCGATCAATTGCAAGGCGCCAAGTGGTTTTCAAAAATAGATTTGAGGTCGGGCTACCATCAAGTGAGGGTTAGAGAGGCGGATATTCCTAAAATAGTCTTCAGAACGAGATATGGCCACTATGAATTTCGAGTGATGTCATTCGGGTTGACTAATGTTCCGGCTGTATTTATGAATTTGATGAACAACGTATTCAGGCTTCTCTTAGATCTATTTGTGATAGTATTTATTGATGATATTCTGGTGTATTCTCGCACGGAATCGGAACATGCAGATCATCTGAGGATCGTTCTTGGTATTCTTCGAGCCCGAGAATTATATGCAAAATTTTCAAAGTGCGAGTTTTGGCTAAATTCTGTGACATTTCTGGGCCATGTTATTTCCAATGATGGTATTCGAGTCGACACTCAGAAAATTGAAGTTGTGAAGACTTGGCCAAGGCCTACGACGCCCACAGAAGTCCGTAGTTTTCTGGGTTTGGCAGGCTATTATAGAAGGTTTGTGGAGGGATTTTCATCTATTTCAGCCCCATTGACGAAGCTAACCCAGAAGACAGCTAACTTTCAATGGAACGATGCCTGCGAACGTAGTTTCCAAGAGTTGAAAAATAGGTTGACCTCAGCTCCAGTTTTAACACTTCCAGAAGGGTCAGATGGCTATGTTGTGTATTGTGACGCTTCGGGTGTGGGATTAGGATGCGTATTGATGCAGCATGGTAAAGTCATCGCATATGCTTCGAGACAATTACGGAAACATGAAAAGAATTATCCAACTCATGATCTCGAATTAGCTGCGGTCATTCATGCCTTAAAATATTGGAGGCATTATTTGTACGGTGTGTACGTTGATATCTATACAGATCACAAGAGCCTTCAGTACATTTTCAAGTAGAAGGAGTTGAATCTGTGGCAGAGGCGGTGGTTGGAATTGTTGAAAGACTACGATGTGAACATCTTGTACCACCCCGAAAAAGCGAATGTAGTAGCCGATGTACTTAGCCGCCGGTCTATGGGCAGTTTATGCGAAGTCCCTCCGGAAAGGAAGGAGATGGTTCAAGAACTTCACCGATTGGCTAACCTTGGAGTGCGTGTAATCGATTCGGGTGATGCAGGGATTAGTATCAATGATTCCACAATTTCGTCCTTGGATATGGAAGTGAAAGAACGGCAGTATGAAGATCCTCAGTTATGTCGTCATAGAGACACATCTCATGGGAAGAAGAAGTCTCCGTTTGAAGTTTCCATGGATGGGATCCTTAGATACCGAGGCAGGTTATGTGTGCCGAATGTGGCGGATTTGCGCCGGTGAATTCTAGAAGAAGCACATTGTTCTCGATATTCTATTCACCCGAGTGCAACCAAAATGTATCATGATCTTAAAATGGTGTATTGGTGGGATGGCATGAAGAGAGACATAGCAGAATTTGTGGCACAATGTCCAAATTGCCAACAAGTGAAAGTTGAGCATCAGAAGCCGGGAGGCTTATTGCACGCTATAGAAATACCTACTTGGAAATGGGAAGTGATCAACATGGATTTCATTGTGGGATTACCTCGTTCTCGTGGCAAATATGATTCTATATGGGTAATCGTGGATAGATTGACAAAAGCAGCCCATTTTCTCCCAGTTAGAACCACGTACTCAGCAGAAGATTATGCAAAGCTGTATCTCAAGGAAACCGTGCGACTTCATGGTATTCCATTGTCTATTATGACAGATAGAGGAGCACAATTTACAGGTAAGTTTTGGAAGTCTTTTCAAAAAGGTTTGGGCACGCAAGTGAAGTTTAGCACGACATTTCATCCACAGACCGATGGGCAAGCCGAGCGCACTATTCAGACCTTGAAAGATATGCTACGAGCGTGTGTGCTGGATCTCGGTGGTAGTTGGGATGATCATTTTCCACTAATTGAGTTTGCATATAACAACAGCTATCATTCTAGTATACAAATGGCTCTGTATGAAGCGTTATAGGGAAGGAAATGTAGATCTCCAATTGGATGGTTTGAAATGGGAGAAGCGCAATTAATAGGCCCTGAGTTGATCCAACAAGCAGTGGAAAAGGTCAAGGTGATACGAGATCGGTTGTTGACAGCCCAAAGTCGCCAAAAGTCTTATGCGGACAACCGCCGGCGAGACTTGGAATTTCAAATTAATGATTGGGTATTTTTGAAAGTATCGCCAATGAAAGTGGTGATGAGATTTGGTAAGAAAGGGAAGCTAAGTCCCAGATACATCGGACCCTACAAAATCATCCGTAAGGTGGGACAAGCAGCCTATTAATTGGAATTGCCTTCGGAGTTTGAATCAGTTCATCCAGTCTTTCATGTTTTGATGCTCCGCAAATGTGTTGGGGATCCCACAAGGATTGTCCCGATAGATGATGTGCAAGTGACAAAAAAGTTAGCATATGAAGAATTACCTATTGCTATTCTAGACAGGCAAGTGCAAAATCTTCAAAACAAAAAGGTAGCTTCAGTTAAGGTTCTGTGGCGGAACAACAATCGGGAAGAAATGACTTGGGAAGTGGAAGAGAGTATGAAGTCTAAGTATCCGCACTTATTCCAACCCCCAGGAGAAATCCAAGACGAAACGCCAATGAGGTAAGGTACGTAAACTTTAATTTTTCTGTTTTTGGTCATGTGTGGCCATAGATATGTTGCTATTGTGATGTATCCCTGTGAGGCGATGATATTAAGGGTTGTTGTGACAGGTTAGTAGTGCCATATTACAGGGAAAAACTCTGGCGAAATTTTTGTAGAATCCTGAATAGTTTAACATTCGAGGACGAATGTTCCCAAGGGGGGAAGAATGTTACGCCTCGGAAAATTTTTCATTCATGCACAGTGAATTGACTGACGAAGGGCATGATGCATAGGATGTTTTGATAAGTAAGAAATAATATTTAATGATTCTAAATGAGATTTTGGAGGAGAATTATAATGTCCCTCATCTTGGTAATGGAGTGCTAAGTAATTTTCAAGAAGGACCATAAGCCAAATATGGGCATAAGCCATCTAAAAGGGCGAATTAAGGAAACATTTTCGGATAATCTAATTTGGAGGGGCCAAAACGCTATTATAAGGTTGGAATTTGGGAAACACACCAAGAATGAATGTTGTAGATAATTGAAAGAGCTTTCCAACCATAGGTCGTGGGCCCTCACAGCATATCGGGATCAAAGGTTATGACCATTCTACGACAGACAGTTTGGGGGAAAAATATCACATTCTGGCGCACCTTGCGGCCCGGAAACATGACATGCGGCCACGCAGGTTCACCGCAAAGTGTGCCAGTGGAAGTTGGTCAGCTGGCAAGCTTTGCGACACAACATGCGGCTCGCAGAGCATGCTTTGCGACTCGCAAATTGTGCCGCATGTTGTGTCGGTGTAGAATTTTCTATACCACTTTAAATATACCCAACTCGACCAAAATAACATTTTTTCATCATTCTTGGCCAAGAAAACCTCTAGAACCCTCTCTAACATTCATCCACAAGAAAATCCAAGGGAAATCCATGATCAATAACACCAAATCCATGAACCCAAGTGTATGAAACCTAGCCAAAGTTAATCTAATTCAAGAAAACCCAAAAGAGAGGAGATAGGGTTTTGGTGCTAGAAGGGAAACTCCACTCAAGGCTTGTTCAACCGTCATCCAAGGTAAGTTTCATGACCATTACATGTTGTTTAAGGTATTGGAAGGTTAAGGTACCCGACTTGTAGAGAAACATAACAAATGGGTCATTCAAGAGTGAATAGTGTCATGTTTGAATGGTAGTTGAATTGAATCATGAATGTTAGGGTGTTGTGAGTATGAATACGTTATAAATGATATGTAGACCATGAGATAAGTGTGATACGTGGGAAAATATGATAGCGAACCTATAACCATAAATGTGACGAAATTGGATAGAAATGGTGGATTTTACCTAAAATATATAAATGATGATTGTTGCTTGCGATATTGTGAGTTGTGTTGTAGATGTTTGGAAGTTGATATGAAATACGGGGAAAGTAGTATAAACAAAGGAAGTGCTGCCCAATTTTCTCTAGAATTAGTAGTGCATTCTTATGGTTGATTGACTAATGTTAGTACGAATCCTCTTTTGAAGGTAGAGACGCGACATTGAAGAAGAATAAGCGAACGCTAGATTGGTTAAACTAGAAAGGTATGTGAGGATTAACTCTTCTTCCAAAAGGCATGAATCCTTCAAGTTTTCCACAATCCTTCTATAAGATGAAGCTTATGAGCCCTTCTATATATTGAGTCACCTATGAGCATGATAATGATGATAATAAGCTAGAGTATAGAGATTCGGGAAATTGTGACACGATGTCCCTACGATGCTAATGATGTTATTATTGCTAACACTCGCCTTATGCTTTATTTCCTTCAAGGCGAGGAAAGATACTCATAAAGGTCCATAATACACTCGGGGGTTCACGACCTTACGTCACCCCGACATAGTGTGGTTGTCTCAAATCCTAATATGTGCTCTAAATGCTAATGTATATTATGACAATAAAATAATAAATAATGCTAACTGGTAATATAACTATGGGATACATGGAACACTAAGAAATGATAATATGATGCTATGGCATGAGATGTATAATAATGACGTGCTATGATTGATGTTGTGATGATACGATTCCACCGCGCCTATATGGCCGGGCATGTCACCACGAATGCGGGCTGCATACGATTCCACCGCGCTTATATGGCCGGGCATGTCACCGCGAATGCGGGCTGCATACGATTCCACCGTGCTTATATGGCCGGGCATGTCACCGCTAATGCGGGCTGCTATGTTTACACCGCACCTAGAGGGTCGGGCACGATCACCACTAGTGGGCGGCACATGAGGGTTACCCGGACGCAGGTGACGATATAAATCATGATGTGATGATGCATGTGATGATGTACGTGATGATGTATGGGATGTGAGAACATGTATATTATGATTATGTGAAATGTGAAATATGAAAGTAATACGATTGCCTATGACACTTGTGCAGGTTGTATCCTTGTCTAATGACCCATGATCTCTCTATTATGTTTGTTTATTTCATTCCTGCCTTACATACTCAGTACAATATTCGTACTGACGTCCTTTTTCTTTGGACGCTGTGTTCATGCCCACAGGTAGACAGGGAGGAGATCTTGCCCCGGATTCTTAGAGGCTGTTAGTTGGCTGGAAGCCCTCCATTGTCCCGGAGGTGCCTATGATGATTCTTTTATGTACAATTGTAGAATGTCATCGCTTAGAGGCTCGTAGATACTCAATGTCGGTCATGTGGTCTCACGACGCGGATTTTGTGTAAATATATCGATATATGTTGTTGTACAAAAGCATTATGTTTTGAAATGGAAAGCATTTTGTTTTGTAAAATAAGCATGAAATCAATAAATGATTGTTGAATGAGTCTAAGAGGTAATATTACGAGCGCTGCTCGGTGATTAGTCCCGGGTACCCGTCGCGGCCCCTAGCTGGGTCGTGACAGAGACCCGGTCTCCCTATGATACAGGTTAGTAGTTCTCTCAGTACTTTCATATGTTTTCTTATCTACTTATAGTACCAAGTCGGTCAAGCGTCTCCCACTTCAAAATTAAAAAAAAATGAATCCCCTGGATTGACGGTTCAATTCTGAACCAATACCCCTTCTCTAATATCTGCTCTGAAAAGTCATCTCTGACACTTTAACAGGAACTATAGTCTCTCGCTTTTCTTTTCACTGCCAATCTCTCTCTCTCTCTGTTACATAATGCCTTCTCTGGTTCATATCGCTTCACACCTCTTTCCCACAGCTAAATACTACCTAGTGTGGCAGACTGCTCTCTAACCATAGCGAAATGGTCCCTGTGTCATCATCCTCATATGATCCAACCTCCTCAGACCAAAATACCATCGACCCTGTTTCTCTTGGAGCCAGTAATCACAGAAGTTGGGGAAATCCACATCTCTATCCGAGTTGTTCTGCTCAAGTCAACAATACTACTCCATTGATAGTGCTAAAATTTCATACCTGTCAACATCAAACTCATCCTTTTGGAAACAGAAAGTTCTTTTTGGAATGATGATCGATACAAGCCTGGGGGAGGAGACTGGCATCAAAGAATTGTTGGAAATATTGGAATTTCAAAACTGAAGTGGATGAACTATATGCAAACCTATATCACCTTGATAATCGTACATTGGCCCTAACAGGGAATGTGATCAATTTTGTTTTGAATGAATCAATGCTGGAAAACATTCTGGGTGTATCAGCTTTAGGGGTAAGGGATGTGACTGCAAGAGCTTCCACCTCCTTCAAAAATGTGATTATTAAGAATGGATTGTCAGCTTGCACCGAAAAACTCTTCAAAAGAGAGATCGAGCCTATCTATCAACTGGTCTTTGAATTTGTGGACAAAATACTCATACCATAACTGGAGGAAGTGCTATCCTCACTCCGGCACATTTGTGTTATATCCCGTATTTCGTACATTCGGATATTTCAAGGTAGTCGTGGTGAGTTAAGGGTAAGACTATTTTACAAAATTATTTTAATATACAAGTTGTTTATTAGTATGGAAATTTTGAGAAAGGCTAAGGGTAAAAAGGGAAATTCGCAGAGTGGTTCATGGTAATATTGTGGAAGGTTAGGGGCAAAATGGGAATTTCACAAAATATTCAAGAAGGCTCTTGAAGGGGCCATGTTGGCCGTGTGGCATATGTCCATATTTTTATTAAATGGGGCCAATTATAAATATATATGGACCAAATCTTATATAACAAGACAAGTGGTCATATTTGTTTATTTAAGAAAGTTCAAGAAAAAGGGAGAAGGGGACATGTGTCCACCTTGTGTTGGTAGAAGCCATATATATATATATACAGAGAGAGAGAGAGAGAGAGAGAGATGAGTAATGAAAAAGCAAGAGAATTATTCATATTTTTACAACACAAGAAACTTGAGAAGAGAAGAAGGGGCTATTCGGCCCATGGCTAGCCAAATTTGGCTCCATGAAAAGTTGATCAAAAAAAAATTATTTCTTCTAGTATTCCAACTAATTGGAAGGTCCTTATTAACATGACGGGGTTGTTGGAGTAATTAAATCATTCATTTGTGCAATATACACCCCTAGCCGAGTGAAGAGATAAGTGGAGAAAGGTATGTGTTCAATCTTCTTTTACATGTGTTATGGATGATTTGTAAATGTTGTAGTATGTAGAAATGGATGAAACTCATAAAATATGTGTGCAAGGGTTGTGGCCGAATAGGGGTGTAATGATAAGATGTGATGACTTGATTTTATTTAGTATTTTGATTGTTGTGTTGTGGGTTTCATGATGAAAATGAAGGTTTGATGAACTGAAAGGAAGTTGGAATCATTGTGGGATTGTTGAAGAAGTTAATGTGACATTAGTATGGTTTCTTATATTTGTGTGAGTGATATTGCTAATGTGTAAGTTGTAAAAAAATAATTCATGAATTTGGAAGAAAGACACGTGTTTGGAAGATTGTAAGTTGGGTTGTTGTGATTGTATCGCATATAAGAAAAATGTCGTTGGATTATGTAAAAGAAGTTACTAACGTTAGAATGTATTTTGGATTGATTGTTGAAGTTGATAGTATGATTGTTGGTATTGTTGTTGATAATTTGGCCGAGTTGAATTCTCGGATTGTTGATTGATGATCTGACCGAGTTGAATTCTCGGATTGTTGATTGATGATCTGGCCGAGTTAGATTCTCGGGGATGGTGTATTTACAGGGGAGATGCTGCCGAAATTTCGGCAGATTATAAATGAATTTGTTTGAAAGACTAAGACAAGTGTGTGATGATGTGTTTAATGATTGTGTAAATCTTCTTGAATGTAGATAGCGAGCTTGGACAAATAAGCGTAGCTAATAGGACGTGGAGCAGGTATGTAAGGCTTACCCTTTCTTTCTTTTGGCATGATCCTTATGAAACAAGTAGATGATGTATATGTATGACTTCAAAGTGATTCCTATTCTTAGAGCCACTAGGATGGCTAACGTTCTTGATTTCCATAAGCTGTTTCATATGGTTTTAATGCTTATCTATGATGTTCGAAGTTCGGTTGATATGTTTCCGAATGGCATTCGAGAGATAATTAATATGACTAATGTCTTGGTTTTCAAATGATAGCACGTTTGATTATTCCATTTAGTCTTTGATATATTTTGATACGTATATATGGTTCCAAAAGCTCTATCTGATTTGATCCGTAACGATATTCGAAAGGTACGTAACATAATTGTTGCTTTGATTTTTCCAAAAATGGCTTCTGAAACGTTCGTAGAAAGTTCTGTACTTAAAACGCCCATAACTTTCTTATACTAAGTCGGATTGATCCGAAACTTGTTTCTGAGCCTTCAGGTGTCGGTAAGTATACTTGTCTATCGAGTCTTAGAATTGATTTATGTGCATATGGTTTCGCACTACTCTGTTCGTGCAAGCCTCAGTATGTCCTTCACTGCGCCCCGGGCCAGGTTCTGTTATCGTGCGCCTCCTCTGCATTGTTCACCGCGTCCCTCGTTGGAGAGCCGGGATCTGTTATATGTATGTCTGTATATGATGATATGATGATATGGGGATGGCGGCCAGGATGGCATGTGATGATCTTATTCACCGCGTCTCTCCCTAGAGGGCCGGGATCTGTTAAATGCATATATGATATATGATGTCGGCATATATGATGACTCCATTCACCGCGTCCCTCACTAGAGGGTCGGGATCTGTTATATGCATATATGATATATGATGTCGGCATATATGATGACTCCATTCACCGCGTCCCTCACTAGAGGGCCGGGATCTGTTATATGCATATATGATATATGATGTCGGCATATCTGATGACTCCATTCACCGCGTCCCTCACTAGAGGACCGGGATCTGTTATATGTGTATATGATATATGATGTCAGCATACATGATGACTCCATCCACCGCGTCCCTCACTACAGGGCCGGGATCTGTTATATGTATATGTATATAATGACATATGATGTCGGCACGCATGATCCGTGTTTGGAAAGTAAGTATTTTGGTACTCTGGATGATTTACTCATTTTCTGTACTTCTTCTGACATATGACATCGGTATGCATGATTTATGCTCGGAAAATAAGCACCTTGGTATTCTGGCTAATGTACTTACTTTTTGTACCATTGTTCCGGTTATGTTTCTATTTTATGTATTTCATGCCTTACATACTCAGTACATATTCCGTACTGACCCCCTTTCTTCGAGGGCTGCGTTTCATGCCACGCAGGTACACCCAGATGAGTAGAAGATATTATTAGAAGATGTTCCAGCGGGATTGGCGAGCTCCACTTCCTTCCGGAGCGTTGCCGAGTCGGAGTTTGTATGTTATGACTTCTGGATTGATGTTAGAGACTTTGCAAACAGAGTCGTGGGCATGGGATGTCAGTCTTGTAAGCGGCTCCATCAGCCGATGTGTCATTCTGTGTTATGCTATAAATTTCATATAATTACAGATTTTGTTTGATTTGAGAACAACGAAAAACAATATTTCTAAAAGGTTTACTATGTATTTCATTTTATTTGATTTAAGAGTTCAAAGAGGCTATGCGTGTAATAAGAGTCAGCGGGTTCGCTCGGCTTCGAGTATGTGGTCGGGTGCCCATCACACCCTAGTAAGACTAGGGTGTGACAAAGTGGTATCAGAGCAGGTTGTCCTAGGGGTTGTCTGCAAAGTCGTGTCCAGTAGAGTCCTGTTTATAGGTGTGAACCCGGCCACATTTATAAACAGGAGGCTGCGGGGCATCTAGGGATTGTTGACCTTCTTTCTGTCTTACATCGTGCGATAGAGCCAAGTCGTAGGAAAATGAAATTCCTTATATAAGTCTTGCATACGACGGAAGAAGGTGAGTGGCGATATGGAAAGTCACAGGGGTAAGTATTGGTATTTTGTTCTTTTACCTGAAATTGTAAGCTTTGGATGGCTGGAATGTGTTATATAGCCATATGCTCTGTGAGGCATTGTTGATATTTGCTGCGTACAGATTTTGAATAGTAAGAATGGCAAAGGAGATTCCGCCAGAATTGTTCAAAAATCAGGTTACTTAGTTAAGTGCGCCTGACAGGAAGAAGCGTGGAAAGGAAATATCATAAACAGGCGATAAATGGAATGTGATATTTTAGAGGAGCTACGGATTTGAGCATGGCGTGAAGAAGATTGCGAGAAAGACGGTTAGTTGTCCAAAGGACTAAGATGGATAACATCAGAGGTTTAGTAAGAGCAAGGTCTGTTGGATGATTTAGGGAAAGTCGACAATCGGTTTTGCTGTAGATTATGATGTAAGAACGATGAGTGGAAATCCAAACAGGCTGATAATCGAGTATGCATAAGTAACGGAGACGAAGGCATATTCGTTACCATCGGGAATCTAGGAATCTGGGACGAAGGGTAGTTATACACATAAGTGAAAGGTGATTATTAAGGATTGGAAAGGGTAAAATCGTAATTATAAAGGAGAAAGACGTGTTACAAAAATGTCTCGGAATCTGTAAGACTTTGACTTGCCCCAGATCATGTAGTGAAGGTCATGTGGATAGGTGGACGCGATTATATCAGCATTAATGCACCGAATTCCATCGAAGCTTCGAGGTTAACCGTGCTAAGGTTGGAAAACTTTTAGGATGGGTGACCCCCTGGGAAGTGAACTAAAAGTCCTATAAATTGAGACATAAGAGGCAAATGAGGAGCTAGAGTAACCTAAGGGAAAACTAGAGCATACGGGATGGCTGGAGACCATAAGAGGTCGTGTAGAACAAGGTAGATTGGACTGGTGAAGAGACAGAGAGTGCATCACAGCTCTAGAATTAGGATAGGCTTGAATAGCGTTTGGAAGTATTTTGTGGGCTAGTTGATAGTAATTATATATATATATATATATATATATATATATGAATGCGTACGATATCCCACATGATAATGTATTGGTGGGCATGTGATGTGTGTGTCTCAGCAACCGGCGTTACGGTATGGACAGCCTCAATCGAGTAAGGGTACCGAAGTTCAAGCGACAACAAAAATAAATGGTACAAGTGTTACAAGGTAAGCTGATGTCATTTTCACTACAGGTTAAGATTGGAAAATTCTATTACTACGATATTTAGAAAAGAAGGAAAGTGAGTAAATGGAAGGCAAAGAGATCAAAATGTCGGAAAAAGGTGAAAGGTAGGAAATCCCGGTAAGGGAAGCCCCGAGAGAAATTACCGGCAAAACCTGAGACTACTTGGGTAAAGACTCAAAGATAGGCACGTGAAAAGAATAAAGTGTGGTAATATAGAACAAAAGAGGAATGTGTGAGGTTCAAAAACCAATTTCAGTAAGTGGGGCAAAAGGAATGGTGACTATGACAAGGGATATGAAGCAAGACAAAGAATGCTTAGGCCTTGCGACGTTGTTAATAGATTTTTAGCCTGTAAGAGGTATATAACGGGATAAGTGTATGGTAAAATTTATGTGGCTGTCTCGGACATAAAGGGGCTTTTTGCTGAAACGATGACTTAAGAATAGGACGGAATTGCACGTTTAAAGTAATATTTCACGAACTTCAGAGCCGATGCCATAAACAACAAAAAAGGAAAAGTGCTCGAGGAGGAAGAAACCCAAAGAAGGTTAAGGATGAAAGTAGGAGAAGTATACTAATAGGTTAGTCGAAGGAGGAGGAAAACATTTGGGAATATTGACAAGAATGATGGTATAGGCGCAAAATTAAAGAAAAACTTAGGATAAGAATTTTTCAATATGCTATGCACAGAGTTGGAAAGAAAGACGAGGAATAAGGTAATTACCGTAGACGAGGATACTCGAAGATTATTGGCGTATAAGGATCCCCTTATAGAGGGGGGGCGGGGGAGAACATATTATATTGGACTTAAAAGGAATCGAAACACTGGCAGGCTCCAGAGGAGGAAAATTTAATAGCTCGGGGCCAGAGTTCAAAACATATCAGTATATCAGGAGAATACATGAAAGAAATGGAAACGAATTGACAATGAGTGTACCATGAGGCCGACGTAAAAGGAAAGGCTGGAAGACACCTTAAGAGAATGCTTCACGCCAACATGAATTATGATATGTTTAGAACATGATTTGAATCCCTCATATCGGGCAAATCAGCACCGCACCTAAGTACGCAGCGACATGTTTTAAAGAGTAATAAAAAGAGCAGGAAAGGGCTACAAGATAAGTTCACAACGGATGATGGATAAAATGATAAGATTTAAAGGATGTTTTGAACGACGACGACTATTATAACGACAGCATCAACAATTGGTAGTCTGGGAATTTTTGAAAGAAAGAAAGAACGCAGTGCCTATGAATGAAATAAAGGAGTTCATTTGATACTAGAAAATAGTTCATGGACTATTAATTGTACGGAGCATGAAAATATACGCTATGGAATTATATGAACCATCGACGTGAAGCGACGCTCAATCATATTCGTAAGGAATCCACACCGGAGAGCCAATAAGGAATAACGATTGACGAAACGAGCGCCAATACAAAGAAATCAAAGACAAGTATACTTGTGAAGAGATGACTTGGGAAGGACAAGGATAACGAGTTGGCGCAGTGGATTAAAAGACCCATGACACAGAATAAGGACTCATGTAGAGACCGAGGAGTTCGATTATAAGGAAAATAGGGTAAAAGATAAGGAATGGGCATGAAGAAAAGGGAAACTATAAGAGGGACCCCCCCCCCCCCGAAGTGTTGTAAGACCCCATAAGATTAGTTGAACATTCGAGGATGAATGTTCTAAAGGGGGGGAGGATGTTATATCCCGTATTTCGTACATTCGGATATTTCAAGGTAGTCGTGGTGAGTTAAGGGTAAGACTATTTTACAAAATTATTTTAATATACAAGTTGTTTATTAGTATGGAAATATTGAGAAAGGCTAAGGGTAAAAAGGAAAATTCGCAAAGTGGTTCATGGTAATATTGTGGAAGGCTAGGGGCAAAATGAGAATTTCACAAAATATTCAAGAAGGTTCTTGAAGGGGCCATGTTGGCCGTGTGGCATATGTCCATATTTTTATTAAATGGGGCCAATTATAAATATATATGGACCAAAGGTTATATAACAAGACAAGTGGTCATATTTGTTTATTTTAAGAAAGTTCAAGAAAAAGGGAGAAGGGGACATGTGTCCACCTTGTGTTAGTAGAAGCCATATATATATATATATATATATATATATAGAGAGAGAGAGAGAGAGAGAGATGAGTAATGAAAAAGCAAGAGAATTATTCATCTTTTTACAACACAAGAAACTTGAGAAGAGAAGAAGGGGCTATTCGACCCATGGCTAGCCAAATTTGGCTCCATGAAAAGTTGATCAAAACATAATTATTTCTTCTAGTATTCCAACTAATTGGAAGGTCCTTATTAACATGAAGGGGTTGTTGGAGTAATTAAATCATTCATTTGTGCAATATACACCCCTAGCCGAGTGAAGAGATAAGTGGAGAAAGGTATGTGTTCAATCTTCTTTTACATGTGTTATGGATGATTTGTAAATGTTGTAGTATGTATAAATGGATGAAACTCATGAAATATGTGTGCAAGGGTTATGGCCGAATAGGGGTGTAATAATAAGATGTGATGACTTGATTTTATTTAGTATTTTGATTGTTGTGTTGTGGGTTTCATGATGAAAATGAAGGTTTGATGAATTGAAAGGAAGTTGGAATCATTGTGGGATTGTTGAAGAAGTTAATGTGACATTAGTATGGTTTCTTATATTTGTATGAGTGATATTGCTAATGTGTAAGTTGTAAAAAATTAATTCATGAATTTGGAAGAAAGACATGTGTTTGGAAGATTGTAAGTTGGGTTGTTGTGATTGTATCGAATATAAGAAAAATGTCGTTGGATTATGTAAAAGAAGTTACTAACGTTAGAATGTATTTTGGATTGATTGTTGAAGTTGTTAGTATGATTGTTGGTATTGTTTTTGATAATTTGGCCGAGTTGAATTCTCGGATGGTTCATTGATGATCTGGCCGAGTTGAATTCTCGGATAGTTGATTGATGATCTGGCCGAGTTAGATTCTCTGGGATGGTGTATTTACAGGGGAGATGCTTCCGAAATTTCGGCAGATTATAAGTGAATTTGTTTGACAGAGTAAGACAAGTGTGTGATGATGTATTTAATGATTGTGTAAATCTTCTTGAATGTAGATAGCGAGCTTGGATAAATAAGCGTAGCTAATAGGACGTGGAGCAGGTTTGTAAGGCTTACCCTTTCTTTCTTTTGGCATGATCCTTATAAAACAAGTAGATGATGTATATGTATGACTTCAAAGAGATTCCTATTCTTAGAGCCACTAGGATGGCTAACGTTCTTGATTTCCGTAAGCTGTTTCATTTGGTTTTAATGCGTATCTATGATGTTCGAAGTTCGGTTGATATGTTTCCGAATGGCATTCGAGAGGTAATTAATATGACTAATGTCTTGGTTTTCAAATGATAGCACGTTTGATTATTCCATTGAGTCTTTGATATATTTTGATACGTACATATGGTTCCAAAAGCTCTATCTGATTTGATCCATAACGATATTCGAAAGGTACGTAACAAAATTGTTGCTTTGATTTTTCCAAAAATGGCTTCTGAAACGTTCGTAGAAGGTTCTGTACTTAAAACGCCCATAACTTTCTTATACTAAGTCGGATTGATCCGAAACTTGTTTCTGAGCCTTCAGGTGTCGGTAAGTATACTTGTCTATCGAGTCTTAGAATTGATTTATGTGCATATGGTTTCGCACTACTCTGTTCGTGCAAGCCTCAGTATGTCCTTCACTGCGCCCCGGGCCAGGTTCTGTTATCGTGCGCCTCCTCTGCATTGTTCACCGCGTCCCTCGTTGGAGAGCCGGGATCTGTTATATGTATGTCTGTATATGATGATATGATGATATGGGGATGGCGGCCAGGATGGCATGTGATGATCTTATTCACCGCGTCTCTCCCTAGAGGGCCGGGATCTGTTAAATGCATATATGATATATGATGTCGGCATATATGATGACTCCATTCACCGCGTCCCTCACTAGAGGGTCGGGATCTGTTATATGCATATATGATATATGATGTCGGCATATATGATGACTCCATTCACCTCGTCCCTCACTAGAGGGCCGGGATCTGTTATATGCATATATGATATATGATGTCGGCATATCTGATGACTCTATTCACCGCGTCCCTCACTAGAGGACCGGGATCTGTTATATGTGTATATGATATATGATGTCAGCATACATGATGACTCCATCCACCGCGTCCCTCACTACAGGGCCGGGATCTGTTATATGTATATGTATATAATGACATATGATGTCGGCACGCATGATCCGTGTTTGGAAAGTAAGTATTTTGGTACTCTGGATGATTTACTCATTTTCTGTACTTCTTCTGACATATGACATCGGTATGCATGATTTATGCTCGGAAAATAAGCACCTTGGTATTCTGGCTAATGTACTTACTTTTTGTACCATTGTTCCGGTTATGACAATTTGGGTGTGACAATTTGGTTCTCATAGAAGCTCTATCAGCCGTTGAACTGATCAATCTACCAGCCATCGTGATCGGATAAATGATTAAAGCGGCACGCATTAGGGTAAATGAACCTGGTCTTCCCTATGGTTTCTTTTTGATAAAAGTACTGGGGCATTTCAACGTAAGAACTGGAAAAGAAACCTTAGGAACAGTAGAAACCACACACATATGTCTAATTTAGAAGATTATGAATGTGTCGCTAAAGGAACGAGTTCCACCATCTATGTCTTGACTGAATCCCTAAAGGCAGTAAAATCCAAAATTGAACAGCAAAAGGCTGAGACTGCTATCCTGAAGGGTCAGCTGAAAGCAAGAGTGAAAGAACTTTGGCACCAAATGCTTCAGGATCAGGGTGATATTATTGATAGAATTGATGCGATTTTCCACGATCTAAATCATTCGCAGTAGCCCATTCCTCAGCAAACTCTTCTGGTCTCTGTCCTTCGTTTCCTTCGTTGTCTAGTTCTGTGCTACTATGTGATGGTGTACTTTCCTATCTCTTCCTATTGGTATAATAGTAGTTCATTTAACATATAATTGTACTGTTTAAACTATTATCTATATTATGATTACTATGTTACTGCGCTTTTTTGCTGGCTTGCTCTCACTTATATCCTACTCCAGTGACTCGGTGTTGAGGAATTTTCTTTTATGATGCCAAATGATAAATGATTGATTACAAATATTTAGGATATATTTTTCTTTGCTCTATAAAGGCCCAGAAATACCTTGTTTACGTATCATTGGAAAGTGCATTAACATAAAT